>NW_028259139.1:15625000-16250000 GCF_977971745.1 Zootermopsis nevadensis | reverse complement strand
AAAAACTGTCAGAAATGGTGTTTCATAATGTTGACGGGAAATGTTAACAATTTTTATAAACACATACATTAGGTTTAGATATACATTTCTTTTAATTAAAACTTTTTTCAGTTCAATATTATTTAAGATACAGGCAAATTAGTGTGTTGTCATTTTTTTTGTTTTCAGCTATGAAAAGCTCTCAATTCTGTATCAACGTACATCGGCGTGCAGATATAGCAAGGCAAGGCAGACCAAGGAAGGGCAGGGCAGGGCAGGGAAATGCAAGGCGCTGCCTGTCAGTTAAAGGCAAGGCAAGGCAAGACAAGGCACGGCAAAACAAGGCAAGGCAAGGCAAGGCAATTCAAGGCAAGGCAAGGCAAGGCTAGGCAAGACAAGGCAAGGCAGGGAAGGGCAAGGCAGGGGAGAGCAGAGCAGGACAGGACAGGGCAAAGCAGGGCATGGCAGAGCAGGGCAGGTCAGGGCAGAGTAAGAAAAGGCAGGGCAGGGCAGTCTAAGTCAAGGCAGGACACGACAAAACAAGGCAGAGCAGGGCAGGGCAGGGCAGGGCAGGGCAGGGCAAGGCAAGGTACGGCAAGGCAAGACAGGGCAAGGAATGGCAGGGCAAGACGAGGCACAGAAAGGCAAGGCAAATCAGGGTAGGCAAGGCAGGGGAGGGCAGGGCAGGGCAGGGCACAGCAAGGCAGGACAGTGCAGAATAGGGCAGGGCAGGGAAGTGCTGGGCAAAGTAGGGCAGGTCAGGTCAGGGCAATGTAAGTCTGGGCGGGGCAGGGCAGGGCAGTGCAGGGTAAGGCAAGGCAGTGCAAGGTAAGGCAGAGCAAGGCAAGGCAGATCAGGGAAAGGCAGGGCAGCGCAGGACAAGACAGGGCACGGCAGGGCAAGGAAGGGAAGTCAGGGAAAGGCTGGGCATGGCAGGGCAAGGCGGGGCAAGTCAAGGCAAGGAAAATCAGAGCAGGGTAGGGCAGGGCAGAGCAAGGCAGGGCAGGGCAGGGAAGGGCAGGGCAGTGCAGGTCAGGACAGGGCACGGCAGGGCACGGCAGGGCAAGGTAGGGAAGTCAGGGCAAGGCTGGGCATGGCAGGGCAAGGCGAGGCAAGTCAAGGCAAGGAAAATCAGAGCAGAGCAGGGCAGGGCAGAGCAAGGCAGGGCAGGGCAGGCCAGGACAAGGCAAAGCAAGGCAGAGCAAAACAAGGCAAGGCGAGGCAGGGTAGGGCAGGGCAAGGCATGGCAAGGCCTGGCAGGGCAGAGCAGGGCAGGACAAGGCAAGGCATGGTAAGACAAGTCAAGTCAAAGCAAGGCAAGGCAAGGGATGGCAGTTCAGGGCATTGCAGGGCAAGTTTAGGCAAGGCAAGGCAATGCAGGGCAGTTTAGGGCAGGGCATGGCAGGGCAGGGCAAATCTATGCAAGGCAAGGTAAGGCAAGGCAAAGCAGTTTAGGGCAGGCCAAGGCATGGCAGGGCAGGGCAAGTCTAGGCAAGGCAAGGCAAGGCAAGGCAGGGCAGTTTAGGGCAGGCCAAGGCATGGCAGGGCAGGGCAAGGCATGGAAGGGCAAGGCAAGGCATGGTAAGACAAGGCAAGTCGAGGAATAGAAAGGAAAGGGAAGGCAGGGCAGAGCAGGGCAGGGCAAGGTAGGCCAAAGCAAGGCAGAACAAGCAGATCAGGGCAGGTAAGGCAATGAAGGGCAGGGCACGGCAGGGCACGGCATGGCAGGACAGGGCAATATAAGGCAGGATAGGCAAGGCTGGGAAAGGCAGGTTAGATCAGGGAAGGGGAGGGCAGGGCAGGGCAATGTAAGACAGGGCAGGGCAATGTAAGTTAAAGCAGGGAAGGCAGAGCATGGCAGGGCAAGGCAAGGAAAGACAAAGCAGAGCGGGTCAGGGCAAGGCAGGGCAAGGCAAGGCAGGGCAAGACAAGGCAGGGCAGGGTAAGGCAGGTCAAGGCAATGCAGCTCAGTGCAGGGTAGGTCTGGGCAAGGCAGGGCGAAGAAGGGTTAGACAAGGCAGAGCAGGGAAGGGTAGGACAGGGCAGGGATTGCAGCGCAGGGCAAGCCAAAGAAATGCAAGGCAAGGCGTGGCCTTGCCCTACCTTGTCCTGCTTTGCCATGACCTCCCCTGCATTGACCTTCCCTGTGCTAACCTGCCTTGCCTTAACTTTCCTTGCCTTGCCTTGCCTTGCCTTACCCTGCCTTGCTCCGCCCACACTCCCCTGCCCTGCCTTGCCTTCCCATGGCCTACCTTGCCATGCCTTGTCTTGCCCTGCTCAGCCCTGCCCTGCCATGCCCTGCCCTGACCTGCCCTGACCTACAATGCCCTGCCCTTTCCTGCCTGCCCTACTTTGCCTTGTCTTGCCTTGCCCTGCGTTGCTTTGCGCTGCCCTGCCCAGCCCTGCGCTGCCCTGCCCTGCCCTGACCTACATTGCCCTGCCCTATCCTGCCCTGCCCTACCCAGCCTTGCCTTGCCACACCTTGCTTTGCCTTGCCTTGCCTTGCCTTGCCTTGCCTTGACTTGCCTTGCATTGCATTGCCTTGCCTTGCATTGCCCTTCCTTACCCTGCCTTGCCTTCCCTTCACTTGCCTTCACATGCCTTAATTTGCCTTATATTATATTACCTTTACGTAACCTTACATTACATTACATTGCAAGACAAGCAAGGCATGTCAAGGCAAGGCAAGGCAAGTCAAGGCAGGGCAAGGCAGGGCAAATCAGGCAAGACATGGCAAGGCATGGCAAGGCAAGGCAAGGCGTGACTAGGCAAGGCAATTCGTGGCTAGGCAAGGCGTGGCTAGGAAAGGCAATGCGTGGCTAGGCAAGGCAAGGCGTGGTTAGGAAAGGCAAGGCGTGGCTAGGTAAGGCAAGGTGAGGCTACACAACGCAAGACAAGGCAAGGCAAGGCAAGGCAAGGCAAGTCAAAGCAGAGCAGGGCAGGGCAAAGCAGGGAAAGGCAAGGTAAGGCAAGGCAAAACCAAGCAAGGAAAGGAAAGGCAAGGCAGGGCAGCACAGGGCAGGGCAATGCAGGGCAGGTCATGGCAGGGCACGGCAGGGCAGTGCAGGGCAGGACAGAGCAGGGCACGGCAAGGCAAGGCAAGGCAAGGAAAGACAAGGCAAGGCAAAGCAAGGCAAGGCAAAGCAAAGCTAGTCAAGGCAAGGCAAGGCAAATCAATGCAAGGCAAGGAAAGGCAAGGAAAGACAAGGCAAGGCAAAGCAAGATATGGCAAGGCAAGGCAAGGCAAGGCAAGGCAAGGCAAGGCAAGGCAGGGCAGGGCAGGGCAGGGTATGGCAAATCAGGGCAGGTCAAGGCAAGGCAGGGCAGGTCAGGGAAGGGCAGGGCAGTGTAGGTTACTGCAGGGCAGGGCAGGGCAGGTCTGGACAGGGCGGGGCAGGGGAGTGTAGGGCGGAGCAAGGCAGGGCAAGACAAAGAGAGGCAAGACAAGGCAAGGCAAGGCAGGGCAAGGAAGGGCAATGCAAGGCAAGGCAATGCAATGCAAGGCAAGTCAAGGCAAAGCAAGGCAAGGCAAAGCAAGGCAAGGCAAGACAGGGCAGGGCAGAGCAGGGCAGAGCAGGGCAGGGCAGGGCAGAGCAA
The DNA here is from genome assembly GCF_977971745.1 of Zootermopsis nevadensis. Lineage (NCBI taxonomy): Eukaryota > Metazoa > Arthropoda > Insecta > Blattodea > Termopsidae > Zootermopsis > Zootermopsis nevadensis. The sequence goes on along the minus strand of NW_028259139.1, from coordinate 16,246,424 downwards.
GGCAGGGCAAGGCAAAACAATGCAAGGCAAGGCAGGGTAAGGCAGGAAAAGAACAGGGCAAAACTAGGCAAGGAAGAGAAGGAGAGACCAGGGCGAGGCAGGGCAGGGCAGTGCAGGGCAAGGCGGCAAGGCAAGACAAATAAAGCAAGGCAAGGAAAGGCAAGGCAAGGCAAGGCAGGGCAAGGTAAGGCAAGGCAAGGTAAAGCAAGGCAAGGCAAGGCAAGGCATGGCAAGGGAAGGCAAGGCAAGGCTGGGCAGGGCAAGGCAGGACAAGGCAGGGAATGACAGTGCAGGGCAAGGCAGTGCAAGGCAGGGCAAGGCAGGCTGGGCAGGGCAGGGCAGGGCATGGGAGGGCAGGGAAGCGCAGGGATCTTTAGGTCAGGGCAGGGCTGGGCAGGGCAAAGCTGTGCAGGGCAGGGCAAGGCAGGGCAATGCAAGGCAAGGCAATTCATGTTAGTCCATGGCAAGGCAAGGCAAGGCAGGGCAAGGTAAGGCAAGGCAAGGCAAAGCAAGGCAAGGCAAGGGAAGGCATGGCAAGGCAAGGCAAGGAAAGCCTGGGCAGGGCAAGGCAGGACAGGGCAGGGAATGACAGTGCAGAGCAAGGCAGTGCAAGGCAGGGCAAGGCAGGCTATGCAGGGCAGGGCAGGGCATGGGAGGGCAGGGAAGGGCAGGGATGTTTAGGTCAGGGCAGGGCTGGGCAGGGCAAAGCTGAGCTGGGCATGGCAAGGCAGGGCAAGACAGGGCAAGGCAAGGCAAGGCAATGCGTCACTAGCCATGGCATGGCGTGACTAAGCAAGACAAGGCAAGGCGTGTCTAGAAAAGGCAAGGCGTGGCTAGGCAAGGCATGTCGTCGCTAGGCAAGGCAAGGCGTTTCTAGGCAAGGCTAGGCGTGGCTAGGCAAGTTAAATCAAGGCAATTCAGGGCAAGGTAGGGCAAGGCAAGGTAAGGCAAGGCAAGTCAAGGCGTGGCTAGGCAAGGCAAGGCAAGGCGAGGCTAGGCAAGGCAAGACGTGGCTAGGCAAGGCAAGGCGTGTCTAGGCAAGACAAGGCAAGGCGTGGCTAAGCAAAGCAAAGTCGTGGCTAGGCAAGGCAAGGCGTAGCTAGGCAAGGCAATTCGTGGCTAGGCAAGGCGTGGGTAGCAAATGCAAGTCGTGGCTAGGCAACTCAAGGCGTGGTTAGGAAAGGCAAGGCGTGGCTTTGTAAGGGAAGGAGAGACTAGGCAAGGCAAGGCAAGGCGTGGCTAGACAAGGCAGCGCTTGGGTACGCATGGCAAGGCAAGGCGTGGCTAGGCAAAGCAAGGCAAGGCAAAGCAAGGCAAGACAAGGCAAGTCAAGGTAATGCAAGGCAAGGCAAGGCTAGGCAAGATAAGGTAAGGCAAGGCAAGGCAAGGCAAAGCAAGGCTAGGCAAGGCAAGGCAAGTCAAAGCTAATCAAGGCAAGACAAGGCAAGGCAAGGAAAGGAAAGGAAAGGCAATTCGTGGCTAGGCATGGCAAGGCGTGCCTAGGCAAAACAAGGCGTGGCTATGCAATTTAAGGCTTGGCTCGGCAAGGCAAGGCGCGTCTAGGCAAGGCAAGGCGTGGCTAGGCAAGGAAAAGTAAGAGGTGTCTAGGCAAGGCAAGGCAAGGCAAGGAAATGCAAGGCAATTCAATGCAAGGCAAGGCAATCAAGGCAAGCCAAGGCAAGGCAAGGCTAGGCAGGGCAGGGCAGGTCAGGGTAGGGAAGGGCAAGGCAGTGCAGGGCAGGGCAGGGCAAGGCTGGGCAAGGCAGAGCAAGGCAAGGCAACGCAAGACAAGGCAAAGCAAGGCAAATCAAGGTAAGGAAAGGCAATTCAAGGCAAGGCCAGACAAGGCAAGACAAGGCAGGGCAGGGCAGGTTAGGGCAGGGCAGGGCAGGTCAAGGCAAGGCTACGAAAATCAAGGCAAGGCAAGGCAATGCACGGCAAGGCAGGGCATGGCAGGGCAGGGCAGAGCAAGGGAGGTCAGGGCAGGGCAGGGCATTGCAAATCAGGGCAAGGCAAGGGAAGGCATGGTAGGCCAAGGCAAGGCAGGGCATGGGAGTGCAGGGCGGGGCAAGACAAAAATATGCAAGGCATGGCGAATTATGGCAATGCAAGGCAAGGCAATGCAAGTCAAGGCAAGGCAAGCCAAGGCAAAAAAAGGCAAGGAAAGGCAAGCCAAAGCAGGGTAGGGCGGGGAAGGGCACTGTAGGTCAGGGCAGGGCAGGGCAGGTCAAGGCAAGGCAAGGCGTGGCAGGGCAGAGCAGGGCAAGGCAGGGCAATGCAAGGCAAAGCAAGGCGGGGCAAGGAAAGGCAATGCAATGCAAGGCAATGCAAGTCAAGGCAAGGCAAGGCAAGGCTTGGCTAGAAAAGGCAAGGGAAGGCAAGGCAGGGCAGGGCAGGGCAGGAAGGTCAGGGAAGGCAGGGCAAGGCAGGGCAAGACACGGTAAGGCAAGGCAAGGCAAGGCAAGGTAAGGATATTCAAGGCTAGGCAAGGCAAGGCATGAAAAGGCAATGAAAGGAAAGGCAAGGCAAGGCGTGTCTAGGAAAGGCAAGGCGTGGCTAGGCAAGTCAAGGCGTGGCTATGCAAGGTAAGGCTTGGCTAGGCAAGTCAAGGCGCGTTTAGGCAAGGCAAGGCGTGGCTAGACAAGGCAAGGCAAGAGGTGTCAAAGCAAGGCAAGGCAATGTAAGGCAAGGAAGGAAATGCAAGACAAGGCAAGGCAAGGCAAGGCAAGGATAGGCAAGGCAGGGCAGGTCAGGATAGGGCAGGGCAGGGCAGTGCATGGCATTGCAGGGCAAGGCTGGGCAAGGCAGGGCAACGCAAGGCAACGCAAGGCAAGGCAAGGCAAGGAAAGCGTGGCTAGGCAAGGCAACTCGTAGCTAGACAAGGCAAGGCAAGGCGTGGCTAGGCAAGGCAAGTCAAAGCGTGGCTAGGCAAGTCAAGGCAAGGCAGGGCAGGGCAAGGCAGGGCAGTGTAGGTCAGGTCAGTGGAGTGAAGGGCAAAGAAGGGCAAGGCAGAGCAATTCAGGGCAAGGCATGGCAAGGCAGGTCAGGGCAGGGCAAGGCCGGGCAAGGCAAGGCAAGGCATGGCAAGGCAAGGCGTGGCTAGGAAAGGCAATGCGTGGCTAGGCAAGGCAAGGCGTGTTTAGGAAATGCAGGCGTGGCTAGGTAAGGCAAGGTGAAGCAACGCAGGGCAAGGCAAAGCAAGGCAAGGCAAAGCAAGGCAGGGCAGGGCAGGGCAAAGCAGGGAAAGGCAAGGCAAGGCAAGGCAAGGAAAGGAAAGGAAAGGCAAGGCAAGGCAAGGCAAAGCAAGGCAAGGCAAGGCAATTCAAGATAAGGCAAGGCAAGGCAAGGAAGGCAAGGTAGGGTAGGTCAGGGTAGGGCAAATTAGTGCAAAGCAAGGCAAGGCAGGGCAGAGCAAGGCAGTGTAGGTCAGGTCAGAGTAAGGCAAGGCAGAGCAAGGCAAGATAACACAAGGTATGCCATGGCAAGACAAGGAAGGGCAGGGGAGTGTGGTGCGGAGCAAGGCAAGGTAAAGAAGGGCAAGGAAGGGCAATGCAAGGCATGGCAATGCAAGGCAAGACAAGGTAAGGCAAGGTAAGGTAGGGTAGGGCAGAGCAGGGCAGGGCAGGGCAGGTCAAGGCAGAGCAGGGCAGAGCAAGGCATGGCATGACAGGTCAGGGAAGAGCAAGGCAGGGCCAAGCAAGGCAAGGCAATTCAAGGCAGGGCAAGGTAGGGCAAGGGCAGTGCAGGGCATTGAAGGCAAGGCAAGGCAAAGCAAGGCAATTAAGGCCAAGGCAAGGGAAGGCAGGGCAGGGGAGGGCAATGCAAGGCAAGGCAAAGCAAATCAAGGCTAGGCAGAGCAGGACAGGGCAGGGCAAATCAGGGCAAGGCAAGGCAAGGCTAAGCAAGGCAGGGCAAGGCTAGGCAAAGCAAGGCAAAGCAAGGCATGGCAAGGCAAGGCTGGGCAGGGCAGGGCAGGATAGGGCAGGGCAATGTAGGTCATTACAGGGCAGGGCAGCGCAGGGCTGGGCAGGGCAGGGCAAAGGAAGGCAGGGCAAGGCAAGGCAAGGCAAAGTAGGCCATGCCAACGCAAGGCAGGGCAGGGGAGTGCACGGCGGAGCAAGTCTGGGCAAGGCAAAGAGAGGCAAGGCAAGGCAAGGCAAATCAATAAAGGGCAATGCAAGGCAAGGCAAGGAAAGGAAAGGCAAGGCATTTCAGGGCTGGGCAGAGCAGGGCAGGGCAGAGCAGGGCAGGGCAGGTCTTGGCAAGGCAGAGCAGTGTAGGTCAGGAAGGGCAGGTCAGGGCAAACAGGCAAGGCAGGGCAATGCAAGGCAATGCAATGCAAGGCAAGTTAAGGCAAGGAAAGGCAAGGCAGAGCACGACTTGGCAGAGCAGGGCAGGGCAATGCACGGCTAGGCATGTCAGGGCAGTTCAAGGCAGGACAAGGCAAGGCAAGTCAAGGCAAGGCAGGGCAGGGCACGGCAGTGCTGGGAAGGCAGGGCAAGGCAAGGCGTGGTTAGGAAAGGCAAGGCGTGGCTAGGTAAGTCAAGGTGAGGCTAGGCAAGGCAAGGCAAGGCGTGGCTAGAGAAGGCAAGGCAGGGCAAGGAAGGGCAAAGCAGGGCAAGGCAAGGCAAAGTAAGGCAAGGCAAGGCAAATCAAGGGAAAGCAAAGCAAGGCAAGGCAAGGAAAGGAAAGACAAGGCAGAGCAGCACATTGCAGGACAATGCAGGGAAGGGCACGGCAGGGCAGAGCAGGGCAGGATAGAGCAGGGCAGCGCAAGGCAGAGCAAGGCAAGGTAAGGAAAGGAAAGGCAAGGCAAAACATTGCAAGGCACGATAAGGTAAGGCAATGTAAGGCAAGGCAAGGCAGGGCAGGCAGGAAAGGGCAGGGCAGGGCTTTGTAGGTCAGGGCAGGTCAGGGCAGGGCATGGCAGGGCAGGGCTGGGCAGGGCATTGTAGGTCAGGGCAGGTCAGTTCAGGGCATGGCAGGGCAGGGCTGGGCAGGGCAAGACAAGGCATGGCAAGGTAGGCCATGGGAAGGCAAGGCAGGGCAGGGGAGTGTGGGCGGAGCAAGGCAGGGCAAGGCAAGGCAAGGCAAGGCGAAGAAAGGAAAGGCAAGGCAGGGCAGCACAGGGAAGGTCAATGCAGGGGAGGTCATGGCAGGGCAGGTCAGAGGAGGGCAGAGTAAGGCCAAGCAGGACAAGTTAGGGCAAGGCCACGCCTTGCCTTGCATTTCTTTGCCTTGCCCTGCGCTGCAATCCCTGCCCTGTCCTACCCTGCCCTGCCCTGCCTTGCCCAGACCTACCCTGCACTGAGCTGCATTGCATTGCCCTGCCTTACCCTGCCCTGCCTTGTCTTGTACTGCCTTGCCTTGCCCTGCCTTGCCCTGCCTTGCCCTGACCCGCTCTGCTTTGTCTTGCCTTGCCTTGCCCTGCCTTGCTCTGCCTTCCCTGCTTTAACTTACATTGCCCTGCCCTGTCTTACATTGCCCTGCCCTGTCTTACATTGCCCTGCCCTGTCTTACATTGCCCTGCCCTGCCCTGCCCTCCCAAACCCTGATCTAACTTGCCTTTCCCAGCCTTGCCTTGCCCTGCCTTATCCTGCCTTATCCTGCCCTGTCCTGCCATGCCGTGCCCTGCCGTGCCCTGCCCTGCCTTGCCTTGCCTGCCCTGATCTGCTTGTTCTGCCTTGCTTTGGCCTACCTTGCCCTTCGCTGCTCTGGCCTGTCTTCCCTTTCCTTTCTATGCCTCGACTTGCCTTGTCTTACCATGCCTTGCTTTGCCCTGCCATGCATTGCCCTGCCCTGCCATGCCTTGGACTGCCCTAAACTGCCCTGCCTTGCCTTGCCTTGCCTTGCCTAGACTTGCCCTGCCCTGCCATGCCTTGGCCTGCCCTAAACTGCTTTGCCTTGCCTTGCCTTGCCTTGCATAGACTTGCCCTGCCCTGCCATGCTCTGCCCTAAACTGCCCTGCATTGCCTTGCCTTGCCTAGACTTGCCCTGCCCTGCCCTGAACTGCCATCCCTTGCTTTGCCATGCTTTGACTTGACTTGTCTTACCATGCCTTGCCTTGTCCTGTTTTGCTCTGCCCTGCCAGGCTTTGCCATGCCTTGCCCTGCCCTACCCTGCCACGCCTTGCCTTGTCCTGCTCTGCCTTGCTTTGCCCTGTCCTGGCCTTCCCTTCCCTGCCTTGCTCTGCCCTGCCCTTCCCTGCTCTGATTTTCCTTGCCTTGACTTGCCTCGCCTTGCCCTGCCACGGCCAGCCTTGCCCTGACTTCCCTTCCTTGCCCTGCCGTGCCCTGCCGTGCCCTGTCTTGACCTGCACTGTCCTGCCCTTTCGCTGCCCTGCCCTGCCTTGCTCTGCCCTGCCCTACCCTGCTCTGATTTTCCTTGCCTTGACTTGCCTCGCCTTGCCTTTTCATGCCCAGCCTTGCCCTGACTTCCCTTCCTTGCCCTGCCGTGCCCTGTCTTGTCCTGCGCTGCCCTGCCCTTCCCTGCACTGCCTTGCCTTGCTCTGCCCTACCTTGCACTGCCTTGCCTTACCCTGCACTGCCCTGCCCTGCCCTGCCCAGTCTTACATTGCCCTGCCCTGCCCTACTCTGCCCAGCACTTCCCTGCCCTACCCCATTCTGCCCTGTCCTGCCTTGCCTTGCCCTGCCCTGCCCTGCCCTCCCCTTTCTTGCCTACCCTGCTTTGCCTTGCCTTTTTGTGCCTCGTCTTGCCCTGCCATTCCTTGCCCTGCCTTGCCTTGCCGTGCCTTGACTTGCCATGCCCTGAAATACTTTGCCCTGCCCTGAACTGCCCTGCCCTGCTCTGCCTTGTTTTGTCGTTCCCTGCCTTGTCTTTCCCTGCCCTGCCCTGCCTTTTCTTACTCTGCCCTGACCTGCCCTGCTCTGCCATGCCCTGCTTTGCCCTGCCCTGTCCTGCTCTGTTCTCCCCTGCCTTGCCCTTCCCTGCCTTGCCTTGTCTTGCCTAGCCTTGCCTTGCCTTGCCTTGCCTTGCTTTGCCGTGCCTTGTCTTGCCTTGCCTTGCCTTTTCTTGCCAGGCAGCGCCCTGCATTTCCCTGCCCTGCCCTGCCCTTCCTTGGTCTGCCTTGCCTTGCTATATCTGCACGCCGATGTACGTTGATACAGAATTGAGAGCTTTTCATAGCTGAAAACGAGAAAAATGACAACACCCTAATTTGCCTGTAACTTAAATAATATTAAATGGAAAAAAGTTTTAATTAAAAGAAATGTATATCTAACCCTAATGTATATGTTTATAAAAATTGTTAACATTTCCCGTCAACATTATGAAACACCATTTCTGACAGTTTTTGGACTACCTGAAACATTCGGGTTAACTAATGTATTGAATTTTGCGTTCTGAGTTATAACCATAAAATACTCTTTGTATTTTTATTTTTTTTTCTAATTTTGAAAGGATAACATTTTTCGATGTATATCATCCTTGATTTGCTCAAATGAATAGTGTTTTAATATAAAACATGTATATGATAAGACGACTTGAAACAACCAACAAATCCTAAGTCTCTCTGTAAATATCATATATAATAACACAAATCTTTGTAGTTGCTATAGACCCTCACATACTATGTTATAGCAGTAGGATGATGTTCGTTGTCACAGAATTGTGTCATATTCACAGTTGAAAACGCAAGTTATGATAACACAATATCTACCTGTTCCTTAAATAATATTATTCGGATAAAAGTGCTACTTTGAAGGAATGAATATTTATCTTAAATATACATGTTTATGATAATTGGAAACATTTCCCTTCAACTTTTTGAATCACTACTTCTAACAGTTTTTTACGACCTGTAATATACGGATGTTATAATGTTTTCATTTGTGAATTCTGAACTGTGTGCCACTAAAAACTCTTTGTATTTTAAAGTTTGTATGTAATTTTGAAAGGATAACATTGTTAGAAGAACATCATATTTTATTACCTCAAAAGAATACTGTTTCTAATATAAAATATATATATGATAAGACGTCTCCAAACAAACATAAAAACTCAATTTAGTCTTTAAATTTCATTGCATCATATATAATCACACATATCTTTATTACTTCGATATTCTTCAAAATACTATGTGATTGCTTTGCGCCGATGGTCGTTGATACATAATTGTGTGCCAATCAGACCTTAAAACTTATAATATGTTAACACAACATTCTCCCTGTAACTTAAACAATAGTAATCGAACATAAGTGCTACTTTAAACCATTGAATATCTAGTTCGAAACAATTTCTTTCAACTTTATGAACTTCCATTTCTGACAATTTTTGGACGACCTGTTATGTACGAAAGACAAATGTTTTGAATTTTGCGTACTGAGAAGTGTGTCAACAAATACTGTTTGTATTTTCACGTTTGTACGTAACTTTGAAAGGATGAAGAAGTTCGAAGTTCATCATGAATTATTTACTTAAAAGAATAATGTTTTTTATATAAGACATTTATGTGATAAGTCGTTTTCAAACAACCTTAAAAACTCAAGTCTGTCTGTAATTAACATTGCATCATATATATTTATACACATCTTTGTAACTGCGATTATCCTCGTCGCTGCTTGTGGTCGCTGCACGCCGATGTTCGTTGATACAGAATTGTTTACTTTTAAGAGCTCAAAACGCATAATATAATTTCACACTTACCGGCGTGTAACTTAAATAATATTAATCGGACAAATGTGCTATTTTAAAATAATGAATATCCAATCCTAATTTACACGTTTATTATATTTTGATACATTTCCCAACAAATTTAAGAACCATCACTTTTTAACCGTTTTTAAGGGTCTTGTGATTCACGGATAATATTAAAAATTGAATTTTGCATTCTAATCTGTGTGCCACTAAATACTGTATGTATTTTTACGTTTGTATGAATTTTAAAAAGGATTACTTTGTTCTACGTACATCATGCTTCATTACCTCAAATGATTAGTGTTTTTAATATAGAACATGTATACAATAAGACGACTTCATACAAACATCAAAACCTAAGTCTGTCTGTAAATTATATTGCATCCTATATATTCACATAAATCTATGTTGCTGCGATAGACCCTTACATACTATGTAGTGGCTGGAAGCCGATGTTTGATGATACAGAATTGTGTGCTATACAGACAGAGCTGAAAACGATTAATATTACTACACACTAAGCTGCCTGTATCTGAAATAATATTAATCGGACATAAGTAGTACTGTGAAGCAATGAATATCTAACCGTAATGTATATGTTTATAATAATTGGAACATTTCCCTTCAACTTTAACTACCTCCATTTCTGACAGTTTTTGTACGACCTGTAAAGTGCGGTTGGACTAATGAATAGATTTTTGCTTTCTGAGCTATAACCATAAAATACTCTTTGTATTTTTATTTTTGTTTGTAATTTTGAAAAGATAACAATGTTCGAGGTATATCATCCTTGATTTGCTCAAATGAATAGTGTTTTAATATAAAACTTGTATATGATAATACGACTTGAAACAACCAACATATCCTAAGTCTCTCTGTAAATATCATTTATAATAACACAAATCTTTGTAGTTGGTATAGACCCTCACATACTATGTTATAGCAGTAAGCCGATGTTCGTTGTCACAGAATTGTGTCATATTCACAGTTAAAAACGCAAGATATGATAACACAATATCTACCTGTTACTTAAGTAATATTAATCGGACAAATGTGCTACTTTAAAATAATGAATATCTAATCCTAATGTACACGTTTATTATAATTTGAAACATTTCCCAACAAATATATGAACCACCCCTTTTTAACCGTTTTTGGGGCTCTTGTGTTTTAAGGGTGGTCTTAAAAATTGAATTTTGAATTCTAATCTGTGTGCCACTAAATACTGTATGGATTTTTACGTTTGTATGTATTTTAAAAAGGATTACTTTGTTCGACGTACATCATGCTTAATTACCTCAAATGAAAAGTGTTTTTAATATAAAACATCACAGAAACAAAGATTTATGTGAATATATACGATGCAATGTAATTTACAGACAGACTTACGTAAGATGGTTGTATGAAGTCGTCTTATCGTATTGATGTATTATATTAAAAACACTAATCATTTAAGGTAAAGAAGCATGATGTTCCTTGAACAATGTAATCCTTTCAAGATAACATACAAACGTTAAAATACAAACAGTAGTTTGTGGACACAGCTCAGAACGAAAAATTCAAAACATTAGTTCACCAGTATATTTCAGATCTTCGAAAAACTGTCAGAAATGGTGTTTCGTAATGTCGACGGGAAATGTTTCCAATTTTTATAAACATATACATTAGGGTTAGATATTCATTTCTTTCAAGTAAACAGTTTATCCGTTTAATATTATTTAAGTTACAGGCAAATTAGTGTGTTGTTATTTTTCCCTTTTTCTGATCTGAAAAAGCTCACAATTCTGCATCAATGAACATCGCCGCACAGCGACCATATGTTACGTTGAAGAATATCGCAGTTACAAAGATATGTGTGAATATATACCATGCAATTTTATTTACAGACCGACATAGGATTTGATAGTTGTTAGAAGACGTCTTATCATATACATGTTTTAAATTAAAAACACTATTCTTTTGAGATGATCAATTATGATATACCTCGAATACAGTTTTCCTTTCAAAATTACGTACAAACGTTAAAATACAAACAATATTGGCGTGCAGCTATCTTAGACTTCGACGAGGATTATCGAAGTTACAAAGATGAGTGTGAATATATACAATGCAATGTAGTCTAGAGACAGACATGAGTTTTGACGGTTGTTTTAAGAAGTCTTATCATATTAATCCCTTTTATATAAAACACTATTCTTTAAGGAAATCATGCATGATATTCTTTGAACATCGTCATCCTTTCAAATGAACGTACAAACTTTAAAATATAAACAGTATTTATTGTCACACGGCTCAGTACGCAAAATTCAAAACATTAGTCTACCCTTACATAACACGTCGTCCAAAAATTGCCTCAAATGGTGGTTCATAAAGTTGAAGGGAATTGTTTCGAATTATTATAAACATATATGTTAGGTTTTAGATATTCAATGGTTAAAAGTAGCACTTTTGTCCGTTTAATATTATGTAAGTTACATGCAATTTTGTGTGTTGTTATATTATGTCTTGAATTGCCTTGACTTGGCTTGCGTTACCTTGCCTTGACTTGCCCTGCCTTGCCTTCTTTTGCCGCTCCTAAAATTTCCTTGCATTGCCTTCCCTTGCCTTGCCGTGCCTGGCCTTGCCTAACATTGCCTTGCCTTGCCTTGCCTTGCTTTTACTTGACTTCACATGCCTTGATTTGCCTTACATTACATCACCTTACGTTACCTTACATTACATTACATTGCAAGACAAGCAAAGCAAGTCAAGGCAAGGCAAGGCAAGTCAAGGCAGAGCAAGGCAGGGCAAAGCAGGCAAGGCAAGGCAAGGCATGGCGTGGTTAGGCAAGGCCAGGCGTGACTAGGCAAGACAAGGCAAGGCGTGGCTATGCAAGGTAAGGCGTGGCTAGGCTAGGCAAGGCGTAGCTAGGCAAGGCAATTCGTGGCTAGGCAAGGCGTGGTTAGGAAATGCAAGACGTGGCTAGGCAAGGCAAGGCGTGGTTAGGAAAGGCAAGGCGTGGCTAGGTAAGGCAAGGAGAGGCTAGGAAGGCAAGGCAAGACGTAACTAGACAAGGCAAGTCTATTCGTGGGTAAGCAATGCAAGGCAAGGCGTGGCTAAGCAATGTAAGGCAAGACAATGCAAGGCAAGACAAGGCAAGGCAAGGCAATGCAAGGCAAGGCAAGGCAAGGCTAGGCAATGTAAGGTAATTCAAGGCAAGGCAAGGCAAGTCTAGGCAAGGCAACGCAAGTCAAGGCTAGGCAATTCTAGGCAAGACAAGGCAATGCAAGGAAAGGCAAGGCAAGGCAAGGCGTGGCTAGGCAAGGCAAGGAGAGGCTAGGCAAGGCAAGGTAAGGCGTGGCTAGACAAAGCAAGGCAAGGCGTGGCTAGTCAAGAAAGGCAAAGCGTTGCTAGGCAAGGCAAGGCAAGGCAATTCAGGGCAAGGCAGGGCAAGTCAGGGCAGGGCAGGGCAATGCAAGGCAAGGCAAGGCAGACCAAGGCAACTCTAGGCAGGGCAGGAAAGGGCAAGGCAGTGCAAGGCAGGGCAAGGCAAGGCAAGGCAGGTCAGGGCAGGGCAAGACTCGGCTAACGAAAGCAAGTTGTGGCTAGGCAAGGCAAGGCGTGGCTAGGCAAGGCAAGGCAAGACAAGGCGTTCCTAGGCAAGTAAAGGGAAGGTGTGGCTAGACAATTCAAAGCGTGGTTAGGCAAGGCAAGGCGTGGCTAGGCAAGGCAAGGCGAGGCTAGGCAAGGAAAGGCGTGGCAATGCAAGGCAGGGCAAGGCAGGGCAGGGCAGGGCATGGCAGTGCAGGGCAATTCATTGCAAGGCAGGGCGAGGCAGGGCAGGGCATGACAGGGCAGTTTAGGTCAGGGCAGGCCAGGGCAGGCCAGGGCAGGCCAGGGCAGGGCAAGGCAATACGTGGCTAGGAAAGGCAATGCGTGGCTAATAAAGGCAAGGCGTGGTTAGGAAAGGCAAGGCGTGGTTAGGAAAGACAAGGCGTGGCTAGGTAATCAAGGTGAGGCTACGCAAGGCAAGGCAAGGGAGGGCAAATCAAGGCAAGGCAGGGCAGGGCAGGGCAAAGCAGGGAAAGGCAAGGCAAGGCAATGCAAATCAAGGCAAGGCAAGGCAAGGAAAGGAAAGGCAAGGCAAGGCAGCACAAGGAAGGGGTAAAGCAGGGCAGGTCAGTGCAGGGCTTGGCAGGTCATAGCAGAGCAGGACAGAGCAGGGTAGGGGAAGGCAGGGCAAGGCAAGTCAAGGCAAGGAAAGGCAAGGCAAGGCAAGGCAATGCAAGGCAAGGCAAGGCAAGATAAGGCAAGGCAGGGCAAGGCACGGCGGGGCAGGGTAGGGCAAATCAGGGCAAGGCAAGGCAAGGCAAAGCATGGCAGGGCAAGGCACGGCGGGGACGGGCAGTGCAGGTAACGGCAGGGCAGGGGAGCAGGGCAGGGCACGGTAGAACAGGGACGGCAAGGCAGTGTAGGTCAGGGCAGGGCAGAGCATGGCAGGCCAGGGCAGGGCAGGTCAAGGCAGGGCAGTATATATCAGGGCAGGGGAGTGCAGGGCAGGGCAGGGCAATTCAGGGCCAGGCATGGCAAGGCAGGTCAGGTTAGGGCAGGGCAGGAAAGGGCAAGGAAGGCAGGGCAGGGCAAGGTAAGGCAAGTAAGGCAAAGGCAAAGCAAGGCAGGGGAGTGCAGTTCAGGGAAAGGTTGGGCAAGTTAGGGCAAGGCACGGAAAGGCAGAGGAAGGCATGGCAAGGCAAGGCAAGTTGTGGCTAGGCTAGGCAAGGCGTGGCTAGGCAAGGCAAGGCATGGCTAGGCAAGACAAGGCAAGTTAAGGCAAGGCGTGGCTTGGCAAGGCAAGGTGTGGCTAGACAAGGCAAGTCGTCGCTAGGTAAGGCAAGGCGTGGTTAGGCAAGGCTAGGCGTGACTAGGCAAGGAAAGGCGTGGCTAGGCAAGGCAAGTCGTCGCTAGGTAAGGCAAGGCGTGCCTAGGCAAGGCTAGGAATGGTTAGGCAAGGCAAATCAAGGCAAGGCAGGGCAAGGCATGGCAAGGCAGGGCAAGGCAGGGCAAGGCAGGGCAAGGCAGGGCAAGGCAGGGCAAGGCAGGGCAAGGCAGGGCAAGGCAGGGCAAAGCAAGGCAAGGCAAGGCGTGGCTAGGCAAGGCAAGGGTAGTCGTGGCTAGGAAAGGTAAGGCTTGACTCGGCAAGACAAGGTAAGGCAAGGCGTGGCTAGGAAAGGCAAGGCGTGGCTAGGCAAGGCAAGGCGTGGATAGGAAAGGCAAGGCGTGGCTAGGAAAGGCAAGGAGATGCTAGGCAAGGCAAGGCAAGTCGTGGCTAGACAAGGCAAGGCAAGCCATGGCTATTTAAAGAAGGCAAGGCTTTTCTAGGCAAGGCAAGGCAAGGCAAGGCATTGCAAGGCAGGGCAAGGCAGGGCAAGGCAGAGCAGGGCAGGGCAATTCAAGGCAAGGCAAGGCAATGCAAGGCAAGGCAAGGCAAGGCAAAATAAGGCAAGGCAGGGCAGTGCAGGGTAGGGCAAATCAGGGCAAGGCAAAGCAAGGCAAAGCAAGGAAGGGCAGGGCACGGCGGGGCAGGGCAGTGCAGGGTACGGCAAGGCAGGCAGGGCAGGGCAGTGTAGGTCAGAGCAGGGCAGGGCAAGGCAGAGCATGGCAGGGCAGGGCAGGTCAAGGCAGGGCAGTGAAGATCAGGGCAGGGGAGTGCAGGGCAGTGCAGGGCAAGCAGGGCAATTCGGGGCCAGGCATGGCAAAACAGGTCAGGGCAGGGCAGGGTAGGTCAGGGCAGGAAATGTCAGTGAAGGGCAGGGAAGGCAGGGCAAGGCAAGGCAAAGCAAGGAAGGCAAGCCATGGCTATTTAAAGAAGGCAAGGCTTTTCTAGGCAAGGCAATGCAAGGCAGGGGTGTGCAAAACAGGGCAAGGCAGGGCAAAGCAGGGCAAGGAAGGGAAAGACAGGGCAAGGCAAGGTAAGGCAAGGCAAAGCAAGGCAAGGCAAAGCAAGTTGTGGCTAGGCAAGGCAAGGAGTGGCTAGGCAAGGTAAGGCGTGGCTAGACAAGGCAAGGGGTGCCTAGGCAAGGCAATTCAAGGCAAGGCAAGGCAAGTCAAGTCGTGGCTAGGCAAGGCAAGGTGTGGCTAGACAAGCCAAGTCTTTGCTATGTAAGGCAAGGCGTGGCTAGGCAAGGCAAGGCGTGACTATTCAAAGAAAGGCGTGGCTAGGCAAAGCAAGTCGTCGCTAGTTAAGGCAAGGCGTGGTTAGGCATGGCTAGGCATGGCTAGGCAAGGCAATTCAAGGCAACGCAGCTCAAGGCAGGGCAAGGCAGGGCAAGGCAGGGCAAGGCAGGGCAAGGCAAGGCAAGGCAAGGCGTGGCTAGGCAAGGCAAGGGAAGTCGTGGCTAGGCAAGGTAAAGCTTGACTCGGCAAGACAAGGCAAGGCAAGGCGTGTGTAGGAAAGGCGAGGGTAGGAAAGCCAAGGCGTGGCTAGGCAAAGCAAGCCGTGGATAGGAAAGGCAAGGAGTGGCTAGGCAAGGCAAGGCAAGTCGTGGCTAGACAAGGCAAGGCAAGGCGCGGCTAGGCAAGGAAGGCAAGTATTTTCTAGGCAAGGAAATTCATGGCAAGGCAAGGCAAGGCAGGGCAAGGCAGAGCATGGCAGGGCAATGCAAGGCAAGGCAAGGCAGGCCAAGGCAAGTCAAGGCAGGGCAGGGGAGTTCAGGGTGGAATAGGGAGGAAAAGGCAGGGCAAGTCAAGGCAAGGCAGAGCTGGGGAGAGCAGGGCGGGTAGGCAGGGCAGTGCATTGCAAAGCGGCAACGCAAGACAAATAAAAAAGGCAAGGCAAGGCAAGGAAGGTCAAGGTAAGTCAAGGCATGGTAAGGCAAGGCAAGGCAAGGCCTGTCAAGGCAAGGCAAGGAAAGTCAAGGCAGGGCAGAGCAGGGCATGGCAGTGCAGGGCAGGGATTTGCAAGGCAGTGCAAAGCAGGGCAGAACAGTTTAGGTCAGGGCAGGGCAGGGCAGGCCAGGGCAGGCCAGGGCAGGGCAGGGCAGGGCTAGGCAGGGCAGGGCAGGGCAAGGCAAAGCAGGGCAGGGCAAGGCAAGGCAAGGTAGTCCATGGCAAGGGAAGGCAGAGCAGGGTAGTGCAGGGCGGAGCAAGGCAGGGCAAGAAAAAGAGAGGCAAGGAAAGGCAAGGCAAAGGAGATCAAGAAAGGGCATTTCAAGGAAAAATAATGCAAGGCAAGGCAAGACAAGGCAAGGCAATGCAAGGCAAAGAAGGGAAGGGCAGAGCAGGGCAGGGCAGGGCAATGCAGGGCAGTGCAGGTCAGGTCAGGGCAGGGCAGGGCAGGACAAGACATGGCAGTGTAGGTCAGGGCAGGGGATTGTAGGGCAGGGAAGGGCAAGGCAGAGCAATTCAGGGCAAATCATGGCAAGGTAGGTCAGGGCAGGGCAAGGCAAGGCGTGGCTAAGGAAAGACAATGCGTGGCTAGGTAAGGCAAAGTGAGGCTACGCAAGGAAAGTCAAGGCAAGGCAGGGCAGGGCAGGACAAAGCAGGGAAAGGCAAGGCAAGGCAAGGCAAAGCAATGCAAGGCAAGGCAAGGCATGGCATAGCAAGGCAAGGCAAGGAAAGGAAAGGAAAGGCAATTCAGGGCAGCACAGGGCAGGGCAAGGCAAGGCAAGGCAGGGCACGGCAGGGCAGGGCACGGCAGAGTAGGTCAAGGCAGGGCAGGGCAAATCAGGGTAAGGCAAGGTAAGGCAAGTTATGCTATGGCAAGGCAAGGCAGGGCATGGGAGTGTGGGGCGGAGCAAGGCAAGGCAAGGAACGTGAATGAAGGGCAATGCAAGGCAAGGCAATGCAAGGCAAGGCAAGGCAAAGCAGTTCAGTACAGAGCAGGGCAGGGAAGGGCAGGTCAAGGCAGGGCAAGGCAGAGCAAATCATGGCATAGCAGGTCAGGGAAGAGCAAGGCAGGGCAAAGCAATGCAAGGCAGAGCAAGGCAGGGAAAGGCAATTAAGGCCAAGGCAAAGCAAGGCAGGGCAGGGGAGGGCCGGTCGGGGCAGGGCAAAGAAGACAACGAGAGGCAAAGCAAAGGCAAGGCAAGGCAGGGTAAGGAAAAGCAATGCAAGGCAAGGCAATGCAAGGCAAGGCAAGGAAAGGCAAGCAAAGCAATGCTAGGCAGAGCAGGACAGGGCAGTGCAAATCAGGGCAGGTCAAGGCAAGGCAAGGCAAGGCAGGGCAAGGCTAGGCAAAGCAAGGTAAGGCAAGGCAAGGCAGGGCAGGGCAGGGCAAATCAGAGCAAGGCAAATCAAGGCAAGGAAAGGCCAGGCAAGTCAAGGCCAGACAAGGCAAAGCAATTCGTGGCTAGTCAAGGCAAGGCAAGGCGTGGCTAGGCAAGGCAAGGAGTGTCTAGGCAAGACTAGGCGTGGCTAGGCAAGGCAAGGCAAGGCGTGTTTAGGCATGGCAAGGCTAGGTTTGGCTAGGCAAGGCAAATGAAGGCAAGGTAGGGCAAGGCAGGGCAAGGCAGGGCAAGGCAGGGCAAGGCAGGGCAATTCAAGGCAAGACTAGGAAGGGCAGGGCAGGTCAGGGTAGGGCAGAGCATAGCAGTGCAAGGCAGGGCAGGGCAAGGCAGATCAATACATTGCTAGACAATGCAAGGCAAGGCAAAGGAATGCTTTGAAATGCAAGGCAATTCAAAGCTAGGCAAGGCAAGGCAGAGCAGGGCAGGGCAAGACGTGGTTAAGGCAGGCAAGTTGTGGCTAGGCAATGCAAGGCGTGGCTAGGCAAGTCAAGGCAAGGGTTGGCTAGGCAAGGCAAAGCATGGCTAGGCAAGGCAAGGCAAGGTTTCACTTGGCAGGGCAGGGCATGGCAGAGCAGGGTAAGGCAGTGCAAGGCAGGGCAAGGCAGGGCAGGGCAGGGCAGGGCAGGGCAGTGTAGGTCATTTCAGGGCAGGGCAGGGCATGGCAGTGCAGGGTAAGGCAGGGCAAGGCAGGACAAGTCAGGGCAGGGCAGGGCAGGGCAGTTCAGTGTAGGTCAGGGCAGGGCAGGACAAGTCAAGGCAAGGCAATGTAGGCCATGGCAAGGCAAGGAAGGGCAAGGGAGTGCAGGGAAGGCAAGGGCAAGGCACGGCAAGGCAGGTCAGGGTAGTTCAAGGCAGGGCAAGGAAAGGCAAGTCAAGGCAATTCAGGGAAGGGCAGGGAAATTGCAGGGCAGGGATGGGCAGGGCAGGGCAGTGCAGGGAAGGCAGGGCAAGGCAAGGCAAGGCAAGGTAGGCAAAGGCAAGGCAGGACAGGGGAGGGCCGAGCGGTGCAGGGAAAAGAAGGCAAAGAGAGGCAAAGCAAAGGCAAGGCAACGCAGGGCAAGGAAGGGCAGAGTAGGGCAAGGCAGGGCATGGCAGGGCATCGCAGTCAAGACAAGCAAGGCAGGGCAACGCAAGTCAAAGCAAGGCAAGGCAAGGCAATGCAAGGCAAGGCAAGGCAAGGTAAGGCAAGGCAAGGCAAGGCGTGACTAGGCAAGGCATCTGGTGCCTAGGCAAGGCAAGGTGTGGCTAGGCAAGGAAGTCAAAGGCAAGGTAGGACAGGGGAGGGCCGGGAGGTACAGGGAAAAGAAGACAAAGAGAGACAAACTAAAGGCAAGGCAAGGCAGGGCAAGGAAGGGCAGAGCAGGGCATTGCAGGGCAATGCAGGGCATGGCAGGCAAGTCAAGGCAAGGCAGGGCACGGCAGGGAAGGGCAGGGCAGGGCAGTGCAGGGAAGGCAGGGCAAGGCAAGGCAAGGCAAGGAAGGCAAAGGCAAGGCAGGACAGGGGAGGGCCGGGCGGTGCAGGGAAAAGAAGACAAAGAGAGGCAAAGCAAAGGCAAGGCAAGGCAGGGCAAGTAAGGGCAAGGCAGGGCAGAGCAGGGCAAGGCAGGGCAAGGGAGGGCAAGGAAGGGCAAGGCAAGGCAATGCTTGGCAGGGCAGGGAAGGGCAGGGAGTGGCGAGGCAAAGAAAGGCAAGGCGTGGCTAAGCAAGGCAAATCAAGGCAAAGCAGGCCAAGCAGGGCAATTCAGGGCAAGACAAGACAAGGCAAGGCAAGGCAAACAAGGCGTGGCTAGGCAAGGCAATTCAAGATGTGGCTAGGCAAGGGAAGGCATGTCTAGGCAAGACAAGGCAAGGCGTGGCTAGGCAAGGCAAGGCGTGGCTAGGCAAGGCGTAGCTTGGAAAGGCAAGGCGTGGCTAGGTAAGACAAGGAGAGGCTAGGCAAGGCAAGGCGTGGTTAGACAAGGTAAGGCAAAGCGTGGCTAGGCAAGACAAAGCAAGGCATAGCTAGGCAAGGCAAGGCGTGGATAGGAAAGGCAAGGCGTTTCTAGGAAAGGCAAGGAGAGGCTAGGCAAGGCAAGGCAGTCCAAGGCAAGGCAAGGCAGAGCAAGGGAGTGCAGGGCGGGGCAGTGAAATGCAAAGCTGCAAGGCAAGACATATAAAGAAAGGCAAGGCAAGGCAAGGCAAGGCAAGGCAAATCAAGGCAGGTCAAAATAAGGCAAGGCAAGGCAAGTCCTGGCAAGTCAAGGCAAGGCAGGGCAGGTCAAGGCAGGGCAATGCAGGGCAGATCAGTGCAAGGCACGGCAGGTCAGAGCAGGGCAGGACAGAGCAGGGTAGGGCAAGGCAGGGCAAGGCAAGTCAAGGCAGGGCAGTGAAGATCAGTTCAGGGGACTGTAGAGTATTGCAGGGCAAGCAGGGAAATTTAGGGCCAAGCATGGCAAGGCAGGGCAGGGCAGGGCAGGGCAGGGCATAAAATGGCAGGGAAGAGCAGTGAAGGCAGTTCAAGCCAAGGCAAGTCAAGGAAGGCAAAGACAAGGCAAGGCAGGGGAGTGCAGGGCAGGGGAAGGCAGGTCAATGCAGGGAAAGGCAGGGCAAGGCAAGGCAATGCAAGGCAAGTTGTGGCTATTCAAGGCAAGGCGTGCCTAGGCAAGGCAAGGCGTGGCTGAGCAATGCAAGGGGTGGCTAGGCAAGGCAATTCAAGGCAAGGCAAGGCAAGGCAAATCGTGGCTAGGCAAGGCAAGGTGTGACTAGACAAGCCAAGTCGTCGCTATGTAAAGCAATTCGTGGCTAGGCAAGGCTAGGCGTGACTAGGCAAGGAAAGGCGTGGCTAGGCAAAGCAAGTCGTCGCTAGGTAAGGCAAGGCGGGGCTAGGCAAGGCTAGGCATGGCTAGGCAAGGCAATTCAAGGCAAGGCAGGGCAAGGCAAGGCAAGGCAGGGCAAGGCAAGGCAAGGCAAGGCAAGACAAAACGTGGCTAGGCAATGCAAGGGAAGTCGTGGCTAGGCAAGGCAAGTCTTGACTCGGCAAGACAAGGCAAGGCAAGGCGTGGCTAGGAAAGGCGTGGCTAGGCAAGGCAAGGCGTGGATAGGAAAGGCATGGCGTGGCTAGGAAAGGCAAGGAGAGGCTAGGCAAGGCAAGGCAAGTCGTGGCTACACAAGGCAATTCAAGGCGTGGCTAGGCAAGGAAGGCAAGTCTTTTCTAAGAAAGGCAAGGCAAGGCAAGGCAGGGCAAGGCAGGGCAAGGCAGAGCAGGGCAGGGCAATGCAAGGCAAGGCAAGGCAGGCCAAGGCAAGTCAAGGCAGGGCAGGGTAGGGCAGTGCGGCACAGGAAGGAAAAGGCAGTGCAAGTCAAGGCAAAGCAGAGCAGGGGAGAGCAGGGCGGGGCAGGCAGAGCAGTGCATTGCAAAGCGGCAAAGCAAGACAAATAAAGAAAGGCAAGGCAAGGCAAGGCAGGTTAAGTTAAGGCAAGGCATGGCAAGGCAAAGCAAGGCAACTCAAGGCAAGGAAAGTCCAGGCAAGTCAAGGCCAGACAAGGAAAGGCAATTGGTGGCTAGGCAAGGCAAGGCAAGGCTTCTCTAGGCAAGGCAAGGAGTGTCTTGGCAAGACTAGGCGTGGCTAAGCAAGGCAAGGCGTGTTTAGGCATGGCAAGTCTAGGTGTGGTTAGGCAAGGCAAATGAAGGTATGGTAGGGCAAGGCTGGGCAAGGCAGGACAAGGCAGGGCAAGGCTAGGCAGGGCAGGGCAGGTCAGGGTTAGGTCAGGGCATGGCAGTGCAGGGCAGGGCAGAGCAAGGCAGCGCAATACATTGGAAGGCAAGGCAAGGCAAAGGAAAGTAAGGAAAGGCAAGGCAAGGCAAGGCCAGGCAAGGCAAGGCAGAGCAGGGCAGGGCAAGACGTGGTTAAGGAAAGCATGTTGTGGCTAGGCAAGGCAAGGCGTGGCTAGGCAAGGCAAGGCAAGCGGTGGCTAGGCAAGGCAAGGCAAGGCAAGGCAAGGCGTGGCTAGGCAAGGCAAGGCAAGGCAAGTTGTGGCTTGGCAGGGCAGGGCAGGGGAGGGCATGGCAGTGCAGGGTAAGGCAGTGAAAGGCAGGGCAAGGCAGAGCAGGGCAGGGCAGGCCAGGGCAGGGCAGGGCAGAGCAGGGCAGTGTAGGTCATTGCAGGGCAGGGCAGGGCATGGCAGTGCAGGGTAAGGCAGTGCAAGGCAAGGCAAAACATAGAGAGGCAAGACAAGGCTAGGCAAGGAAGGGCAATGCAAGGCAAGGCAATTCAAGGCAAGTCAAGGCAAGGCAAGGCAAGGCAAGGCAGGGCAGGGCAGAGCAGGCAGGGCAAGGCAGAGCAAGGCAGGGAAAGGTAAGTCAAGGCAAGGCAGGGCAGAGCAGGGCATATAAGGCAGGGCAAGGCAAGGCAAGACAAGGAAGGACAAGGAAAGGCAAGGCAGGGTAAGTAAGGGCAATGCAAGGCAAGGCAATGCAATTCAAGGCATGGCAAGGCAAGGCAAGGCAAGGCAAGGCAAGGCAAGACAAAGCAGGCCAAGGCAGGGCAAGGCAAAGCAACGCAGGGCAAGGCAGGGCAAGGCAGGGCAGGGCTGGGCAAGGAAGGGAAAGGCAAGGCAATGCTTGGCAGGGCAAGGCAGGGCAGTGCGTGGCAAGGCAAGGCAAGGCAAGGCGTGGCTAAGAAAGGCAAATCAAGGCATAGGAGGGCAAGCAGGGCAATTCAGGGCAAGGCAAGGCAAGGCAAGGCAAGGCAAAGCAAGGCGTGGCTAGGCAAGGAAAGGCAAGGTGAGGCTAGGCAAGGGTAGGCGTGTCTAGGCAAGACAAGGCAAGGCGTGTCTAGCCAAAGCAGGCGTGGCTAAGCAAGGCAAGGCTTTGCTAGGGAAGGCGTGGCTAGGAAAGGCAAGGCGTGGCTAGGTAAGGCAAGGAGAGGCTTGGCAAGGGAAGGCAAGGCGTGGCTAGCCAAGGCAAGGAAAAGCGTGGCTAGGCAAGGCAAAAAAGGCATGGCTCGGCAAGGCAAGGCGTGGAGAGGAGAGGCAAGGCGTGGCTAGGAAAGGCTAGGAGAGGCTAGGCTGGGCATGCCAGGGCAAGGGAAGGGCAGAGCAGGGCAGGGCAGGGAAGGGTGAGGCAGGGCAAGCAGAGCAAGGCATGGCAAGGCAGGTCAGGGCAATGGCAGGTCAGGGCATTGAAGGAAGGGCAAGGCAAGGCAAGGCAAGGAAGGCCAAGGCAAGGCAAGGCAGGTCATTGGAGAGCCGGGCGGGGCAGAGCAAAGAAGACAAAGATGGGCAAAGCAAAGGCAAGGCCAGGCAGGGTAAGGAAGGGCAATGCAAGGCAAGGCAAGGCAAGGCAAGGCAAGGCAAGGCAAGGCAAGGTAAGGCAAGGCAAGGCAAGGCAATACTAGGCAGGGCTGGATAGGGCACGGCAAATCAGGGCAAGACAAGTCAAGGCAAGGCAAGGCAGGCAAGGCTAGACAAAGCAAGACAAGGCAAGGAAAGGCAAGGCAAGGCAGTTCAGGGCAGGGCAAATCAGTGCAAGGCAAGTCAATTCAAGGCAAGGCAAGGTAAGGCAAGGCAAGGAAAGGCCAGGCAAGACATGACCAGACAAGGCAAGGCAGGAAAAGGCAAGGCAAGGCAAGACAAAGCAAGGCGTGGCTAGGCTAGTCAAGGGAAGGCGTGGCTAGGAAAGGCAAGGCTTGACTCGGCAAGACAAGTCAAGCCGTGGCTAGGCAAGGCAAGCCGTGGCTAGGCAAGGCAAGGCGTAGCTAGGCAAGGCAAGGCAATGCGTAGCTATGCAAGGCGTGGGAAGGAAAGGCGTGGCTAGGAAAGGCAAGGCGTGGCTAGGCAAGGCAAAGCGTGGATAGGAAAGGCAAAGCGTGGCTAGGAAATTCAAGGAGAGGCTAGGCAAGGCAAGGCTAGGCAGGGCAGGGGAGTGCAGGGCGGTGCAGGGCAGGGCAAGACAAAGAGACGCAAGGCAGGGTAAGAAATGGCAATGCAAGGCTGGGCAATGCAAGTCAAGACAAGGCAAGCCAAAGCAAGGGAAGGCAATGAAAGGCAAAGCAAAGCATGGCAGGGCGGGGAAGGCAAGTCAAGGCAAGGCAAGCCAAGGCAAGTCAAGGCAAGGAAAGGCAAGGCAAAGCAGGGCAGGGCGGGGCAGGGCAGTGCAGGTCAGTGCAGGGCAGGTCAGGGCAAGCAAGGCAAGGCGTGGCAGGGCAGAGCAGGGCAAGGCAGGGCGAAGCAAGGCAACGCAAGGCGGTGCAAGGAAGGGCAATGGAATGCAAAGCAATGCAAGTCAAGTCAAGGCGAGGCAAGGCAAGGCAAGGAAAAGCAAGGCAGTGTAGTGCACGGCGGGGCATGGCAGGAAAAGGCAGGGCAAGGCAAGGCAAGGCAAGGCAGAGCAGGGGAGAGCAGGGCGTGGCAGGGCAGGGTAGTGCAGGGCAAGGCGGCCAAGCAAGACAAATAAAGCAAGGCAAGGAAAGGCAAGGCAAGGCAAGGCAGGGCAAGGTAAGGCAAGGCAAGGCAAGGCAAGGCAGGGCAGGGTAGGGCAGAGCAGGGCAGGGCAGAGAAGAGCAGGGCAGGGCATGTCAGGGCAAAGCAGGTCAGTGTAGGACATGGCAGGGCAGGGCAGGGCAGGCAGGGCAAGGTAGGGCAAGTCAAGGCAAGGCAATGAAGCTCATGGCAAGGCAAGGCAGGGCAGGGGAGTGCAGGGCAGGGCAGGGCAAGGCACGGAAATGCAGGTCAGGGTAGGGCAAGGCAGGGCAAGGCAAGGCAAGGCAAGGCAAAGCAAGTCAAGGCAGGTCAAGGAAGGTCAAGGCAGAGCAGGGCAGAGCAGGGCAAGGCATGGCAAGGCAGATCAAGGCAGGCAAGGCAGGGCAGCGCAGGGCAAATCAAGGCAAGGCAAGGCAAGGCAAGGCAAGGCAATCAAGGCAAGTTAAGGCAAGGCAAGGCAAGGCAGGGCGTGGCTAGGAAAGGCAATCTTTGCCTAGGCAAGGCAAGGCGTGATTAGGCAAGGCAAGGCGTGGCTAGGCAAGGGAAGGCAAGGCAAGATGATGCAAGGCAAGGCAATGTCAGGCAAGGCAAGGCAAGGCAAGGCGTGGCTAGGCAAGGCAAGGCGTGGCTAGGCAAAGCAATTCTAAGCGTTGCTAGGCAAGGCGTGGCTAGGAAAGGCAAGGCGTGGCTAGGCAAGAAAAGGCGTTGATAGGAAAGGCAAGGCGTGGATAGGTGAGGCAAGGAGAGGCTAGACAAGGCTAGGCAAGGCGTGGCTAGACAAGGCAAGGCACGGTAAGGCAAGGCAAGGCAAGACAAGGCAAGGCAAGGAAAGGCAATGCAAGGCAAGGCGTGGCTAGGCAAGGCAAGGCGTGGCTAGGGAAAGCAAGGCGTACTAGGCAAGGTAAGGCTTGGCTCGGCAAGGCAAGGCGCGTCTAGGCAAGGCAATGCTTGGCTAGGCAAGGCAAGGCAAGATGTGTCTAGGCAAGACAAGGCAAGCAAAGCATGGCAAGGAAATGCAAGGCAAGGCAATGCAAGGCAAAGGCAATCATGGCAAGGCAACGCAAGGCAAGGCTAGGCAGGGTAGGACAGGTCACGTTAGGGCAGGGCAGGGCAGTGCATGGCAGGGCAAGGCAACGCAAGGCAGGTCAGAGCAGAGCAAGGCAGGGCAAGGCAAGGCAAGGCAAGGCAAGGCAGACAAGGCAGGGCAAGGGCAGGGCAGGGCATTGAAGGCAGGGCAAGGCAAGGCAAGGCAAGGAATTCCAAGGCAAGGCAAGGCAGGTCATTGGAGGGCCGGGCGGGGCAGAGCAAAGAAGACAAAGAAAGGCAAAGCGAAGGCAAGGCAAGGCAGGGTAAGGAAGGGCAATGCAAGGCAAGGCAAAGCAAGGCAAGGCAAGGCAAGGCAAGGCAAGGCAAGGCAAGGCAATACTAGTCAGGGCAGGATAGGGCAGGGCAAATAAGGGCAAGGCAGGGCAAGGCTAGACAAAGCAAGACAAGGAAAGGCAACGCAAGGCAAGGCAGTTCAGGGCAGGGCATGGCAAGGCAAGGCAAGGCAAAGCAATTCGTGACTAGGCAAAGAAAGGCAACTCGTGGCTAGGAAAAGCTAGGAGAGGCTATTCAGTGTATGGCAGGACAAGGGCAGGGAAGAGCAGGGCAGGGCAAGGCAGGGCAAGGCAGGGCAAGGCAGAGCAAAGCAGGGCAAGGCAGGTCATGGCAGAGCAAGGCAGGGCAAGGCAATGCAAGCCAAGGCAAGGGAGGCAAGGCAGGGCAAGGGCAGGGCAGGGCATTGAAGGCAGGGCAAGGCAAGGCAAGGCAAGGAAGGCCAAGGCAATTCAAGGCAGGTCATTGGAGGGCCGGGCGGGGCAGAGCAAAGAAGACAATGAGGGGCAAAGCAAAGGCAAGGCAAGGCAGGGTAAGGAAGGGCAATACAAGGCAAGGCAAAGCAAGGCAAGGCAAGGCAAGGCAAGGCAAGGCAAGACTAGGCAGAACAGTACAGGGCAGGGCAAATCAGGGCAAGGCAAGACAAGGCAAGGCAAGGCAGGGCAAGGCTAGACAAAGCAAGACAAGGCAAGGCAAGGCAAGGCAGTTCAGGGTAGGAAAATCAGTGCAAGGCAAGTCAATTCAAGGCAAGGCAAGGCAAGTCCAGCCAAGGCAAGGTAAGGCAAGGTAAGGAAAGCCCAGGCAAGACATGACCAGACAAGGCAAGGCAGGAAAAGTCATTCAAGGCAAGGCAAAGCAAGGCGTGGCAAGGCAAGGGAAGGGGAGGCGTGGCTAGGAAAGGCAAGGCTTGACTTGGCAAGACTCGTCAAAGCGTGGCTAGGCAAGGCAAGCTGTGGCTAGGCAAGGCAAGGCGTAGCTAGGCAAGGCAAGGCAAGGCGTAGCTAGGCAAGGCGTGGCAGGGGAGGACAGGGCAGGGCAAACCAGGTAAAAGTAAAGCAAGGCAAGGCATGGCAATTCAGGGCAGGGCAAAGCAGGGCAGGGCAGGGCATGGCATTGCAGGGCAAGGCATTGCAAGGCAGGGCGAGGCAGGTTAGGGCATGACAGGTCAGTGTCGGTCAGGGCATTCCAGGGCAGGGCGCGGCAAGGCAGGGCAGTGTAGGTCAGGGCAGGGGAGTGCAGGGCAGGGAAGGGCAAGTCAGGGCAATTCAGGGCAAGGCATGGCAAGGCAGATCAGGGCAGTCCAAGGTAGGGCAAGGCAAGGCAAGGCATGGCAAGGCAAGTAAGGGCAGGGCAAGGCAGGGCAAAGCAAGGCAAGGCATGGCAAGGCAAGGCGTGGCTAGGAAAGGCAATGCGTGGCTAGGCAAGGCAAGGCGTCTTTAGGAAATGCAGGTGTGGCTAGGTAAGGTAAGGTGAAGCAATGCAAGGCAAGGCAAAGCAAGGCAAGGCAAAGCAAGGCAGGGCAGGGCAGGGCAAAGCAGGGAAAGGCAAGGCAAGGCAAGGCAAGGAAAGGCAATGCAAGGCAATGCGGGCTAGGCAAAGCAAGGCGTGGTTATTAAAGTCAAGGCGTGTCTAGGTAAGGCAAGGTGAGGCTACGCAAGGCAAGGCAAGGGAAGGCAAGGCAAGGCAAGGCAAGGCAAGGCAGGGCAGGACAGGGGAAAGCAGGGAAAGGCAAGGCAAGGCAAGGCAAGGCAAGGCAAGGCAAAGAAGGCAAGGCAAGGCAAGGAAAGGAAAGGCAATGCAGGGCAACACAAGGCAGGGCAATACAGGGCAGGTCAGTGTAGGGCACGGCAGTCAGAGCAGGGCAGGGCAATGCAAGGCAAGGCAAGGCAGGCCAAGGCAAGTCAAGGCAGGGCAGGGAAGGGCAGGGCGGAATAGGGAGGAAAAGGCAGGACAAATCAAGGCAAAGCAGAGCATTGGAGAGCAGGGCGGGGAAGGCGGGGCAGTGCATTGCAAAGCGGCAAGGCAAGACAAATAAAGAAAGGCAGGGCAAGGCAAGGCAGGTCAAGGTAAGGCAAGGCATGGCAATTCAAGGCAAAGCAAGGCAAGGCAAGGCAAGGCAAGGCCTGGCAAGGCAAGGCAAGGAAAGTCAGTGCAGGGCAAGGCAGGGCAGGGCAGGGCAGGGCAGGGCATGGCATTGCAGGGCATGGCATGGCAGGTCAGGGAAGAGCAAAGGAGGGCAAAGCAAGGCAAGGCAAGGCAAGGCAGGGCAAGGCAGGGCAAGGGCAGTGCAGGGCATTGAAGGCAAGGCAAGGCCTAGTCGTGGCTAGACAAAGCAAGGCAAGGCGTGGCTAGGCAAGGCAAGGTGTGTCTAGGCAAGACTAGGCGTGGCTAGGCAAGGCAAGGCGTGTTTAGGCATGGCAAGTCTAGGTGTGGCTAGGCAAGGCAAATGAAGGCAAGGTAGGGCAAGGCAGGGCAAGGCAAGGAAGTGCAAGGCAAGGCAATCAAGGCAAGGCAAGGCTAGGCAGGGCAGTGCAGGTCAGGGTAAGTCAGGGTATGGCAGTGCAGGGCAGGGCAAGGCAAGTCAAGGCAATTCAAGGAAAGTCAAGGCAAGGCAAGGCGTTGCTAGGCAAGGCAAGGCATGGCTAGGCAAGGCAAGGCAAGACAAGGCAATTCAAGGAAAGTCAAGGCAAGGCAAGGCGTGGCTAGGAAAGGCAAGGCGTGGCTAGGCAAGGCAAGGCGTGGCTAGGCAAGGTAAGGCTTGGCTCGGCAAGTCAAGGCGCGTCTAGGCAAGGCAAGGCGTTGCTAGGCAAGGCAAGGCAAGAGGTGTTTAGGCAAGGCAAGGCAATGTAAGGCAACCAAGGAAATGCAAGACAAGGCAATGCAAGGAAAGGCAATCAAGGCAAGGCAAGGCATGGCAAGGATAGGCAGGGCAGTTCAGGTTTGGGTAGGGCAGGGCGGGGCATTGCAGGGCAGGGCAGGCAAGGCAGGCAAGGCAGGGCAAGGTAAGGCAACGCAAGGCAAGGCAAGGCAAGGCAAGGCAAGATAAGGAATGGCAAGGCTAAGGCAAGGCCAGACAAGGCAAGGCAAGGCAGGATAGGGCAGGGCAGGGCAGGGCAAGGCAAGGCAACGAAAGGCAAGGAAAGGCAATGCACGGCACGGCAGTGCATTTCAGGGTAGGGCAGAGCAAGGGAGGGCAGGGCAGGGCAGGGCAGAGCAAATCAGGGCAAGGCAAGGGAATGCATGGTAGGCCAAGGCATGGCAGGGCAGGTGAGTGCAGGGCGGTGCAGAGCAGGATAAGGCAAAGAGATGCAAGGCAAGTTAAGGCATGGCAAAGCATGTCAGGGCTGAGCAAGGCAGGGCAAGGCAAGGCAAGGCAAGGCAGGGCAAGGCAGGGCAAGGGCAGGGCAGGGCATATAAGGCAGGGCAAGGCAAGGCAAGGCAAGGAAGGCCAAGGAAAGGCAACGCAGGGCAAGGAATTGCAATGCAAGGCAAGGCAATGCAATGCAAGGCAAGGCAAGGCAAGGCGTGGCTAGGAAAAGCAAAGCGTGGCTAGGAAAGGCAAGGCGTGGCTAGGTAAGGCAAGGAGAGGCTAGGTAAGGCAAGGCGTGGCTAGGAAAGGCAAGGAGAGGCTAGGCAAGGCAAGGCAAGGCGTGGCTAGACAAGGCAAGGCAAGGCGTGGCTAAGCAAGACAAGCAAGGCAAGGCAAGTGTTGTCATTTTTTTTGTTTTCAGCTATGAAAAGCTCTCAATTCTGTATCAACATACATCGGCGTGCAGATATAGCAAGGCAAGGCAGACCAAGGAAGGGCAGGGCAGGGCAGGGAAATGCAGGGCGCTGCCTGACAGGGAAAGGCAAAGCAAGGCAAGACAAGGCACGGCAAAGCAAGGCAAGGTAAGGCAAGACAAGAAAGGCAAGGCAAGGCTAGGCAAGACAAGGCAAGGCAGGGAATTGCAAGGCAGGGGAGAACAGTGCAGGACAGGGCAGGGCTCTTGCTTAGTCACGCCATTCCTTGGCTAGTGACGCATTGCCTTGCCTTTCCTTGCCCTGTCTTGCCATGCCTTGCCATGCCCAGCCCAGCTTTGCCCTGCCCAGCCCTGCCCTGACCTAAACATCCCTGCCCTTCCCTGCCCTCCCATGCCCTGCCCTGCCCTGCCCTGCACAGCCTGCCTTGCCTTGCCTTGCCATGCCTTGCCTTGCCTTGCCTTGCCTTGCCATGCCTTGCCTTGCCTTGCCTTGCTTTGCCTTGACTTGCCTTACCTTGCCCTGCCTTGCCTTGCCTTGCCATGGACTACCTTGCCTTGCCTTGCCTTGCCCTGCCTTGCCCTGCCCTGCCCAGCTTTGCCCTGCCCAGCCCTGCCCTGAACTAAACAT
This sequence comes from Zootermopsis nevadensis, assembly GCF_977971745.1. NCBI lineage: Eukaryota > Metazoa > Arthropoda > Insecta > Blattodea > Termopsidae > Zootermopsis > Zootermopsis nevadensis. The sequence continues at coordinate 16,217,298 of NW_028259139.1, read as the reverse complement.
CTCTGAACTTCCCTGCCCTCCCATGACCTGCCCTGCCCTGCCCAGCCTGCCTTGCCCTGCCTTGCACTGCCTTGCAATGCACTGTCATTCCCTGCCCTGTCCTGCCTTGCCCTGCCCAGCCTTGCCTTGCCTTGCCTTGCTTTGCCTTGCCTTGCCTTGCTTTGCCTTGCCTTGCCTTACCTTGCCCTGCCTTGCCTTGCCTTGCCTTTCCTTGCCTTGCTTTATTTGTCTTGCCTTGCCGCCTTGCCCTGCACTGCCCTGCCCTGCCTCGCCCTGGTCTCTCCTTCTCTGCCTTGCCTTGCCTTGCCCTGCTTTATCCTGCCCTGTCCCGCCCTGCCATCCCCTGTCCTAATTAGCCTTGCCTTTGCCTGTCTTTTCTTGCCTTGCATTGCCCTGCCCTGCCCTGCCTTGCCCTGCCTTGCCCTGCCTTGCCTTGCATTGCCTTGCCTAGTCACGCTTTGCCTTCCTTGCCTAGACACGCCTCGCCTTGCCTTATTTAGCCACGCCTTACCTTGCGTTGCCTAGCTTCTCCATGCCTTTGCTAGCCACGCCCTCTTTTTCCTATCCACGCCTTAACCTAGCCACGCCTTGCCTAGCCACGCCTTGCCTTGCCTAGTCAAGCCTTGCCTTGCCTAGCCACGCCTTGCCTTGTCTTGCCAGGACACGAATTCCTTTGTCTAGCAACACCTTGCCTCGCCTTGCCTAGCCACGCCTTGCTTTGCCTTGCCATGGCCTACATTAACTTGCCTTGACTTGCCCTGCCTTGCCCTGCCTGCCCTGCCCTGCCCTGCCTTGACTTACACTGCCCTGCCTTGCCCTGACCTGCCCTGCCCTGTCCTGCTCTGCCTAGCCTTGATTTGCCTTGTCAAGGCAATGCAAGGAAAGGCAAGGCAAGGCGTGGCTAAGAAAGGCAAGGCGTGGCTAAGCAAGGCAAGGCGTGGCTATGCAAGGTAAGGCTTGGCTCGGCAAGTCAAGGCGGGTTTAGGCAAGGCAAGGCGTGGCTAGGGAAGGCAAGGCAAGAGGTGTCTAAGCAAGGCAAGGCAATGTAAGGCAAGGCAAGGAAATGCAAGACAAGGCAATGCAAGGCAAGGCAATCAAGGCAAGGCAAGGCAATTCAAGGATATGCAAGGCTGGGCAGGTCAGGGTAGGGCAGGGCAGGGCAGTGCATGGCATTGCAGGGCAAGGCAGGGCAAGGCAAGGCAACGCAAGGCAACGCAAGGCAAGGCAAGGCGTGGCTAGGCAAGGCAAGGCGTAGCTAGACAAGGCACGGCAAAGCGTGGCTAGGCAAGGCAAGGCAAAGCGTGGCTAGGCAAGCCAAGGCAAGGCAAGGCAAGGCAGGGTAGGGCAGGGCAAGGCAGGGCAGTGTAGGTCAGGGCAGGGGAGTGAAGGGCAAAGAAGGGCAAGGCAGGGCATTTCAGGGCAAGGCATGGCAAGGCAAGTAAGGGCAGGGCAAGGCAGGGCAAGGCAAGGCAAGGCATGGCAAGGCAAGGCGTGGCTAGGAAAGGCAATGCGTGGCTAGGCAAGGCAAGGCGTCTTTAGGAAATGCAGGCGTGGCTAGGTAAGGTAAGGTGAAGCAATGCAAGGCAAGGCAAAGCAAGGCAAGGCAAAGCAAGGCAGGGCAGGGCAGGGCAAAGCAGGGAAAGTCAAGACAAGGCAAGGCAAGGAAAGGCAAGGCAGGGCAGCACACTGCAGGGCAATGCAGGGCAGGTCAGTGCAGGGCACGGCAGGTCAGAGCAGGGCAGGACAGAGCATGGTAGGGCAAGGCAGGGCAAGGCAAGGCAAGGTAAGGAAAGGCAAGGCAAGGCAAGGAAAGGCCAGGCAATGCAAGGCAAGGCAATTCAAGATAAGGCAAGGCCAGGCAAGGAAGGCAAGGTAGGGTAGGTCATGGTAGGGCAAATTAGGGCAAAGCAAGGCAAGGCAGGGCAAAGCAGGGCAGTGTAGGTCAGGTCAGGCTAGGGCAAGGCAGAGCAAGGCAAGATAAGACAAGGTGTGCCATGGCAAGGCAAGGAAGGTCAGGGGAGTGTGGGGCGGAGCAAGGCAAGGTAAGGAAGGGCAAGGAAGGGCAATGCAAGGCATGGCAATGCAAGGCAAGACAAGGCAAGGCAAGGCACGGTAGGGCAGAACAGGGCAGGGCAGGGCAGGTCAAGGCAGAGCAGGGCAGAGCAGGGCAGAGCAAGGCATGGCATGACAGGTCAGGGAAGAGCAAGGCAGGGCCAAGCAAGGCAAGGCAATTCAAGGCAGGGCAAGGCAGGGCAAGGCCAGTGAAGGGCATTGAAGGCAAGGCAAGGCAAAGCAAGGCAATTAAGGCCAAGGCAAGGGAAGGCAGGGCAGGAGAGAACAATGCAAGGCAAGGCAATGCAAGGCAAGGCAAGGCAAGGCAAGGCAAATCAAGGCTAGGCAGAGCAGGACAGGGCAGGGCAAGTCAGGGCAAGGCAAGGCAAAGCAAGGCAGGGCAAGGCTAGGCAAAGCAAGGCAAGGCAAGGCATTGCAAGGCAAAGAAGGCCATGCCAACGCAAGGCAGGGCAGGGGAGTGCAGGGCGGAGCAATTCTGGGCAAGGCAAAGAGAGGCAAGGCAAGGCAAGGCAAATAAAGAAAGGGCAATGCAAGGCAAGGCAAGGAAAGGAAAGGTAAGGCAGGGCAGGGCTGGGCAGAGCAGGGCAAAGCAGAGAAGGGCAGGGCAGGGCAGGTCTTGGCAAGGCAGGGCAGTGTAGGTCAGGAAGGGCAGGTCAGGGCAAACAGTCAAGGCAGGGCAATGCAAGGCCAGGCAATGCAAGGCTAGGTAAGGCAAGGAAAGGCAAGGCAGAGCATGGCTGGGCAGAGCAGGGCAGGGCAATGCACGGCTAGGCATGTCAGGGCAGTTCAATGCAGGACAAGGCAAGGCAAGTCAAGGTAAGTCAGGGCAGAGTAGGTCAATTGCAGGCCAGGGAAGGGCAGGGCAGGGCAGTGCAGGGAAGGCAGGGCAAGGCAAGGCGTGGTTAGGAAAGGCAAGGCGTGGCTAGGTAAGTCAAGTTGAGGCTAGGCAAGGCAAGGCAAGGCGTGGCTAGAGAAGGCAAGGCAAGACGTGACTAGGCAAGGAAAGTCAAAGCAAGGCAAGGCAAGGCAAGGCAAGAAAGGGCAAAGCAGGGCTAGGCAAGGCAAAGTAAGGCAAGGCAAGGCAAATCAAGGGAAGGCAAGGCAAGGCAAGGCAAGGAAAGGAAAGACAAGGCAGAGCAGCGCATTGCAGGACAATGCAGGGAAGGGAACGGCAGGGCAGAGCAGGGCAGGATAGAGCAGGGCAGGGCAAGGCAGAGCAAGGCAAGGCAAGGTAAGGAAAGGAAAGGTAAGGCAAGACAATGCAAGGCAAGATAAAGCAAGGCAATGGAAGGCAAGGCAAGGCAGGGCTGGCAGGAAAGAGCAGGGCAGGGCATTGTAGGTCAGGGCAGGTCAGGGCACGGCATGGAAGGGCAGGGCTGGGCAGGGCAAGACAAGGCATGGCAAGGTAGGCCATGGGAAGGCAAGGCAGGGCAGGGGAGTGTGGGCGGAGCAAGGCAGGGCAAGGCAAGGCAAGGCAAGGCAAGGCAAGGAAAGGAAAGGCAAGGCAGGGCAGCACAGGGAAGGTCAATGCAGGGGAGGTCGGGGCAGGGCAGGACAGAGGAGGGCAGAGTAAGGCAAAGCAGGACAAGGTAGAACAAGGCCACTCATTGTATTGCATTTCTTTGCCTTGCCCTGCGCTGCAATCCCTGCCCTGTCCTACCCTGCCCTGCCCTGCCTTGTCCTACTCTTCTTTGCCCTGCCTTGCCCAGACCTACACTGCACTGAGCTGCATTGCCTTGCCCTGCCTTACCCTGCCCTGCCTTGTCTTGCCCTGCATTGCCTTGCCCTGCCTTGCCCTGACCCGCTCTGCTTTGTCTTGCCTTGCCTTGCCCTCTCTTGCTCTGCCTTCCCTGCTTTAACTTACATTACCCTGCCCTGTCTTACATTGCCCTGCCCAGCCCTCCCCTTCCCTGATCTAACCTGCCCTTCCCAGCCTTGCCTTGCCCTGCCTTATCCTGCCTTATCCTGCCCTGATCTGTTTGTTCTGCCTTGCTTTGGCCTACCTTGCCCTGCCCTGCTCAGCCCTGCTCTGCCCTGCCTTCCTTTTCCTTTCTATGCCTCGACTTGCTTTGTCTTACCATGCCTTGCCTTGCCCTGCCATGTCTTGCCCTGCCCTGCCATGCCTTGGCCTGCCCTAAGCTGCCCTGCCTTGCCTTGCCTTGCCTTGCCTAGAATTGCCCTGCCCTGCCATGCCTTGGCCTGGCCTAAACTGCTTTGCCTTGCCTTGCCTTGCCTTGCATAGACTTGCCCTGCCCTGCCATGCCCTGCCCTAAACTGCCCTGCATTGCCTTGCCTTGCCTAGACTTGCCCTGCCCTGCCCTGAACTGCCATCCCTTGCCTTGCCATGCTTTGACTTGAATTGTCTTACCATGCCTTGCCTTGCCCTGCCCTACCCTGCCTCGCCATGCCTTGTCTTGCTCTGCCTTGCTTTGCCCTGTCATGGCCTGCCCTGCCCTGCCTTGCTCTGCCCTGCCCTGCCCTGCTCTGATTTTCCTTGCCTTGACTTGCCTCGCCTTGCCCTGCCATGCCCAGCCTTGCCCTGACTTCTCTTCCTTGCCCTGCCGTGCCCTGTCCTGACCTGCACTGCCCTGCCCTTCCCTGCCCTGCCCTGCCTTGCTCTGCCCTGCCCTGCCCTGCTCTGATTTTCCTTGCCTTGGCTTGCCTCGCCTTGCCCTGCCATGCCCAGCCTTGCCCTGACTTCCCTTCCTTGCCCTGCCGTGCCCTGCCGTGCCCTGTTCTGTCCTGCGCTGCCCTGCCCTTCCCTGCTCTGCCTTGCCTTGCTCTGCCCTACCTTGCTCTGCCTTGCCTTACCCTGCACTGCCCTGCCCTGCCACGCCCAGTCTTACATTGCCCTGACCTGACCTGCCCTACACTGCCCTGCACTTAACTGCCCTGCCCTATTCTGCCCTGTCCTGCCTTGCCTTGCCCTGCCCTGCCCTGCCCTCCCCTGCCTTGCCTACCCTGCTTTGCCTTGCCTTTCTGTGCCTCGTCTTGCCCTGCCATTCCTTGCCCTGCCTTGCCTTGCCGTGCCTTGCCTTGCCATGCCCTGAAATGCCTTGCCCTGCCCCACCCTGCCCTGCCCTGCTCTGCCTTGTTTTGTCGTGCCCTGCCTTGACTTACCCTGCCCTGCCCTGACTTTTCTTACTCTGCCCTGACCTGCCCTGCTCTGCCATGCCTTGCTTTGCCTTGCCTTGCCTTGCCCTGACTTGCCCTGCCCTGTCCTGCTCTGCCTAGCCTTGATTTGCCTTGCCTTGCCATGCCTTGCCTTGCATTGCCTTGCCTTGCATTGTTCTCTCCTGCCCTGCCTTCCCTTGCCTTGGCCTTAATTGCCTTGCTTTGCCTTGCCTTGCCTTCAATGCCCTTCACTGGCCTTGCCCTGCCTTGCCCTGCCTTGAATTGCCTTGCCTTGCTTGGCCCTGACTTGCTCTTCCCTGACCTGTCATGCCATGCCTTGCTCTGCCCTGCTCTGCCCTGCTCTGCTTTGACCTGCCCTGCCCTGCCCTGCTCTGCCCTACCGTGCCTTGCCTTGCCTTGTCTTGCCTTGCATTGCCATGCCTTGCATTGCCCTTCCTTGCCCTTCCTTACCTTGCCTTGCTCCGCCCCACACTCCCCTGACCTTCCTTGCATGGCCATGGCATACCTTGTCTTATCTTGCCTTGCTCTGCCTTGCCCTAGCCTGACCTGACCTACACTGCCCTGCTTTGCCCTGCCTTGCCTTGCTTTGCCCTAATTTGCCCTACCCTGACCTACCCTACCTTGCCTTCCTTGCCTGGCCTTGCCTTATCTTGAATTGCCTTGCCTTGCCTTGCCTGGCCTTTCCTTGCCTTGCCTTGCCTTTCCTTACCTTGCCTTGCCTTGCCCTGCCTTGCCCTACCATGCTCTGTCCTGCCCTGCTCTGACCTGCCGTGCCCTGCACTGACCTGCCCTGCATTGCCCTGCCCTGTGCTGCCCTGCCTTGCCTTTCCTTTCCTTGCCTTGCCTTGCCTTTCCCTGCTTTGCCCTGCCCTGCCCTGCCTTGCTTTGCCTTGCCTTGCTTTGCCTTGCCTTGCATTGCTTCACCTTACCTTACCTAGCCACGCCTGCATTTCCTAAACACGCCTTGCCTTGCCTAGCCACGCATTGCCTTTCCTAGCCACGCCTTGCCTTGCCATGCCTTGCCTTGCCTTGCTCTGCCTTGCCTGCCCTTACTTGCCTTGCCATGCCTTGCCCTGAAATGCCCTGCCTTGCCCTTCTTTGCCCTTCACTCCCCAGCCCTGACCTACACTACCCTGCCTTGCCCTGCCCTACCCTGCCTTGCCTTGCCTTGCCTTGGCTTGCCTAGTCACGCTTTGCCTTGCCTTGCCTAGCCACGCTTTCCCTTGCCTTGTCTAGCTACGCCTTGCCTTGCCTAGCCACGCCTTGCCTTGCCTTGCGTTGCCTTGCGTTGCCTTGCCTTGCCCTGCCTTGCCCTGCAATGCCATGCACTGCCCTGCCCTGCCCTACCCTGACCTGCCCAGCCTTGCCTATCCTTGCCTTGCCTTGCCTTGCCTTGATTGCCTTGCCTTGCATTGCCTTGTCTTGCATTTCCTTGCCTTGCCTTACATTGCCTTGCCTTGCTTAGACACCTCTTGCCTTGCCTTGCCTAGCCACGCCTTGCCTTGCCTAAACGCGCCTTGACTTGCCGAGCCAAGGCTTACCTTGCATAGCCACGCCTTGCCTTGCTTAGCCACGCCTTGCCTTTCTTAGCCACGCCTTGCCTTGCCTTTCCTTGCATTGCCTTGACATGCCTTGCCTTGCCTAGCCTTGAATTTCCTTACCTTGCCTAGCTTTGCCTTGAATTGCCTTGCCTTGCCATGCCTTGCCTTGTCTTGCCTTACCTTGTCTTGCCCTGCCTTGCCCTGCCTTCCCTGACCTTCCTGCCCTGCCCTGCCCTGCCTTCATTGCCTTCCCTTGCCTCTCCTAACCAAGCCTTGCCTTGCCTTGCCTAACCACGCCTTGCCTTGCCTTGTTTAGCTACGCCTCGCCTTGCTTTGTCTAGCCTCTTCTTTCCTTGCCTAGCCACGCCTTCCCTTTCATAGCCACGCCTTCCTTAGCCACGCTTAGCCTTGCCTTGCCTGGACACGCCTTGCCCTGCCTAGCCACGCCTTTCCTTGATTTTCCTTGCCTTGCCTAACCTTGCCTTGCCTTGGCCTACCATTCCTTTCCTTGCCTTGCCTAGCCACGCCCTGCCTTCCCTTGAATTTCCTTGCCTTGCCTTGCCTTGCATTGCCTTGCCTTGCCTAGCTTTGCCCTGCGTTTTCTGCGTTGCCTTGCCTTTGCTTTGCCCCTCTTTGTCTTCTTTTCAATGCACCGCCCGGCCCTCCCTTGTCCTGCCTTGCCTTTGCCTTCCTTGCCTTGCCTTGAATTGCCCTGCCTTCGCTGCACTGCCCTGCCCTGCCTTTCCCTGCCGTGCAATTGCCCTGCCCTGTCTTGACTTGACTTGCCTTGCCTTGCCCTGAATTGAACTGCCCTGACCTACCTTGCCGTGCCTTGCCCTGCCCTGCCCTGCACTTCCCTGCAATGCCTTGCCTTGCAATGGCCTACATTGCCTTGCCTTGACTTGCCCTGCCTTGCCCTGAGCGCCCTGCCCTGCCCTCTCTGACCTGCATTGCCCTGACTTGCTAAGACCTGCCCTGCCCTGCTCTGCTTTGTCCAGCCCTGCCCTACCTTGCCTTTCCTTGCCTTGCCTTGCCTTGCATTGTCTTTCCTTGCATTGCCCTTTCTTGCTCTGCCTTGCCTTACCTTGCCTTGAATTACCTTACCTTGAACTGCCTTGTTTTGCCTTGCCTTGCTTTATTTGTCTTGCCTTGCCGCCTTGCAATTAACTGCCCTGCACTGCCCCGCCCTGCTCTTCCCTGCTCTTCCTTGCCCTTCCTTTTCCTGCCATGTCCCGCCCTGACCCTCCTCTGCAGTGCCATGCCTTGCCTTGGGCTGCCTTGCCTTGCCTTGCATTGCCCTGCACTGCCCTGCCTTGCCCTGCCTTGCCCTGCCATGCCTTGCCCTGCCATGCCTTGATTTGCCTTGCCTAGCCACGCCTTCCTTGCCTTGATTAGCTACACCATGCCTTGCGTTGCCTTGCCCTGCCTTGCCCTGACTTGCCTTAATTTGCCTTGCCTAGCCACGCCTAGCCTTGCCTAGCCACGCCTTGCCTTACCTAGCGACGACTTGCCTTGCCTAGCCACGCCTTGCCTTGCCTAGCCACGCCTTGCCTTGCCTAGCCACGCCTTTCCTTGCCTAGCCACGCCTAGCCTTGTCTAGCCATGCTTTGCCTTACCTAGCGATGACTTGCCTTCCCTAACCACGCCTTGCCTTGCCTAGCCACGCCTTGCCTTGCCTTGCCACGCCTTTCCTTGCCTAGCCACGTCTTGCCTTGCCTAGCCACGCCTTGCGTTACTTATCCACGCCTTGACTTGTATAGCCACAACTTGCCTTGCCTTGCCTAGCCACGCCTTGCTTTGCCTTGCCTTGCCTTACCTAGCCACGCCTTGCCTTGCCTAGCCACAACTTACCTTCCTTAGCCGAGTCTTTCCCTGCCCTGACCTAACTTGACTTGCCTTGCCCTGCCTTGCCCTTCCCTGCCCAGCCTAGATTTGCCTTGGTCTGCCTTGCCTTGCCTTGCATTGCCCTGCCCTGCCCTGCCCTGCCCTGCCCCGCCGTGCCCTGCCCCGCCGTGCCCTGCCCTGCCTTGCTTTGCGTTGCCTTGCCTTGACTTGCATTGCCTTGCATTGCATTGCCTTTCCTTGCCCCGCCTTGCTTTGCCTTGCATTGCCCTGCCTTGCCCTGCTCTGCCCTGCCACGCCTTGCATTGCCTTGCCCTGCCCTGCCCTGCCCTGACCTACAGTGCCCTGCCCCACCCTGCCCTGCTTTGCCTTTCCTTGCTTTTTTTTGCCTTGGCTTGCCTTGACTTGACTTGCATTGCCTTGCCTTGCATTGCCATACTTTGCCATGCCTTGCATATTTTTGTCTTGCCCTGCCCTGCACTCCCCTGCCCTGCCTTGACTTGGCCTACCATGCCTTCCCTTGCCTTGCCCTGTTTTGCCCTGAACTGCCCTGCCCTGACCTCCCTTGCTCTGCCCTGCCCTGCCATGCCCTTCCTTGCCGTGCATTGCCTTGCCTTGGATTGCCTTTCGTTGCCTTGCATTGCCCTGCCCTGCCCTGCCCTACACTTCCCTGCCCTGCCTTGTCTTGCCTTGTCTGGCCTTGCCTTGAATTGCCTTTCCTTACCTTGCCTTGCCTTGCTTTGCCTTGACTTGCGTTGCCTTGCCTTGTCCTGCCTTGCCCAGCCTTGCCCTTCCCTGCCCTGCACTGCCTTGCCCTGCCCTACCCTGACCTGCCCTGCCCTGCCTAGCCTAGCCTTGCCTTGCCTTGTCTTGATTGCCTTGCCTTGCATTGAATTGCCTTGCATTTCCTTGCCTTGCCTTGCCTTGCCTAGACACCTCTTGCCTTGCTTTGCCTAGGCACGCCTTGCCTTGCCTAGCCACGAATTGCCTTGCCTTTCCTTTCCTTGCCTTGGCTTGTCTTGCCTTGCCTTGATTAGCTTTGACTTGCCTTGCCTTGCCTAGCCTTGCCTTGCCTTGCCTTGCCTTACCTTATCTTGCCTAGCCTTGCCTTGCCTTGCATTACCTTGACTTGCCTTGTCTTGCCTTGCTTTGAGTTGCCTTGCTTTGCCTAGCCACGCCTTGCTTTGCCTTGCGTACCCAAGCGCTGCCTTGTCTAGCCACGCCTTGCCTTGCCTTGCCTAGCGTCTCTTTCCCTTACCTAGCCACGCCTTGCCTAGCCACGAATTGCCTTGCCTAGCTACGCCTTGCCTTGTCTAGCCACGCCTTGCCTTGCCTAGCCACGCCTTGCCTTGTCTTGCCTAGACACGCCTTGCCTTTCCTAGCCACGTCTTGCCTTGCCTAGCCTCGCCTTGCCTTGCCTAGCCACGCCTAGCCTTGCCTAGAAACGCCTTGCCTTGCCTAGCGACGACATGCCTTGCCTAGCCACGCCTTGCCTTTTCTAGACACGCCTTGCCTTGTCTTGCTTAGTCACGCCATGCCTTGGCTAGTGACGCATTGCATTGCCTTGCCCTGCCCTGCCCTTCCCTGCCTTGCCTTGCTTTGCCTTGACTAGCCACGCTTTGCCTTGCCTTGCCTAGCCACGCCTTGCCTTGCATTGCTTTGCCTTGCATTGCCTTGAATTGCCGTGCCTTTACTTGCCTTGCCTTGCCTTGCCCTGCCTTGCCCTGCCTTCCCTGACCTGCCTTGCCCTGCTCTGCCCTTGCCCTGCTTTGCCTTGCCTTGACTTGCCTTACCTTGCCATGCCTTCCCTGCCTTGCCATGCCCTGCCCTGCCTTGCCTTAGCTTGCCTTGCCTTGCCTTGTCTAGCCACGCCTTGCCTTGCCTTGTCTAGGCTCTCATTGCCTTTCCTAGCCACGCCTAGCCTTTCCTTTCCACGCCTTTCCTCGAATAGCCAAGCCTTGCCTTTGCTAGCCACTCCTTGCCTAGCAACGCTTAGCCTTGCCTTGAATTGCCTAGCCACACCTTGCCTTGCCTAGAAACACCTTGCCTTGCCTTGCCTTGACTCACCTTGCCTTGCTCTGAACTGCCTAGCCTTGCCTTGCCTTGCATTGCCCTTCCTAATCCTGCTTTGCCTTTCCTTGGCCTTCCTTGCCTTGCCTTGCCTTGCCTTGCCTTGCCTTGCCCTGCCTTGCTCTGCCTTACACTGCCTTGTTCTGCCCTGCCCTTCTCAGCCCTGTCCTGCCCTGCTTGGCCTTGCCTTGCCTTGCCTTGCCTAGCTTTGCCTTGACTTGCTTTGCATTGCCTTGCCTTGCATTGCCCTTCCTTATCAAGCCTTGCCTTTCCTTGGCCTTCCTTGCCTTGCCTTGACTTGCCCTGCTTTATATGCCCTGCCATGCCCTTGCACTGCCTGGCCTTGCCTTGCCTTGTCTTGCCTTGCTTACCAACGCCTTGACTTGCCATGGCTAGCCACACCTTGCCTTGCCTAGGCACCCCTTGCTTTGCCTAGCCACGCCCTAACATGCCTTGCCTTAACTTGCCTTGACTTGCTTTGCATTACCTTGCTTTGCCTTGCTTTGCCTGCGTTGCCCTGCGTTGCCTGCCTTGTCCTGCCTTGCCTTGCCTTGCCCTGCTCTGCCCTGACCTACACTGCCATGAATGGCCCTGCCCTGCCCTGCCCTGACCTACATTACCCTGCCTTGCCCTACACTGCTCTGCCTTGCAGTGAACTGCCTTGCCTTGCCTTGACTTACCTTGCCTTGCCTTGCTTTGCCTTGCCTTGGCTTGCATTGCTTTGCCTTGCATTGCCCTTCCTTAATCAGCCTTGCCTTGCCTTTCCTTGCCTCTCTTTGCCATGCCCTGCCTTGCTCCGTCCTGCACTACACTGGCCTGCCTTACTTTGCCAGGGCCTACCTTGCCTTGTCTTGCCTTGCCCTGCCTTGCCTTGTCCTGTCTTGCCTTGCCCTAACCTGATAAAGCTCTGCTCTGCCCTGCCCTGTCCTGCCGTGCCCTGCAATACACTGCCCTGCCCTGCCTTGCCCTGCCTTGCAATGCCTTGCCCTGCACTGCAATGCCCTGCCCTGCCCTGCCTTTCCTGCCCTGCCTTGCCTTGCCTTGCCTTGCCAGGCTTTGCCTTGCCTTGCCTTGCCTTTCTTTATTTGTCTTGCCTTGCCGCATTGCAATGCACTGCCCTGCCCTGCCCCGTCCTTCCTTCCACTGCTCTGCCTTGCCTTGACTTGCTCTGAGTTTTCCTGCCCTGTTCCGCCCTGCCCTCCCCTTGCCCTATCTTGACTGCCCATTGCCTGCCTTGCCTTGGTTTGCATTGAGCTGCCCTGCCCTGCACACCCCTGCCCTGATCACCACTGGCCTGCTTGACATGCCCTGCCCTGCCCTGCTCTGCCCTGCCCTGCCCTGCCTTGCCTTGTAATGCCCTTCCTTGGTCTGCCTTGCCTTGCCTTGCCTTGCCTCTCTTTGTCTTGCCCTGATTTGCTAAGCCCTGCACTCCCCTGCACTAACTTGTCTTGCCATGGCCTAACTTGCCTTTCCTTGCCTTGCCCTGCCCTGCCCTTCCCAGCCCTGCCTTGCCCTGACCTGCACTTCCCTGTCATGCCCTGCCCTGCCCTTCCCAGCCCTGCCCTACCCTGACCTGCACTTACCTGTCATGACCTGCCCAGCCTTTCCCTGCCTTGCAATGCCGTCCCTGCACTGCCAAGCCCTGCCCTGATCTGAATTGCCCTGCCCTGCCTTGCCATGTCTTGCCTTGCTAGCCCTTGCCTTGCCCTGCTTTGAATTGCCTTACCTTGCCCTGCCTTGCCTTGCCTTAGTTAATTTGTCTTGTCTTGCCGCCTTGCAATGCACTGCCTGCCTTGCCCCGCCCTGATCACCCCTGCTCTGCCTTGCCTTGCCTTGCCCTGCATTTCCCTGCCATGTCCCGCCCTGCTCTCCCCTGCCCTGCCTTGCCTTGTCTTGGCCTGTCTTGCCTTGCCTTGCATTGCCCTGCACTGCCCTGCCTTGCCCTGCCAAGCCATGCCCTGCCATGCCTTGATTTGCCTTGCCTAGCCACGCCTTGCCTTGCCTTGCCTTGCCTAGGCTTGTCTTGCCTTGCCTTCCCTTACCTTACCTTGCCTAGCCTTGCCTTGCCTTGCCTTGCCTTGCATTGCCTTGCCTTGCCGTGACTTGCCTTGCCTTGCCTTGCCTTGCCTTGCCATGCCTTGCCTTCCCTTGCCTTAACTTGTTTTGCCCTGCCTTGCCCTGCCTTCCATGACCTGTGCTGCAATGCCCTGAACTGCCCTGCCCTTGCGCTGCCTTGCCCTGCCTTGACTTGCCTTACTTTGCCTTGCCTTGCCCTACCTTACCCTGCGCTGCCCTGCCTTGCCTTAATTTGCCTTGACTTGCTTTGTCTAACCTCTCCTTGTTTTACCTAGCCACGCCTTGCCTTTCCTATCCACGCCTTTCCTTGCCTAGCCACGCCTTGCCTTTCCTAGAAACGCCTTGCCTAGCCACGTTTAGTTTTGGCTTGCCTAGCCACGCTTTGCCTTGCCTATCCACGCCTTGTTTGCCTTGACTTGCCTTGCCTTGCCTTGCCTCACCTTGCCTTGCCTTGGCTCATCTTGCCTTGCCTTGCCTTTCCTTCCCTTGCTTTGCCTTGCCTAGCCACGCCTTGCCTTTCCTAGAAACGCCTTGCCTTGCCTAGGCAACCCTTGCCTTTCCTAGCCACGACCTGCCTTGCCTTGTCATTCCTTAAATTGATTTGATTGCCTTGCCTTGCCTTGCTTTTCCCTGCGTTGCCTGCCTTGCCTGCCTTGCCTGCCTTGCCCTGTCTTGCCCTGCCTTGCCCTGCTCTGCCCTGTCCTGCCGAGCCTTGCCTTGAATTGCCTAGCCACGCCTTGCCTTGCCTTGCCTAGCCACGCCTTGCCTTGCCTTTTCGAGCCACGACTGCCTTGCCTTGCCTTGCCTAGACTCACCTTGCCTTACCTAGCAAGGCCTTCCCTTACCTAGTAAGGCCTTGCCTTAACTAGCCACGCCTTGTCTAGCCACGCATTGCCTTGATTGGCCACGCCTTGCTATGCCTAGCCACGCCTTCTCTTGTCTTGCCTACTCACGCCTTCCCTTGCCTAGCCACACCTTGTCTTGCCTTGCCTAGCCACGCCTTGCTTTACCTGGCCTTGCCTTGCCTTGCCTTAACCTGCCTTGCCCTGCTTGCCCTGCTTTGCCTTGATTTGCCTTGCTTAGCCACGCCTTGCCTTGCCTTGCCACGCCCTGCCCTGCCCTGCTCTGCCACGACTTGCATTGTTTGCCCTGCCTTGCCCTGCATGCCCTATCTTGCCCTGACCTGCCCTGACCTGCCTTGCCTTGAATTGCCTTGCCGTGCTTTGCCTTGCGTTGCCTTGCCTTACATTGCCTAACCATGCCCTGTGCTGCCCTGCCCCGCCAAGCCTTGCCTTGCCTTGCACTGCCTTGCCCTGCCCTGCTGTGCCTTGCCCTGCCCTGCCCTGCACTGCCTTGCCTTGCCTTGCTTTGCCTTGCCATGCCTTGCCTTGCCTAGCCTCTCCTTGCCTTGCCTAGACACGCCTTGTTTGCCTAGCCACGCCTTGCCTTGTCTTGCCTAGTCACGCCTTCCCTTGCCTAGCCACACCTTGCCTTGCCTTGCCTAGCCACGTGTTGATTTGCCTTGCCTTGCCTTGCCCCGCTTTGCCTTGCTTGAACTGCCTTGCCCTGCCTTGCCCTGCCCTGCCCTGCCAAGCCTTGCCTTGCCTTTCCCTGCCCTGCCCTGCTCTGCCCTGCCGTGCCCTGCACTGCCCTGCCTCGCCGTGCCCTGCCCTGCCTTGCTTTGCCTTGCCTTGCCTTGCCTTGCTTTGCCTTGACTTGCATTGCCCTTTCTTGTCCCGCCTTGCCTTGCCTTGCCTTACCTCTCTTTGTCTTGCACTGCCCTGCACCGCTCTGCACTCTCCTGCCCTGCAATGTTTTGGCCTACCATGCCTTGCCTTGCCTTGCCCTGCGTTGCCTTGAACTGACTTGCCCTACCTTACCCTGCACTACCCTGCCCTGCCTTGCCTTGCCATGGCCTATCTTGCCATGCCTTGCCCTCCCCTGCCTTGCCCTGCCTTGCCTTGCCCTGCCCTGCCTAGCCCTGCTCTGCCCTGCCCTGCCCTGCACTGCCCTGACCTACACTGCCCTGCCCTGAACTGCCCTGCCTTGCAATGCCTTACCCTGCACTGCAAAGACCTGACCTGCCCTGCCTTTCACTGCCCTGCCTTGCCTTGCCTTGCCTTGCCAGGCTTTGCATTGCCTTGCCTTGCTTTGCCTTGTCTTACCTTGACCTGCCTTGCCTTGCCTTGCCTTTCTTTATTTGTCTTGCCTTGCCGCTTTACAATGCACTGCCCTGCCCTGCCCCGTCCTTCCTTCCCCTGCTCTTCCTTGCCCTACCTTGCCTTGATTTGTTCGCCTAGCCACACCTAGCCTTGCCATGCCTAAACACGCCTTGCCTTGCCTAGCCACGCCTAGTCTTGCCTAGCCAAGCCCTGCCTTGCCTAGCGAAGAATTGCCTTGCCTTGCCTTGCCTTCCCTTGCGTTGCCTTGCCTTGCCTAGCCACGCATTGACATGCCTTGTCTAGCCACGCATTGCCTTGCCTTGCCTAGTCACGCCTTACCTTGTCTAGCCACACCTTGCCTTGCCTAGGTACCCCTTGCCTTGCCTAGCCACGCCCTGCCTTGCTTGCCTTAACTTGCCTTGACTTGCCTTGCATTGCCTTGCCTTGCCTTGCTTTGCCTGCGTTGCCCTGACTTGCCTGCCTTGCCCTGTCTTACCCTGACCTGCCCTGCCTTGCCCTTCCTTGCCCTGCCTTGCCTTGCCTTTGTTTGCCTCTCTTTGTCTTCTTTTCCCTGCAACGTCCGGCCCTTCCCTGTCCTGCCTTGAATTTGCCTTCCTTGCCTTGCCTTGCCTTGCCCTGCCCTGCCTTGCCCTGCCTTGCCTTGCCCTGCCTTGCCTTGCCCTGCCTAGCCTTGCCCTACCCTGCCCTGCCCTTCCCTGACCTACACTGCCCTGTCCTGCCCTGCCCTGCCCTGCTTTGCCCTGCCTTGCAATGCCTTGCCCTGCATTGCCATGCCCTGCCCTGCCCTGCCTTTTCCAGCTCTGCCTTGCCTTGCCTTCCCTAGCCACGCCTTGCCTTGCCTTGCCTTGCCTTGCCCTGCCTTGCCCTGCCTTGCCTTCCCTTGCCGTTCCTTGCCCTGCCTATCCTTGCCTAGCCACGCCTTGCCTTTCCTTAGCGACGACTTGCCTTGCCTAGCCACGCCTTTCCTTGCCTAGTCACGCCTTGCCTTACCTAGCGTCGAATTGCCTTGTCTAGCCACACTTTATCTTGCCTAGCCACGTCTTGCCTTGCCTTGCCTTGCCTTGCCTTGCCTAGCTACCCCCTGCCTTGCCTAGCCACGCCTTGCCTTGCCTAGCCACATCTTGCCTTGCCTTGCCTTGCCCTGCCTTTCCCTGCTTTGCCCTGCCTTGCCCTGCCTTGCCCTGCCTTGCCCTGCCCTGCACTCCCCTGCTCTGCTTTTCCTTGCCTTTGAATTAATTGCCTTGCCTTGCCTTACCTTGCGTTGCCTTGCCTTGCCCTGTCTTGCCCTGCCTTGCCCTGCACTTCCCTGCACTGCCACGCCCTGCCCTACTTTGACATGCCCTGCCTTGCCTTGCCTTGCTTTAATTGCCTTGCCTTGCATTGCCTTGCTTTGCCCTTCCTTGCCCTGCCTTGCCCTGCCATGCCCTGCCTTGCCCTGCCTTGACCTGCCTTGCCCTACCTTGCCTTGAATTGCCTTGACTAGCCACAACTAGTCTTGCCATGAATTGACACGCCTTGCCTTGCCTAGCCACGACTAATCTTGCCTAGCCACGCCTTGCCTTGCCTATCCACGCCTCGCCTTGCCTTGTCTGGCCTTGTCTTGCCTGGCCTTTCCTTGCCTTGCCTTACCTTGCCTTGCCTAGACTAGCCTTGCCTTGCCGTGCCTTGACTTGCCTTGAACTGATTTGCCCTGCCTTGCCTTGCCTGGCCTTGCCTTGCCTAGTCTTGCTTTACCTAGCCTTGATGTGCCTGGCCTTGCCTTGCCTTGATTGCCCTGATTTGCCCAGCCCTGTCCTGCCGTGCCTAGCCTTGCCTTGCCTTGCCTTGCCTAGCCTTGACTTGCCTTGGCTTGCATTGCCTTGCCTTGCATTGACCTTCCTTATCCTGCCTTGAATTTCTTTGGCCTTCCTTGCCTTGCCTTGCCTTGCCCTGCCTTGTCTTGCCTTGCCTTGCTCTGCCTTGCTCTGCCCTGACCTGCCTTGCCATGCCATGCTCTGATTTACTCTGCCTTGTTCTGGCTGCCCTGCTCTTCTCTACCCTGCCCTGCCTTGCCTTGCCTTGCCTTGCCTTGACTTGCCTTGCATTGCCTTGTCTTGCATTGCCCTTCCTTGCCCCTCCTTGCCTTCCCTTGTCTTGCCTCTCTATGTCTTGCAATGCCTTGTTCCGTCCCACACTCCCCTGCCCTGTCTTGTCTTGCCATGGCATACCTTGCCTTACCTTGCCTTGCACTGCCATGCCCTGCCCTGCCCTGTCCTGACCTACACTGCCCTGCCCTGAACTGCTCTGCCTTGCCTTGCCTTGCCCTGTATTGCCCTACGATGCCCTGCCCTGCCTTGCTTTGCCTTGCTTTGCCTTGCCTTGCCTTGTTTTATCTTGCCTTGCCTTGCCTTGTCTTTCCTTGCCTTGCCTTGCCCTGCTTTGCCCTACCCTGCTCTGTCCTGCCCTGCTCTGACCTGCCGTGTCCTGCACTGACCTGCCCTGCATTGCCCTGACCTGTGCTGCCCTGCCTTGCGTTTTCTTTCCTTGCCTTACCTTGAGTTGCCTTGCTTTACCTAGCCTTGCTTTGCCTTGCCTTGCCTTTCCCTGCTTTGCCCTGCCCTGCCTTGCCTTGCCTTGCATTGCTTTGCCTTGCATTTCCCTTCCTTGATCTGCATTGCCTTTCCTTTCCTTGCCTCTCTTTGTCTTGCCCTGCCTTGCTCCGCCATGCACTCCCCTGACTGCCTTGCCTTGCCATGGCCTACCTTGCTTTGCCTTGCCTTGCCTAACCGTGCCTTGTGTTGCCGTGCCTTGCCTTACCTTACCTTGCCTAGACTTGCCTTGCCTTGCCTTGCTTAGCAACGCCTTGACTTGCTTTGTCTAGACACGCCTTGCCTTGCCTTGCCTAGCCTCACCTTGCTTTACCTAGCCACGCCTTGCCTTTCCTAACCACGCCTTGCCTTGCCTAGCCACGACTTGCATTTCCTAGCCACGCCTTTCCTAGCCACGAATTGCCTTGCCTAGCTACGCCTTGTCTTGCCAAGTCACGCCTTGCCTTGCCTAGCCACGCCATGTCTTGTTTTGGCAATGACGCCTTGCCTTGCCTAGCCTAGCGACGCCTAGCCTTGACTAGAAACGCCTTGCCTAGCCTAGCGACGACTAGCCTTGCCTAGCCACACCTTGTTTTGCATAGCCATGCCTTGTCTTGTCTTGCCTAGTCACGCCTTGCCTTGGCTAGTCACACCTAGCCTTACCTTGGCTTGCCCTGCCTTATCCTGCCTTGCGCTGCCTTGCCCTGCCTTGCCCTATAGTGCCCTGCCTTGCCCTGCCTTGCCCTGCCCTGCCCTGCCTTCCCTTGCCTTGCATTGACTTGCCTAGCCACGCTTTGCATTGCCTTGCCTAGCCACACCTTGCCTTGCCTTGTCTAGCTACGCCGTGCCTTGCCTACCCACGCCTTGCCTTGCCTTGCCTTGCCTAGCCTTGCCTTGCATTGCCTTGCCTACTCTTGCCTTGACTTGCCTTGCCTTACCTTACCTTGTTTAGCTTTGCTTTGCCTTGCCTTGCCTTCCATTTCCTTGCCTTGACTTGCCTTGCCTTGCCTTAATTGCCTTGCATTGCCTTGCCTTACCTTGTTTTCCCCTGCCTTGCCCTCCCCTGCCCTGCCTTGCCTTACCTTGCCTTGCTTTGCCTTTCCTAGCCAAGCCTTTCCTTGCCTTGCCTAGCCACGCCTTGCCTTGAAATTTCTAGCCACGCCTTGCGTTGCTTTGTCTAGCCTCTCCTTGCCTAACCTAGCCACGCCTTGCCTTTCCTAACCACGCCTTTACTTGCCTAGCCATGGCTTGCCTTTCCTAGCCATGCCTTGCTTAGCCACGCTTAGTCTTGCCTTGCCTAGCCACGCCTTGCCTTGCCTAGATACGCCTTGCCTTGCCTTGCCTCACCTTGCATTGCCTTGGCCTACCATGACTTCCCTTACCTTGCCTTGATTTGCCCTGACCTGCCCTGCCTTGCCCTGCTCTGTTCTGCCCAGCCCTGCCCTGCCTTGCCTTTCCTTGCCTTGCCATGCCTTGCATTGCCTTGTCTTTCATTGCCCTTTATTGCTCTGCTTTGCCTTGCGTTGTCTATTTTTGTCTTGCCCAGCCTTGCTCCTCCCTGCACTCCCCTGCCCTGCCCTGCCTTGCCTTGAATTGACTTGCCTTGCATTGCCTTGCCTTGCATTGCCCTTCCATGCCCTTCCTTGCCTTGTCTTGCTCCGCCCCACACTTCCCTGCCTGCCTTGATTTGCCATGGCATACCTTGTCTTACCTTGCTTTGCCTTGCCTTGCCTAGCCAAGATTTGCCTTGCCTTGCCTTGCGTTGCCTAGCCACGCCTAGCCTTGCCTTGTCTAGCCATGCTTTGCCTTGCCTTGCCATGCCTTGCATTTCTTAGTCACGCATTGTCTTTCATAGCCACGCCTTGCCTTGCCTTGCCTTGCTTTGCCCTGCCTTGCCCTGCCCTGACCTGACTTGCCATGCCTTGCCCTGAAATGCCCTGCCTTCCCATTCCCTGCCCTGCTGTCCCATACCATGACCTACACTGCCTTGCCTTGCCTTCCCTTGCGTTGCCTTGCCTTGCCTAGCCACGCATTGACATGCCTTGTCTAGCCACGCATTGCCTTGCCTTGCCTAGTCACGCCTTACCTTGTCTAGCCACACCTTGCCTTGCCTAGGTACCCCTTGCCTTGCCTAGCCACGCCCTGCCTTGCTTGCCTTAACTTGCCTTGACTTTCCTTGCATTGCCTTGCCTTGCCTTGCTTTGCCTGCGTTGCCCTGACTTGCCTGCCTTGCCCTGTCTTACCCTGACCTGCCCTGCCTTGCCCTTCCTTGCCTTGCCTTGCCTTGCCTTTGCTTTGCCTCTCTTTGTCTTCTTTTCCCTGCAACGTCCGGCCCTTCCCTGTCCTGCCTTGAATTTGCCTTCCTTGCCTTGCCTTGCCTTGCCCTGCCCTGCCTTGCCCTGCCTTGCCTTGCCCTGCCTTGCCTTGCCCTGCCTAGCCTTGCCCTACCCTGCCCTGCCCTTCCCTGACCTACACTGCCCTGTCCTGCCCTGCCCTGCCCTGCTTTGCCCTGCCTTGCAATGCCTTGCCCTGCATTGCCATGCCCTGCCATGCCCTGCCTTTTCCAGCTCTGCCTTGCCTTGCCTTCCCTAGCCACGCCTTGCCTTGCCTTGCCTTGCCTTGCCCTGCCTTGCCCTGCCTTGCCTTCCCTTGCCGTTCCTTGCCCTGCCTATCCTTGCCTAGCCACGCCTTGCCTTTCCTTAGCGACGACTTGCCTTGCCTAGCCACGCCTTTCCTTGCCTAGTCACGCCTTGCCTTACCTAGCGTCGAATTGCCTTGTCTAGCCACACTTTATCTTGCCTAGCTACGTCTTGCCTTGCCTTGCCTTGCCTTGCCTTGCCTAGCTACCCCCTGCCTTGCCTAGCCACGCCTTGCCTTGCCTAGCCACATCTTGCCTTGCCTTGCCTTGCCCTGCCTTTCCCTGCTTTGCCCTGCCTTGCCCTGCCTTGCCCTGCCTTGCCCTGCCCTGCACTCCCCTGCTCTGCTTTTCCTTGCCTTTGAATTAATTGCCTTGCCTTGCCTTACCTTGCGTTGCCTTGCCTTGCCCTGTCTTGCCCTGCCTTGCCCTGCACTTCCCTGCACTGCCACGCCCTGCCCTACTTTGACATGCCCTGCCTTGCCTTGCCTTGCTTTAATTGCCTTGCCTTGCATTGCCTTGCTTTGCCCTTCCTTGCCCTGCCTTGCCCTGCCATGCCCTGCCTTGCCCTGCCTTGACCTGCCTTGCCCTACCTTGCCTTGAATTGCCTTGACTAGCCACAACTAGTCTTGCCATGAATTGACACGCCTTGCCTTGCCTAGCCACGACTAATCTTGCCTAGCCACGCCTTGCCTTGCCTATCCACGCCTCGCCTTGCCTTGTCTGGCCTTGTCTTGCCTGGCCTTTCCTTGCCTTGCCTTACCTTGCCTTGCCTAGACTAGCCTTGCCTTGCCGTGCCTTGACTTGCCTTGAACTGATTTGCCCTGCCTTGCCTTGCCTGGCCTTGCCTTGCCTAGTCTTGCTTTACCTAGCCTTGATGTGCCTGGCCTTGCCTTGCCTTGATTGCCCTGATTTGCCCAGCCCTGTCCTGCCGTGCCTAGCCTTGCCTTGCCTTGCCTTGCCTAGCCTTGACTTGCCTTGGCTTGCATTGCCTTGCCTTGCATTGACCTTCCTTATCCTGCCTTGAATTTCTTTGGCCTTCCTTGCCTTGCCTTGCCTTGCCCTGCCTTGTCTTGCCTTGCCTTGCTCTGCCTTGCTCTGCCCTGACCTGCCTTGCCATGCCATGCTCTGATTTACTCTGCCTTGTTCTGGCTGCCCTGCTCTTCTCTACCCTGCCCTGCCATGCCTTGCCTTGCCTTGCCTTGACTTGCCTTGCATTGCCTTGTCTTGCATTGCCCTTCCTTGCCCTTCCTTGCCTTCCCTTGTCTTGCCTCTCTATGTCTTGCAATGCCTTGTTCCGTCCCACACTCCCCTGCCCTGTCTTGTCTTGCCATGGCATACCTTGCCTTACCTTGCCTTGCACTGCCATGCCCTGCCCTGCCCTGTCCTGACCTACACTGCCCTGCCCTGAACTGCTCTGCCTTGCCTTGCCTTGCCCTGTATTGCCCTACGATGCCCTGCCCTGCCTTGCTTTGCCTTGCTTTGCCTTGCCTTGCCTTGTTTTATCTTGCCTTGCCTTGCCTTGTCTTTCCTTGCCTTGCCTTGCCCTGCTTTGCCCTACCCTGCTCTGTCCTGCCCTGCTCTGACCTGCCGTGTCCTGCACTGACCTGCCCTGCATTGCCCTGACCTGTGCTGCCCTGCCTTGCGTTTTCTTTCCTTGCCTTACCTTGAGTTGCCTTGCTTTACCTAGCCTTGTTTTGCCTTGCCTTGCCTTTCCCTGCTTTGCCCTGCCCTGCCTTGCCTTGCCTTGCATTGCTTTGCCTTGCATTTCCCTTCCTTGATCTGCATTGCCTTTCCTTTCCTTGCCTCTCTTTGTCTTGCCCTGCCTTGCTCCGCCATGCACTCCCCTGACTGCCTTGCCTTGCCATGGCCTACCTTGCTTTGCCTTGCCTTGCCTAACAGTGCCTTGTGTTGCCGTGCCTTGCCTTACCTTACCTTGCCTAGACTTGCCTTGCCTTGCCTTGCTTAGCAACGCCTTGACTTGCTTTGTCTAGACACGCCTTGCCTTGCCTTGCCTAGCCTCACCTTGCTTTACCTAGCCACGCCTTGCCTTTCCTAACCACGCCTTGCCTTGCCTTGCCTAGCCACGACTTGCATTTCCTAGCCACGCCTTTCCTAGCCACGAATTGCCTTGCCTAGCTACGCCTTGTCTTGCCAAGTCACGCCATGTCTTGTTTTGGCAATGACGCCTTGCCTTGCCTAGCCTAGCGACGCCTAGCCTTGACTAGAAACGCCTTGCCTAGCCTAGCGACGACTAGCCTTGCCTAGCCACACCTTGTTTTGCATAGCCATGCCTTGTCTTGTCTTGCCTAGTCACGCCTTGCCTTGGCTAGTCACACCTAGCCTTACCTTGGCTTGCCCTGCCTTATCCTGCCTTGCGCTGCCTTGCCCTGCCTTGCCCTATAGTGCCCTGCCTTGCCCTGCCTTGCCCTGCCCTGCCCTGCCTTCCCTTGCCTTGCATTGACTTGCCTAGCCACGCTTTGCATTGCCTTGCCTAGCCACACCTTGCCTTGCCTTGTCTAGCTACGCCGTGCCTTGCCTACCCACGCCTTGCCTTGCCTTGCCTTGCCTAGCCTTGCCTTGCATTGCCTTGCCTACTCTTGCCTTGACTTGCCTTGCCTTACCTTACCTTGTTTAGCTTTGCTTTGCCTTGCCTTGCCTTCCATTTCCTTGCCTTGACTTGCCTTGCCTTGCCTTAATTGCCTTGCATTGCCTTGCCTTACCTTGTTTTCCCCTGCCTTGCCCTCCCCTGCCCTGCCTTGCCTTACCTTGCCTTGCTTTGCCTTTCCTAGCCAAGCCTTTCCTTGCCTTGCCTAGCCACGCCTTGCCTTGAAATTTCTAGCCACGCCTTGCGTTGCTTTGTCTAGCCTCTCCTTGCCTAACCTAGCCACGCCTTGCCTTTCCTAACCACGCCTTTACTTGCCTAGCCATGGCTTGCCTTTCCTAGCCATGCCTTGCTTAGCCACGCTTAGTCTTGCCTTGCCTAGCCACGCCTTGCCTTGCCTAGATACGCCTTGCCTTGCCTTGCCTCACCTTGCATTGCCTTGGCCTACCATGATTTCCCTTGCCTTGCCTTGATTTGCCCTGACCTGCCCTGCCTTGCCCTGCTCTGTTCTGCCCAGCCCTGCCCTGCCTTGCCTTTCCTTGCCTTGCCATGCCTTGCATTGCCTTGTCTTTCATTGCCCTTTATTGCTCTGCTTTGCCTTGCGTTGTCTATTTTTGTCTTGCCCAGCCTTGCTCCTCCCTGCACTCCCCTGCCCTGCCCTGCCTTGCCTTGAATTGACTTGCCTTGCATTGCCTTGCCTTGCATTGCCCTTCCATGCCCTTCCTTGCCTTGTCTTGCTCCGCCCCACACTTCCCTGCCTGCCTTGATTTGCCATGGCATACCTTGTCTTACCTTGCTTTGCCTTGCCTTGCCTAGCCAAGATTTGCCTTGCCTTGCCTTGCGTTGCCTAGCCACGCCTAGCCTTGCCTTGTCTAGCCATGCTTTGCCTTGCCTTGCCATGCCTTGCATTTCTTAGCCACGCATTGTCTTTCATAGCCACGCCTTGCCTTGCCTTGCCTTGCTTTGCCCTGCCTTGCCCTGCCCTGACCTGACTTGCCATGCCTTGCCCTGAAATGCCCTGCCTTCCCATTCCCTGCCCTGCTGTCCCATACCATGACCTACACTGCCTTGCCTTGCCCTGCCCTAACCTGCCCTGCCCTGACCTACATTGCCCTGTCTTGCCCTGCCCTGCCCTGCTCTGCCCTGCCCTGCCCTGCCCAGCCTTGCCTTGCCTTGACTTGATTTGCCTTGCCTTTCCTTGCCATGACTTGCCTTGCATTGCTTTGCCTTGCATTGCCCTTCCTTTATCTGCCTTGCCTTGCCTTGCCTCTCTTTGTTTTGCAATGCCTTGCTCCGTCCTGCACTACCCTGCCCTTCCTTGCCTTGCCCTGCCCTGCCTAGCCCTGCCCTGCCCTGCCCTGCCATGCCCGGCCCTGCCCTGCCATTCCCCGCCTTGCAATGCCTTGCCCTGCCCTGCCCTGCCCTCCTATGCCCTGCCCTGCCCAGCCCTGCCCTGCCTTGCCTTGTTTTGCCTTGCCTTGCCTTGACTTGCCTTGCATTGCCTTGCCTTGTATTGCCCTTCCTTGCTCTGCCTTGCCTTGCCTCCCTTTGTCTTGCCCTGACTTGCTCCGCCCTGCACTCCCCTGTCGTGCCCTGTCCTGGCCTGACCTACACTGACCTGTCATGCCCTGCCTTGCCCTGCCTTGCAAAGCCTTGCTCTCCACTGCCATGCCCTGCCCTGCACTACCCTGTCTTGCCCTTCCTTGCCCTGCCTTGCCTTGCCTTTGCTTTGCATCTCTTTGTCTTCTTTTCCCTGCACCGCCCGGCCCTTCCCTGTCCTGCCTTGTCTTTGCCTTCCTTGCCTTGCCTTGCCCTGCCTTCCCTGCACTGCCCTGACCTACACTACCCTGCCCTGCCCTGCCCCGCCCTGCCTTGCCTTGCCTTGCCCTGATTTTCCCTACCCTGCCCTGCCCTGCCTTGCATTGCCTTGCCTTGATTTGTCTTGCCTTATCTTGCCTTGCCTTGCTTTCCCTTGACTTGCCTTGCCTTACCTTGCCTTGCTTTGCCTTGCCTTGTCTTGTCCTGCCTTGCCCTACCCTGCACTGACCTGCCCTGCATTGCCGTGGCCTGTGCTGCCCTTCCTTGACTTTCCTTTCCTTGCCTTGCCTAGTCACGCCTTGCATTGCTTTGCCTTGCCTTACCTTGCTTATCCTTGCCTTGCCTAGCAAAGATTTGAATTGCCTTGCCTAGCCACATCTTGCCTTGCCTTGTCTAGCCATGCTTTGCCTTGCCTTGCCTTGCCTTGCTTTGCCTTGCCTTGCCTTGACTTGCCTTTCCCTGCTTTGCCTTGCGTAGCCTCACCTTGCCTAACCTAGCCACGCCTTGCCTTTCTTAACCACGCCATGCATTTCCTAGCCACGCATTGTCTTTCCTAGCCACGCCTTGCCTTGCCTAATCCTGCCTTGCCCTGCCCTGACCTGACTTGCCATGCCTTGCCCTGAATTGCCCTGCCTTGCCCTTCTATGCCCTGACCTACACTGCCACGCCTTGCCCTGCCCTGCCCTACCCTGACCTACATTGCTCTGCCTTGCTTTGCCCTGCCCTGCTCTGCCCTACCCTGCTCTGCCCTGCCCTGCCCTGCCATGCCCTGCGTTGCCTTGCCTTGACTTATCTTACATTGCCTTGCCTTGCCTTGCATTGCTTTGCCTTGCACTGCCCTTCCTTTATCTGCCTTGCCTTGCCTTTCCTTGCCTCTCTTTGTCTTGCCCTGCCTTGCTCCGTCCTGTACTGCCCAGCCTTACTTTGCCTTGCCATGTCCTACCTTGTCTTGCCTTGCCTTTCACTGCCTTGCCCTGCCCTGCCTTGCCTTGCACTGCCGTGCCTATCCCTGCCCTGCCCTGCCGAGCCCTGCCCTGACCTACACTGCCCTGCCCTGCCCTGACCTACACTGCTCTGCCTTGCAATGCCTTGCCCTGCACTGCCATGCCCTGCCATGTTCTGCAGTGCCCTGCCTTTCCCTGCCCTGCCTTGCCTTGCCTTGCCAGGCATTGCCTTACTTTATCTTGCCTTGCCTTGCCTTACATTGACCTGCCTTGAATTGCCTTGCCTTTCTTTATTTGTCTTGCATTGCTACTTTGCAATGCACTGCCCTGCCCTGCCCCGTCCTTCTCTCCCCTGCTCTGCCTTGCCTTGACCTGCCCTGAGTTTTCCGCCACTCCTTGCCTTTCCTAGCCACACCTTTCTTAGCCACACCTTGCCTTGCCTTGCCTTGCTCTGCCTTGCCCTGCCTTGCCCTGCCTTGCACTGCCTTGCCCTGCCTTGCCCTGCCTTGCCCTGCCTTGCCCTGCCTTGCCCTGCATTGCCCTGCCTTGCCTTGATTTGCTTTGCCTAGCCATGCCTATCCTTGCCTAGCCAAGCCTTGCCTTACCTAGCAACGACTTGCCTTGCCTAGTCACGCCTAGAATGCCTAGCCACGTCTTGCCTTACATAGCGACGAATTTCTTTGTCTAGCCACATCTTGCCTTGCCTAGCCACGTCTTGCCTTGCCTTGCCTAGCCACCCCTTGCCTTGCCTAGCCACAACATGCCTTGCCTTGATTTGCTCTGCCTTTCACTGCCTTGCCCTGCCTTGACCTGCAATGCACACCCAGCTTTGCCTTTCCTTGCCTTTGAATTCCTTGCCTTGCCCTGCCTTCCCTGCCCTGTTCTACACTGCACTGCCTTGACCTGTCATGCCCTGCCATGCCATGCTCTGCCCTGCCCTGCCCTGCCCTGACCTACAATGCCTTGCCATCCGCTGCCCTGCACTGCCCTGCCCTGCCCTGCCCTGACCGGCCCTGCCCTGCCTTGCCTTGCCTTGCCCTTGTTTGCTCTGCCTTGCCTTGAATCTCTTTGTCTTGCCCTGACTTGCTCCGCCCTGCACTCCCCTGCCCAGCCTTGCCTTGTCATGGCCTACCTTGCCTTGCCTTGCCTTGCATTGTCTTGCCCTGCCCTGCCCTGCCCTGCCCGGCCCTGCTCTGACCAGCTCTGCCCTGCCCTGCCATGCCTTGCCCTGACCTACACTGACATGTCATGCTCTGCCCTGCCTTGCCCTGCCTTGCAATGCTTTGCCCTGCACTGCCATGCCCTGCCCTGCCCAGCCTTGCCTTGCCTTGACTTGCTTTGCTTTGCCTTGAATTGCCTCGACTTGCCTTGCCTTACCCTGCCTTCTTTGTTTTGCCCTGCCTTGCTCCGTCCTGCACTACCCTGCCCTTCCTTTCCTTGCCCTGCCCTGCCTAGAACTGCCCTGCCCTGCCCTGCACAGCTTAGCCACACCTTGCCTTGCCTAGCCACAATTTGCCTTGCCATGCCTAGCCAAAACTTGCCTTGCCTTGCTTTGCCCTGCCTTTCCCTGCTTTGCCCTGCCTTTCCCTGCCCTGTACTCCCCTGCTTTGCCTTTCCTTGCCTTTGAATTCCTTGCCTTGCCCTTCCTTCTCTGCCCTGCTCTGCCCTGACCTGCCTTGCCATGCCTGGCCCTGAATTGACCTGCCTTGCCCTGCCCTGCCCTGCACACTACTGCCCTGATCTACACTGCCCTGCCTTGTCTTGCCCTGCCCTGCCGTGCCATGCTCTGCCCTGCCCTGCACTGCCCTGACCTACACTGCCTTGCCTTGCCCTGCCCTGCACTGCCCTGCCCTGCCCTGCTCTGCCCTGCCCTGCCCTGCCTTGATTTGCCTTGTCCTTGCTTGCTCTGCCTTGCCTTGCCTTGAATCTCTTTGTCTTGCCCTGACTTTCTCCGCCCTGCACTCCCCTGCCCAGCCTTGCCTTGTCATGGCCTACCTTACCTTGCATTGTCTTGCCCTGCCCTGCCCTGCCCGGCCCTGCCCTGCCTAGCTCTGCCCTGCCCTGCCCCGCCCTGCCATGCCCTGCCCTGACCTACACTGACATGTTTTGCCCTGCCCTGCCTTGATCTGCACTGCCATGCCCTGCTCTGCTCTGCCTTGCCCTGCCCTGACTTGCCATGCCTTGCCTTGCCAGGCCTTGCCTTGCCTTGCTTTAAAATGCCTTACCTTGCCCTGCATTGCCTTGCCTTGAATTGCTTTATTTGTCTTGCCTTGCCGCCTTGCAATGCAATGCCCTGCCCTGACCCGCCCTGCTCTCCCCTTCTCTGCATTGCCTTGCCTTGACCTGCCTTTTCCTGCCATGTCCCACCCTGCTCTCCCCTGCCCTACCCTGCCTTGCTTTGGCCTACCATCCCTTCCCTTGCCTTGTCCTGATTTGCCCTGAACTGCCCTGCCCTTCCCTACCCTCCCTTGCTCTGCCCTGCCCTGCCGTGCCCTGCCCTGCCCTACCCTGCCCTGCCTTGACTTGCTTGTCTGGCCTTGCTTTGCCTTGCCTTTCCCTACCTTGCCTTGCCTTGCCTTGAATTGCCTTGCCTTGAATTGCCTTGCCTTGCGTTGCCTTGAATTGCCCTGCATTGCCCTGCCTAACCTTGCCTTGCCTTGAATTGCATTTCCTTGTCATGATTTGCCTTGCCTTGCTTTGCCTTGACAACTCTTGCCTTGAATTGCCTAGCCACGCCTGCCTTGCCTAGACGCGCCTTGCCTTGCTGAGTCAAGCCTTACCTTGCTGAGTCAAGCCTTACCTTGCCTAGCCATGCCTTGCTTTGCCTAGCCACGCCTTGCCTTGCCTTGCCTTTCCTTGCCTTGCCTTGTCCTGCTTTGCCCTGCCTAGCCTTGCCCTGCCTTGCCTTGCCATGCCTTGGCAATGAAATGCCTTGCCTTGCCTTGCCTTGCCTTGCCTTACCTTGCCCTGACTTGGATTGCCTTGCCTTTCCTTGCATTGCTTTATTTGTCTTGCCTTGCCGCCTTGCCTTGCAATGCCCTGCCCTGACCCGCCCTGATCTCCTCTCCTCTGACTTTCCTTGTTTTGCCTTGAGCTGCCTTTTCCTGCCCTGTCCCGCCCTGCCCTCCCCTGCTCGGCCTAGACTTTCCTTGGTCTGCCTTGCCTTGCCTTGCATTGCCCTGCCCTGCCCTGCTTTGGCCTGCCTGGCCCTGCCTTGCCTTCCCTTGCCTTGCCTTGCCTAGCCACGCTTTGCCTTCCTTCAGTAGCCACGCCTTGCCTTGCATTGTCTAGCCACGCATAGCCTTGCTTTGCCTAGCCTCACCTTGCCTTTGCTAGCCACGCCTTGCCTTTCCTATCCATGCCTTGCCTAGTCACGCCTTGCCTTGACTAGAAACGCCTTGCCTTGCCTAGACACGCCTTGCTTGACTTGCCTTGCCTTTCCTAGCAAAGCCTTACCTTGCCTTGCCTAGCTACGCAATGCCTTACCTTGTCTAGTCACGCTTTGAATTGCTTTGTCTAGCCTCTCCTTGCCTTACCTAGCCACGCCTTGCTTTTCCTAACCACGCCTTTCCTTGCCTAGCCACGCCTTGCCTTTCTTAGCCACGCCTTGCTTAGCCACGCTTAGCCTTGCCTTGCCTAGCCACGCGTTGCCTTGCCTAGCCACGCGTTGAATTGCCTTGCATTGCCTCACCTTGCCTTGCCTTGGCCTACCATGCCTTCCCTTGCCTTGCCCTGATTTGCCCTGACGTGCCCTGAACTTCCCTGCCCTCCCCTGCACTGCCCTGAAGTCCCATGCCATGCCTTGTCGTGCATTGCCTTGCCTTGAGTTGCCTTTCGTTGCCTTGCCTTGCCCTGCCGTGCCCTGCCCTGCCCTGCCCTGCCAGGCCCTGCCCTTCCCTGCCTTGCCTTGCCTTGCCTGGCCTTGCCTTGCCTTTCCATTCCTTACCTTGCCTTGCCTTGCCTTGCCTTGCATTGTGTTGCCTTGCCTTGCCCTGCCTTGCCCTGCTTTGCCCTGCCTTGCTCTGCCCTGCCCTTCAATGCGCAACCCTACCCTGACTTGCCCTGACCTGCCTAGCCTTGCCTTGCCTTGCCTTGTTTTGATTGCCTTTCATTTCTTGCCTTGCATTTCCTTGCCTTGACTTGCCTTGCCTAGACACCTCTTGCCTTGCCTTGCCTACCCACGCCTTGCATTGCCTAGACGCGCCTTGCCTTGCCTTGCCCTGTCTTGCCCTGCCTTGCCCTGCACTTCCCTGCACTGCCACGCCCTGCCCTACTTTGACATGCCCTGCCTTGCCTTGCCTTGCTTTAATTGCCTTGCCTTGCATTGCCTTGCTTTGCCCTTCCTTGCCCTGCCTTGCCCTGCCATGCCCTGCCTTGCCCTGCCTTGACCTGCCTTGCCCTACCTTGCCTTGAATTGCCTTGACTAGCCACAACTAGTCTTGCCATGAATTGACACGCCTTGCCTTGCCTAGCCACGACTAATCTTGCCTAGCCACGCCTTGCCTTGCCTATCCACGCCTCGCCTTGCCTTGTCTGGCCTTGTCTTGCCTGGCCTTTCCTTGCCTTGCCTTACCTTGCCTTGCCTAGACTAGCCTTGCCTTGCCGTGCCTTGACTTGCCTTGAACTGATTTGCCCTGCCTTGCCTTGCCTGGCCTTGCCTTGCCTAGTCTTGCTTTACCTAGCCTTGATGTGCCTGGCCTTGCCTTGCCTTGATTGCCCTGATTTGCCCAGCCCTGTCCTGCCGTGCCTAGCCTTGCCTTGCCTTGCCTTGCCTAGCCTTGACTTGCCTTGGCTTGCATTGCCTTGCCTTGCATTGACCTTCCTTATCCTGCCTTGAATTTCTTTGGCCTTCCTTGCCTTGCCTTGCCTTGCCCTGCCTTGTCTTGCCTTGCCTTGCTCTGCCTTGCTCTGCCCTGACCTGCCTTGCCATGCCATGCTCTGATTTACTCTGCCTTGTTCTGGCTGCCCTGCTCTTCTCTACCCTGCCCTGCCTTGCCTTGCCTTGCCTTGCCTTGACTTGCCTTGCATTGCCTTGTCTTGCATTGCCCTTCCTTGCCCCTCCTTGCCTTCCCTTGTCTTGCCTCTCTATGTCTTGCAATGCCTTGTTCCGTCCCACACTCCCCTGCCCTGTCTTGTCTTGCCATGGCATACCTTGCCTTACCTTGCCTTGCACTGCCATGCCCTGCCCTGCCCTGTCCTGACCTACACTGCCCTGCCCTGAACTGCTCTGCCTTGCCTTGCCTTGCCCTGTATTGCCCTACGATGCCCTGCCCTGCCTTGCTTTGCCTTGCTTTGCCTTGCCTTGCCTTGTTTTATCTTGCCTTGCCTTGCCTTGTCTTTCCTTGCCTTGCCTTGCCCTGCTTTGCCCTACCCTGCTCTGTCCTGCCCTGCTCTGACCTGCCGTGTCCTGCACTGACCTGCCCTGCATTGCCCTGACCTGTGCTGCCCTGCCTTGCGTTTTCTTTCCTTGCCTTACCTTGAGTTGCCTTGCTTTACCTAGCCTTGCTTTGCCTTGCCTTGCCTTTCCCTGCTTTGCCCTGCCCTGCCTTGCCTTGCCTTGCATTGCTTTGCCTTGCATTTCCCTTCCTTGATCTGCATTGCCTTTCCTTTCCTTGCCTCTCTTTGTCTTGCCCTGCCTTGCTCCGCCATGCACTCCCCTGACTGCCTTGCCTTGCCATGGCCTACCTTGCTTTGCCTTGCCTTGCCTAACCGTGCCTTGTGTTGCCGTGCCTTGCCTTACCTTACCTTGCCTAGACTTGCCTTGCCTTGCCTTGCTTAGCAACGCCTTGACTTGCTTTGTCTAGACACGCCTTGCCTTGCCTTGCCTAGCCTCACCTTGCTTTACCTAGCCACGCCTTGCCTTTCCTAACCACGCCTTGCCTTGCCTAGCCACGACTTGCATTTCCTAGCCACGCCTTTCCTAGCCACGAATTGCCTTGCCTAGCTACGCCTTGTCTTGCCAAGTCACGCCTTGCCTTGCCTAGCCACGCCATGTCTTGTTTTGGCAATGACGCCTTGCCTTGCCTAGCCTAGCGACGCCTAGCCTTGACTAGAAACGCCTTGCCTAGCCTAGCGACGACTAGCCTTGCCTAGCCACACCTTGTTTTGCATAGCCATGCCTTGTCTTGTCTTGCCTAGTCACGCCTTGCCTTGGCTAGTCACACCTAGCCTTACCTTGGCTTGCCCTGCCTTATCCTGCCTTGCGCTGCCTTGCCCTGCCTTGCCCTATAGTGCCCTGCCTTGCCCTGCCTTGCCCTGCCCTGCCCTGCCTTCCCTTGCCTTGCATTGACTTGCCTAGCCACGCTTTGCATTGCCTTGCCTAGCCACACCTTGCCTTGCCTTGTCTAGCTACGCCGTGCCTTGCCTACCCACGCCTTGCCTTGCCTTGCCTTGCCTAGCCTTGCCTTGCATTGCCTTGCCTACTCTTGCCTTGACTTGCCTTGCCTTACCTTACCTTGTTTAGCTTTGCTTTGCCTTGCCTTGCCTTCCATTTCCTTGCCTTGACTTGCCTTGCCTTGCCTTAATTGCCTTGCATTGCCTTGCCTTACCTTGTTTTCCCCTGCCTTGCCCTCCCCTGCCCTGCCTTGCCTTACCTTGCCTTGCTTTGCCTTTCCTAGCCAAGCCTTTCCTTGCCTTGCCTAGCCACGCCTTGCCTTGAAATTTCTAGCCACGCCTTGCGTTGCTTTGTCTAGCCTCTCCTTGCCTAACCTAGCCACGCCTTGCCTTTCCTAACCACGCCTTTACTTGCCTAGCCATGGCTTGCCTTTCCTAGCCATGCCTTGCTTAGCCACGCTTAGTCTTGCCTTGCCTAGCCACGCCTTGCCTTGCCTAGATACGCCTTGCCTTGCCTTGCCTCACCTTGCATTGCCTTGGCCTACCATGACTTCCCTTACCTTGCCTTGATTTGCCCTGACCTGCCCTGCCTTGCCCTGCTCTGTTCTGCCCAGCCCTGCCCTGCCTTGCCTTTCCTTGCCTTGCCATGCCTTGCATTGCCTTGTCTTTCATTGCCCTTTATTGCTCTGCTTTGCCTTGCGTTGTCTATTTTTGTCTTGCCCAGCCTTGCTCCTCCCTGCACTCCCCTGCCCTGCCCTGCCTTGCCTTGAATTGACTTGCCTTGCATTGCCTTGCCTTGCATTGCCCTTCCATGCCCTTCCTTGCCTTGTCTTGCTCCGCCCCACACTTCCCTGCCTGCCTTGATTTGCCATGGCATACCTTGTCTTACCTTGCTTTGCCTTGCCTTGCCTAGCCAAGATTTGCCTTGCCTTGCCTTGCGTTGCCTAGCCACGCCTAGCCTTGCCTTGTCTAGCCATGCTTTGCCTTGCCTTGCCATGCCTTGCATTTCTTAGTCACGCATTGTCTTTCATAGCCACGCCTTGCCTTGCCTTGCCTTGCTTTGCCCTGCCTTGCCCTGCCCTGACCTGACTTGCCATGCCTTGCCCTGAAATGCCCTGCCTTCCCATTCCCTGCCCTGCTGTCCCATACCATGACCTACACTGCCTTGCCTTGCCTTCCCTTGCGTTGCCTTGCCTTGCCTAGCCACGCATTGACATGCCTTGTCTAGCCACGCATTGCCTTGCCTTGCCTAGTCACGCCTTACCTTGTCTAGCCACACCTTGCCTTGCCTAGGTACCCCTTGCCTTGCCTAGCCACGCCCTGCCTTGCTTGCCTTAACTTGCCTTGACTTTCCTTGCATTGCCTTGCCTTGCCTTGCTTTGCCTGCGTTGCCCTGACTTGCCTGCCTTGCCCTGTCTTACCCTGACCTGCCCTGCCTTGCCCTTCCTTGCCTTGCCTTGCCTTGCCTTTGCTTTGCCTCTCTTTGTCTTCTTTTCCCTGCAACGTCCGGCCCTTCCCTGTCCTGCCTTGAATTTGCCTTCCTTGCCTTGCCTTGCCTTGCCCTGCCCTGCCTTGCCCTGCCTTGCCTTGCCCTGCCTTGCCTTGCCCTGCCTAGCCTTGCCCTACCCTGCCCTGCCCTTCCCTGACCTACACTGCCCTGTCCTGCCCTGCCCTGCCCTGCTTTGCCCTGCCTTGCAATGCCTTGCCCTGCATTGCCATGCCCTGCCATGCCCTGCCTTTTCCAGCTCTGCCTTGCCTTGCCTTCCCTAGCCACGCCTTGCCTTGCCTTGCCTTGCCTTGCCCTGCCTTGCCCTGCCTTGCCTTCCCTTGCCGTTCCTTGCCCTGCCTATCCTTGCCTAGCCACGCCTTGCCTTTCCTTAGCGACGACTTGCCTTGCCTAGCCACGCCTTTCCTTGCCTAGTCACGCCTTGCCTTACCTAGCGTCGAATTGCCTTGTCTAGCCACACTTTATCTTGCCTAGCTACGTCTTGCCTTGCCTTGCCTTGCCTTGCCTTGCCTAGCTACCCCCTGCCTTGCCTAGCCACGCCTTGCCTTGCCTAGCCACATCTTGCCTTGCCTTGCCTTGCCCTGCCTTTCCCTGCTTTGCCCTGCCTTGCCCTGCCTTGCCCTGCCTTGCCCTGCCCTGCACTCCCCTGCTCTGCTTTTCCTTGCCTTTGAATTAATTGCCTTGCCTTGCCTTACCTTGCGTTGCCTTGCCTTGCCCTGTCTTGCCCTGCCTTGCCCTGCACTTCCCTGCACTGCCACGCCCTGCCCTACTTTGACATGCCCTGCCTTGCCTTGCCTTGCTTTAATTGCCTTGCCTTGCATTGCCTTGCTTTGCCCTTCCTTGCCCTGCCTTGCCCTGCCATGCCCTGCCTTGCCCTGCCTTGACCTGCCTTGCCCTACCTTGCCTTGAATTGCCTTGACTAGCCACAACTAGTCTTGCCATGAATTGACACGCCTTGCCTTGCCTAGCCACGACTAATCTTGCCTAGCCACGCCTTGCCTTGCCTATCCACGCCTCGCCTTGCCTTGTCTGGCCTTGTCTTGCCTGGCCTTTCCTTGCCTTGCCTTACCTTGCCTTGCCTAGACTAGCCTTGCCTTGCCGTGCCTTGACTTGCCTTGAACTGATTTGCCCTGCCTTGCCTTGCCTGGCCTTGCCTTGCCTAGTCTTGCTTTACCTAGCCTTGATGTGCCTGGCCTTGCCTTGCCTTGATTGCCCTGATTTGCCCAGCCCTGTCCTGCCGTGCCTAGCCTTGCCTTGCCTTGCCTTGCCTAGCCTTGACTTGCCTTGGCTTGCATTGCCTTGCCTTGCATTGACCTTCCTTATCCTGCCTTGAATTTCTTTGGCCTTCCTTGCCTTGCCTTGCCTTGCCCTGCCTTGTCTTGCCTTGCCTTGCTCTGCCTTGCTCTGCCCTGACCTGCCTTGCCATGCCATGCTCTGATTTACTCTGCCTTGTTCTGGCTGCCCTGCTCTTCTCTACCCTGCCCTGCCATGCCTTGCCTTGCCTTGCCTTGACTTGCCTTGCATTGCCTTGTCTTGCATTGCCCTTCCTTGCCCTTCCTTGCCTTCCCTTGTCTTGCCTCTCTATGTCTTGCAATGCCTTGTTCCGTCCCACACTCCCCTGCCCTGTCTTGTCTTGCCATGGCATACCTTGCCTTACCTTGCCTTGCACTGCCATGCCCTGCCCTGCCCTGTCCTGACCTACACTGCCCTGCCCTGAACTGCTCTGCCTTGCCTTGCCTTGCCCTGTATTGCCCTACGATGCCCTGCCCTGCCTTGCTTTGCCTTGCTTTGCCTTGCCTTGCCTTGTTTTATCTTGCCTTGCCTTGCCTTGTCTTTCCTTGCCTTGCCTTGCCCTGCTTTGCCCTACCCTGCTCTGTCCTGCCCTGCTCTGACCTGCCGTGTCCTGCACTGACCTGCCCTGCATTGCCCTGACCTGTGCTGCCCTGCCTTGCGTTTTCTTTCCTTGCCTTACCTTGAGTTGCCTTGCTTTACCTAGCCTTGTTTTGCCTTGCCTTGCCTTTCCCTGCTTTGCCCTGCCCTGCCTTGCCTTGCCTTGCATTGCTTTGCCTTGCATTTCCCTTCCTTGATCTGCATTGCCTTTCCTTTCCTTGCCTCTCTTTGTCTTGCCCTGCCTTGCTCCGCCATGCACTCCCCTGACTGCCTTGCCTTGCCATGGCCTACCTTGCTTTGCCTTGCCTTGCCTAACAGTGCCTTGTGTTGCCGTGCCTTGCCTTACCTTACCTTGCCTAGACTTGCCTTGCCTTGCCTTGCTTAGCAACGCCTTGACTTGCTTTGTCTAGACACGCCTTGCCTTGCCTTGCCTAGCCTCACCTTGCTTTACCTAGCCACGCCTTGCCTTTCCTAACCACGCCTTGCCTTGCCTTGCCTAGCCACGACTTGCATTTCCTAGCCACGCCTTTCCTAGCCACGAATTGCCTTGCCTAGCTACGCCTTGTCTTGCCAAGTCACGCCATGTCTTGTTTTGGCAATGACGCCTTGCCTTGCCTAGCCTAGCGACGCCTAGCCTTGACTAGAAACGCCTTGCCTAGCCTAGCGACGACTAGCCTTGCCTAGCCACACCTTGTTTTGCATAGCCATGCCTTGTCTTGTCTTGCCTAGTCACGCCTTGCCTTGGCTAGTCACACCTAGCCTTACCTTGGCTTGCCCTGCCTTATCCTGCCTTGCGCTGCCTTGCCCTGCCTTGCCCTATAGTGCCCTGCCTTGCCCTGCCTTGCCCTGCCCTGCCCTGCCTTCCCTTGCCTTGCATTGACTTGCCTAGCCACGCTTTGCATTGCCTTGCCTAGCCACACCTTGCCTTGCCTTGTCTAGCTACGCCGTGCCTTGCCTACCCACGCCTTGCCTTGCCTTGCCTTGCCTAGCCTTGCCTTGCATTGCCTTGCCTACTCTTGCCTTGACTTGCCTTGCCTTACCTTACCTTGTTTAGCTTTGCTTTGCCTTGCCTTGCCTTCCATTTCCTTGCCTTGACTTGCCTTGCCTTGCCTTAATTGCCTTGCATTGCCTTGCCTTACCTTGTTTTCCCCTGCCTTGCCCTCCCCTGCCCTGCCTTGCCTTACCTTGCCTTGCTTTGCCTTTCCTAGCCAAGCCTTTCCTTGCCTTGCCTAGCCACGCCTTGCCTTGAAATTTCTAGCCACGCCTTGCGTTGCTTTGTCTAGCCTCTCCTTGCCTAACCTAGCCACGCCTTGCCTTTCCTAACCACGCCTTTACTTGCCTAGCCATGGCTTGCCTTTCCTAGCCATGCCTTGCTTAGCCACGCTTAGTCTTGCCTTGCCTAGCCACGCCTTGCCTTGCCTAGATACGCCTTGCCTTGCCTTGCCTCACCTTGCATTGCCTTGGCCTACCATGATTTCCCTTGCCTTGCCTTGATTTGCCCTGACCTGCCCTGCCTTGCCCTGCTCTGTTCTGCCCAGCCCTGCCCTGCCTTGCCTTTCCTTGCCTTGCCATGCCTTGCATTGCCTTGTCTTTCATTGCCCTTTATTGCTCTGCTTTGCCTTGCGTTGTCTATTTTTGTCTTGCCCAGCCTTGCTCCTCCCTGCACTCCCCTGCCCTGCCCTGCCTTGCCTTGAATTGACTTGCCTTGCATTGCCTTGCCTTGCATTGCCCTTCCATGCCCTTCCTTGCCTTGTCTTGCTCCGCCCCACACTTCCCTGCCTGCCTTGATTTGCCATGGCATACCTTGTCTTACCTTGCTTTGCCTTGCCTTGCCTAGCCAAGATTTGCCTTGCCTTGCCTTGCGTTGCCTAGCCACGCCTAGCCTTGCCTTGTCTAGCCATGCTTTGCCTTGCCTTGCCATGCCTTGCATTTCTTAGCCACGCATTGTCTTTCATAGCCACGCCTTGCCTTGCCTTGCCTTGCTTTGCCCTGCCTTGCCCTGCCCTGACCTGACTTGCCATGCCTTGCCCTGAAATGCCCTGCCTTCCCATTCCCTGCCCTGCTGTCCCATACCATGACCTACACTGCCTTGCCTTGCCCTGCCCTAACCTGCCCTGCCCTGACCTACATTGCCCTGTCTTGCCCTGCCCTGCCCTGCTCTGCCCTGCCCTGCCCTGCCCAGCCTTGCCTTGCCTTGACTTGATTTGCCTTGCCTTTCCTTGCCATGACTTGCCTTGCATTGCTTTGCCTTGCATTGCCCTTCCTTTATCTGCCTTGCCTTGCCTTGCCTCTCTTTGTTTTGCAATGCCTTGCTCCGTCCTGCACTACCCTGCCCTTCCTTGCCTTGCCCTGCCCTGCCTAGCCCTGCCCTGCCCTGCCCTGCCATGCCCGGCCCTGCCCTGCCATTCCCCGCCTTGCAATGCCTTGCCCTGCCCTGCCCTGCCCTCCTATGCCCTGCCCTGCCCAGCCCTGCCCTGCCTTGCCTTGTTTTGCCTTGCCTTGCCTTGACTTGCCTTGCATTGCCTTGCCTTGTATTGCCCTTCCTTGCTCTGCCTTGCCTTGCCTCCCTTTGTCTTGCCCTGACTTGCTCCGCCCTGCACTCCCCTGTCGTGCCCTGTCCTGGCCTGACCTACACTGACCTGTCATGCCCTGCCTTGCCCTGCCTTGCAAAGCCTTGCTCTCCACTGCCATGCCCTGCCCTGCACTACCCTGTCTTGCCCTTCCTTGCCCTGCCTTGCCTTGCCTTTGCTTTGCATCTCTTTGTCTTCTTTTCCCTGCACCGCCCGGCCCTTCCCTGTCCTGCCTTGTCTTTGCCTTCCTTGCCTTGCCTTGCCCTGCCTTCCCTGCACTGCCCTGACCTACACTACCCTGCCCTGCCCTGCCCCGCCCTGCCTTGCCTTGCCTTGCCCTGATTTTCCCTACCCTGCCCTGCCCTGCCTTGCATTGCCTTGCCTTGATTTGTCTTGCCTTATCTTGCCTTGCCTTGCTTTCCCTTGACTTGCCTTGCCTTACCTTGCCTTGCTTTGCCTTGCCTTGTCTTGTCCTGCCTTGCCCTACCCTGCACTGACCTGCCCTGCATTGCCGTGGCCTGTGCTGCCCTTCCTTGACTTTCCTTTCCTTGCCTTGCCTAGTCACGCCTTGCATTGCTTTGCCTTGCCTTACCTTGCTTATCCTTGCCTTGCCTAGCAAAGATTTGAATTGCCTTGCCTAGCCACATCTTGCCTTGCCTTGTCTAGCCATGCTTTGCCTTGCCTTGCCTTGCCTTGCTTTGCCTTGCCTTGCCTTGACTTGCCTTTCCCTGCTTTGCCTTGCGTAGCCTCACCTTGCCTAACCTAGCCACGCCTTGCCTTTCTTAACCACGCCATGCATTTCCTAGCCACGCATTGTCTTTCCTAGCCACGCCTTGCCTTGCCTAATCCTGCCTTGCCCTGCCCTGACCTGACTTGCCATGCCTTGCCCTGAATTGCCCTGCCTTGCCCTTCTATGCCCTGACCTACACTGCCACGCCTTGCCCTGCCCTGCCCTACCCTGACCTACATTGCTCTGCCTTGCTTTGCCCTGCCCTGCTCTGCCCTACCCTGCTCTGCCCTGCCCTGCCCTGCCATGCCCTGCGTTGCCTTGCCTTGACTTATCTTACATTGCCTTGCCTTGCCTTGCATTGCTTTGCCTTGCACTGCCCTTCCTTTATCTGCCTTGCCTTGCCTTTCCTTGCCTCTCTTTGTCTTGCCCTGCCTTGCTCCGTCCTGTACTGCCCAGCCTTACTTTGCCTTGCCATGTCCTACCTTGTCTTGCCTTGCCTTTCACTGCCTTGCCCTGCCCTGCCTTGCCTTGCACTGCCGTGCCTATCCCTGCCCTGCCCTGCCGAGCCCTGCCCTGACCTACACTGCCCTGCCCTGCCCTGACCTACACTGCTCTGCCTTGCAATGCCTTGCCCTGCACTGCCATGCCCTGCCATGTTCTGCAGTGCCCTGCCTTTCCCTGCCCTGCCTTGCCTTGCCTTGCCAGGCATTGCCTTACTTTATCTTGCCTTGCCTTGCCTTACATTGACCTGCCTTGAATTGCCTTGCCTTTCTTTATTTGTCTTGCATTGCTACTTTGCAATGCACTGCCCTGCCCTGCCCCGTCCTTCTCTCCCCTGCTCTGCCTTGCCTTGACCTGCCCTGAGTTTTCCGCCACTCCTTGCCTTTCCTAGCCACACCTTTCTTAGCCACACCTTGCCTTGCCTTGCCTTGCTCTGCCTTGCCCTGCCTTGCCCTGCCTTGCACTGCCTTGCCCTGCCTTGCCCTGCCTTGCCCTGCCTTGCCCTGCCTTGCCCTGCATTGCCCTGCCTTGCCTTGATTTGCTTTGCCTAGCCATGCCTATCCTTGCCTAGCCAAGCCTTGCCTTACCTAGCAACGACTTGCCTTGCCTAGTCACGCCTAGAATGCCTAGCCACGTCTTGCCTTACATAGCGACGAATTTCTTTGTCTAGCCACATCTTGCCTTGCCTAGCCACGTCTTGCCTTGCCTTGCCTAGCCACCCCTTGCCTTGCCTAGCCACAACATGCCTTGCCTTGATTTGCTCTGCCTTTCACTGCCTTGCCCTGCCTTGACCTGCAATGCACACCCAGCTTTGCCTTTCCTTGCCTTTGAATTCCTTGCCTTGCCCTGCCTTCCCTGCCCTGTTCTACACTGCACTGCCTTGACCTGTCATGCCCTGCCATGCCATGCTCTGCCCTGCCCTGCCCTGCCCTGACCTACAATGCCTTGCCATCCGCTGCCCTGCACTGCCCTGCCCTGCCCTGCCCTGACCGGCCCTGCCCTGCCTTGCCTTGCCTTGCCCTTGTTTGCTCTGCCTTGCCTTGAATCTCTTTGTCTTGCCCTGACTTGCTCCGCCCTGCACTCCCCTGCCCAGCCTTGCCTTGTCATGGCCTACCTTGCCTTGCCTTGCCTTGCATTGTCTTGCCCTGCCCTGCCCTGCCCTGCCCGGCCCTGCTCTGACCAGCTCTGCCCTGCCCTGCCATGCCTTGCCCTGACCTACACTGACATGTCATGCTCTGCCCTGCCTTGCCCTGCCTTGCAATGCTTTGCCCTGCACTGCCATGCCCTGCCCTGCCCAGCCTTGCCTTGCCTTGACTTGCTTTGCTTTGCCTTGAATTGCCTCGACTTGCCTTGCCTTACCCTGCCTTCTTTGTTTTGCCCTGCCTTGCTCCGTCCTGCACTACCCTGCCCTTCCTTTCCTTGCCCTGCCCTGCCTAGAACTGCCCTGCCCTGCCCTGCACAGCTTAGCCACACCTTGCCTTGCCTAGCCACAATTTGCCTTGCCATGCCTAGCCAAAACTTGCCTTGCCTTGCTTTGCCCTGCCTTTCCCTGCTTTGCCCTGCCTTTCCCTGCCCTGTACTCCCCTGCTTTGCCTTTCCTTGCCTTTGAATTCCTTGCCTTGCCCTTCCTTCTCTGCCCTGCTCTGCCCTGACCTGCCTTGCCATGCCTGGCCCTGAATTGACCTGCCTTGCCCTGCCCTGCCCTGCACACTACTGCCCTGATCTACACTGCCCTGCCTTGTCTTGCCCTGCCCTGCCGTGCCATGCTCTGCCCTGCCCTGCACTGCCCTGACCTACACTGCCTTGCCTTGCCCTGCCCTGCACTGCCCTGCCCTGCCCTGCTCTGCCCTGCCCTGCCCTGCCTTGATTTGCCTTGTCCTTGCTTGCTCTGCCTTGCCTTGCCTTGAATCTCTTTGTCTTGCCCTGACTTTCTCCGCCCTGCACTCCCCTGCCCAGCCTTGCCTTGTCATGGCCTACCTTACCTTGCATTGTCTTGCCCTGCCCTGCCCTGCCCGGCCCTGCCCTGCCTAGCTCTGCCCTGCCCTGCCCCGCCCTGCCATGCCCTGCCCTGACCTACACTGACATGTTTTGCCCTGCCCTGCCTTGATCTGCACTGCCATGCCCTGCTCTGCTCTGCCTTGCCCTGCCCTGACTTGCCATGCCTTGCCTTGCCAGGCCTTGCCTTGCCTTGCTTTAAAATGCCTTACCTTGCCCTGCATTGCCTTGCCTTGAATTGCTTTATTTGTCTTGCCTTGCCGCCTTGCAATGCAATGCCCTGCCCTGACCCGCCCTGCTCTCCCCTTCTCTGCATTGCCTTGCCTTGACCTGCCTTTTCCTGCCATGTCCCACCCTGCTCTCCCCTGCCCTACCCTGCCTTGCTTTGGCCTACCATCCCTTCCCTTGCCTTGTCCTGATTTGCCCTGAACTGCCCTGCCCTTCCCTACCCTCCCTTGCTCTGCCCTGCCCTGCCGTGCCCTGCCCTGCCCTACCCTGCCCTGCCTTGACTTGCTTGTCTGGCCTTGCTTTGCCTTGCCTTTCCCTACCTTGCCTTGCCTTGCCTTGAATTGCCTTGCCTTGAATTGCCTTGCCTTGCGTTGCCTTGAATTGCCCTGCATTGCCCTGCCTAACCTTGCCTTGCCTTGAATTGCATTTCCTTGTCATGATTTGCCTTGCCTTGCTTTGCCTTGACAACTCTTGCCTTGAATTGCCTAGCCACGCCTGCCTTGCCTAGACGCGCCTTGCCTTGCTGAGTCAAGCCTTACCTTGCTGAGTCAAGCCTTACCTTGCCTAGCCATGCCTTGCTTTGCCTAGCCACGCCTTGCCTTGCCTTGCCTTTCCTTGCCTTGCCTTGTCCTGCTTTGCCCTGCCTAGCCTTGCCCTGCCTTGCCTTGCCATGCCTTGGCAATGAAATGCCTTGCCTTGCCTTGCCTTGCCTTGCCTTACCTTGCCCTGACTTGGATTGCCTTGCCTTTCCTTGCATTGCTTTATTTGTCTTGCCTTGCCGCCTTGCCTTGCAATGCCCTGCCCTGACCCGCCCTGATCTCCTCTCCTCTGACTTTCCTTGTTTTGCCTTGAGCTGCCTTTTCCTGCCCTGTCCCGCCCTGCCCTCCCCTGCTCGGCCTAGACTTTCCTTGGTCTGCCTTGCCTTGCCTTGCATTGCCCTGCCCTGCCCTGCTTTGGCCTGCCTGGCCCTGCCTTGCCTTCCCTTGCCTTGCCTTGCCTAGCCACGCTTTGCCTTCCTTCAGTAGCCACGCCTTGCCTTGCATTGTCTAGCCACGCATAGCCTTGCTTTGCCTAGCCTCACCTTGCCTTTGCTAGCCACGCCTTGCCTTTCCTATCCATGCCTTGCCTAGTCACGCCTTGCCTTGACTAGAAACGCCTTGCCTTGCCTAGACACGCCTTGCTTGACTTGCCTTGCCTTTCCTAGCAAAGCCTTACCTTGCCTTGCCTAGCTACGCAATGCCTTACCTTGTCTAGTCACGCTTTGAATTGCTTTGTCTAGCCTCTCCTTGCCTTACCTAGCCACGCCTTGCTTTTCCTAACCACGCCTTTCCTTGCCTAGCCACGCCTTGCCTTTCTTAGCCACGCCTTGCTTAGCCACGCTTAGCCTTGCCTTGCCTAGCCACGCGTTGCCTTGCCTAGCCACGCGTTGAATTGCCTTGCATTGCCTCACCTTGCCTTGCCTTGGCCTACCATGCCTTCCCTTGCCTTGCCCTGATTTGCCCTGACGTGCCCTGAACTTCCCTGCCCTCCCCTGCACTGCCCTGAAGTCCCATGCCATGCCTTGTCGTGCATTGCCTTGCCTTGAGTTGCCTTTCGTTGCCTTGCCTTGCCCTGCCGTGCCCTGCCCTGCCCTGCCCTGCCAGGCCCTGCCCTTCCCTGCCTTGCCTTGCCTTGCCTGGCCTTGCCTTGCCTTTCCATTCCTTACCTTGCCTTGCCTTGCCTTGCCTTGCATTGTGTTGCCTTGCCTTGCCCTGCCTTGCCCTGCTTTGCCCTGCCTTGCTCTGCCCTGCCCTTCAATGCGCAACCCTACCCTGACTTGCCCTGACCTGCCTAGCCTTGCCTTGCCTTGCCTTGTTTTGATTGCCTTTCATTTCTTGCCTTGCATTTCCTTGCCTTGACTTGCCTTGCCTAGACACCTCTTGCCTTGCCTTGCCTACCCACGCCTTGCATTGCCTAGACGCGCCTTGCCTTGCCTTGCCTTACATTACCTTACCTTGCCTTGCCTTACCTTGCCTTGCCTTGCCATGCCTTGCCTTGCTTTGTCTTACCTTGTTTTGCCCTGCCTTGCCCTGCAATCCCTGACCTGCCCTGACCTGCCCTTACCCTGCCCAGCCATGCCCTTGATCTGATTTGCCCTGCCTTGACTTGCCTCACGTTGCCTTGCCTTGCCATGCATTGCCCTGCCCTGCCCTCCTTGCCTTACCTTGCCTTGCCTTTCCTTGCTTAGACAAGATTTTCCTTGCCTTGCCTTGCCTTGCATTGCCCTGACTTGCCTTATCGTGCCTTGCTTTGCCTTGCCTTGCCTTGCCTAGCCACGCCTTGCCTTGCCTTGCGTACCCACGCCTTGCCTTGTCTAGCCACGCCTTGCCTTGCCTAGCCTCTCCTTGCCTTACCTAGCCACGCATTGCCTTTCCTAACCACGCCTTGCTTTGCCTAGCCACGACTTGAATTACCTAGCCACGAATTGCCTTGCCTAGCTACTCCTTGCCTTGCAAAGCCACGCCTTGCCTTGCCTAGCCACGCCTTGCCTTGTCTTGCCTAGTCATGCTTTGCCTTGCCTAGCCACGCCTTGCCTTGCCTAGCCACGCCTTGACTTGCCTTGCCTTACTTTGCCTTGCCCTCCCTTGCCCTGCCTTGCCCTGAATTGCATTGATTTGCCTTGTCTAGCCACGCCTAGCCTTTCCTATCAACGCCTTTCCTTTCCTAGAAACGCCTTGCCTTTCTTAGCCACGCCTAGCCTAGCCACGCTTAGCCTTGCCTTGCCTAGCCACGCCTTGCCTTGCCTAGCCACGCCTTGCCTTTCCTATCAACGCCTTTCCTTTCCTAGCTACGCTTTGCCTTTCTTAGCCACGCCTTGCCTAGCCTCGCTTAGCCTTGCTTTGCCTAGGCAAACCTTGCCTTTCCTTGCCACTCCCTGCCTTGCTTTGCCTTGCCATGCCTTGACTTGCCTTGCCTTGCCTTGCCCTGAATTGGTCTGCCCTGCCCTTCCCTGCCTTGCTTTGCCTTGCCTTGCCTAGCCACGCTTTGCCTTATCTTGCCTAGCCACACCTTGCCTTGCCTTTTGGAGCCACGCCTTGCTTTGCCTTGTCTAGACTCTCCTTGCCTTACCTAGCCACAACTTGCCTTTCCTAGCCACGCATTGCCTAGAAACGCCTTGCCTTGATTAGCCAAGCCTTTCTTTGCCTAACCACGCCTTGCCTTGTCTTGCCTAGTCAAGATTTCCCTTGCCTAGCCACACCTTGCCTTGCCTTGCCTAGCCACGCCTTGTTTTACCTGGCCTTCCCTAGTCTTGCCTTGCCCTGCCTTGCCCTGCTTGCTCTACTTTGCCTTTATTTGCCTTAGTTAGCCACGCCTTGCCTTGCCTGGCCTTGCCACGTCCTGCTCTGCCCTGCCCTACCCTGCCCTGCCACGACTTGCCTTGCCTTGCCCTGCCTTGCAGAGCATGCCCTGCCTTGCCCTGACCTGCCCTGCCCTGCCTCGCCTAGCCTTGCCTTGCCTTGCCTTGCCGTGCTTTGCCTTGCCTTGCCTTGCCTTTCCTTGCCTTGCCCTGCCTTGCCCTGCCCTGCCACGCCTTGCCTTGCCTTGCCCTTGACCTGCCCTGCACTGATATGCCACGCCGTGCCCTGCCCTGCCTTGATTTGCATTGCCCTTCCT
Organism: Zootermopsis nevadensis; assembly: GCF_977971745.1. Classification (NCBI taxonomy): domain Eukaryota; kingdom Metazoa; phylum Arthropoda; class Insecta; order Blattodea; family Termopsidae; genus Zootermopsis; species Zootermopsis nevadensis. The sequence continues at coordinate 16,172,401 of NW_028259139.1, read as the reverse complement.
TGCCCCGCTTTGCCTTGCCTAGCCACGCTTTGTCTTGCCTTGCCTTGATTTGCATTGCCTTGCCTTGCATTGCCCTTCCTTGCCTCGCTTTGCCTTGCCTAGCCACGCCTTTGCCTTGCCTTGCCTAGCCTCTCCTTGCCTTGCCGAGACACGCCTTGCTTTATCTAGCCACGCCTTACCTTGTCTTGCCTAGCCACGCCTTGCTTTACCTAGCCACACCTTGCCTTGACTTGCCTAGCCACGCTTTGCTTTGTCTTGCCTTGCCTTGCCTTGCCTTGCCTTGACATGCCTTGACTTGCATTGCCTTGCATTGCATTGCTCTTCCTTGCCCCGAATTGCTTTGCCTTGCCTTGCCCTGCCTTGCTCTGCTCTCCCCTGCTCTGCCTTGCCTTGCCTTGCCCTGCCTTTTCCTGCCCTGCCCCGCCGTGCCCTACCCTGCCTTGCTTTTCCTTGCCAAGCCTTGAATTGCATTGCCTTGCCTTGCCTTGCCTTGTCTTGCCCTGAATTGCCCTGCTTGCCCTGCTTTGCTATGATTTGCTTTGCTTAGCCACGCCTTGCCTTGCCAAGCACTGCCCTGCCCTGCCCTGCCCTGCCAAGCATTGCCTTGCCTTTCCCTGCCTTGCCCTGCCTTGCCCTGCCTTGCCCTGCCTTGCCCTGCCTTGCCTTGCCTTGCCCTCCTCTGGCCTGCCTTGCCTTGCCTTGCCTTGCCTTGACATGCCCAGATTTGCCCTGCTCTGTCCTGCCCTGCCTACCCTTGCATTGCCTTGCCTTGTCTTGCCTTGCCTTGCCTTGCATTGCCTTGACTTGCATTGCCCTTCCTTACCCTGCGTTGCCTTTCCTTGGCCTTCCTTGCCTTGCCTTGAATGCCCTGCCTTATATGCCCTGCCTTGCCCTTGGCCTTTCTTGCCCTGCCTTGCCCTGCCTTGCCTTGCCTTGCCCTGCCTCGCTCTGCCATGACTTGCTTGGCCATGCCTTGCTCTGCCTTGCCCTGCCTTGACTTGCCCTGCCCTGCCTGCTCTGCCCTGCCCTGCCTTGCCTTTCCTTGCATTGCCTTGACTTGCCTTGCATTGCCCTTCCTTGCCCTTAATTGCCTTGCCTTGTTTTGCCTCTCTACGTTTTGCCCTGCCTTGCTCCGCCCCACACTCCCCTGCTCGGCCTTGTCTTGCCATGGCATACCTTGCCTGACCTTGACTTGCCCTGCCTTGCCCTGCTCTGCCCTGACCTACACTGCCCTGACCTGAACTGCGCTGCCTTGTATTGCCTTGCCCTGATTTGCAATTTTGCCCTGCCCTGAATGCCTTGCATTGCCTTATCTTGCCTTGACTTGCCTTGCCTTGCCTATCCTTTCCTTGCCTTGACTTGCCTTGTCCTGCCTTGCCCTACCCTGCTCTGTCCTGCCCTGCTCTGACCTGCCGTGCCCTGCAATGACCTGCCCTACATTGACCTGACCTGTGCTGCCCTGCCTTCCTTTTCCTTTCCTTGCCTTGCCTTGCCTTGCCTTGCCTTGCATTGCCTTGCTTTGCCTTGCCTTGCCTTGTCTTTCCCTGCTTTGCCCTGCAATGCCCTGCCTTGCCTTGCCTTGCCTTGCCTTGGCTTGCCTTGCGTAGCCTCACATTGCCTTACCTAGCCACGCCTTGCCTTTCCTAACCACGCCTTGCCTTGCCTTGCCTTGCCTTGCCTTGCCTTGCCTTGCATTGCCTTGCCTTGCCTTGCCTTGCCCTGCCTTGAACTCCCCTGCCTGCCTTGCCTTGCCTTGGCCTACCATGCCTTACCTTGCCTTGCCTTGACTTGCCTTTCTCTGCCTTGCTCTGCCCTGTCCTGCTTTGCCATGCCTTGCTTTGCCTTGCCCTGCCCTGCCCTGCCCTGCCTGCTCTGCCCTGCCCTGCCTTGCTTTGCCTTGCTTTGCCTTGACTTGCCTTGCACTGTCTTGCCTTGCATTGCCCTTTCTTGCCTTGCCTTGTTTTGCCTCTCTATGTTTTGCCCTGCCTTGCTCCGCCCCACACTTCCCTGCCCGGCCTTGTCTTGCCATGCCATACCTTGCCTTACCTTGCCTTGCCCTGCCCTGCCCTGACCTACACTGCCCTGCCCTGAACTGCCCTGCCTTGCCTTGCCTTGACCTGATTTGCCCTTCCCTGCCCTGCCTTGCATTGCCTTGCATTGCCTTTCATTGATCTGCATTGCCTAGACACATTTTGCCTTGCCTTGCATTGCCTTGCCTTGCCTTACCTTACCTTGCCTTGCTTTGCACTGCCCTGCACTGCCCTGCCCTTGCCCTGCCTTTCCCTGCCTTGACTTTCCTTACGTTGCCTTGCCTTACCCTGCCTTGCCCTGCCCTGCCCTGCCTTGCCTTACCTTGCTTTGCCTTGCCTTGCCTAGCCAAGATTTGCCTTGCCTTGCCTAGCCACGCCTTGCTTTGCCTTGTCTAGCATCTCCTAGACATACCTAGCCACGCCTTGCCTTTCCTAACCACGCCTTTCCTTACCTAGTCACGCCATGCCTTTCCTAGCTACGCCTTGCCTTGCCTTGCCTCACCTTTCCTTGCCTTGCCTCACCTTGAATGCCTTGCCTTGCCTTGCCTAGCCAAGCTTTGACTTGCAGTGTCTAGCCACGCATTGCCTTGCCTTGAATAGCCACGCCTTGCCTTGCCTAGCCACACCTTGTTTTGAATAGACACCCCTTGCCTTGCCTAGCCACGCCCTGCCTTGCCTTGCCTTACCTTGCCTTGCCTTGCCTAGCATTGCCTTGCCTTGCCTTGCTCTGCCCTGCGTTGCCCTGTCTTGCCTGCCTTGCCCTGCCTTGCCCTGCTCTGCCCTGCCCTGCCCTGCCTTGCCCTTCCTTGCCTGCCTGGCCTTGCCTTTGCTTTGCCTCTTTTGTCTTCTTTTCCCTGCACCGCCCGTCATTCCCCTGTCCTGCCTTGCCTTCGCTACCTTGCCTTGCCTTGCCCGGCCCTGCCTTCCCTGCACTGCCCTGCCCTACCCTTCCCTGCCTTGCAATTGCTCTGCCCTGCTCCGCCTTGCCTTGCCTTGCCTTGCATTGCCCTGCCTTGAATTGCCCTGACCTGCCTTGCCGTGCCTTTCCCTGCCCTGCCCTGCACTCCCTTGCCCTGCCTTGCATTGCCATGACTTACATTGCCTTGCCTTGACTTGCCCTGCCTTGCCCTGCCTGCCCTGCCCTGCCCTCCCTGACCTACACTGCCCGGCCTTGCCAAGACCTGCCCTGCTTTGAAATGCTCTGCCCAGCCCTGCCCTGCCTTACATTTACTTGCCTTGTCTTGCCTTTCCTTGCATTGTCTTGCCTTGTATTGCCCTGCCTTGCTCCGCACTGCACTCCCCTGCCCTGCCTTGCCTTGGCATGGCCTACTTTGCCTTGCCTTGCCTTGCCCTTCCCTGCCCTGCCCTGCACTGCCATGCCCTGCCCTGCCCTGCCATGACCTACACTACCATGCCCTGCTCTGCCCAGCCTTGCCCTGAATTACACTGCCTTACCCTCCACTGCCATGCCCTGCACTGCAATGTCCTGACCAACAATGCCCTGCCCTGCCCTGACAAGCCTTGCCTTGCCTTGCCCTGCCTTGCCCTGCCTTACCCTGCCCTGCCGAGCCCTGCCTTGCCTTGCCTTGCTTTGCCTTGCCTTGCTTTGCCTTGCCTTGCCTTGCCTAGCCTAGCCCTGCCCTGCCCTGCCACGCCTTTCCTTGCCTTGCCCTGCCATGCCCTGCCTTGCCCTGCTTTGCCCTGCCTTGCCCTGAATTGCCTTGATTTGCCTTGCCTAGCCACGCCTAGCCTTGCCTAGAAACGCCTTGCCTTTCCTAGCGACGACTTGCCTTGCCTAACCACGCCTTGCCTTTCTAGCCACGCCTTGCCTTGTCTTGCTTAGTCACGCCTTCCCTGCCCTGCAATTTCCGTGCCCTGACCTGCCTTGCCTTGATTTGCCTGCCATGCTCTGTCTTGCCTTGCCTTGCCCTGCTCTGCCCTTCCTTGCCATGCCTTGCCTTACCTTTGCTTTGCCTTTCTTTGTCTTTTTTCCCTGTACCGCCCGGCCCTCCCCTGTCCTGCCATGCCTTTGACTTTCTTGCCTAGCCACACCTTGCCTTGCCTAGGCACCCCATGCCTTGCCTAGCCAAGCCCTGCCTTGCCTTCCTTAATTTTCCTTGCCTTACCTTGCATTGCCTTGCTTTGCCTTGGTTTGACCTGCGTTGCAATGCCTTGCCTGCCATGCCCTGCTTTGCTCTGCCTTGCCCTGCTCTGCCCTTCCTTGCCCTGCCTAGCCATGACTTTGCTTTGCCTCTCTTTGTCTACTTTTCCTTGCACCGCCCGGCACTCCACTGTCCTGCCTTGCTTTTGCCTTCCTTGCCTTGCCTTGCCTTTCCCTGCCTTCCCTGCTCTGCCCTGCTTTGCTTTGACTTGCCTTTCCTTGCCCTGCCTTGAACTGCACTGACCTGCATTGCCGTGCCTTGCCCTAATCTGCCCTGCACTCCCCTGCCCTGCCTTGCCTTGCCATGGCCTACATTGCCTTGCTTTGACTTGCCCTGCCTTGACCTGCCTGCCCTGCCCTTCCCATCCCTGCCCTGTTCTGCCCTGCCCTGCCCTGACCTACACTGCCCTGCCCTGCCCTGCCTTGCCCTGCCTTGCACTGACTTACCCTACACTGCCATACCCTGACATGCCCTGCAATGACCTACACTGCCCTGCCCTACCCTGCCCTGCCTTGCCCTGCCTTGCACTGCCTTATCCTGCACTGCCATGCCCTGCCAGCCACACCTTGCCTTGCCTTGACTAGCCACGTCTTGCCTTGCCTTGCCTTGCCTTGCCTAGCCACCCCTTGCCTTGCCTAGCCACGCCTTGCCTTGCCTAGCTACAACTTGCCTTCCTTAACCACGTCTTGCCCTGCCCTGCTCTGCCTTGCCTTGCCTGGCCTTGCCTTGCCTTGCCTTTCCTTACTTTCTTTGCCTTGCCTTGCCTTGAAATGTATTGCGCTGCCTTGCCCTGCCCTGCCCTGCACTGCCATGCCCTGCCCTACCCTGACCTGCCCTGCCCTGCCTAGCCTTGCCTTGCCTTGCATTGCCTTGATTGCCTTGCCTTGCCCTGCCTTGCCTTGCCCTGCCCTGCCTTGCCCTGCCTTGCCCTGCCTTGCCCTATCTTGCCTTCATTTTCCTTGCCTAGCCACACCTAGACTTCCATGCTTAAACATGCCTTGCCTTGCCTAGACACTCCTTGCCTTGCCTAGCCACGCCTTGCCTTGCCTTGCCAAGCCAGGAATTGCCTTGCCTTGTCCGGCCTTGACTTGCCTGGCCTTTCCTTGCCTTGATTTGCCCTGCCATGCCCTGCTTTGCGTTGCCTTGCCTTGCTTTGCCTAGCCTTGCCCTGCCTTGCCTTGCCTTGCCCTGATTTGCCCTGCCCTGTCCTGCTCTGTCTAGCCTTGCCTTGCCTTGCCTTGCCTTGCCTTGCCTTGCATTGCCTTGCCTTGCATTGCTTTTCCTTACCCTGCCTTGCCTTGACTTTGCTTTGCCTCTCGTTAAGTTCTTTGCCTTGCCCCGCCCGGCCCTCCCCTGCCCTGCCTTGTCTTGCCTTGGCCTTTATTGCCTTGCCTTGCCTTGCCTTGCCTTCAATGCCCTGCACTGCCCTTGCCCTGCCTTGCCCTGCCTTGACTTGCCTTGCCTTGCTATGCCCGCCCTTGCTCTTCCCTGACCTGCCATGCTATGCCCTGCAATGCCATGCCCTGCCCTGCCCTTCCTTGCCCTGCCCTGCCTTTCCTTGCCTTTCCTTGCCAGGCCTTGCCGTGCCTTGCCTTGCCATGCCTTGCCTTACCTTGACCTGCCTTGACTTGCCTTGCCTTTCTTTATTTGTCTTGCCTTGCCGCTTTGCAACGCACTGCCTTGCCTGCCCCGCCCTGTTCTCCCCTGCTCTGCTTTGCCTTGACTTGCCGTGCCTTTTCCTCCCTGTTCCGCCCTGCCCTCCCCTGCCCTGCCTTGCCTTGCCTTGCATTGCCCAGCCCTGCTCTGCCTTGCTATGCCTTGCCCTGCCTTGCCTTGCCTTGCCTTGATTAGAAAAGACTTGACTTTCTTGCCTAGACACTCCTTGCCTTGCGTTGTCTAGTCAAGAATGGCCTTGCCTTGCCTAGAATCTCCTTGTTTTTCCTAGCCACGCCTTGCCTTTCCTATGCACGCCTTGCATTGCCTAGCCACGCCTTGCCTTTCCTAGCCACGCCTATCCTAGCCACGCCTTGCCTTGCCTTGTCTTGACGAGTCAAGCCTTGCCTTGCGTAGCCACGACTTCCCTTGCATTTCCTAGCCACGCCTTGTCTTGCCTTGCCATGCCTTGCCTTGCCCTGCCTTTCCCTGCCTTGCCCTGCCTTGCCCGGCCTTGCCTTGAACTGCCTTGCCTAGCCATGCCTAGCCTTGCCTAGCAACGCCTTGCCTTACCTAGCGACGACTTTCTTTGCCTAGCCACGCCTTTCCTTACCTAGTCACGCCTAGCCTTGCCTACTCACGCCTTGCCTTACATAGCGACGACTTTGCTTGTCTATCCACACCTTGCCTTGCCAAGCCACGACTTGCCTTGCTTTGCCTTGCCTTCAATTGCCTTGCCTAGCCACCCCTTGCCTTGCCTAGCCACGCCTTGCCTTGCCTAGCCATGCCTTGCCTTGCCTAGCCACGCCTTGACTTGCCTAGCTACAACTTGCTTTGCCTTGCCTTGCACTGCCTTTCCCTGCCTTGCCCTGCCTTGCCCTGCCTTGCCCTGCCCTGCACTCCCCTGCCTTGCCTTGCCTTGCCTTTGCCTTCCTTGCCTTGCCTTCCCTTGCTCTGCCTTTCCTGCCCTTCCCTGAAATTTCCTGCCCTGCCCTGCCCTGCCCTGACCTGCCTTGCCATGCCTGACCCTGAAGTGCCCTGCTTGCCCTGCACTGCCCTGCACTCCCCTGCCCTGATCTTCACTGCCCTGCCTTGACCTGTCCTGCCTGCCCTGCCATGCTCTGCCCTGCACTGCCCTGACCTACACTGGCCTGCCTTGCCCTGCCCTGCCCTGTAATGCCCTGCCCTGTTCTGCCCTGCCCTGCCCTGCCCTACCATGCCCTGCACTGCCCTGCCCCGCCGTGCCCTGCCCTTCTTTGCTTTGCTTTGTCTTGCCTTGCCCTGATTTGCCCTAACCTGCACTGCCCTGTCTTGCATTGCCTTGCCGTGCCTTATCTTGCCTTGAATTGCCTTGCCTTGCCTTGCCTTGCCTTGCCTTTCCTTGCCTTGCCTTGCCTTGCCCTAACTTCCCCTACACTTTTCTGTCCTGCCCTGCTCTGACCTGCCGTGCCCTGCACTGACCTGCCCTGCATTGCCCTGCTTTGTGCTGCCCTGCATTTCCTTTCCTTTCCTTGCCTTGCCTTCTTTGCCTTGCCTTGCCTTGCCTTGCCTTTCCCTGCTTTGCCCTGCCCTGACCTGCCTTGAATTGCCTTGCCCCGCCCTGCCTTACTTTGCCATGCCTTGAATTGCCTTGCCTTGCCTTGACTTGCATTGCTTTGCATTGCATTGCCCTTCCTTGCCCCGCCTTGCTTTGATTTGCCTTGCCCTGCCTTGCCCTGCCACGCCTTGCCTTGCCTTGTTCTGCCCTGCCCTGCCTAGATTTGCCTTGATCTGCTTTGCTTTGCCTTGCCTTGCCTTGCCTTGCCTCTCTTTGTCTTGCCCTGCCCTCCACCGCCCTGCACTCTCCTGCCCTGCATTATTTTGGCCTATCATGCATTTCCTTGCCTTGAACTGCCTTGCCCTGAACTGCCCTGCCCTGCCCTGCCCTGCTTTGCCCTGCTTTGCCCTGCCCTGCCTTGCCATTCCTTGCCTTGCCTTGCCTTACCTTACTTTACCTGGCTTGCCTTGCCCTGTCCTGCCCTGCCTAGCCTTGCCTTGCCTAGACTTGCCTTGCCTTGCCTTGTATTGACTTGCCTTGCACTGATTTTCCTGCCCTGAACTGCCTTGAATTGAATTGTCTTGCTTTGTCTAGCCTTGCACTGCCTTGCCTTGCCTTTTCTTGACTTGCCCTGATTTGTCCTACCCTGTCCTGCCTGCCTAGTCTTGCCTTGCCTTGCATTGCCTTGCCTTGCATTGCCCTTCCTTACCCTGCCTTGCCTTGCCTTTGTTTGCCAGTCTTTGTCTTCTTTGCTCTGCCGCGCCCGGGCCTCCAATGATCTGATTTGCCTTGCCTTGGCCTTCCTTGCCTTGCCTTGCCTTGCCTTGCCCTGCCTTCAATGCCCTGCCCTGCTCTTGCCCTGGCTTGCCTGCCTTGCCTTGCCTTGCCTTGCCTTGCCCTGCTTTGCTCTGCCCTGACCTGCCTTGCCCTGCCTTGCTCTGCCTTGCCCTGCCTTGCCCTGCCCTGCCCTTACCCTGCTCTGCCCTGCCATTGCCCTGCGTTGCCCTGCCTAGCGTCTCCTAGCATTTCCTAGCCACGCATTGCCTTTCCTAGCCATGCATTTCTTTGCCTTGCCTAGCCAAGCTTTTCCTTGCCTTTCCTAGTCACGCCTTTCCTAGCCACGCCTTGCCTTGCATAGCCACGCCTTGCTTTGCCTAGCCACGCCTTGCCTTGTCTTGAGTAGCCACGCCTTCCCTTGCCTAGCCACACCTTGCCTTTCTTTACCTAGTCACGAATTGCTTTGCCTTGCCTTGCATTGCCCTGAATTGCCCTGCTTGCCCTGTTTTGCCTTGATTTGCCTTGCTTAGCCACGCCTTGCCTTGCCTTGCCTTGCCACTCACTGCCCTGCCCTGCCCTGCCAAGCCTTGCCTTGCCTTTCCCTTCCTTGTCCTGCCTTGCCCTGCCTTGCCTTGCCTTGCCCTGGCCTGGCCTGCCTTGCCTTGCTTTGCCTTGCATTGCCTTGAATTGCCTTGCCCTACATTGCTCTTACTTACCCTGCCTTTCCTGTCATTGGCCTTCCTTGCCCTGCCTTGCCCTGCCTTGCCTTGCCTTGCCCTGGCCTGCCTTGCCTTGCCTTGCCTTGCCTTGCCTTGCCCTGCCCTGCCCTTGCCCTGCCTTGACCTGCCTTGCCTTGACTTGCTTTTCCCTGCCTTGCTCTGCCCTGTCCTGCTTTGCAATGCCTTGCTCTGCCTTGACCTGCCTTGCCCTGCCCTGCCCTGCCTGCTCTGCCCTGCCCTGCCTTGCTTTGCCTTACTTTGCCTTGACTTGCCTTTCATTGCCTTGCCTTGCATTGCCTTTCCTTGCCTTGCCTTGTCTTGCCTCTCTATGTTTTGCCCTGCCTTGCTCCGCCCCACACTTCCCTGCCCGGCCTTGTCTTGCTATGCCATACCTTGCCTTACCTTGCCTTGCCCTGCCTTGCCCTGCCCTGCCCTGACTTACACTGCCCTGCCCTGAATTGCCCTGAATTTCCTTGCCTTGCCCTGATTTGCCCTACCCTGCCCTGCCTTGCATTGCCTTGCATTGCCTTTCCTTGATCTGCATTGCCTAGACACATTTTGCCTTGCCTTGCTTAGCCACGCCTTGCCTTGCCTAGACGCGACTTGCCTTGCCTTGCCTTGCATTGCCTTGCCTTGCCTTACATTACCTTGAGTTGCTTTGCCATGCCCTGCCCTGCCCTGCCCTTGCCCTGCTTTTCCCTGCCTTGACTTTACTTAGGTTGCCTTGCCTTACCCTGCCTTGCCCTGCCCTGCCCTGCCTTGCCTTACCTTGCCTTGCCTTGCCTTGCCTAGCCAAGATTTGCCTTGCCTTGCCTAGCCACGCCTTGCTTTGCCTTGTCTAGCATCTCCTAGCCTTACCTAGCCACGCCTTGCCTTTCCTAACCACGCCTTTACTTGCCTAGCCACGCCATGCCTTTCCTAGCCTTGCCTTGCCTTGCCTTGCCTTGCCTTGCCTTGCCTTGCCTCACCTTTCCTTGCCATGCCTCACCTTGCCTTGCCTTGCCTTGCCTTCCCTTGCCTTGCCTTGCCTAGCCACGCTTTGACTTGCATTGTCTAGCCACGCATTGCCTTGCCTTGAATAGCCACGCCATGCCTTGCCTAGCCACACCTTGCCTTGAATAGACACCCCTTGCCTTGCCTAGTCACGCCTTGCCTTGCCTTGCCTTACCTTGCCTTGCCTTGCCTTGCATTGCCTTGCCTTGCCTTGCTTTGCCCTGCGTTGCCCTGCGTTGCCTGCCTTGCCCTGCCTTACCCTGCCCTACCCTGCCTTGCCCTGCCCTACCCTGCCTTGCCTTGCCATGCTTTGCCTTGCCTTAATTTGCCTTGCCTTGCCTTGCCTTGCCTTGCCTTGCCTTGCCTTGCCCTGCCTTGCCCTGCCCTGCCCTGCCACGCCCTGGCTTGCCTTGCCCTGCCTTGCACTGCCCTGTCCCGCCGTGCCCTGTCCTGCCTTGCTTTGCGATGCCATGCCTTGCCTTGCCTTGCCATGCCTTGACTTGCATTGCCTTGCATTGCATTGCCCTGACCTACCCTGACCTGCCCTGCCCTGCCTAGCCTTGCCTTGCCTTGATTGCCTTGCCTTGCACTGACTTGCCTTGCCCTGCCTTGCCCTGCCTTGCCCTGCCATGCCCTACCTTGCCTTCATTTGCCTTGCCTAGCCACACCTAGACTTGCCATGCCTAAACACGCCTTGCCTTGCCTAGCCACGCCTATTCTTGCCTAGACACTCCTTGCCTTGCCTAGCCACGCCTTGCCTTGCTTTGCCTAGCCACGAATTGCCTTGCCTTGCCTTCAATGCCCTGCACTTTCCTTGCCCTGCCTTGCCCTGCCTTGCCTTGCCTTGCCTTGCTTTGCCCTCCCTTGCTCTTCTCTGACTTGCCATGCCATGCCCTGCAATGCCATGCCCTGCCCTGCCCTGCCTTGCCCTGCCCTGACTTTCCTTGCCTTGCTTTGCCAGGCCTTGCCTTGCCTTGCCTTGCCATGCCTTGCCTTACCTTGAACTGCCTTGCCTTGCCCTGCCTGGCTTTATTTGTCTTGCCTTGCCGCTTTTCAATACACTGCCCTGCCTTTCCCGCCCTGCTCTCCCCTGCTCTGCTTTGCCTTGACTTGCCCTGCCTTTTCCTCATTGTTCCGCCCTGCCCTCCCCTGCCCTGCCTTGACTTGCCTTGGCCTGCCTTGCCTTGCCGTGCATTGCCCTGCCCTGCTCTACCTTGCCCTGACTTGCCCTGCCTTACCTTGCCTTGCCTTGCCTAGAAAAGACTTGCCTTCCTTGCCTAGCCACGCCTTGCCTTGCCTTGTCTAGCCACGACTTGCCTTGATTTGACTAGCCTCTCCCTGCCTTTCCTAGCCACGCCATGCCTTTCCGATCCACGCCTTGACTTGCCAAGTCACGCCTTGACTTTCCTAGCCACGCCATGCCTTGCCTTGTCTTGCCGAGACAAGCCTTGCCTTGCCTAGCCACGACTTCCCTTGCATTGCCTAGAAATGCCTTGTCTTGCCATGCCTTTCCTTGCCCTGCCTTGCCCTGCCTTGCCCTGCCTTGACCTGCCCTGCTTTGAATTGCCTTGCCTAGCCATGCCTTGCCTTGCCTAGCCACGCCTTGCCTTACCTAGCGACGACTTGCTTTGCCTAGCCACGCCTTTCCTTGCCTAGTCACGCCTAGACTTGCCTAGCCACGCCTTGCCTTCCTTACATAGCAACGACTTGGCTTGTCTAGCCACACCTTGCCTTGCCTAGCCACGACTTGCCTTGCCTTGCCTTGAATTGCCTTGCCTAGCCACCCGTTGCCTTGCCTAACCACGCTTTGCCTTGCCTAGCCAAGCCTTGCCTTGCCTAGCCACAACTTGCCTTGCCTTGCCTTGCGTTAGCCTGCCTTTTCCTGCATTGCTTTGCCTTCCCCTGCCCTGCACTCCCCTGCCTTGCCTTGCCTTTGCCTTCCTTGCATTGCCTTGCCTTGCCCTGCTTTCCATGCCCTTCCCTGCCATTTCCTGCCCTGCCCTGCCCTGCCCTGACCAGCCTTGCCATGTCTGGCCCTGAATTGCCCTTCTTGCCCTGCCTTGCCCTGCACTGCCCTGCCCCGCCGAGCCCTGCCCTTCCTTGCTTTGCCTTGCCTTGCCTTGCCCTGATTTGCCCTACCCTGCACTGCCTGCCTTGCCTTGCCTTAACTTGCCTTGCCTTATCTTGCCTTGCCTTGCCTTGCCTTGCATTTCCTTGCCTTGACTTGCCTGGCCCTGCTTTCCCCTACACTTTTCTGTCCTGCCCTGCTCTGACCTGCCGTGCCCTGCACTGACCTGCCCTGCATTGCCCTACCTTGTGCTGCCCTGCATTGCCTTTCCTTTCCTTGCCTTGCCTTGCCTTCTTTGCCTTGCCTTGCCTTGCCTTTCCCTGCTTTGCCCTGCCCTGCCCTGCCTTGCCTTGCCTTGCCTTGCTTTCCCTAGCCTTACGTTGCGTAGCCTCACCTAGCCATACCTAGACACGCCTTGCCTTTCCTAATCACGCCTTGCCTTGCGTAGCCACGCATTGCCATTCCTAGCCACGCCTTGCCTTGCCATGCCTTGCCTTGCCTTGCCCTGCCTTGGCCTGCCCTGATCTGCCTTGCCATGCCTTGCCCTGAATTGACCTGCCTTGCCCTTCCCTGCCCTGCACTCCCCTGCCCTGACCTACACTGCCCTGCCTTGCCCCGCCCTGCCCTGGCCTGCCCTGACCTACACTGCTCTGTCATGCCCTGACCTGCCTCGCCCTGCCTTGCAATGCCTTTCCCTGCAATGCCATGACCAGCCCTGCCCTGCTGTGCCCTGCCCTGCCTTGCCATGCCTTGCCTTGCCTTGCCTAGGCTTACCTTTACCTGGTTTGTCCTGCCCTGTCCTGCCCTGCCTAGCCTTACTTTGCCTAGCCTCTCCTTGCCTTTCCTAGCCACGCTTTGCCTTTTTTATCCACGCCAGGCTTGCCTAGCCACGCCTTGCCTTTCCTAGCCACGCCTTTCCTTGCCACGCCTTGCCTACCTAAGCCTTGCCTTGCCTTGCCTAGCTACGCCTTGCCTTGCCTAGCCACGGCTTGCCTTGCCTAGCCACGCCTTGACTAGTCTTGCCAAGTCAAGCCTTGCCTTTCCTAGCCACGCCTTCCCTTGCCTTGCCTAGACTCGCCTTGCTTTGCCTTGCCTTTTCCTGCCAAGCCTTGTCTCGTCATGTCTTGCCTGGCCTTTCCTTGCCTTGCCTTACCTTGCCTTGCCTAGACTTGCCATGCCTTGCCTTGACTTTCCTTGCATTGCCTTGCCTTGCAATGCCCTTCCTTGCCCTTCCTTGCCTAGCCTTGTCTTGCCTCACTATGTTTTTCCCTGACTTGCACTGCCTTACCCTGCACTGCCATGACCTGCCCTGCCCTGCAATGACCTACACTGCCCTACCCTGCCCTGCCCTGATTTGCAATGCCTTGCACTGCCTAACCCTGCACTGCCATGCCCTGCTCTGCCCTGCTCTGCCAAGCCACACCTTGCCTTACCTTGCCTAGCCACGCCTTGCCTTGCCTTGCCTAGACACCGCTTGCCTTGCCTTGCCTAGCCACGCCTTGCCTTGAATAGCCACAACTTGCCTTTCTTAACCACGTCTTGCCCTGCCCTGCTCTGCCTTGCCTTGCCTTGCCTTGCCTTGCCTTTCCTTACTTTTTATTTGCCTTGCCTTGCCTTGCAATGTATTGCGCTGCCTTACACTGCCCTGCCCTGCACTGCCATGCCCTGCCCTACCCTGACCTGCCCTGCTCTGTATAGCCTTGCCCTGCTTTTCCTGCCTTGCCCTGCCTTGACCTACCTTGCCTTATTTTGCCTTGCCTAGCCACACCTAGACTTGCCATGCCTAAACACGCCTAGCCTTGCCTAGCCACGCCTAGTCTTGCCTAGACACACCTAGCCTTGAGTAGAGACGCCTTGCCTTGCCTTGCCTAGCAAAGAATTGCCTTTCCTTGTCTGGCCTTGACTTGCCTGGCCTTTCCTTGCCTTGATTTGCCTTGCTCTGATTTGCCCTGCCCTGCCCTGCCTTGCCTTGCCTTGCCTTGCTTTTCCTAGCATTGCCCTGCTTTGCATTGCCTTGCTTTGACCTGATTTGCCCTGCCCTGTCTTGCTCTGCCTAGCTTTGCCTTGACTTGCCTTGCCTTGCCTTGCATTGCCTTGCCTTGCATTGCTTTTCTTTACCTTGCCTTGCCTTGAATTTGCTTTGCCCCTCGTTGTCTTCTTTGCCCTGCCCCGCCCGGCCCTCCCCTGCCCTGCCTTGCCTTGCCTTGGCCTTAATTGCCTTTCCTTGCCTAGCCTTCAATGCCCTGCACTGCCCTTGCCCTGCCTTGCCCAGCCTTGTCTTGCCTTGCCTTGATTTGCCCACCCTTGCTCTTCCCTGACCTGCCATTCCATGCTCTGCAATGCCATGCCCTGAATTTCCTTGCCTTGCCTTGCCTTGCCTTGCCTTGCCTTGCCATGCCTTGCCTTACCTTGACCTGCCTTGCCTTGCCTTGCCTTTCTTTATTTGTCTTGCCTTGCCGCTTTGCAATGCACTGCCCTGTCTGCCCCGCCCTGCTCTCTTCTGCTCTGCTTTGCCTTGACTTGCCCTGCCTTTTCGTCCCTGTTCCGCACTGCTCTCCCCTGCTCTGCCTTGACTTGCCTTGGCCTTCCTTGCCTAGCCTTGCATTGCCCTGCCCTGCTCTACCTTGCCCTGCCTTGCCCTGCCTTGCCTTGCCTTGCCTTGCCTAGAAAAGACTTACCTTCCTTGCCTAGCCACGCCTTGCCTTGCCTTGTCAAGCCACGACTTGCCTTGCCTTGCCTAGCCTCTCCTTGCCTTTCCTAGCCACGCCATGCCTTTCCTATCCACGCCTTTCCTTTCCTATCCACGCCTTGCCTTGACTTGTCTTGCCGAGTCAAGCCTTGCCTTGCCTAGCCACGACTTCCCTTGCCTTGCCTAGCCACGCCTTGCTTTGCCTTGCCTTGCCCTGCTTTGCCATGCCTTGTCCTGCCTTGCACTGCCTTCAGCTGCCTTGCCTTGAATTGCCTTGCCTAGCCATGCCTAGCGTTGCCTAGTCACGACTAGCCTTGCCTAGCCCCGCCTTGCGTTACATAGCAACGACTTGGCTTGTCTAGCCACACCTTGCCTTGCCTAGCCACGACTTGCCTTGCCTTGCCTTGAATTGCCTTGCTTAGGCACCCCTTGCCTCGCCTAGCCACGCCTTACCTTGCCTAGCAACTCCGTGCCTTGCCTAGCCACAACTTGCCTTGCCTTGCCTTGCCTTGCCCTGTTTTCCCTGCCTTGCCTAGCCACGCCTTACCTTGCCTAGCCACTCCTTGCCTTGCCTAGCCACAACTTGCCTTGCCTTGCCTTGCCCTGTCTTTCCCTGCCTTGCCCTGCCTTGCCCTGATTTGCACTCATCTGCCTTGCATTAACTTTGCCTTCCTTGCTATGCCTTGCCCTGACTTCCCTGCCCTTCCCTGACATTTCCTGCCCTGACCTGCACTGCACTCGCCTGCCCTGATCTTCACTGCCCTGCCTTGACCTGCCCTGCCCTGCCATGCTCTGCCCTGCCCTGCCCTGCCGTACCCTGCACTGCCCTGCCCCGAAGTGCCCTGCCCTTCCTTGCTTTGCCTTGCTTTGCCTTGCCCTGATTTGCCCTACACTGCACTGCCCTGCCTTGCCTTATCTTGCCTTGCCTTGCCTTGCATTGCCTTGCCTTGCCTTGCCTTTCCTTGCCTTGCCTTGCCTTGCCCTGCCTTCCCCTACCCTGCTATGTTCTGCTCTCCTCTGACCTGCCAAGCCCTGCACTGACCTGCCCTGCATTGCCCTGCCTTGTGCTTTACTGCCTTGCCTTTCCTTTCCTTGCCTTGCCTTGCCTTGCCTTGATTTGCCTTGCCTTGCCTTTCCCTGCTTTGCCCTGCCCTGCCCTGCCTTGCCTTGATTTGCCCTCCCTTGCCTTGCCTTGCGTAGCCAAACCTTGATTACGTAGCCACGCCTTGCCTTTCCTAACCACGCCTTGCCCTGCCCTGCCCTGACCTACACTGCCTTGCCTTGCCTTCCCTGCCCTGCCCTGCACTGCAATGCCCTGCCCTACCCTGACTTGCCCTGCCCTGCTCTGCCTAGCCTTGCCTTGCCTTGCCTTGATTGCCTTGCCTTGCATTGCCTTGCCTTCCCTTGCCATGACCTGCCCTGCCCTGACCTCCCTTGCTCTGCCCTGCCCTGCCATGCACTGCCCTGTCCTGCCTTGCCTTGCCTTGTCTGGCCTTGCCTTGCCTTGCCTTTCTTTACCTTGCCTAGTCTGGCCTTGCCTTGCCTTGCATTGCCTTGTCTTGCATTTCCTTGCCTTGCCTTACATTGCCTTGCCATGCTTAAATACCTCTTGCCTTGCCTTGCCTAGCCACGCCTTGCCTTGCCTAGTCGCGCCTTGACTTGCCGAGCCAAGCCTTCCCTTGCCTAGCCACGCTTTGCCTTGATTAGCCACGCCTTGCCTTGCCTAGCCACGCCTTGCCTTGAATTGCCTTTCCTTGCATTGCCTTGTCTTGCCTTACCTTGCCTAGCCTTGACTTGCGTTGACTTGCCTAGCCTTGCCTTGCCTTGCCTTGCCTTACCTTACCTTGCCTAGCCGTGCCCTGCCTTGCCCTGCCTTGCCCTGCCTTGCCCTGCCTTGCCCTGCCTTGCCTTGCCTTGCCCTGGCCTGGCCTGGCTTGCCTTGCCTTGCCTTGCCTTGCCTTTACTTGCCTTGCCTTGCCTTGCATTGCCTTGCCATGCATTGCCCTTACTTACCCTGCCTTTCATTTACTTGGCCTTCCTTGCCTTGCCTTGCCTTGCCCTGAATTATATGCCCTGCCCTGCCCTCGCCCTGCCTTGCCTTGCCTTGCCCTGCCTTGCCTTGCCTTGCCCTGACCTGGCCTGCCTTGCCTTGCCTTGCCTTGTCCCGCCTTGCGTGGCCATGCCTTGCCCTGCCTTGCCCTGCTCTGCCCTGCCACGCCTTGCCTTGCCTTGCCCTGCAATGACCTGCCCTGACAAACATTGCCCTGCCCCGCTCTGCTTTGCCATGCCTTTCTTTGATGTGTCTTGCCTTGGCTTTCCTTCCCTTGACTTGCACTGCCTTGCCTTGCATTGCCATTCTTTGCCCTTCCTTAACTAGCGTTGCATCTTTTTTTTCTTGCCCTGCCCTGCACCGCCCTGCACTCCCCTGCCTTGCCTTGCCTTGACCTACCATGCCTTCCCTTGCCTTGCCCTGATTTGCCCTGACCTGCCCTGCCCTGCCCTGCCCTGTCCTCCCTTGATCTGCTCTGCCCTGCCATGCCCTGCCTTGTCGTGCATTACCTTGGCTTGCCTTGTCTTGCCTTGCTTTGCCTTGCCTTGCCTTGCCTAACCACGCCTTGCCTTGAATTGCGTACCCACACCTTGCCTTTTTTAGCCACGCCTTGCCTTGCCTTGCCTTGCTTTCCTTGCCTAGCCTTGCCTTACCTTACCTTGCCTAGCCTTGCCATGCCTTGCCTTGCTTTGCATTGCTTTGACTTGCCTTGTCTTGCCTTGCTTTGCCTTGCCTTGCCTTGCCTAACCACGCCTTGCCTTGAATTGCGTACCCACACCTTGCCTTTTTTAGCCACGCCTTGCCTTGCCTTGCCTAGCCTTCCCTTGCCTTACCTAGGCAGGCCTTGCCTTTCCTAACCACGCATGGCCTTGCCTAGCCACGAATTGCCTTGCCTGGCTACGCCTTGTGTTGCCTAGCCAAGCCTTGACTTGCCTAGTCACGTCTTGCCTTGTCTTGCTTAGTCACGCCTTGAATTGCCTAGCCACGCCTTGCCTTGCCTTGCCTTTCCTAGCAACGCCTTGAACTGCCTTGCCTAGCCACGCCTTGACTTGCCTTGCCTTACTTTGCCTTGCCTTTCCTTGCCCTGCCTTGCCCTGCTTTGCCCTGAATTGCCTTGATTTGCCTTGCCTAGCCACGCCTAGCCTTGCCTAGAAACGCCTTGCCTTGCCTAGCGACGACTTGGCTTGCCTAGCCACGCCTTTCCTTGTCTAGACACGCCTTGCCTTGTCTTGGTTAGTCACGCCTTGCCTTGGCTAGTGACGCCTTGCCTTGCCTTGCCTTGCCCTGTCTTGCCCTGCCTTGCCTTGCCTTGCATTGCTTTGCATTGCATTGCCTTTCCTTGACCCGCCTTGCTTTGCCTTGCCTTGCCCTGCCTTTCCCTGCCACGCCTTACCTTGCCTTGCCCTGCCCTGCCCTGCCTAGATTTGCCTTGATCTGCTTTGCCTTGCCTTGCCTTGCCTTGCCTTGCCTCTCTTTGTCTTGCCCTGTCCTTCAACGCCCTGCAATCTCCAGCCCTGCATTATTTTGGCTTATCATGCCTTTCCTTGCCTTGAACTGCCTTGCCCTGAACTGCCCTGCCCTGCCTGCCCTGCTCTGCCCTGCAGTGCCATGCCCTGTCTTGCCGTTCCTTGACTTGCCTTGCCTTACCTTTCGTTGCCTTGCCTTGTCCTGTCCTGCCCTGCCTTGCCCTGCCTTGCCCTGCCTTGCCCTGTCTTGCCATGCCTTGCGCTGCCTTGCCCTACCTTGCCTTGATTTGCCTTGAATAACAACACCTAGCCTTGCCCTGCCTTCCCTTGCCTTGCCCTCCCCTGGCCTGCCTTGCCTTTCCTTGCCTTGCCTTCCCTTGCAATGCCTAGCCCTGCCCTGCCCTGCCACGCCATGCCTTGCCTTGTCCTGCCCTGCCCGGCCCTGCACTGACCTGCCCCGCCGTGCCCCGCCCTGCCTTGCTTTGCCATGCCTTGAATTGCCTTGAATTGAATTGTCTGGCCTTGCCTTAGCCTTGCCTTTCCTTACCTTGCCTTGCCTTGCCTTGCCTTACCTTGCCTTGCCTTGCGTTGCCTTACCTTGCCCTGCCTTGCCCTGCCTTGCCCTGCCCTGCCCTGCACTGCCCCGCCTGCCCTACCCAAAACTGAACTGCCCTGCCTATCCTTGCCATGCCTTGCCTTGCCTTGATTGCCTTGCCTTGCATTGCCTTGTCTTGCATTTCCTTGGTTTCCTTACATTGCCTTGCCTTGCCTAAAAACCTCTTGCCTAGCCTTGCCTAGCAACGCCTTGCCTTGCCTAGCCTTGCCTTGTATAGCCACGCCTTGCCTTGCCTTACCTAGCCACGCCTTGTCTTTCCTAACCACGCCTTGCCATGCCTAGCCACGAATTGCATTTGCTAGCCACGCCTAGCCTAGCAACGAATTGCCTTGCCTAGCTACGCCTTGCCTTGCCTAGCCACGCCTTGCCTTGACTAGCCACGCCTTGCCTTGTCTTGCCTAGCCACGCCTTGCCTTGCCTAGCCACGCCTTGCCTTGCCTTGCCTAGCCACGCCTTGACTTGAATTGCCTTACCCTGCCTTGCCCTGTCTTGCCCTGCCTTGCCCTGCCTTGCCCTGCTTTGCCCTGCCTTGCCCTGCCTTGCCCTGAATTGCCTTGATTTGCCTTGAATAGCCACGAATAGCCTTGCCTAGAAACGCCTTGCCTTTCCTAGCGACGACTTGCCTTGCCTAGCCACGCCTTGCCTTGTCTAGTCACGCCTTGCCTAGTCTTGCTTAGTCACGAATTGCCTTGGCTAGTGACGCCTTGCCTTGCCTTGCCTTGCCTTGCCCTGTCTTGCCCTGCCTTGCTCTGCCTTCCCAAGCCTTGCCCTGCCCTGCCCTGCCTTGCCTTGCCTTGCCTTGACTAGCCAAGATTTGCCTTGCCTTGCCTAGCCACGCCTTGAATTGCCTTGTCTAGACACGCCTTGCCTTGCCATGTCTAGCCTCTCCTTGCCTTACCTAGCCACGCCTTGTCTTTACTATCCACGCCTTTCCTTGCCTAGCCACGCCTCGCCTAGCCACGCTTAGCCTTGCCTTGCCTAGCCACGCCTTGCCTTGCCAAGCCATGCCTTGCCTTGCCTTGCTTTGCCTTGCCTTACCTCACCTTGCTTTGCCTGGCCTCACCTTGCCTTGCCTTACCTTCTCTTGCCTTGCCTTGCCTAGCCACGCATTGACTTGCCTTGTCTATCCACGCATTGCCTTGCCTTGCCTAGCCACGCCTTGCCTTGCCTAGAAACACCTTGCCTTGCCTAGGCACCCCTTGCCTTGCCTAGCCACAACCTGCCTTGCCTTGCCTTACCTAGCCTTGCCTTGCCTTGCATTGCTTTGCCTTGCCTTGCTTTGACCTGCGTTGCCCTGCCTTGCCTGCCTTGCCCTGCCTTGCCCTGCCTTGCCCTGCACTGCCCTGCCTTGCTCTGCCCTGCCTTACCCTTCCTTGCCCTGCCTTGCCTTGCCTTTGCTTTGCCTCTCTTTGTCTTATGCTCCCTGCACCGAACGGCCCTCCCCTGTCCTGATTTGCCTTTGCCTTCCTTGCCTTGCCTTTCCTTGCCCTGCCTTCCTTGCACTGCCCTGCCCTACCCTTCCCTGCCCTGCAATTTCCCTGCCCTGCCCTGCCTTGCCTTGATTTGCCTGCCATGCCCTGCGTTGCCCTGCCTTGCCCTGCTCTGCACTTCCTTGCCCTGCCTTGATTTGCCTTTGCTTTGCCTCTCTTTGTCTTCTTTTCCCTGCACCGCCCGGCCCTCCCCTGTTTTGCCTTGATTTTGCCTTTTTTGCCTTGCATTGCCTTGCCCTGCTTTTCCCTGCCCTGCAATTTCCCTGCCCTGACCTGCCTTGCCCTGCCTTGCCTTCCAATGTCCTACATTGCCTTGCCTTGACTTGCTCTGCCTTGCCCTCCCTGCCCTGCCCTTCCCATCACTGGCCTGCACTGCCCTGCCATGCTCTGACCTACACTGCCCTGCCCTGCCCTGCCCTGCCTTGCCCTGCCTTGCACTGCCTTACCTTGCATTGCTATGCCCTGCCCTGCTCTGCAATGACCTACACTGCCCTGCCCTGCCCTGCCCTGCCTTGCCCTGCCTTGCACTACCTTACCCTGCACTGCCATGCCCTGCCCTGTCCTGCCCTGCCAAACCACACCTTGCTTTGCCTTGCCTAGCCACGCCTTGCCTTGCCTTGCCTTGCCTAGCCACCCTTGCCTTGCCTTGCCTAGAAACAACTTGCCTTCCTTACCACCGCTTGCCCTGCCCTGCTCTGCCTTGCCTTGCCTCGCCTTGCCTGGCCTTGCATTGCAATGTATTGCGCTGCCTTGCCCTGCCCAGCCCTGCACTGCCATGCCCTGACCTACCCTGACCTGCACTGCCCTGCCTAGCCTTGTCTTGCCTTGATTGCCTTGCCTAGTCACGCCTTGCCTTCCTTTGTCTAGCCACGAATAGGCCTTGCCTTGCCTTCAATGCCCTGCACTGCTCTTACCCTGCCTTGCCCTGCTTTGCCTTGTCTTGCCTTACTTTGCCCTCCTTTGCTCTTCCCTGACCTGCCATGCCATGCCCGGCAATGACATGCCCTGCCCTGCCCTGCCTTGCCCTGCCCTGACTTTCCTTGCCTTGCCTTGCCTTGCCTTGCCTTGCCTTGCCATGCCTTGCCTTACCTTGACCTGCCTTGCCTTGCCCTGCCTTTCTTTATTTGTCTTGCCTTGCCGCTTTGCAATGCACTGCCCCGCATTCCCCGCCCTGCTCTCCACTGCTCTGCTTTGCCTTGACTTGCCCTGCCTTTTCCTCCCTGATCCGCCCTGCCCTCCCCTGCCCTGCCTTGACTTGTCTTGGCCTGCCTTGCCTTGCTTTGCATTGCCCTGCCCTGCTCTGACCTGCCGTGCCCTGCACTGACCTGCCCTGCATTGCCCTGCCTTGTGCTGCCCTGCATTGCCTTTCCTTTCCTTGCCTTGCCTTGCCTTCTTTGCCTTGCCTTGCCTTGCCTTGCCTTTCCCTGCTTTGCCCTGCCCTGCCCTGCTTTGCCTTGCCTTGCCTTGCCTTCCCTTGCCTTGCCTTGCGTAGCCTCAACTTGCCTTACCTAGACAAGCCTTGCCTTTCCTAACCACGCCTTGCCTTGCCTAGCCACGCATTGCCTTTGCTAGCCACGCCTTGCCTTGCCATGCCTTGCCTTGCCTTGCCCTGCCTTGGCCTGCCCTGATCTGCCTTGCCATGCCTTGCCTTGAATTGCCCTGCCTTGCCCTTCCCTGCCCTGCACTCCCCTGCCCTGACCTACACTGCCCTGCCTTGCCCCGCCCTGCCCTGGCCTGCCCTGACCTACACTGACTTGTCATGCCCTAACCTGCCTCGCCCTGCCTTGCAATGCCTTGCCCTGCAATGCCATGCCCTGCCCTGCTCTGCTTTGCCGTGCCCTGAATTGCCATGCCTTGCCTTGCCTTGTTTTACCTTTACCTGGTTTGCCCTGCCCTGTCCTGCCCTGCCTAGCCTTGCCTTGCCTAGCCTCTCCTTGCCTTTCCTATCGACGCCTTGCCTTTCCTAGCCACGCCTTTCCTTGCCACGCCATGCCTAGCTACGCCTTGCCTTGCCTTGCCTAACTACGCCTTGCCTTGCGTAGGCACAGCTTGCCTTGCCTAGCCACGCCTTGACGAGTCTTGCCAAGTCAAGCCTTGCCTTTCCTAGCCACGCCTTCCCTTGCCTTGCTTTGCCACGCCTTGCTTTGCCTTGCCTTGCCTTGCCTTTTCCTGCCTTGCCTTGTCTGGAATTGTCTTGCCTGGCCTTTCCTTGCCTTGCCTTACCTTGGCTTGCCTGGACTTTCCTTGCCTTGCCTTGAATTGACTTGCCTTGCACTGATTTTCCTGCCCTGAACTGCCTTGCCTTGCCTTGCCTTGTCTTGCTTTGTCTAGCCTTGCCCTGCCTTGCCTTGCCTTGTCTTGCCTTGCCCTGATTTGCCCTGCCCTGTTCTGCCCTGCCTAGTTTTGCCTTGCCTTGCCTTGCCTTGCCTTGCCTTGCATGGCCTTGCCTTGCATTGCCCTTCCTTACCCTGCCTTGCCTTGCCTTTGCTTTGCCCCTCTTTGTCTTCTTTGCTCTGCACCGCCCGGCCCTCCAATGACCTGCCTTGACTTGCCTTGGCCTTCTTTGCCTTGCCTTGCCTTGCCCTGCCTTCAATGCCCTGCCTTGCCCTTGCCCTGCCTTGCCTGCCTTGCCTTGGCTTGCATTGCCTTGCCCTGCCTTGCTCTGCCCTGACCTGCCTTGCCCTGCCTTGCTCTGCCTTGCCCTGCCTTGCCCTGCCATGCCCTGCCCTGCCCTGCCCTGCTCTGAACTGCCCTTGCTCTGACATGCCCTGCCTAGCCTCTCCTAGCCTTTCCTAGCCACGCCTTGCCTTTCCTATCCACGCCTTGCCTTGCCTAGCCATGCCTTTCTTTGCCTTGCCTAGCCACGCTTTTCCTTGCCTTGTCTAGCCACGCCTTGCTTTCCCTTGCCTAGACTCTCCTTTCTTACCTAGCCACGCCTTGCCTTTCCTAGCCACGCCTTGCCTAGCGACGCCTTGTCTTGCCTAGCCACGCCTTGCTATGCCTAGCCACGCCTTGCCTTGTCTTGCCTAGACGCGCCTTTCCTTGCCTAGCCACACCTTGCCTTTCTTTGCCTAGCCACGAATTGCTTTGCCTTGCCTTGCCTTGTCATGCCCTGCCCTGAACTGCCTTGCCTTGCCTTGCCCTGATTTGCCCTGCCCTATCCTGCCCTGCCTAGTATTGCCTTGCCTTTCCTTGCCTTGCATTGCCCTTCCTTACCCAGCGTTGCCTTGCCTTTGCTTTGCCCCTCTTTGTCTTCTTTGCTCTGCCCCGCCCGGCCCTCCAATGACCTGCCTTGCCTTGCCTTGGCCTTCCTTGCCTTGCCTTGCCTTGCCCTGCCTTCAATGCCCTGCCCTGTTTTGTCTGCCTTGCCTTGCCTTGCCTTGCCTTGCCCTGCCTTGCTCTGCTCTGACCTGCCTTGCCATGCCTTGCACTGCCTTGCCCTGCTTTGCCCTGCCCTGCCCTGCCCTGCTCTGCCCTTCCCTTGCCCTTGCATGCCCTGCCTAGCCTCTCCTAGCATTTCCTAGCCACGACTTGCCTTTCCTATCCACGCCTTGCCTTGCCTAGCCATGTCTTTCTTTGCCTTGCCTAGCCACGCATTTCCTGGCCTTTTCTAGCCACGCCTTGCCTTCCCTTGCCTAGCCTCTCCATGCCTTACCTAGCCACGCCTTGCCTTTCCTTGCCACGCCTTGCCTAACCACGCCTTGCCTTGCTTAGCCACGCCTGCTTTGCCTAGCCACGCCTTGCCTTGCCTTGCCCTGCCCTGCCCTGCCCTGACAAACACTGCTCTGCCCCGCTCTGCTCTGCTTTGCCTTACTTTTCTTTGATTTGTCTTGCCTTGGCTTTCCTTGCCTTGACTTGCACTGCGTTGCCTTGCATTGCCATTCCTTGCCCTGCCTTATCTTGCCTTGCATCTTTTTGTCTTGCCCTGCCCTGCACCGCCCTGCACTCCCCTGCCTTGCCTTGCCTTGGCCTACCATGCCTTCCCTTGCTTTGCTCTGATTTACAATGACCTGCCCTGCCCTGCCCTGCCCTGCCCTGTCCTCCCTTGATCTGCTCTTTCCTGCCATGCCCTGCCTTGCCGTGCATTAAATTGGCTTGCCTTGCCTTTCGTTGCCTTGCCTTGCCCTGCCCTACCCTGCTCTGCCCTGCCCTGCCCTGCCTTGCTTTGCCTTGTCTGGCCTTGCCTTGACTTGCCTTTCTTTACCTTGCCTTGCCTTGCCTTGCCTTGCCATGCCTTGCGTTGCCTCGCCCTGCCCTGCACTGCCCTGCCCTGCCCTAACGTGACCTGACCTTCCCTGCCTAGCCTTGCCTTGCGTTGCCTTGCCTTGCATTGCCTTGCCTTGCATTTCCTTGCCATGCTTTGCTTGCCTTGTCTTGCCTAGACACCACTTGCCTTGCCTTGCCACGGCTTGCCTTGCCTAGCCACGCCTTGACTTGTCTTGCCGAGGCAAGCCTTGCCTTTCCTAGCCACGCCTTCCCTTGACTTGCCTAGCTACGCCTTGCTTTGTCTTGCCTTGCCTTGCCTTTTCCTGCCTTGCCTTGTCTGGTCATGTCTTGCCTGGCCTTTCCTTGCCTTGCCTTACCTTGCCTTGCCTAGACTTTCCTTGCCTTGCCTTGAATTGACTTGCCATGCACTGATTTGCCCTGCCCTGAACTGCCTTGCATTGACTTGCCTTGCCTTGTCATGCTTTGTCTAGCCTTGCCCTGCCTTGCCTTGCCTTGACTTGCCTTGCCCTGATTTGCCCTGCCCTATCCTGCCCTGCCTAGTATTGCCTTGCCTTGCCTTGCCTTGCCTTACCTTGCCTTGCTTTGCCTTGCCTTGCCTTGCCTTGCCTTGCATTGCACTTCCTTACCCTGCCTGGCCTTGCCTTTGCTTTGCCCCTCTTTGTCTTCTTTGCTCTGCCCCGCCCGGCTCTCCAATGACCTGCCTTGCCTTGCCTTGGCCTTCCTTGCCTTGCCTTGCCTTGCCTGCCTTCAATGCCCTGCCCTGCCCTTGCCCTGACCTGCCTTGCCATGCCTTCCTCTGCCTTGCCCTACTTTACCCTGCCCTGCCCTGCTCTGCTCTGCCCTTCCCTTGCCCTGGCATGCCCAGGATAGCCTCTCCTAGACTTTCCTAGCCACGCCTTGCCTTTCCTATCCACGCCTTGCCTTGCCTAGCCATGCATTTTTTGCCTTGCCTAGCAAACGCTTTTCCTTGCCTTGTCTAGCCACGCCTTGCCTTCCCTTGCCTAGCCTCTCCTTGCCTTACCTAGCCACGCCTTGCCTTTCCTAGCCACGCCTTCCCTAGCAAAGCCTTGCCTTGCTTAGCCACGCCTTCTTTGGCTAGACACGCCTTGCCTTGTCTTGCCTAGACACGCCTACCCTTGCCTAGCCTCACCTTGCCTTTCCTTGCCTAGCCACGCCTTGCTTTGCCTTGCCTTGCCTTGCCTTGCCCTGAATTGCCCTGCTTGCCCTCCTTTGCCTTGATTTGCCTTGCTTAGCCACGCCTTGCCTTGCACTGCTTTGCCACGCACTGCCCTGCCTTGCCCTGCCAAGCATTGCCTTCCCTTTCCCTTCCTTGCCCTGCCCTGCCTTGCCCTGCCTTGCCCTGCGTTGCTTTGCCTTGCCCTGCCCTGGCCTGCTTTGTCTTGCCTTGCCTTGCCTTGCCTTGCCTTGCCTTGCCATGCCTTGAATTGCATTTCCTTACCTTGCATTGCCCTTACTTACACTGCCTTGCCTTTCCTTGTCCTTCCTTGTCTTGCCTTGCCTTGCCCTGCCTTATATGCCCTGCCCTGATCTTGCCCTGCCTTGCCCTGCCTTGCCTTGACTTGCCTTTCCCTGCCTTGCTCTGCCCTGACCTGCTTTGCCATGTGTTGTTCTGCCTTGCCCTGCCTGCTCTGCCCTGCCCTGCCTTGCCTTGCCTTGCCTTGCCTTGACTTGCCTTGCTTTGCCTTGCCTTGCATTGCCCTTCCTTGCCCTTCCTTGCCTAGCCTTGTCTTGCCTCTCTATGTTTTGCCCAACCTTACACTGCCTTACCCTGCACTGCCATGCCCTGCCCTGACCTGCAATGACCTATATTGCCCTTCCCTGCCCTGCCCTGCCCTGCCTTGCCCTGCCTTGCACTGCCTTACCGTGCACTGCCATGCCCTGCCCTGCCCTGCCCTGCCAAGCTACACCTTGCCTTGCCTTGCCTTGCCTAGCCATGCCTTGCCTTGCCTTGCCTTGCCTTGCCTAGCCACCGCTTGCCTTGCCTTGCCTAGCCACGCCTTGCCTTGCCTAGCCACAACATGCTTTCCTTAACCACGCCTTGCCCTGCCTTGCTCTGCCTTGCCTTGCCTGGCCTTGCCTTGCCTTGTCTTTCCTTAATTTTCTTTGCCTTGCCTTGCCATCCAATATATTGCGCTGCCTTGCCCTGCCCTGCCCTGCACTGCCATGCCCTGCCCTAAACTGACCTGCCCTGCCCTGCCTAGCCTGCTCTGCCCTGTCCTGCCTTGCCTTGCCTTGCTTTGCTTTGACTTGCCTTGCATTGCCTTGCCTTGCAATGCCCTTCCTTGCCCTTCCTTGCCTAGCCTTGTCTTGCCTCTCTATGTTTTGCCCTGCCTTGCTCCGCCCCACACTTAACTGCCCGGCCTTGTCTTCCATGCCATACCTTGCCTTACCTTGCCTTGCACTGCCTTGCCCTGCCCTGCCCTAACCTACACTGCCCTGACCTGAACTGCCCTGCCTTGCCTTGCCTTGACCTGATTTGTCCTACCCTTTCCTGCCCTGAATTGCCTTGCCTTTCCTTGCCTTACCTTGCCTTGCCTTGCCTTGCTTTGCCTTGCCTTTACTTGCCTTGACTTGCCTTGCCCTGCCTTGCCCTTCCCTGCTCTGTCCTGCCCTGCTCTGACCTGCCGTGCCTTGCACTGACCTGCCCTGCATTGCCCTGCCTTGACCTGCCCTGCCTTGCCTAGCCTTGACTTGCCAGGACTTGCCTTGCATTGCCTTGCCTTGCCTTGCCTTGCCTTACTTTGACCTGCCTTGATTTGCCTTGCCTTGCCATTCTTTATTTGTGTTGCCTTGCAGCTTTGCAATTCACTGCCCTGCCCTGCCCCGCCCTGCTCTCCCCTGCTTTGCCTTGGCTTGGCTTGCCCTTCCTTTTCCTGCCCTGTACCTCCCTGCCCTCCCTTGCCCTGCCTTGCCTTGCCTTGGCCTGCCTTGCCTTGCCTTGCATTGCCCTGCCCTGCCCTGCCTTGCCTTGCCTTGAATAGCCACAACTTGCCTTCCTTCCCTTGCCACGCCTTGCCTTGCCTTGTCTAGCCACGCCTTGCCTTGCCTTGCCTAGCCTCTCCTTGCCTTTCCAAGAAACGCCTTGCCTTTCCTATCCACGCCTTGCCTTGCCTAGCTTAGCCTTGCTTTGCCTTGCCTAGCCACGCTTTGCCTTGCCTTGTCTAACCACGCCTTGCCTTGCCTTGCCTAGCCTCTCCTTGTCTTACCTAGCCACGCCTTGCCTTTCCTAGCCACGCCTTGCCTAGCCACGCCTTGCCTAGCCACGCCTTGCCTTGCCTAGCCACGCCTTGCCTTGTCTTGCCTAGACATGCCTTCCCTTGCCTAGCCACACCTTGCCTTGCCTTGCCTAGCCACGCCTTGTTTGCGTTGCCTTGCCTTGCCTTGCCTTGCCCAGAATTGCCCTGCTTGGCCTGCTTTGCTTTGATTTGCCTTGCTTAGACACGCCTTTCCTTGCTTTGCCTCGCCACTCCCTGCCCTTCCCTGCCCTGCCAAGCATTGCCTTGCCTTGCCCTGCCTTGCCCTCCCTTGCCCTGTCTTGCCCTGCTCTGCCCTGCCTTGCCCTTACTTGCCCTGCCTTGCCTTGCCTTTGCTTTGCCTCTCTTTGTCTTCTTTTCCCTGCACCGCCCGGCCATCCTCTGTCCTGCCTTGCCTTTGCCTTCCTTGCCTTGACTTGCCTGCCGTGCCCTGCCTTGCCCTGCCTTGCTCTGCTCTGTCCTTCCTTGCCCTGCCTTGCCTTGCCTTTGGTTTGTCTCTCTTTGTCTTCTTTTCCCTGTACCGCCCGGCCCTCCCCTGTCCTGCCTTGACTTGCCTTTCGTTTGTCTCTCTTTGTCTTCTTTTCCCTGTACCGCCCGTCCCTCCCATGTCCTGCCTTGCCTTTGCCTTCCTTGCATAACCACACCTTGCCTTGATTAGTCACCCCATGCCTTGTCTAGTCACGCCCTGCCTTGCCTAGCCTTACCTTGCCTTACCTTAACTTGCATTGCCTTGCCTTGCCTTGCTTTGACCTGCGTTGCCCTGCCTTGCTTGTCTTGACTGCGATGCCCTGCATTGCCCTGCCTTGCCCTACTCTGCCCTTCCTTGCCCTGCCTTGCCTTGCCTTTGCTTTGCCTCTCTTTGCCTTCTTTTCCCTGCACCGCTCGGCCCTCCTTTGTCCTGAATTGCCTTTGCCTTCCTTGCCTTGCCTTGCCTTGCCCTGCCTTAACTGCACTGCCCTGCCCTACCCATCCCTGCCCTGCAATTTCCCTGCCCTTCCCTGCCTTGCCTTGACTTGCCTTTCCTTGCCCTGCCTTGAACTAACCTGACCTGCCTTGCCGTGCCTTGCCCTTGCCTGCCCTGCACTCCCCTGCCATTCCTTGCCTTGCCTTGGCCTACATTGCCTTGCCTTGACTTGCCCTGCCCTGCCCTGACCTACACTGCCCTGCCCTGCCCTGCCCTGCCCTGACTTGTCCTGCCTTGCCCTGCCTTACCCTGCACTGCCATGCCCTGCCCTGCCCTGCAATGACCTACACTGCCCTGCCCTGCCCTGCCCTGCCCTGCCCTGCCCTGCCCTGCCCTGCCTTGCCCTGCCTTTCTCTGCCTTACCCTGCTCTGCCATGCCCTGCCCTGCAAAGACAAACCTTGCCTTGCCTTGCCTAGACACGCCTTGCCTTGCCTAGGCAACCCTTGCCTTGACTTGCCTAGCCACGCCTTGCCTTGCCTAGCCACAACATGCCTTCCTTAACCACGTCTTTCCCTGCCCTGCTCTGCCTTGCCTTGCCTAGCCTTGCCTTGCCTTGCATTTCCTTACATTCTTTGCCTTGCCTTGCCTTGCCTAGCAATGTATTGCCCTGCCTTGCCCTGCCCTGCCCTGCCCTGCCCTGCACTGTCATGCTCTGCCCTATCCTGCCCTGCCCTTCCTAGTCTTGCCTTGCCTTGCCCTGCCTTGCCCTGCCTTGCCATGCCTTGCCCTACCTTGCCTTCATTTGCCTTGCCTAGCCAAACCTAGCCTTGCCATGCCTAAACACGCCTAGTCTTGCCTAGACACTCCTTGCCTTGCCTAGCAACGCCTTGCCTTGCCTAGCAACGCCTTGCCTTACCTTGACTAGCCACGAATTGCTTTGCCTTGTCTGGCCTTGACTTGCCTGGCCTTTCTTGCCTTGATTTGCCTTGCTCTGATTTGCCCTGCCCTGCCTTGCCTTGCCTTGGCCTTAATTGCCTTGCCCTGCCTTGCCCTGCCTTGCCTTGCTTTGCCCTGCCTTGCTCTTCCCTGACCTGGTATGCCATGCCTTGCTCTGCCTTGCCCTGCCTTGACCTGCCCTGCCCTGCCTTGCTCTGTACTGAACTGCCTTGCCTTGCCTTGCCTTGCATTGCCTTGCCTTGCATTGCCCTTCCTTGCACGTTCCTTGCCTTGCCTTGCTCCGCCCCACACTCCCCTGCCCTGCCTTGCCTTGCCATAGCATAACTTGCCTTACCTTGCCTTACACTGATTTGCCTTGCCCTGCCCTGACCTACACTGCCGTGCCCTGCCCTGCCGTGCTCTGCCTTGCCTTGCGTTGCCCTGCCCTGTGCTGCCCTGCCTTGCCTTTCCTTTCCTTTCCTTGCCTTGCCTTGCCATGCCATGCCTTGCCTTGCCTTGCCTTGCTTTGCTTTGCCTTGCCTTGCCTTTCCCTGCTTTGCCCTGCCCTGCCCTGCCTTGCCTTGACTTGCCTTGCGTATCCTCACCTTGCCTTACATAGCCACGCCTTGCCTTTCCTAACCACGCCTTGCCTTGCCCTGCCCTGACCTACCTTGCCATGATTTGCCCTGAATTGCTCTGCCTTGCCCTTCCCTGCCCTACAATCCCCTGCCCTGACCTACACTGCCATGCCTTGTCCTGCCCTGCCCTGACCTGACCTACACTGCCCTGCCTTGCCCTGCCCTGCCCTGCTCTGCCCTTCCCTGCTTTGCCTTGCATTGCATTGCCTTGTCTTGCCTTGCCTTGCCTTGCCTTGCATTATTTTTCCTTGCAATGCCGTTTCTTGATCTCCTTTGCCTTGCCTTTCCTTGCCTCTCTTTTTCTTGCCCTGCCTTGCTCCGCCCTGAACTACTCTGCCCTGCCTTCCCTTGCCATGGACTACCTTGCCTTGCCTTGCCTGCCCTGCCCTGCCTAGCCCTGCCCTGCCCTGCCCTGGCCTGCCCTGCCATGCCTAAACTGTTCTGCCCTGCTTTGCCCTGCCTTGCAATGCGCTGCCCTGCACTGCCATGCCCTGCTCTACCCTGCCTTGCCTTTCCTTGCCTTGCCTTGACAGGCCTTGACTTGCCTTGCCTTGCCTTGCCATGCCTTGACTTACCTTGACCTGCCTTGCCTTGCCTTTCTTTATTTGTCTTGCCTTGCCGCTTTGCAATGCACTGCCCTGCCTACCCGTCCTGCTCTCCCCAGCTCTGCCTTGCCTTGACTTGCCCTGCCTTTTCCTCCCTGTTCCGCCCTGAACTCCCCTGCCATGCCTTGACTTACCTTGGCCTGCCTTGCCTTGCCTTGCATTGCCCTACCCTGCTCTGCCTTGCCCTGCCTTGCCCTGCCTTCCCATGCCTTTCCTTGCCTAGAAAATACTTGCCTTCCTTGCCTAGCCACGCCTTGCCTTGCCTTGTCTAGCCACGACTTGCCTTGCCTTGCCTAGCCTCTCCTTGCCTTTCCTAGCCACGCCTTGCCTTTCCTATCCACGGCTTGCTTTGCCTAGCCACGCCTTGGCTTTCCTACCCTCGCCTTTCCTACCCACGCCTTCCCTTGTCTTGTCTTGCCGAGTCAAGCCTTGCCTTGCCTAGCCACGACTTCCCTTGCCTTGCCTAGCCACGCCTTGCCTTGCCTTGCCTTGCCTTGCCCTGCCTTGCCCTGCTTTGCCCTGCCTTGAGCTGCGTTGCCTTGAATTGCCTTGCCTAGCCATGCCTAGCCTTGCCTAACCACGCCTTGCCTTAACTAGCGACGACTTGCTTTGCCTAGCCACGCCTTTCCTTGCCTAGTCACGCATAGCCTTGCCTAGCCACGCCTTGCCTTACATAGCAACGACTTGGCTTGTCTAGCCACAAATTGCCTTGCCTAGCCACGACTTGACTTGCCTTGCCTTGCCCTGCCTTGCCCTGCCTTGCCCTATTTTGCACTCCCCTGCCTTGCATTGCCTTTGCCTTCCTTGCTTTGCCTTGCCTTGCCCTGCCTTCCCTGCCCTTCCCTGACATTACCTGCCCTGACCTGCCCTGCCCTGCCCTGACCTGTTTTGCCATGCCTGGCCCTGAATTGCCCTGCTTGCCCTGCACTGCCCTGCACTCCCCTGCCCTGATCTTCACTGCCCTGCCTTGACCTGCCCTGCCCTGCCATGCTCTGCCCTGCCCTGCCCTAACCTGACCTACACTGCCCTGCCCTGCCCTGCCCTGCCGTACCCTGCACTGCCCTGCCCCGCCGTGCCCTGCCCTTCCTTGCTTTGCCTTGCTTTGCCTTGCCCTGATTTGCCCTAACCTGCACTGCCCTGCCATGCCGTATTTTGCCTTGCCTTACCTTGCCCTGCCTTTTCCTGACCTGTCCCGCCATGCCCTCCCCTGCCCTGCCCTGCTCTGCCTTGCCCTGCCTTGCCCTGCCTTGCCCTGCCTTGCCCGGCCTTGCCTTGCCTTGCCTAGAAAAGCCTTGCCTTCCTTGCCTAGCCACGGCTTGCCTTGCCTTGTCTAGCCACGACTTGCCTTGCCTTGCCTAGCCTCTCCTTGCCTTTCCTAGCCACGCCTTGCCTTTCCTATCCACGCCTTGCTTTGCCTAGCCACGCCTTGCCTTTCCTAGCCACGCCTTGCCTTGCTTTGTCTTGTCGAGTCAAGCCTTACCTTTCCTAGCCACGACTTCCATTGCCTTGCCTAGCCACGCCTTGCCTTGCTTTGCCTTGCCTTGCCCTGCCTTGCCCTGCCTTGCCCTGCCTTGCCATGCCTTGCCCTGCCTTGCCTTTATTTGCCTTGCCTAACCAAGCCTAGCCTTGACTAGGCACGCCTTGCTTTACCTAGCGACGACTTGCCTTGCCTAGCCACGCCTTTCCTTGCCTAGTCACGCCTACCCTTGCCAACCTACGCCTTGCCTTACCTAGCGACGACTTGCCTTGTCTAGCCACACCTTGCCTTGCCTAGCCACGCCTTGCCTTAACTTGCCTTGCCTAGCCACGCCTTGCCTTGCCTAGCCACGCCTTGCCTAGCCTAGCCACAACTTGCCTTGCCTTGCCATGCCTTCCTCTGCCTTTCCATGCCTTGCGCTGCCTTGCCCAGCCTTTCCCTGAACTGCACTCCCCTGCCTTGCCTTGCCTTGCCTTGCCTTAGCCTTACGTGCCTTACCTTGCCCTGCCCTGCCTTCCTTGCCCTTTCCTGCCCTGCCCTGCCCTGACCTGCCTTGCCATGCCTGGCCCTGAATTGCCCTGCTTGTCCTGCCCTGCCCTGCACTCCCCTGCCCTGATATACACTGCCCTGCCTTGACCTGCCCTGCCCTGGCCTGCCATTCTCTGCCCTGCCCTGCCCTGCCCTGACCTACACTGCCTTGCCTTATCTGTTCTGCCCTGCCCTGCAGTGCACAGCCCTGCCCTGCCCTGCCCTGCCCTGCCCTGCCGTTCCCTGCACTGTCATACCCCGCCGTGCCTTGCCCTGCCTTGCTTTGCCTTGCCTTGCCTTGCCCTGATTTGCCCTACCCTGCCCCGCCGTTCCTTGCCCTGCATTGCCTTACCTTGCCTTGCCTTGCCTTGCCTTGCATTGCCTTGCCTTGCCTTGCCTTTCCTTGCCTTGCCTTGCCTTGAACTGCCTTCCCCTACTCTGCTCTGTCCTGCTCTGCTCTGACCTGCCAAGCCCTGCACTGACCTGCCCTGCATTGCCCTGCCTTGTTATTATTATTATTATTTATTATTGACTGCAAATGGGTTTATACTCGGTGGCAGTGTCCTACAATAACATACAAAACAATGAGACAGAACAGAACAATGAGATACATCAACACAATGAGACAGAACAAAACAATAAACAAAAGGACACAACAAAAACAATAAGACACAATAAACAATGAGATACATCAACACAGAGACAGAACAAAACAATAAACAAAAGGACACAACAAAAACAATATGACACCCAAACAATGGGATACATCAACACAATGAGACACAACAAAACAATAAACAAAGAACACAACAAAAACAATAAGACACAATAACAATGAGATACATCAACACAGAGACAGAACAAAACTATAAACAAAAGGACACAACAAAAACAATATGACACACAAACAATGGGATACATCAACACAATGAGACACAACAAAACAATAAACAAAGGACACAACAAAAACCATAAGACACAACATACAATGAGATACATCAACACAGAGACAGAACAAAACAATAAAAAAGGACACAACAAAAACAACACATCCCACTCAAAATCAACCAACTCATAAATTACAAAACCATCCAACCTCAAGTACTTAACTTAAAAAAAAGAACTTAATACCACCTAGACATAAGACAATAACTGTAATGTATTACAAACGTCATGAACTGATGCACTCACACAACAATACAATGAGACACAACAATACAACATACCACACTCAAAATAAAACATCTGACACACAATAAAAAACACACATCCACTAATTAATCACAATACTTAAGAGTAGAATATAAAGTCCGCTCTCAGTACATGAAAATTTTATCCCAAAGAACTACAGCCCTTCATCTGCCCTGCCTTGCCTTTCCTTTCCTTGCTTTGCCTTGCCTTGCCTTGATTTGCCTTGCCTTGCCTTGCCTTTCCCTGCTTTGCCCTGCCCTGCCCTGCCTTGCCTTGATTTGCCCTCCCTTGCCTTGCCTTGCGTAGCCTCACCTTGATTACCTAGCCACGCCTTGCCTTTCCTAACCACGCCTTGCCTTTCCTAACCACGCCTTGCTAGCCTAGCCACGCATTGCCTTTCCTAGCTTCGTATTGCCTTGCCCTGCCCTGGCCTGCCCTGACCTAAACTGCCCTGTCATGCCCTGCCCTGCCTTGCCCTGCTTTGCAATGAATTGCCCTGCACTGCCATGCCCTGCCCTGCCTTGCCCTGCCTTGCCTTGCATTGCCACGCCTTTCCTTGCCTAGCCACGCCTTGCCTTGCCTAGCCACGCCTTGCCTTGCCTAGCCACAACTTGCCTTCGTTAGCCGAGTCTTGCTCTGCCCTGACCTGCCTTGCCTTGCCTTGCCCTGCCTTGCCCTGCCTTGCCCTTTCCTGCCCTGCCTTGAGTTGCCTTGGTCTGCCTTGCCTTGCCTTGCATTGCCCTGCCCTGCCCTGACTTGCCCTGAATTGCCTTGCCTTGCCTTGCCTAGCAACGCTTTGCCTTTCTTGCCTAGCCACGCTTTGCCTTGCTTTGTCTAGCCACGCCTTGCCTTGCCTTGCCTAGCCTCTCCTTGCCTTGCCTAGCCACGCCTTGCCTTGCCTTGCCTTTCCTTGCATTGCCTTGTCTTGCCTTGCCTTGCCTAGCCTTGACTTGCGTTGCCTTGCCTAGCCTTGTCTTGCCTTGCCTTGAATTACCTTACCTTGCCTAGCCTTGCCTTGCCTTGCATTGCCTTGCCTTGCCTTGTCTTGCCTTGCATTGTCTTGCCTTGCATTGCTTAGCCACGCCTTGCCTTGCCTTGCTTACCCACGCCTAGACTTGCCTTGTCTAGTTACGCCTTGCCTTGCCTTCCTAGCCTCACCTTGCCTTACCTAGCCACGCCTTGCCTTTCCTAACCACGCCTTGCCTTGCCTTCCTAGCCTCACCTTGCCTTACCTAGCCACGCCTTGCCTTTCCTAACCACGCCTTGCCTTGCCTAGCTACGCCTTGCCTAGCCTAGCCACGCCTTACCTTGCATAGCCACGCCTTGCCTTGACTTGCCTAGTCACGCCTTGCCTTGCCTAGCCACGCCTTGCCTTGCCTTGCCTTGCCTGCTTTGCCCTGCCTTGCTCTGCCTTGACTTGCCTTGCCTTGCCTTGCCTTGACTTGCCTTGCTTGTCTTGCAATGTAATGTAATGTAAGGTAACGTAAGGTGATGTAATGTAAGGCAAATCAAGGCTTGTGAAGGCAAGTAAAGGCAAGGCAAGGCAAGGCAAGGCAATGTTAGGCAAGGCCAGGCACGGCAAGGCAAGGGAAGGCAATGCAAGGAAATTATAGGAGCGGCAAAAGAAGGCAAGGCAAGGCAAGTCAAGGCAAGGTAAGGCAAGCCAAGGCAAGGTAATTCAAGACATAATATAACAACACACAAAATTGCATGTAACTTACATAATATTAAACGGACAAAAGTGCTACTTTTAACCATTGAATATCTAAAACCTAACGTATATGTTTATAATAATTCGAAACAATTCCCTTCAACTTTATGAACCACAATTTGAGGCAATTTTTCGACGACGTGTTATGTAAGGGTAGACTAATGTTTTGAATTTTGCGTACTGAGTCGTGTGACAATAAATACTGTTTATATTTTAAAGTTTGTACGTTCATTTGAAAGGATGACGATGTTCAAAGGATATCATGCATGATTTCCTTAAAGAATAGTGTTTTATATAAAAGGGATTAATATGATATGACTTCTTAAAACAACCGTCAAAACTCATGTCTGTCTCTAGACTACATTGCATTGTATATATTCACACTCATCTTTGTAACTTCGATAATCCTCGTCGAAGTCTGTGATAGCTGCACGCCAATATTGTTTGTATTTTAACGTTTGTACGTAATTTTGAAAGGAAAACTGTATTCGAGGTATATCATAATTGATCATCTCAAAATAAGAAGTGTTTTTAATTTAAAACATGTATATGATAAGACGTCTTCTAACAACTATCAAATCCTATGTCGGTCTGTAAATAAAATTGCATGGTATATATTCACACATATCTTTGTAACTGCGATATTCTTCAACGTAACAAATGGTCGCTGTGCGGCGATGTTCATTGATGCAGAATTGTGAGCTTTTTCAGATCTGAAAAAGGGAAAAATAACAACACACTAATTTGCCTGTAACTTAAATAATATTAAACGGATAAACGGTTTACTTGAAAGAAATGAATATCTAACCCTAATGTATATACAGTACTTTTATTTTCCGTCGTTACACAAGCTTATTGTTAAAATCATATAAAATTTTCACATAAAATTGTTACATTTTAAAATTGACGACATGTTTCGATATACAATTCTATCATCGTCAGGTCTATCAAAATTAAAATTAAAATCTGGTGTATCTGTTGCTCTGCTTATATTGCTTATGTTTTATCCGTTTTTATTACATCTCCAGGCTTCTTTCATTTAATTTTGGAGACGCGTCTGGGTGCCTATATCTGCAAAATCAATTTTAATTTTCATATCGTGATTCTGGCTACCGACATAGGAAATGGAATAATATTACTCTAATTTTATATTATTTTAAGGAATTACTCAAATATATCGTAATACAAGCAAAAGAAATACACTCACAAAATATAAAGTATTATAACATACCGGGTTGTGTGTGAGGTGCGTGTCCGTTGTTATTGAATGGCAGACAGCAACTGAGTTGTAGGTATCGTGTGTAGCTATCAAATCCTACCTACCTACAACTCAGTTGCTGTCTGCCATTCAATAACAACGGACACGCACCTCACACACAACCCGGTATGTTATAATACTTTATATTTTGTGAGTGTATTTCTTTTGCTTGTATTACGATATATTTGAGTAATTCCTTAAAATAATATAAAATTAGAGTAATATTATTCCATTTCCTATGTCGGTAGCCAGAATCACGATATGAAAATTAAAATTGATTTTGCAGATATAGGCACCCAGACGCGTCTCCAAAATTAAATGAAAGAAGCCTGGAGATGTAATAAAAACGGATAAAACATAAGCAATATAAGCAGAGCAACAGATACACCAGATTTTAATTTTAATTTTGATAGACCTGACGATGATAGAATTGTATATCGAAACATGTCGTCAATTTTAAAATGTAACAATTTATGTGAAAATTTTATATGATTTTAACAATAAGCTTGTGTAACGACGGAAAATAAAAGTACTGTATTGAGGAACACAAGCATGATGCAATTAAGATATAACCTAATGTATATGTTTATAAAAATTGGAAACATTTCCCGTCGACATTACGAAACACCATTTCTGACAGTTTTTGGAAAATCTGAAATATACTGGTGAACTAATGTTTTGAATTT
The DNA here is from genome assembly GCF_977971745.1 of Zootermopsis nevadensis. Taxonomy (NCBI): domain Eukaryota; kingdom Metazoa; phylum Arthropoda; class Insecta; order Blattodea; family Termopsidae; genus Zootermopsis; species Zootermopsis nevadensis. The sequence goes on along the minus strand of NW_028259139.1, from coordinate 16,134,714 downwards.
TTCGTTCTGAGCTGTGTCCACAAAACACTGTTTGTATTTTAACGTTTGTATGTTATCTTGAAAGGATTACATTGTTCAAGGTACATCATGCTTCTTTACCTTAAATGATTAGTGTTTTTAATATAATACATCAATACGATAAGACGACTTCATACAACCATCTTACGTACGTCTGTCTGTAAATTACATTGCATCGTATATATTCACATATATCTTTGTTTCTGTGATGTTTTATATTAAAAACACTTTTCATTTGAGGTAATTAAGCATGATGTACGTCGAACAAAGTAATCCTTTTTAAAATACATGCAAACGTAAAAATCCATACAGTATTTAGTGGCACACAGATTAGAATGCAAAATTCAATTTTTAAGACCACCCTTAAATCACAAGAGCCCCAAAAACGGTTAAAAAGGGGTGGTTCATAAATTTGTTGGGAAATGATTCAAATTATAATAAACGTGTACATTAGGATTAGATATTCATTATTTTAAAGGAGCACATTTGACCGATTAATATTATTTAAGTAACAGGTAGATGTTGTGTTATCATATCTTGCGTTTTCAACTGTGAATATGACATAATTCTGTGACAACGAACATCAGCCTACTGCTATAACATAGTATGTGAGGGTCTATTATATATGATATTTACAGAGTGACTTAGGATATGTTGGTTGTTTCAAGTCGTCTTATCATATACAAGTTTTATATTAAAACACTATTCATTTGAGCAAATCAAGGATGATATACCTCGAACAATGTTATCTTTTCAAAATTACAAACAAAATAAAAATACAAAGAGTATTTTATGGTCATAGTTCAGAAAGCAAAAATCTATTCATTAGTCCAACCGCACTTTACAGGTCGTACAAAGCTGTCAGAAATGGAGGTAGTTAAAGTTGAAGGAAAAAGTTCCAATTATTATAAACATATACATTACGTTTAGATATTCATTGCTTCACAGTACTACTTATGTCCGATTAATATTATTTCAGATACAGGCAGCTTAGTGTGTAGTAATACTAATCGTTTTCAGCTCTCTCTGTATAGCACACAATTCTGTATCATCAAACATCGGCTTCCAGCCACTACATAGTATGTAAGGGTCTATCGCAGCAACATAGATTTATGTGAATATATAGGATGCAATATAATTTACAACAGACTTAAGTTTTTATGTTTGTATGAAGTTGACTTTTCGTATACATGTTTTATATTAAAAACACTAATCATTTGAGGTAATGAAGCATGATGTACGTAGAACAAAATAATCCTTTTTAAAATACATAAAAACCTAAAAATACATACAGTATTTAGTGGCACACAGATTAGAATGCAAAATTCAATTTTTAATACCATCCGTAAATCACAAGACTCTTAAAAACGGTTAAAAAGTGGTGGTTCTTAAATTTGTTGGGAAATGTTTCAAAATATAATAAACGTGTACATTAGGATTGGATATTCATTATATTAAAATAGCACATTTGTCCGATTAATATTATTTAAGTTACACGCCGGTTAGTGTGAAGTTATATTTTTCGTTTTGATCTCTTAAAAGTAAACAATTCTGTATCAACGAACATCGGCGTGCAACGACCAAAGACATCGACGAGGATAATCGCAGTTACAAAGATGTGTGTGAATATATACGTTGCAATGTTATCTACAGACAGACTTGAGTTTTGACGGTTGTTTGAAGACGACTTATCACATAAATGTCTTATATAAAAAACATTATTATTTTAAGTAAATAATGCATGATGATCTTCGAACATATTCATCCTTTCAAAGATACATACAAACGTGAAAATACAAACAGTATTTATTGACACACGGCTCAGTACACAAAATTAAAAACATTTGTCTTTCGTACATAACAGGTCGTCCAAAAATTGTCAGAAATGTTAGTTCATGAAGTTGAAGGGAATTGTTTCGAACGATTATAAACATATACGTTATGGTTAGATCTTCAATGGTTTAAAGTAGCACTTATGTTCGATTAATATTGTTTAAGTTACAGGGAGAATGTTGTGTTAACATATTATGCGTTTAAGCTCTGAATAGCTCCCAATTCAGTATCAACGAACATCGGCGTGCAGCGACCAGAAGCAGCGACGAGGATAATCGCAGTTACAAAGATATGTATAAATATATATGATGCAATGTTAATTACAGACAGACTTGAGTTTTTAAGGTTGTTTGAAAACAACTTATCACATAAATGTCTTATATAAAAAACATTATTCTTTTAAGTAAATAATGCATGATGAACTTCGAACTTCTTCATCCTTTCAAAGTTACGTACAAACGTGAAAATACAAACAGTATTTGTTGACACACTGCTCAGTACGCAAAATTCAAAACATTTGTCTTTCGTACATAACAGGTCGTCCAAAAATTGTCAGAAATGGTAGTTCATAAAGTTGAAAAAAATTGTTTTGAACTAGATATTCAATGGTTTAAAGTAGCACTTATGTTCGATTAATATAGTTTAAGTTACAGGGAGAATGTTGTGTTAACATATTATAAGTTTTAAGGTCTGATTGGCACACAATTATGTATCAACGACCATCGGCGCACAGCAATCACATAGTATTTTCAAGAATATCGAAGTAATAAAGATATGTGTGATTATATACGATGCAATGAAATTTAAAGACTAATTTGAGTTTTGATGTTTGTTTGGAGACGTCTTAACATATAGATATTTTATATTAGAAACAGTATTCTTTTGAGGTAATAAAATATGATGTTCCTCTAACAATGTTATCCCTTCAAAATTACATACAAACGTTAAAATACAAATAGTTTTTTGTGGCACACAGTTCAGAATTAACATATGAAAGCATTAGAACATCCGTATATTACAGGTCGTAGAAAACTGTTAGAAGTAGTGGTTCATAAATTTGAAGGGAAATGTTTCCAATTATCATAAACATGTATATTTAAGATAAATATTCATTCCTTTAAAGTAGCACTTTTGTCCGAATAATATTATTTAAGTAACAGATAGATATTGTGTAATCATATCTTGCGTTTTCAACTGTGAATATGACACAATTCTGTGACAACGAACATCGGCCTACTGCTACAACATAGTATGTGAGGGTCTATAGCAACTACAAAGATTTGTGTTATTATATATGATATTTACAGAGAGACTTAGGATTTGTTGGTTGTTTCAAGTCGTCTTATCATATACATGTTTTATATTAAAACACTATTCATTTGAGCAAATCAATAATGATATACCTCGAACAATGTTATCCTTTCAAAATTAGAAACAAAAATAAAAATACAAAGAGTATTTTATGGTTATAGCTCAGAACGCAAAATTCAATACATTAGTCCACCCGAATATTTCAGGTAGTCCAAAAACTGTCAGAAATGGTGTTTCATAATGTTGACGGGAAATGTTAACAATTTTTATAAACATATACATTAGGTTTAGATATACATTTCTTTTAATTAAAACTTTTTTCCGTTCAATATTATTTAAGATACAGGCAAATTAGTGTGTTGTCATTTTTCTTGTTTTCAGCTATGAAAATATCTCAATTCTGTATCAACGTACATCGGCGTGCAGATATAGCAAGGCAAGGCAGACCAAGGAAGGGCAGGGCAGGGCAGGGAAATGCAGGGCGCTGCCTGGCAAGGAAAGGCAAGGCAAGGCAAGACAAGGCACGGCAAAGCAAGGCAAGGCAAGCCAAGGCAAGGCAAGGCAAGGCTAGGCAAGACAAGGCAAGCCAGGGAAGGGCAAGGCAGGGGCGAACAGAGCAGGACAGGGCAGGGCAAAGCAGGGCATGGCAGAGCAGGGCAGGTCAGGGCAAGGCATTTCAGGGCATGGCAAGGCAAGGCACGGCAAGGCAAGGCAGGGCAAGGAATGGCAGGGCAAGACGAGGCACAGAGAGGCAAGGCAAAGCAGGGCAGGCAAGGCAGGGGAGGGCAGGGCAGGGCAGGGCAAGGCAAGGCAGGACAGGACAGAATAGGGCAGGGCAGGGAAGTGCTGGGCAGAGTAGGGCAGGTCAGGTCAGGGCAATGTAAGACTGGGCAGGGCAGGGCAGGGCAGTGCAGGGTAAGGCAAGGCAGTGCAAGGTAGGGCAGAGCAATGCAAGGCAGAGCAGGGAAGGGCAGGGCAGCGCAGGACAGGACAGGGCACGGCAGGGCACGGCAGGTCAAGGAAGGGAAGTCAGGGCAAGGCTGGGCTTGAAAGGGCAAGACGAAGCAAGTCAAGGAAAGGAAAATCAGAGCAGGGTAGGGCAGGGCAGAGCAAGGCAGGGCAGGGCAGGGAAGGGCAGGGCAGTGCAGGTCAAGACAGGGCACGGCAAGGCACGGCAGGGCACGGCAGGGCAAGGAAGGGAAGTCAGGGCAAGGCTGGGCATGGCAGGGCAAGGCGAGACAAGGCAAGGAAAATCAGAGCAGGGAAGGGCAGGCCAGGACAGGGCAAACCAAGGCAGAGCAAGACAAGGCAAGGCGAGGCAGGGTAGGTCAGGGCAAGGCATGGCAAAGCCTGGCAGGGCAGAGCAGGGCAGGACAAGGCAAGGCATGGTAAGACAAGTCAAGTCAAAGCATGGCAAAGCAAGGGATGGCAGTTCAGGGCAGAGCAGGGCAAGTCTAGGCAAGGCAAGGCAATGCAGGGCATTTTAGGTCAGAGCATGGCAGGGCAGGGCAAGTCTATGCAAGGCAAGGCAAGGCAAGGCAGGGCAGTTTAGGGCGGGCCAAGGCATGGCAGGGCAGGGCAAGGCATAGAAAGGGCAAGGCAAGGCATGGTAAGACAAGGCAAGTCGAGGCATAGAAAGGAAAGGGAAGGCAGGGCAGAGCAGGGCTGGGCAAGGTAGGCCAAAGCAAGGCAGAACAAGCAGATAAGGGCAGGCAAGGCAAGGCAGGGCACGGCACGGCAGGGCACGGCATGGCATGACAGGGCAGGATAAGGCAGGATAAGGCAGGGCAAGGCAAGGCTGGGAAAAGCAGGTTAGATCAGGGTAGGGGAGGGGAGGGCAGGGCAGGGCAGGGCAATGTAAGACAGGGCAGGGCAATGTAAGTTAAAGCAGGGAAGGCAGAGCAAGGCAGGGCAAGGCAAGGCAAGACAAAGCAGAGCGGGTCAGGGCAAGGCAGGGCAAGGCAAGGCAGGGCAAGACAAGGCAGGGCAGGGTAAGGCAGGGCAAGGCAATGCAGCTCAGTGCAGAGTAGGTCTGGGCAAGGCAGGGCAAAGAAGGGTTAGACAAGGCAGGGCAGGGTAGGGTAGGACAGGGCAGGGTTTAGCAGCGCAGGGCAAGGCAAAGGAATGAAAGGCAAGGCGTGGCCTTGCCCTACCTTTTCCTGCTTGGCCTTACTCTGCCCTCCTCTGACCTGCCCTGCCCTGACCTCCCCTGCATTGACCTTCCCTGTGCTGCCCTGCCTTGCCTTTCCTTTCTTTGCCTTGCCTTGCTTTGCCTTGCCTTGCCCTGCCTTGCTCCGCCCACACTCCCCTGCCCTGCCTTGCCTTCCCATGGCCTACCTTGCCATGCCTTGTCTTGCCCTGCCCAGCCCTGCCCTGCCATGCCCTGTCCTGACCTGCCCTGACCTACAATGCAATGCCCAGCCCTGCCCTGCCATGCCCTGCCCTGACCTGCCCTGACCTACAATGCCCTGCCCTCCCCTTTCCTGCCTGCCCTGCCTTGCCTTGCCTTACATTGCCTTGCCTTATCTTGCCTTGCAATGTCTTGCCTTGCCTTTCCTTTCCTTAACTTGCCTTGCCTTGCTCTGCCTTGCCTGCCCTGCTCTATCCTGCCCTGCTTTGCCCTGCCGTGCCCTTCCCTGCATTGTCCTGCAATGTGCTGCTCTGCTTTGTCTTTCCTTTGCTTGCCTTGCCTTGCCTTCCCTTGATTTGCCTTGCCTTGCCTTACTTTGCCTTGCCTTGCCCTGCTTTGACCTTCCTTGCCCTGCCTTGCCTTGTCTTGCTTTCACTTTACTTGCCTAGTCACGCCTTGCCTTGCCTTTCCTAACCACGCTTTGCCTTGCCCTGCCTTCCCAGCACTGCCCTGCCCTGCCCTACCCTGGCCTGCAATTGACCTACCGTGCCCTGACTTGCCTTGACTTGCCTTGCCTTGTCCTGCCTTGAACTGCCCTGACATGACTAGCCGTGCATTGAACTGCCCTACCCTGCCTTGCCTTGCCATGCTTTGCTTTGCCTTAATTTGCCTTGCCTTGCCTTGCCTTGCCTTGCCTTGCCCTGCCTTGCCCTGCCCTGCCCTGCCACGCCCTGGCTTGCCTTGCCCTGTCTTGCACTGCCCTGTCCCGCCGTGCCCTGTCCTGCCTTGCTTTGCGATTCCTTGCCTTGCCTTGCCTTGCCATGCCTTGACTTGCATTGCCTTGCATTGCATTGCTCTTCCTAGCCTTGCCTTGAATTGCATCTCTTTGTCTTACCCTACACTTCACCGCCCTGCACTCCCCTGCCCAGCCTTGCCATGGCCTACCATGCATTCCCTTGCCTTGCCCTGCTCTGCGCTGCCCTGCCTTCCCTTGCTCTGCCCTACCCTGACATGCACTGCCGTGCCGTGCATTGCCTTGCCTTGCCTTACCTTTCGTTGCCTTGCCTTGCCATGCACTGCCCAGCTCTGTCCTGCCTTGCCTTGCCTTGTCTGGCCTTACCTTGCCTTGCCTTTCCTTACCTTGCCTTGCCTTTCTTTGCCTGGCCTTGCGATGCCTTGCCTTGACCTGCCTTGCCCTGCCTTGCCCTGCGCTGCCCTGCACTGCCTCGCCCTGCCCTACCCAGACCTGCCCTGCCCTGCCTTGCCTTGCCTTCCCTTGATTGCCTTGCCTTGCATTGCCTTGTCTTGCATTGCCTTGCCTTGCCTTTTCTTGCCTTGGCTTGCCTTTCCTTGCCCTTCCTTGCCCTGCCTTGCCCTGCCCTGCCTTGCCTTGTCTTGCTTTGCCTTGCCTTGCCTTGTCTTGCCATGATTGGACTTGCATTGCCTTGCATTGAATTGCTCTCCCTTGCCCCGCCTTGCTTTGCCTTGCCTGCCTTGTCCTGCCTTGCCATTCCTTGCCCTGCTCTGCCCTGACCTGCCTTGCCCTTCCTTGACCTGCCTTGCCTTGGTTTGCTTTGCCTCTCTTTGTCTTGTTTTCCCTCTACCGCCCGGCCCTCCCCTGCCCTGACTTGCCTTTGCCTTCCTTGCCTTGCCTTGCCTTCCCTTGCCTTGCCTTGCCATGCCTTGCCTTGCCTTGCCCTACCCTGAATTGCATTTCCGTGACTTGCCCTGCCCTGCCATGCCCTGCCCTGACCTACACTGAACTGCCCTGCCCTACCCTGACCTGCCCTGCCCTGCCTTACCCTGCCTTGCACGGCCTTGCCCTGCACTGTCATTCCCTGCCCTGTCCTGCCTTGCCCTGCCCAGCCTTTCCTTGCCTTGCCTTGCCATGCCTTGCCTTGCCTTTACATGCCTTGCCTTGCCTTGCCTTACTTTGCCCTCTCTTGCCTAGCCTTCCCCTTCCTTGCCTTGCTTTATTTGTCTTGCTTGGCCGCCTTGCCCTGCACTGCGCTGCCCTACCCCGCCCTGCTCTCCCCTGCTCTGACTTGCTTTTCCTTGCCTTGCCACGCCTTGCCTTGCCTTGACTTGCATTGCTCTTCCTTGCCCCGCCTTGCTTTGCCTTGCCTTGCCCTGCCTTTCCTTGCTCTGCCCTGCCACGCCTTGCCTTGCCTTGCCTTGACCTGCCATGCAATGACCTCCACTGCCCTGCACCGCCCTGCCCTGCTTTGCCTTGCCTTTCCTTGCCTTGACTTGCCTTGGCTTGCCTTGCCTTGACTTGCCTTCCCCGCCCTACCCTGCTTTGCTTTGCCTTTCCTTGCCTTCCCTTGCTTTGGCTTGCCTTGTCTTGACTTGCATTGCCTTGTCTTGCATTGCCATTTCTTGCCCTGCCTTAACTTGCCTTGCATCTCTTTGTCTTGCCCTGCCCTGCACCGCCCTGCGCTCCCAAGCCCTGCCTTGTCTTGGCCTACCATGCCTTCCCTTGCCTTGACCTGATTTGCTCTGACTTGCCCTGCCCTGCATTGCCCTCCCTTACTCTGCCCTGCCCTGCCATGCTCTGCCGTGCTGTGCATTGCCTTGCCTTACGTTGCCTTGCCTTGCCCTGCCCTGCCCAGCCCTGCCCTGTCCTGCCTTGCCTTGGCTTGTCTGGCCTTGCCTTGCCTTGCCTTTCCTTACCTTGCCATGCCTTGCCTTGCTTTGCCTTGCCTTGCATTGCCTTGACCTGCTTTGCCCTGCCCTGCCCTGCACTGCCCTGCCCTGCCCTACCCTGACCTGCCCTGCCTGCCTAGCCTTGCCTTGCCTTTCCTTGCCTTGATTGCATTGCCTTGTCTTGAATTTCCTTGCATTGCTTACATTGCCTTGCCTTGCCTTGCCTTGCATAGCCACGCCTTACATTGCCTAGCCACGCCTTGCCTTGCCTTACCTTACCTTGCCTAGCCTTGCCTTGCCTTGCCTTGCCTTGCCTTGCCAAGCACTGCCATGCCCTGCCCTAAAAAGCATTGCTTTGCCTTTAAATGAATTGCCCTGCCTTGCCCTGCCTTGCCTTGCCTTGCCCTCCCCTGACCTGCCTTGCATTGCTTTGCCTTGCCTTGCCTTGCCTTGCCTTGCCCTGCATGCCCTGCCCTGCCTTGTCACGCCCTGCCTTGCCTTGCCCTGCCTTGAATTGCCTTGCCTTGCTTTGACTTGAATTGCCTCGCATTGCATTGCCCTTCTTTGCCCCGCCTTGCTTTGCCTTGCCTTGCCCTGCCACGCCTTGAATGCCTTGCCCTGCCCTGCCTAGATTTGCCTTGATCTGCTTTGGCTTGCCTTGCCTTGCCTTGCCTTGCCTTGCCTTGCCTTGCCTTGCCTCTCTTTGTCTTGCCCTGCCCTTCACCGCCCTGCACTTTCCTGCCCTACATTATTTTGGCCTATCATGACTTTCCTTGCCTTGAACTGCATTGCCCTGAACTGCCGTGCCCTGCCCTACCCTGCTTTGCCCTGCCCTGGCTTGCCATGCCTTGCCTTGCCTTGCCTTACCTTACCTTTACCTGGTTTGCCCTGCCCTGTCCTGCCCTGCCTAGACTTGCCTTGCCTAGCCTCTCCTTGCCTTTCCTATCAACGCTTTGCCTTTCCTATCCAAGCCTTGCCTTGCCTAGCCACGCCTTGCCTTTCCTAGCCACGCCTTTCCTTGAAACGCCTTGCCTAGCTACGCCTTGCCTTGCCTGGCCACGACTTTCCTTGCCTAGCCACGCCTTGACTTGTCTTGCCAAGTCAAGACTTGCCTTTCCTAGCCACGCCTTCCCTTGCCTTGCCTAGCTACGCCTTGCTTTGCCTTGCCTTGCCTTTTCCTGCCTTGCCTTGTCTGGTCATGTCTTTCCTGGCCTTTCCTTTCCTTGCCTCACCTTGCCTTGCCTTAATTGACTTGCCTTGCACTGATTTTCCTGCCCTGAACTGCCTTGCCTTGCCTTGCCTTGCCTTGTCTTGCTTTGTCTAGCCTTGCCCTGCCTTGCCCTGCCTTGTCTTGCCTTGCCCTCTTTTGCCCTGATCTGTCCTGCCTGCCTAGACTTGCCTTGCCTTGCCTTGACTTGCCTTGCCTTGTATTGCCTTGCCTTGCATTGCCCTTCCTTACCCTGCCTTGCCTTGCCTTTGCTTTGCCCCTCTTTGTCTTCTATGCTCTTTCCCACCCGGCCCTCCAATGACCTGATTTGCCTTGCCTTGGCCTTCCTTGTCATACCTTGCCTTGCCCTGCCTTCAATGCCCTGCGCTGCCCTTGGCCTGCCTTGCCCTGCCTTGCTCTGCTCTGACCTGCCTTGCCCTGCGTTGCTCTGCCTTGCCCTGCCTTGCCCTGCCTTGCCCTGCTCTGCTCTGCCCTGCCCTTGCCCTGCCTTGCCCTGCCTAGCCTCTCCTAGCATTTCCTAGCCACGCCTTGCCTTGCCTAGCCATGCCTTTTTTGCCTTGCCTAGCCACGCTTTTCCTTGCCTTTCCTAGCCACGTCTTGCCTAGCCACTCCTTGCCTTGCCTAGCCACGACTTGCTTTGCCTAGCCACGCCTTGCCTTGTCTTGCCTTGACACGCCTTCCCTTGCCTAGCCACACCTTGCCTTTCTTTGCCTAGTCACGAATTGCTTTGCCTTGCCTTGCCTTGCCTGGACTTGTCCTGAATTGCCCTGCTTGCCCTGTTTTGCCTTGATTTACCTTGCTTAGCCACGCCTTGCCTTGCCTTGCCTTGCAACTCACTGCCCTGCCTTGCCCTGCCTTGCCCTGCCTTGCCTTGCCTTGCCCTGCCCTGCACTGCCCTGCCCTGCCCTACAATGACCTGCCCTGCCTACCTAGCCTTGCCTTGCCTTTCTTTGCCTTGATTGCATTGCCTTGTCTTGCATTTCCATATATTGCCTTACATTGCCTTGCCTTGCCTAACACCTCTTGCCTTGCCTTGCCTAGCCACGCCTTGCATTGCCTAGCCACGCCTTGCCTTTCCTAGCCACGCCTTGATTTGCCTTTCGTTGCATTGCCTTGTCTTGCCTTTCCTTGCCTAGCCTTGACTTGTCTTGTTTTGCCTAGCATTGCCTTGCCTTGCCTTACCTTACCTTGCCTAGCCTTGCCTTGCCTTTCCTTGCCTTTCATTTCCTTGCCTTGTCTTGTCTTGCCTTGCCTTGCCTTGCCTTGCCTTGCCTTGTCTTGCTTAGCCCCTCTTTCCCTTGCCTTGGTTACCCACGCCTTGCCTTGCCTTGTCTAGCCACGCCTTGCCTTGTCTTGCCTAGCCTTTCCTTGCCTTACCTAGCCACGCCTTGCATTTCCTAACCACGCCCTGCCCTGCCTTACATTTCCTTGAATGCCTTGCCTTGCCTTACCTTACCTTGCCTAGCCTTGCCTTGCCTTGCCTTGCCTTTCATTGCCTTGCCTTGCCTTGTCTTGCCTTGCCTTGCCTTGCCTTGTCTTGCTTAGCCACTCCTTGCCTTGACTTCCTTACCCACGCCTTGCCTTGCCTTGTCTAGCCACGCCTTGCCTTGTCTTGCCTAGCCTTTCCTTGCCTTACCTAGCCACGCCTTGCATTTCCTAACCACGCCCTGCCCTGCCTTACATTTCCTTGATTGCCTTGCCTTGCCTTACCTTACCTTGCCTAGCCTTACCTTGCCTTGCCTTGCCTTTCATTTCCTTGCCTTGACTTGCCTTGCCCTGCCTTGCCCTACCCTGCTCTGTCCTGCCCTAATCTGACCTGCCGTGCCCTGCACTGACCTGCCCTGCATTGCCCTGCCCTGTGCTGCCTTGCCTTGCTTTTCCTTTTCTTGCCTTGCCTTGTCTTGCCTTGTATTGCCTTGCTTTGCCTTGACTTGCTTTGCCTTGCCTTTTCCTGCTTTGCCCTGCAATGCCCTGCCTTGCCTTGCCTTGGCTTGCCTTGCGTAGCCTCACTTTGCCTTACCTAGCCACGCCTTGCCTTTCCTAACCACGCCTTGCCTTGCCTAGCCACATATTGCCTTTACTAGCCACGCCTTGCCTTGCTTTGCCTTGCCTTGCTTTGCATTGCCTTGCCTTGCATTTCCTTTCCTTGATCTGCATTGCCTTGCCTTTCCTTGCCTCTCTTTGTCTTGCCCTGCCGTGCTCCGCCTTGCACTCCCCTGCCTGCCTTCCCTTGCCTTGGCCTACCATGCCTAACCTTGCCTTGCTCTGCTTTGCCTTGCCTGCTCTGCCCAGCCCTGCCCTGCATTGCCCTGCCCTGACCTACACTGCACTGCCTTGCCCTTCATTGCCTTGTCCTGCCCTGTCCTGCCTTGCAATGCCTTGCCCTGCACTGCCATGACCTGCCAAGCCACGCCTTGCCTTGCCATGTCTAGCCACGCCTTACCTTGCCATGTCTAGCCTCTCCTTGCCTTACCTAGCAACGCCTTGCCTTTACTAACCACGCCTTTCCTTGCCTAGCCACGCCATGAATTTCCTAGCCACGCCTTGACTAGCCACGCTTAGCCTTGCCTTGCCTAGCCACATATTGCCTTTACTAGCCACGCCTTGCCTTGCTTTGCCTTTCCTTGCCTTGCATTGCCTTGCCTTGCATTTCCTTTCCTTGATCTGCATTGCCTTGCCTTTCCTTGCCTCTCTTTGTCTTGCCCTGCCGTGCTCCGCCTTGCACTCCCCTGCCTGCCTTCCCTTGCCTTGGCCTACCATGCCTAACCTTGCCTTGCTCTGCCTTGCCTTGCCTGCTCTGCCCAGCCCTGCCCTGCATTGCCCTGCCCTGACCTACACTGCTCTGCCTTGCCCTTCATTGCCTTGTCCTGCCCTGTCCTGCCTTGCAATGCCTTGCCCTGCACTGCCATGACCTGCCAAGCCACGCCTTGCCTTGCCATGTCTAGCCACGCCTTACCTTGCCATGTCTAGCCTCTCCTTGCCTTACCTAGCAACGCCTTGCCTTTACTAACCACGCCTTTCCTTGCCTAGCCACGCCATGCATTTCCTAGCCAAGTCTTGACTAGCCACGCTTAGCCTTGCCTTGCCTAGCCACATATTGCCTTTACTAGCCACGCCTTGCCTTGCTTTGCCTTGCCTTGCCTTGCATTGCCTTGCCTTGCATTTCCTTTCCTTGATCTGCATTGCCTTGCCTTTCCTTGCCTCTCTTTGTCTTGCCCTGCCGTGCTCCGCCTTGCACTCCCCTGCCTGCCTTCCCTTGCCTTGCCCTACCATGCCTAACCTTGCCTTGCTCTGCCTTGCCTTGCCTGCTCTGCCCAGCCCTGCCCTGCATTGCCCTGCCCTGACCTACACTGCTCTGCCTTGCCCTTCATTGCCTTGTCCTGCCCTGTCCTGCCTTGCAATGCCTTGCCCTGCACTGCCATGACCTGCCAAGCCACGCCTTGCCTTGCCATGTCTAGCCACGCCTTACCTTGCCATGTCTAGCCTCTCCTTGCCTTACCTAGCAAAGCCTTGCCTTTACTAACCACGCCTTTCCCTGCCTAGCCACGCCATGCCTTTCCTAGCCACGCCTTGACTAGCCACGCTTAGCCTTGCCTTGCCTAGACACGCCTTGCCTTGCCAAGCCACGCCTTGCCTTGCCAAGCCACGCCTTGCCTTGCCTTGCTTTGCCTTGCCTTGCCTCACCTTGCCTTGCTTTGCCTCACCTTGCTTTGCCTTGCATTGCCTTCCCTTGCCTTGCCTTGCCTAGCCACGCATTGACTTGCCTTGTCTAGCCACGCATTGCCTTGCCTTGCCTAGCCACGCCTTGCCTTGCCTAGAAACACCTTGCCTTGCCTAGGCACCCCTTGCCTTGCCTAGCCACGCCCTGCCCTGCCTTGCCTTGCCTTACCTTGCCTTGCCTTGCCATGCATTGCTTTGCCTTGACCTGCTTTGACCTGCGATGCCCTACCTTGCCTGCCTTGCCCTGCCTTACCCTGACTTGCCCTGCTCTGCCCTGCCTTGCTCTGCCATGCCTTGACCTTCCTTGCCCCGCCTTGCCTTGCCTTTGCTTTGCCTCTCTATGTCTTCTTCTCCCTGCACCGAACGGCCCTCCCCTGTCCTGCCTTGCCTTTGCCTTCCTTGCCTTGCCTTGCCCTGCCTTCCTTGCACTGCCCTGCCCTGCCCTTCCCTGCCCTGCAATTTCCCTGCCCTGCCCTGCCTTGCCTTGACTTGCCTGCCATGCCCTGCCTTGCCCTGCCTTGCCTTGCCTTTGCTTTGCCTCTCTTTGTCTTCTTTTCCCTGTACCGCCCGGCCCTCCCCTGTCCTGCCTTGCCTTTGCGTTTCTTGACTAGCCATACCTTGCCTTGCCTAGGCACCCCTTGCCTTGCCTAGCCACGCTCTGCCTTGCCTTGCCTTACCTTGCCTTGCCTTGCCTTGCATTGCCTTGCCTTGCCTTGCTTTGACCTGCGTTGCCCTCCGTTGCCTGCCTTGCCTGCCATGAACTGCCTTGCCCTTCCTTGACCTGCTCTGCCCTTCCTTGCCCTGCCTTGCCTTGACTTTGCTTTGCCTCTCTTTGTCTTCTTTTCCCTGCACCGACCGGCCCTCCCCTTTCTTGCCTTGCTTTTGCCTTCCTTGCCTTGCCTTGCCTTGCCCTGCTTTTCCCTGCCCTGCAATTTCCCTGCCCTACCCTGCCTTGCCTTGACTTGCCTTTCTTTGCCCTGCCTTGAACTGCCCTGACCTGGCATGCCGTGCCTTAAACTATTCTGCCCTACACTCCCCTGCCCTGCCTTGCCTTCCCATGGCCTACATTGCCTTGCCTTGACATGCCCTGACTTGCCCTCCCTGCCCTTCCCATCCCTGCCCTGCTCTGCCCTGCCCTGCTCTGACCTACACTGCCCTGCCCTGCCCTGCCCTGCCCTGCCTTTCCCTGCCTTGCACTGCCTTACCATGCACTGCTATCTCTGCCCTGCCCTGCAATGACCTACACTGCCCTGCCCTGCCCTGCCTTGCCCTGCCCTGTCTTACCCTGCCAAACCACACCTAGCTTTGCCTTGCCTAGCCACGCCTTGCCTTGCCTTGCCTAGCCACCCCTTGCCTTGCCTTGCCTAGCTACGCCTTGCCTTGCCTAGCCACAACCTGCCTTCCTTAACCACGTCTTGCCCTGCCCTGCTCTGCCTTGCCTTGCTTGGCCTTGCCTTGCCTTTCCTTACATTCCTTTGCCTTGCCTTGCCTTGCAATGTATTGCGCTGCCTTGCCCTGCCCTGCCCCGCACTGCCATGCCCTGACCTACCCTGACCTGCACTGCCCTGCCTAGCCTTGCCTTGCCTTGCACTGCCTTGCCTTGCCCTGCCTTGCCCTGCGATGCCCTACCTTGCCTTCATTTGCCTTGCCTAGCCACACCTAGAATTGCCATGCCTAAACACGCCTTGCCTTGCCTAGCCACGCCTAGTCTTGCCTAGACACACCTTGCCTTGCCTAGCCACGCCTTGCCTTGCTTTGCCTAGCCACGAATTGCATTGCCTTGCCTTCAATGCCCTGCACTTTCCTTGCCCTGCCTTGCCTTGCCTTGCCTTGCTTTGCCCTCCCTTGCTCTTCCCTGACTTGCCATGCCATGCCCTGCAATGCCATGCCCTGCCCTGCCCTGCCTTGCCCTGCCCTGACTTTCCTTGCCTTGCGTTGCCAGGCCTTGCCTTGCCTTGCCTTGCCTTGCCATGCCTTGCCTTACCTTGAACTGCCTTGCCTTGTCCTGCCTGGCTTTATTAGTCTTGCCTTGCCGCTTTGCAATGCACTGCCCTGCCTTTCCCGCCCTGCTCTCCCCTGCTCTGCTTTGCCTTGACTTGCCCTGCCTTTTCCTAATTGTTCCGCCCTGCCCTACCCTGCCCTGCCTTGACTTGAGTTGGACTGCCTTGCCTTGCCTTGCATTGCCCTGCCCTGCCCTGCCTTGCCCTGCCTTGCCCTGGTTTGCCTTGCCTTGCCTTGCCTAGAAAAGACTTGCCTTCATTGCCTAGCCACGCCTTGCCTTGCCTTACCATGCACTGCTATCTCTGCCCTGCCCTGCAATGACCTACACTGCCCTGCCCTGCCCTGCCTTGCCCTGCCCTGTCTTACCCTGCCAAACCACACCTAGCTTTGCCGTGCCCTGCCCTTCCTTGCTTTGCCTTGCCTTGCCTTGCCCTGATTTGCCCTACCCTGCACTGCCTGCCTTGCCTTGCCTTGCATTTCCTTGCCTTGCCTTGCCTGGCCCTGCTTTCCCCTACACTTTTATGTCCTGCCCTGCTCTGACCTGCCGTGCCCTGCACTGACCTACCCTGAATTGCCCTACCTTGTGCTGCCCTGCATTGCCTTTCCTTTCCTTGCCTTGCCTTGCCTTCTTTGCCTTGCCTTGCCTTGCCTTTCCCTGCTTTGCCCTGCCCTGCCCTGCCTTACCTTGCCTTGCCTTGCTTTCCCTTGCCTTACCTTGCGTAGCCTCACCTAGCCTTACCTAGACGCGCCTTGCCTTTCCTAATCACGCCTTGCCTTGCCTAGCCACGCCTTGCCTTTCCTAGCCACGCCTTGTCTTGCCATGCCTTGCCCTGCCTTGCCCTGCCCTGATCTGCCTTGCCATGCCTTGCACTGAATTGACCTGCCTTGCCCTTCCCTGCCCTGCACTCCCCTGCCATGACCTACACTGCCCTGCCTTGCCCCGCCCTACCCTGGCCTGCCCTGACCTACACTGCTCTGTCATGCCCTGACCTGCCTCGCCCTGCCTTGCAATGCCTTGCCCTGCAATGCCATGCCCTGCCCTGCCCTGCTTTGCCCTGCCCTGCCTTGCCTAGCCTTGCCTTGCCTAGCCTCTCCTTGCCTTTCCTATCCACGCCAGGCTTGCCTAGACACGCCTTGCCGTTCCTAGCCACGTCTTTCCTTGCCACGCCTTGCCTACCAACGCCTTGCCTTGCCTTGCCTAGCTACGCCTTGCCTTGCCTAGCCACGGCTTGCCTTGCCTAGCCACGCCTTGACTTGTCTTGCCAAGTCAAGCATCGCCTTTCCTAGCCACGCCTTCCCTTGCCTTGACTAGACTCGCCTTGCTTTGCCTTGCCTTGCCTTTTCCTGCCTTGCCTTGTCTGGTCATATCTTGCCTGGCCATTCCTTGCCTTGCCTTACCTTGCCATGCCTAGATTTGCTTTGCCTTGCCTTGACTTTCCTTGCATTGCCTTGCCTTGCATTGCCCTTCCTTGCCCTTCCTTGCCTAGCCTTGTCTTGACTCACTATGTTTTTCCTTGACTTGCACTGCCTTACCCTGCACTGCCATGACCTGATCTGCTTTGCAATGACCTACACTGCCCTGCCCTGCCCTGCCCTGCCTTGCCCTGCCTTGCACTGCCTTACCCTGCACTGCCATGCCCTGCTCTGCCCTGCCCTGCCAAGCCACACCTTGCCTTGCCTTGCCTAGCCACGCCTTGACTTGCCTTACCTAGACACAACTTGCCTTGCCTTGCCTAGCCACACCTTGCCTTGCCTAGCCACAACTTGCCTTCCTTAACCACGTCTTGCCCTGCCCTGCTCTGCCTTGCCTTGCCTGGCCTTGCCTTGCCTTGCCTTTCCTTACTTTCCTTTGCCTTGCCTTGCCTTGCAATGTATTGCGCTGCCTTGCCCTGCCTTACCCTGCACGGCCATGCCCTGCCCTACCCTGACCTGCCCTGCTCTGTATAGCCTTGCCCTGCCTTTTCCTGCCTTGCCCAGCCTTGACCTACCTTGCCTTCATTTGCCTTGCCTAGCCACACCTAGACTTGCCATGCCTAAACACGCCTTGCCTTGCCTAGCCACGCCTAGTCTTGCCTAGATACACCTTGCCTTGCCTAGAGACGCCTTGCCTTGCCTTGCCTAGCCAAGAATTGCCTTTCCTTGTCTGGCCTTGACTTGCCTGGCCTTTCCTTGCCTTGATTTGCCTTCCTCTGATTTGCCCTGCCCTGCCCTGCCTTGCCTTGCCTTGCCTTGCTTTTCCTAGCCTTGCCCTGCTTTGCCTTGCCTTGCTTTGACCTGACTTGCCCTGCCCTGTCTTGCTCTGCCTAGCTTTGCCTTGACTTGCCTTGCCTTGCCTTGCATTGCCTTGCCTTGCATTGCTTTTCTTTATCCTGCCTTGCCTTGAAATTGCTTTGCCCCTCGTTGTCTTCTTTGCCCTGCCCCGCCCGGCCCTCCCCTGCCCTGCCTTGCCTTGCCTTGGCCTTAATTGCCTTTCCTTGCCTAGCCTTCAATGCCCTGCACTGCCCTTGCCCTGCCTTGCCCTGCTTTGCCTTGCCCTGCCTTGCTTTGCCCACCCTTGCTCTTCCCTGACCTGCCATTCCATGCCCTGCAATGCCATGCCCTGAATTTCCTTGCTTTGCCTTGCCTTGCTTTGCCTTGCCTTGAATTGCCATGCCTTGCATTACCATGACCTGAATTGCCTTGCCTTGCCTTTCTTTATTTGTCTTGCCTTGCCGCTTTGCAATGCACTGCCCTGGCTGTCCCGCCCTGCTCTCTCCTGCTCTTCTTTGCCTTGACTTGCCCTGCCTTTTCGTCCCTGTTCCGCACTGCCCTCCCTGCTCTGCCTTGACTTGCCTTGGCCTTCCTTGCCTAGCCTTGCATTGCCCTGCCCTGCTCTGCCTTGCCCTGCCTTGCCCTGCCTTTCCTTGCCTTGCCTTGCCTAGAAAAGACTTACCTACCTTGTCTAGCCACGCCTTGCCTTGCCTTGTCAAGCCACGAATTGCCTTGCCTTGCCTAGCCTCTCCTTGCCTTTCCTAGCCACGCCATGCCTTTCCTATCAACGCCTTGCCTTTCCTATCCACGCCTTGCCTTGCCTTGTCTTGCCGAGTCAAGCCTTGCCTTGCCTAGCCACGACTTCCCTTGCCTTGCCTAGCCACGCCTTGCTTTGCCTTGCCTTGCCTTGCCTTGCCCTGCCTTGCCATGCCTTGCCCTGCCTTGCACTGCCTTGAGCTGCCTTGCCTTGAATTGCCTTGCCTAGCCATGCCTAGCCTTGCCTAGTCACGCCTAGCCTTGCCTAGCCCCGCATTGCCTTACTTAGCAACGACTTGGCTTGTCTAGACACACCTTGCCTTGCCTAGCCACGACTTGCCTTGCCTTGCCTTGAATTGCCTTGCTTAGGCACCCCTTGCCTTGCCTAGCCACGCCTTACCTTGCCTAGCAACTTCGTGCCTTGCCTAGCCACAACTTGCTTTGCCTTGCCTTGCCTTGCCCTGTCTTTCCCTGCCTTGCCTAGCCACGCCTTACCTTGCCTAGCCACTCCTTACCTTGCCTAGCCACAACTTGCCTTGCCTTGCCTTGCCCTGTCTTTCTCTGCCTTGCCCTGCCTTGCCCTGTTTTGCACTCCTCTGCCTTGCATTAACTTTGCCTTCCTTGCTATGTCTTGCCCTGACTTCCCTGCCCTTCCCTGACATTTCCTGCCCTGACCTGCCCTGAACTCGCCTGCCCTGATCTTCACTGCCCTACCTTGACCTGCCCTGCCCTGCCCTGCCCTGACCTACACTGCCCTGTCCTGCCCTGCCCCGAAGTGCCCTGCCCTTCCTTGCTTTGCCTTGCTTTGCCTTGCCCTGATTTGCCCTACCCTGCTATGCCCTGCCTTACCTTATCTTGCCTTGCCTTTCCTTGCATTGCCTTGTTTTGCCTTGCCTTTCCTTGCCTTGCCTTGCCTTGCCCTGCCTTCCCCTACCCTGCTATGTCCTGCTCTCCTCTGACCTGCAAAGCCCTGCACTGACCTGCCCTGCATTGCCCTGCCTTGTGCTGCCCTGCCTTGCCTTTCCTTTCCTTGCTTTGCCTTGCCTTGCCTTGATTTGCCTTGCCTTGCCTTTCCCTGCTTTGACCTGCCCTGCCCTGCCTTGCCTTGATTTGCCCTCCCTTGCCTTGCCTTGCGTAGCCTCACCTTGATTACGTAGCCACGCCTTGCCTTTCCTGACCTACACTGCCTTGCCTTGCCTGCCCTGCCCTGCCCTGCACTGCCATGCCCTGCCCTACCCTGACTTGCCCTGCCCTGCTCTGCCTAGCCTTGCCTTGCCTTGCCTTGATTGCCTTGTCTTGCATTGCCTTGCCTTTCCTTGCCATGACCTGCCCTGCCCTGCCCTGCCCTCCCTTGCTCTGCCCTGCCATGCCATGCACTGCCCTGTCCTGCCTTGCCTTGCCTTGGCTGGCCTTGCCTTGCCTTGCATTGCCTTGTCTTGCATTTCCTTGCCTTGCCTCACATTGCCTTGCCATGCCTAAATACCTCTTGCCTTGCTTTGCCTAGCCACGCCTTGCCTTGCCTAGCCACGCCTTGCCTTGCCTTGCCTTTCCTTGCCTTGCCTTGTCTTGCCTTGCCTTGCCTAGACTTGACTTGCCTTGCCTTACATTTCCTTGAATGCCTTGCCTTGCCTTACCTTGCCTAGCCTTACCTTGCCTTGCCTTGCCCTGCCTTGCCCTGCACTGCCCTGCCTTGCCTTACATTGCTTTGTCTTGCCTTGTCTAGCCACGCCTTTCCTTGCCTTCTCTAGCCTCTCCTTGCCTTACCTAGCCACGCCTTGCCTTTACTATCAACGCCTTTTCTTGCCTAGCTACGCCTTGCCTTTCCTAGCCACGCCTTGCCTAGCGACGCTTAGAATTGCTTTGCCTAGCCACGCCTTGCCTTGCCTAGCCACCCCTTGCCTTGCCTTGCCTTGCCTTGCCTCACTTTGCCTTAACTTGCCTTGCCCAGCCACGCCTTGCCTTGCCTAGCCACGCCTTGCCTTGTCTAGGCAACCCTTGCCTTTCCTAGCCACGCCCTGCCTTGCCTTGCCTTGCCTTAACTTGCCTTCATTGCCTTGCCTTGCCTTTCCTTGATTTGCCTGCGTTGCCCTGCGTTGCCTGCCTGGATCTGCCTTGCCATGCCTTGCCCTGCTCTGCCCTACCCTGCCTTGCCCTTCCTTGACCTGCATTGCCTTGCTTTGCTTTGCCTCTCTCTGTCTTGTTTTCCCTCCACCGCCCGGCCCTCCCCTGCCCTGACTTGCCTTTGAGTGTCTTGCCTTGCCTTGCCTTCACTTGCCTTGCCTTGCCCTGCCTTGCCCTACCCTGACCTGCATTTCCGTGCCTTGCCCTGACCTGCAATGCACTCCCCTGCCCTGCTTTGCCTTGCCATGGCCTACATTGCCTTGCCTTTGCTTTGCCTCTCTTTGTCTTCTTCTCCCTGCACCGAACGGCCCTCCCCTGTCCTGATTTGCCTTTGCCTTCCTTGCCTTGCCTTTCCTTGCCCTGCCTTCCTTGCACTGCCCTACCCTTCCCTGCCCTGCAATTTCCCTGCCCTGCCCTGCCTTGCCTTGACTTGCCTGCCATGCCCTGCCTTGCCCTGCCTTGCCCTGCTCTGCACTTCCTTGCCTTGACTTGCCTGCCATGCCCTGCCTTGCCCTGCCTTGCCCTGCTCTGCACTTCCTTGCCCTGCCTTGCCTTGCCTATGCTTTCCCTCTCTTTGTCTTCTTTTCCCTGCACCGTCCGGCCCTCCCCTGTTTTGCCTTGATTTTGCCTTTTCTGCCTTGCCTTGCCTTGCCCAGCTTTTCCCTGCCCTGCAATTTCCCTGCCCTGCCCTGCCTTGCCTTGAATTGCCTTTCTTTGCCCTGCCTTAAACTGCCCTGAACTGCCGTGCCGTGCCTTGCCCTACTCTGCCCTGCACTCCCCTGCCCTGCCTTGCCTTCAAATGGCCTACATTGCCTTGCCTTGACTTGCCCTGCCTTGACCTCCCTGCCCTGCCCTTCCCATCCCTGGCCTGCTCTGCCCTGCCCTGCTCTGACCTACACTGCCCTGCCCTGCCCTTCCCTGCCCTGCCCTGCCCTGCCCTGCCCTGCCTTGCCCTGCCTTGCACTGCCTTACCCTGCACTGCTATGCCCTGCCCTGCCCTGCAATGACCTACACTGCCCTGCCCTGCCCTGCCCTGCCTTGCCCTGCCTTGCACTACCTTACCCTGCACTGCCATGCCCTGCCCTGTCCTGCCCTGCCAAACCACAACTTGCTTAGCCTTGCCTAGCCACGCCTTGCCTTGCCTTGCCTTGCCTTGCCTAGCCACCCCTTGCCTTGCCTTGCCTAGCCACGCCTTGCCTTGCCTAGCCAGAACTTGCCTTCCTTAACCACGGCTTGCCCTGCCCTGCTCTGCCTTGCCTTGCCTGGCCTTGCCTGGCCTTGCCTTGCCTTGCCTTTCCTTACTTTCCTTTGCCTTGCCTTGCCTTGCAATGTATTGCGCTGCCTTGCCCTGCCCTGCCCTGCACTGCCATGCCCTGACCTACCCTGACCTGCACTGCCCTGCCTAGCCTTGCCTTGCCTTGATTGCCTTGCCTTGCACTGCCTTGCCTTGCCCTGCCTTGCCCTGCCTTGCTCTACCTTGCCTTCATTTGCCTTGCCTAGCCACACCTAGACTTGCCATGCCTAAACACGCCTTGCCTTGCCTAGCCACGCCTAGTCTTGCCTAGACACACCTTGCCTTGCCTAGCCACGCCTTGCCATGCTTTGTCTAGCCACGAATAGGCCTTGCCTTGCCTTCAATGCCCTGCACTGCTCTTGCCCTGCCTTGCCCTGCATTGCCTTGCCTTGCCTTACTTTGCCCTCCTTTGCTCTTACCTGACCTGCCATGCCATGCCCTGCAATGACATGCCCTGCCCTGCCCTGCCTTGCCCTGCCCTGAATTTCCTTGCCTTGCCTTGCCTTGCCTTGCCATGCCTTGCCTTACTTTGACCTGCCTTGCCTTGCCCTGCCTTTCTTTATTTGTCTTGCCTTGCCGCTTTGCAATGCACTGCCCCGCCTTCCCCGCCCTGCTCTCCACTGCTCTGCTTTGCCTTGACTTGCCCTGCCTTTTCCTCCCTGATACGCCCTGCCCTCCCCTGCCCTGCCTTGACTTGCCTTGGCCTGCCTTGCCTTGCCTTGCATTGCCCTGCCCTGCTCTGACCTGCCGTGCCCTGCACTGACCTGCCCTGCATTGCCCTGCCTTGTGCTGCCCTGCATTGCCTTTCCTTTCCTTGCCTTGCCTTGCCTTCTTTGCCTTGCCTTGCCTTGCCTTGCCTTGCCATTCCCTGCTTTGCCCTGCCCTGCCCTGCCTTGCCTTGCCTTGCCTTGCCTTCCCTTGCCTTGCCTTGCGTAGACTCACCTTGCCTTACCTAGACACGCCTTGCCTCTCCTAACCAAGCCTTGCCTTGCCTAGCCACGCATTGCCTTTGCTAGCCACGCCTTGCCTTGCCATGCCTTGCCTTGCCTTGCCCTGCCTTGGCCTGCCCTGATCTGCCTTGCCATGCCTTGCCCTGAATTGCCCTGCCTTGCCCTTCCCTGCCCTGCACTCCCCTGCCCTGACCTACACTGCCCTGTCTTGCCCCGCCCTGCCATGGCCTGCCCTGACCTACACTGACCTGTCATGCCCTAACCTGCCTCGCCCTGCCTTGCCTTGCCTTGCCCTGCAATGCCATGCCCTGCCCTGCACTGCTTTGCCCTGCCCTGAATTGCCATGAATTGCCTTGCCTTGCCTTGCTTTACCTTTACCTGGCTTACCCTGCCCTGTCCTGCCCTGCCTAGCCTTGCCTTGCCTAGCCTCTCCTTGCCTTTCCTATCGACGCCTTGCCTTTCCTAGCCACGCCTTTCCTTGCCACGCCTTGCCTAGCTACGCCTTGCCTTGCCTTCCCTAGCTAAGCCTTGCCTTGCCTAGGCACAGCTTGCCTTGCCTAGCCACGCCTTGACGAGTCTTGCCAAGTCAAGCCTTGCCTTTCTTAGCCACGCCTTCCCTTGTCTTGCTTTGCCACGCCTTGCTTTGCCTAGCCTTGCCTTGCCTTTTCCTGCCTTGACTTGTCTGGAATTGTCTTGCCTGGCCTTTCCTTGCCTTGCCTTACCCTGGCTTGCCTGGACTTGCCTTGCCTTGCCTTGAATTAACTTGCCTTGCACTGATTTTCCTGCCCTGAACTGCCTTGCCTTGCCTTGCCTTGTCTTGCTTTGTCTAGCCTTGCCCTGCCTTGCCTTGCCTTGTCTTGCCTTGCCCTGATTTGCCCTGCCCTGTCCTGCCCTGCCTAGTCTTGCCTTGCCTTGCCTTGCCTTGCATTGCATTGCCTTGCATTGCATTGCCCTTCCTTACCCTGCCTTGCCTTGCCTTTGCTTTGCCCCTCTTTGTCTTCTTTGCTCTGCCCCGCCCGGCCCTCCAATGACCTGCCTTGCCTTGCCTTGGCCTTCCTTGCCTTGCCTTGCCTTGCCCTGCCTTCAATGCCCTGCCCTACCTTTGCCCTGCCTTGCCTGCCTTGCCTTGGCTTGCATTGCCTTGCCCTGCCTTGCTCTGCCCTGACCTGCCTTACCCTGCCTTCCTCTGCCTTGCCCTGCCTTGCCCTGCCCTGCCCTGCCCTACTCTGCCCTGCCCTTGCCCTGCCATGCTCTGCCTAGCCTCTCCTAGCCTTTCCTAGCCACGCCTTGCCTTTCCTATCCACGCCTTGCCTTGCCTAGCCATGCCTTTCTTTGTCTTGCCTAGCCACGCTTTTCCTTTCCTTGTCTAGCCACGCCTTGCTTTCCCTTGCCTAGCCTCTCCTTTCTTACCTAGCCAAGCCTTGCCTTTCCTAGCCACGCCTTGCCTAGCGACGCCTTGCCTTGCCTAGCCACGCCTTGCTATGCCTAGCCACGCCTTGCCTTGTCTTGCCTAGACACGCCTTTCCTTGCCTAGCCACACCTTGCCTTTCTTTGCCTAGCCACGAATTGCTTTGCCTTGCCTTGCCTTGCTATGGCCTGCCCTGAACTGCCTTGCCTTGCCTTGCCTTTCCTTTTCTTGCTTTGACTAGCCTTGCCCTGCCTTGCCTTGCCTTGCCTTGCCCTGATTTGCCCTGCCCTATCCTGCCCTGCCTAGTATTGCCTTGCCTTGCCTTGCCTTGCATTGTCCTTCCTTACCCAGCCTTGCCTTGCCTTTGCTTTGCCCCTCTTTGTCTTCTTTGCTCTGCCCCGCTCGGCCCTCCAATGACCTGCCTTGCCTTGCCTTGGCCTTCCTTGCCTTGCCTTGCCTTGCCCTGCCTTCAATGCCCTGCCCTGCCCTTGCCCTGCCTTGTCTGCCTTGCCTTGCCTTGCCTTGCCTTGCCCTGCCTTGCTCTGCTCTGACCTGCCTTGCCATGCCTTGCACTGCCTTGCCCTGCTTTGCCCTGCCCTGCCCTGCTCTGCCCTTCCCTTGCCCTGGCATACCCTGCCTAGCCTCTCCTAGCATTTCCTAGCAACGCCTTGCTTTTCCTATCCACGCCTTGCCTTGCCTAGCCATGCCTTTCTTTGCCTTGCCTAGCCACGCTTTTCCTGGCCTTTTCTAGCCACGCCTTGCCTTCCCTTGCCTAGCCTCTCCTTGCCTTACCTAGCCACGCCTTGCCTTTCCTAGCCACGCCTTGCCTAACCACGCCTTGCCTTGCTTAGCCACGCCTGCTTTGCCTAGCCACCCCTTGCCTTGTCTTGCCTAGACACGCCTACCCTTGCCTAGCCACACCTTGCCTTTCCTTGCCTAGCCACGCCTTGCCTTGCCTTGCCTTGCCTTGCCTTGCCCTGCCTTGCCCTGCCTTGCCCTGCCTTGCCTTGACTTGCCCTGCCCTGGAGTGCCTTGCCTTGCCTTGACTTGCCTTGCCTTGCCCTGCCTTACCTTGCCTTGCCTTGAATTGCATTGCCTTGCCTTGCATTGCCCTTACTTACCCTGCCTTGCCTTTCCTTGGCCTTCCTTTCCTTGCCTTGCCCTGCCCTGCCTTATTAGCCCTGCCCTGCCCTTGCCCTGCTTTGCCCTGCCTTGCCTTGAATTGCCTTGCTTTGCCTTGCTCTGCCCTGAAATTCTTTGCCATGCCTTGCTCTGCCTTGCCCTGTCTTGCCCTGCCCTGCCCTGCCCTGCCTGCTCTGCCCTGCCCTGCCTTGCCTTGCCTTGCCTTGCTTTGACTTGCCTTGCATTGCCTTGCCTTGCATTGCCCTTACTTGCCCTTCCTTGCCTAGCCTTGTCTTGCCTCTCTATGTTTTTCAATGCCTTGCACTGCCTTACCCTGCACAGCCATGTCCTGCCTGCCCTGCAATGACCTACACTCCCCTGCCCTGCCCTGCCTTGCCCTGCCTTGCTCTGCCTTACCCTGCACTGCCATGCCCTGCCCTGCCCTGCCCTGCCAAACCACACCTTGCCTTGCCTTGCCTAGCCACGCCTTGCCTTGCCTTGCCTTGCCTTGCTTAGCCACCGCTTGCCTTGCCTTGCCTTAGCCAAGCCTCGCCTTGCCTAGCCACAACTTGCCTTCCTTAATCACGTCTTGCCCTGCCCTGCTCTGCCTTGCCTTGCCTGGCCTTGCCTTGCCTTGCCTTTCCTTACTTTCCTTTGCCTTGCCTTGCCCTGCAATGTATTGCGCTCCCTTGCCCTGCCCTGCCCTGCACTGCCATTCCCTGCCCTAACCTGACCAGCCTTGCACTGCCTAACCTTGCCCTGCCTTGCTCTGCCTTTCCCTTCCTTGCCCTGCCTTGCCCTGCCTTGCCTTGCCTTGCCCTGGATTGGCCTGCCTTGCCTTGCCTTGCCTTGCCTTGCCTTGCCTTGCCTTGCATTGCCTTGCCTTGCCTTGCCATGCATTGCCTTGCCTTGCATTGCCCTTACTTACCCTGCCTTTCCTTTCCTTGGCTTCCTTGCCTTGCCTTGCCTTGCCCTGCCTTGCCTTGCCTTGCCCTGGCCTGGCCTGCCTTGCCTTGCCTTGCCTTGCCTTGCCTTGCCCCGCCTTGCTTTGCCATTCCTTGCCCTGCCTTGCCCTGCTCTGTCCTGCCACGCCTTGCCTTGCCTTGCCCTGCCCAGCCCTGCCCTGACAAACACTGCCCTGCCCCGCTCTGCTCTGCTTTGCCTTGCTTTTCTTTGATTTGTCTTGCCTTGGCTTTCCTTGCCTTGACTTGCACTGCGTTGCCTTGCATTGCCATTCCTTGCCCTGCCTTATCTTGCCTTGCATCTTTTTGTCTTGCCCTGCCCTGCACCGCCCTGCACTCCCCTGCCTTGCCTTGCCTTGGCCTACCATGACTTCCCTTGCTTTGCTCTGATTTACCCTGACCTGCCCTGCCCTGCCCTGTCCTCCCTTGATCTGCTCTGCCCTGCCATGCCCTGCCTTGCCGTGCATTAAATTGGCTTGCCTTGCCTTTCGTTGCCTTGCCTTGCCCTGCCCTGTCCTGCCCTGCCCTGCCCTGCCCTGCCTTGCTTTGCCTTGTCTGGCCTTGCCTTGACTTGCCTTTCTTTACCTTGCCTTGCCTTGCCATGCCTTGCGTTGCCTTGCCCTGCCCTGCATTGCCCTGCCCTGCCCTAACGTGACCTGACCTTCCCTGCCTAGCCTTGCCTTGCGTTACCTTGCCTTGATTGTCTTTCCCTTGCATTGCCTTGCCTTGCATTTCCTTGCCATGCTTTGCTTGCCTTGTCTTGCCTAGACACCTCTTGCCTTGCCTTGCCACGGCTTGCCTTGCCTAGCCACGGCTTGCCTTGCCTAGCCACGCCTTGACTTGTCTTGCCGAGTCAAGCCTTGCCTTTCCTAGCCACGCCTTCCCTTGACTTGCCTAGCCACGCCTTGCTTTGTCTTGCCTTGCCTTGCCTTTTCCTGCCTTGCCTTGTCTGGTCATGTCTTGCCTGGCCTTTCCTTGCCTTGCTTTACCTTGCCTTGCCTTGCCTTGCCTTGCTTTGCCTAGGCTTGCCCTGCCTTGCCTTGCCTTGCCTTGCCATGCCTTGTATTGCTCTTACTTACTCTGCCTTGCCTTGCCTTTGCTTTGCCTCTCTTTGTCTTCTTTGAACTGCCCCGCCCGGCAATCCCCTGCACTGCCTTGCCTTTCCTTGACCTTCCTTGCCTTGCCTTCCCTTGCCCTGCCTTCAATGCCCTGCCCTGCCCTGCCCTTCTCTGCCTTGCCCTGCCTTGCTTTGCCTTGCCTTGCCCTGCCTTGCCCTGCCCTGACCTGCCTTGCCATACCTTGCCCTGCCTTGCTCTGCCTTGCCCTGCCCTGCCCTGTTTTGCCTTGCCTTGCCTTGCCTTGCCTTGCCTTGCCTTGTTTTGCCTTGCCTTGCTTTGCCTTGCCTTGCATTACCCTGCCCTGCCCTGCCTTACCCTGCACTGCCCTGACCTACACTGCTCTGCCCTGCCCTACCCTGCCCTGCCTTGCCTTGCCTTGCCCTGATTTGCCCTTCTCTGCCCTGCCCTGCCTTGCCTTGCCTTGCCTTGCCTAGCCTTATCTTGCCTTGCCTTGCCTTGCCTTTCTTTGCCTTGCCTTGCCTTCCCTTGCCTTGCCTTGCCTTGCCTGGCCTTGCCTTGCCTTGCCTTGCCTTGCCTTTCCTTGCCTTGCCTTGCCTTGCCCTGTCCTGCTCTGTCCTGCCCTGCACTGTCCCTGCCAGGCCCTGCCATGACCTGCCCTGCAATGCCCTGCTCTGTGCTGCCCTGCCTTGCCTTTCCTTTCCTTGCTTTGCCTTGTCTTGCCTTGCCTTGCCTTTCCCTGCTTTGCCCTGCCCTGCTCTGCTTTGCCTTGCCTTGCCTTGCCTTGCTTTGCGTAGCCTCAACTTGCCTTACCTAGCCACGCCTTGCCTTTCCTAACCACGCC
Source organism: Zootermopsis nevadensis (assembly GCF_977971745.1). Lineage (NCBI taxonomy): Eukaryota > Metazoa > Arthropoda > Insecta > Blattodea > Termopsidae > Zootermopsis > Zootermopsis nevadensis. The sequence continues at coordinate 16,106,824 of NW_028259139.1, read as the reverse complement.
TTGCCTTGTCTAGCCACGCATTGCCTTTCCTAGCTACGCCTTGCCTAAGCACGAATTGCCTTGCCTAGAAACGCCTTGCCTTGGCTAGCCACGCATTGCCTTTCCTAGCCACGCCTTGCCTAGTCACGCCTTGCCTTGCCTAGAAACGTTTTGCCTTGCCTAGACACGCCTTGCCTTGCCTTGCCTTGCCTGCTTTGCCCTGCCTTGCCCTGCCTTGACTTGCCTTGCCTTGACTTGACTTGCCTTGCTTGTCTTGCAATGTCATGTAATGTAAGGTAACGTAATGTAATTCAAATCATGGCATGTGAAGGCAAGCCAAGGCAAGGCTATGTTAGGCAAGGCAAGGCACGGCAAGGCATAGGAAAACAATGCAAGGAAATTTTAGGTGCGGCAAAAGAAAGCAAGGCAAGGCAAGGGAAGTCAAGTCATGGCAAGGCAAGCCAAAGCAAGGCAATTCAAGACATAATATAACAACACACTAATCTGCATGTAACTTACATAATATTAAACGGAAAAAGTGCTACTTTTAACCATTGAATATCTAAACCTAACGTATATGTTTATTATAATTCGAAACAATTCCCTTCAACTTTATGAACCACCATTTGAGGAAATTTTTGGACGACGTGTTAAGTAAGGGTAGACTAATGTTTTGAATTTTGCGGACTGAGACGTGTGAAAATAAATACTGTTTATATTTTAAAGTTTGTACGTTAATTTGAAAGGATGACGATCTTCAAAATATATCATGCATGATTTCCTTAAAGAATAGTGTTTTTATATAAGGGATTAATATGATAAGGGAAACATAACAATACTCTAATTTGCCTGTAATTTAAATAATATTAAACGGATAAACGGTTTACTTGAAAGAAATGAATATCTAACTCTAATGTATATGTTTATGAAAATTGGAAACATTTCCCGTCAACATTACGAAACACAATTTCTGACACATTTTGGAAGATCTGAAATATACTGGTGGACTAATGTTTTGAATTTTTTGTTCTGAGCTGTGTCCACAAAATACTGTTTGTATTTTAACTTTGTAAGTAATCTTGAAAGGATTACATTGTTAAAGGTACATCATGCTTCTTTACCTTAAATGATTAGTGTTTTTAATATAAAACATCAATACGATAAGACGACTTCATACAACCGTCTTACGTAAGTCTGTCTGTAAATTACAATGCATCGTGTATATTCACATAAATCTTTGTTCCTGCGATGTTTTATATTAAAAACACTTTTCATTTGAGGTAATTAAGCATGATGTACTTCTAACAAGTAATCCTTTTTAAAAAACATGTAAACGTAAAAATACATACAGTATTTAGTGGCACACAGATTAGAATGCAAAATTTTATTTTTAAGACCACCCTTAAATCACAAGATCCCCAAAAACGGTTAAAAAGTGGTTGATTATAAATTTGTTGGGAAATGTTTCAAATTATAATAAACGTGTACATTAGGATTAGATATTCATTATTTTAAAGTAGCACATTTGTCCGATTAATATTATTTAAGTTACACGCCGGTTAGTGTGAAGTTATATTATGCGTTTTGAGCTCTTAAAAGTACACAATTCTGTATCAAAGAAAATCGGCGTGCAGCGACCACAGACATCGACGAGGATAATCGCAGTTACAAAAATGTGTGTGAATATATACGATGCAATGTTATCTACAGACAGACTTGAGTTTTGACGGTTGTTTGAAGACGATTTATCACATAAATGTCTTTTATAAAAAAAATATTCTTTTAAGTAAATAATGCATGATGTTTTTCGAACATCTTAATCCTTTCGAGCATACGTACAAACGTGAAAATACAAACAGTATTTATTGACACACGGCTCAGTACACAAAATTAAAAACATTTTTCTTTCGTACATAACAGGTCGTACAAAAAGTGTCTTAAAAGTGAGTTCATGAAGTTGAATGGAATTGTTTCGAACTATTATTAACATATACGTTAAGGTTACATAGTCAATGATTTAAAGTAGCACTTATGTATGATTAATATTGTTTAAGTTACAGGGAGAATGTTGTGTTAACATATTATGCGATTAAGCTCTGAATAGCTCACAATTCAGTATCAACGAACATCGGCGTGCTGCGACCACAGGCAGCGACGAGGATAATCGCAGTTACAAAGATGTGTGTGAATATATACGATGCAATTTTATCTACAGACAGACTTGAGTTTTGAAGGTTGTTTGAAGACGACTTAACACATAAATGTCTTATATAAAAAAAAATTCTTTTAAGTAAATAATTCATGATGTTCTTCGAACTTCTTCATCCTTTCAAAGTTACGAACAAACGTGAAAATACAAACAGTATTTGTTGACACACGGCTCAGTACGCAAAATTCAAAACATTTGTCTTTCGTACATAATTGGTCTTCCAAAAATTATCAGAAATGTTAGATCATAAAGTTGAAGGGAATTGTTTCGAACTATTATAAACATAAACGTTAGGGTTAGATAGTCAATGGTTTAAAGTAGCACTTATTTTCGATTAATATTGTTTAAGTTACAGGGAGAATGTTGTGTTAACATATTATGCTTTTTAAGCTCTGAATAACTCACAATTCTGTATGATCGAACATCGGCTCCCAGCAACCACATAGTATGTTGAAGAATATCGCAGTAATTAAGATATGTGTGATTTTATACGATGCAATGAAATTTACAGACTAATTTGAGTTTTGATGTGTGTTTGAAGACGTCTTATCATATATATATTTTATATTAAGAAATCTATTCTTTTGAGGTAATAAAACATGAAGTAACTCTAACAATGTTATTCTTTTAAAATTGAATATAAACGTTAAACTACAAACAGTATTTAGTGGCACACAGTACAGAATTGACAAATTAAAAAATTAGACCAACCGTATATTACAGGTCGTAAAAAACTGTTAGAAATACCGGTTCATAAAGTTGAAAGGAAATATTTCCAATTATTATAAACATGTATATTTAAGATAGATATTCATTTCTTTAAAATAGCACTTTTGTCCGATTAATATTATTTAAGTAACAGGAAGATAGTGTGTTATCATAACATGCGTTTTCAACACTGAATAGCACACAATACTGTGTCAACGAACTTCGGTTTTTTGCTATGACATAGTTTATGAGGATGTATCGCAACTACAAAGATTTGTGTTAATATATATGATATTTACAGAGAGACTTAGGATTTGTTGGTTGTTTGAAGTGGTCTTATCATATATATATTTTATAGTAAAACACTATTCATTTGAGCAAATCAAGGATGATATACCTCGAACAATGTTATCCTTTCAAAATTAGAAACAAAAATAAAAATACAAAGAGTATTTTATGGTTAAAGCTCAGAACGCAAAATTCAATACATTAGTCCACCCGAATATTTCAGGTAGACCAAAAACTGTCAAAAATGGTGTTTCATCATGTTGACGGGAAATGTTAACAATTTTTATAAACATATACATTAGGTTTAGATATACATTTATTTTAATTAAAACTTTTTTCCGTTCAATATTATTTAAGATACAGGCAAATTAGTGTGTTGTCATTTTTCTTGTTTTCAGCTATGAAAAGCCCTCAATTCTGTATCAACGTACATCGGCGTGCAGATATAGCAAGGCACGGCAGACCAAGGAAGTGCAGGGCAGGGCAGGGAAATGCAGGGCGCTGCCTGGCAGGGAAAGGGAAGGCAAAGCAAGACAAGGCACAGCAAAGCAAGGCAAGGCAAGGCAAGGCAAGGCAAGGCAAGGCTAGGCAAGACAAGGCAAGGCAGGGAAGGTCAAGGCAGGGGAGAGCAAAGCAGGACAGGGCAGGGCAAAGCAGGGCATGGCAGAGCAGGGCAGGTCAGGGCAGAGTAAGAAAAGGCAGAGCAGGGCAGGGCAAGGCAGAGCAGGGCAGGGCAGGGCAAGGCATTTCAGGGCAGGGCAAGGCAAGGCACGGCAAGGCAAGGCATGGCAAGGAATGGCAGGGCAAGACGAGGCACAGAAAGGCAAGGCAAAGCAGGGTAGGCAAGGCAGGACAGGGCAGAATAGGGCAGGGCAGGGAAGTGCTGGGCAGAGTAGGGCAGGTCAGGTCAGGGCAATGTAAGACTGGGCGGGGCAGGGCAGGGCAGTGCAGGGTAAGGCAAGGCAGTGCAAGTTAGGGCAGAGCAAGGCAAGGCAGAGCAGGGAAGGGCAGGGCAGCGCAGGACAGGACAGAGCATGGCAGGGCAAGAAAGGGAAGTCAGGGCAAGGCTGGGCATGGCAGTGCAAGGCGAGGCAAGTCAAGGCAAGGAAAATCAGAGCAGGGCAGGGCAGAGCAAGGCAGGGCAGGGCAGTTAAGAGCAGATCAGTGCAGGTCAGGGCAGGGCATGGCAGGGCACGGCAGGGCACGGCAGGGCACGGCAGGGCACGGCAGGGCACGGCAGGGCACGGCAGGGCACGGCAGGGCATGGAAGGGAAGTCAGGGCAAGGCTGGGCATGGCAGGGCAAGGCGAGGCAAGTCAAGGCAATGAAAATCAGAGCAGGGCAAGGCAGGGCAGAGCAAGGCAGTTCATGGCAGGCCAGGACAGGGCAAAGCAAGGCAGAACAAGACAAGGCAAGGCGAGGCAGGGTAGGGCAGGGCAAGGCATGGCAAGGCCTGGCAGGGCAGAGCAGGGCAGGAAAAGGCAAGGCATGGTAAGACAAGTCAAGTCAAAGCATGGCAAGGCAAGGGATGACAGTTCAGGGCAGGGCAGGGCAAGTCTAGGCAAGGCAAGGCAATGCAGGGCAGTTTAGGGCAGGGCATGGCAGGGCAGGGCAAGTCTATGCAAGGAAAGGCAAAGCAGTTTAGGGCAGGCTAAGGCATGGTAGGGCAGGGCAAGTCTAGCCAAGGCAAGGCAAGGCAAGGCAGGGCAGTTTAGGGCAGGCCAAGGCATGGCAGGGCAGGGCAAGGCATGGCAGGGCAAGGCAAGGCATGGTAAGACAAGGCAAGTAGAGGCATAGAAAGGAAAGGGAAGGCAGGGCAGTGCAGGGCAAGGCAAGGTAGGCCAAAGCAAGGCAGAACAAGCAGATCAGTTCAGGCAAGGCAATGCAGGGCAGGGCACGGCAAGTCACGGCATGGCAGGACAGGGCAGGATAAGGCAGGATAAGGCAAAGCAAGGCAAGGCTGGGAAGGGCAGGTTAGATCAGGGTAGGGGAGGGCAGGCAATGTAAGACAGGGCAGGGCAATGTAAGTTAAAGCAGGGAAGGCAGAGCAAGGCAGAACAAGGCAAGGCAAGACAAAGCAGAGCGGGTCAGGGCAAGGCAGGGCAAGGCAAGGCAGGGCAAGACAAGGCAGGGCAGGGTAAGGCAGAGCAAGGCAATGCAGCTCAGTGCAGGGTAGGTCTGGTCAAGGCAGGGCAAAGAAGGGTTAGACAAGGCAGGGCAGGGCAGGGCAGGACAGGGCAGGGATTGCAGCGCAGGGCAAGGCAAAGAAATGCAAGGCAAGGCGTGGCCTTGCACTACCTTGTCCTGCTTTGCCTTACTCTACCCTCCTATGTCTTGCCCTGCCCTGACCTCCCCTGCATTGACCTTCCCTGTGCTGCCCTGCCTTGCCTATCCTTTCCTTGCCTTGCCTTGCAATGCCTTGCTCCGCCCACACTCCCCTGACCTGCCTTGCCTTCCCATGGCCTACCTTGCCATGCCTTGTCTTTCCCTGCCTAGCCCTGAACTGCCATGCCGTGCACTGACCTGCCCTGACCTACAATGCCCTGCCCTGCCCTTTCCTGCCTGACCTAACTTGCCTTGCCTTGCATTGCCTTGCCTTACCTTGCCTTGCATTGTCTTGCCTTGCCTTTCCTTTCCTTACCTTGCCTTGCCTTGCTCTGCCTTGCATTGCCCTGCTCTATAATTTCCTGCTCTGCCCTGCCGTGCCCTTGCATGCATTGTCCTGCAATGTGCTGCTCTGCCTTGTCTTTCCTTTACTTTCCTTGCCTTGCCTTGCCTTGCCTTCCCTTGATTTGCCTTGCCTTGCCTTACTTTGCCTTGCCTTGCCCTGCTTTGCCCATCCTTGTCCTGCATTGCCTTGCCTTGCTTTGACTTTCCTTGCCTAGTCACGTCATGCCTTGCCTTCTCTAGCCACGCCTTGCCTTGCCTTGCCTAGCCTCACCTTGACTTACCTAGCCACGCCTTGCCTTTCCTAACCAAGCCTTGCCTTGCCCTGCCTTCTCTGTACTGCCCTGCCCTGCCCTTTCCTGGCCTGCAATTGACCTACCCTGCCCTGCCTTGCCTTGACTTGCCTTGCCTTGTCCTGTTTTGAACTGCCCTGACATGCCTAGCCATGCATTGCCCTGCCCTGCTCTGCCCAGCCGTGCTCTGCCTTGCCTTTCCTTGCCTTACCTTGCCTTGCATTGCCTTGCCTTGCATTGCCCTGCCTTGCCTGTTTGCCATGACCTGCCCTTCATGACCTACACTGCCCTGCCATGCCAAGACCTGCCCTGCCCTGCCCTGCTCTGCCCTGCCCTGCTCTGCCCAGCCGTGCCCTGCCTTGCCTTTCCTTTCCTTGCCTTGCCTTGCATTGCCCTTTCTTGATTTGCCTTGCCTTGCCTTGCCTCTCTTTGCCTTGCCCAGACTTGCTCCGCCCTGCACTCCCCTGCCCTGCCTTGCGTTGGCATGGCCTACATTGCCTTGCTTTGCCTTGCCCTGCCTTGCTTTGCCCTGCCCTGCCCAGCCCTGCGCTGCCCTGCCCTGCCCTGACCTACATTGCCCTGCACTACCCTGCCCTGCACTGCCCAGAATTGCCTTGCCATGCCTTGCCTTGCCTTGCTTTGCCTAGCCTTGCCCTGCCTTGCTTTGCCTTGCCTGGCCTTGCCCTGTTTTGCCCTGCCTTGTCCTGCTCTGCCTAGCCTTGATTTGCCTTGAATTGCCTTGCATTGCATTGCCTTGCCTTGCATTGCTCTCCCCTGCCCTGCATTCTCTTGCCTTGGCCTTAATTGCCTTGTTTTGCCTTGCCTTGCCTTCAATGCCCTGCACTGCCCTTGCCCTGCCTTGCCCTGCCTTGAATTGCCTTGCCTTGCTTGGCCCTTCCTTGCTCTTCCCTGACCTGTCATGCCATGCCTAGCTCTGACCTGCTCTGCCTTGAGCTGCCCTGCCCTACACTGCTCTGCCCTACCCTGCCTTGCCTTGCCTTGCCTTGTCTTGCCTTGCATTGTCATGCCTTGCATTGCCCTTCCTTGCCCTTCCTTACCTTGCCTTGCTCCGCCCCACACTCCCCTGCCCTTCCTTGCCTTCCCATGGCATACCTTGTCTTATCTTGCCTTGCTCTGACTTGCCCTACTCTGACCTGACCTACACTGCCCTGCCCTGCCCTGCCTTGCCTTGCTTTGCCCTAATTTGCCCTACCCTGACCTACCATACCTTGCCTTCCATGCCTTGCCTTGCCTTATCTTGGATTGCCTTGCCTTGCCTTGCCATGTCTGGCCTTTCCTTGCCTTGCCTTGCCTTGCCACGCATTGTCTTTCCTAGCCACGCCTTGCCTTGCCCTGACCTGACCTACACTGCCCTGCCTTGCCCTGCCCTGCCTTGCTCTGCCCTTCCCTGCTTTGCCTTGCCTTGCCTTGCCTAGCATTATTTTGCCTTGCAATGCCCTTTCTTGATCTCCTTTGCCATGCCTTTCCTTGCCTCTCTTTTTCTTGCCCTGCCTTGCTCCGCCCTGCACTACCCTGCCCAGCCTTTCTCCGCCCTGCACTACCCTGCCCTGCCTTCCCTTGCCATGGACTACCTTGCCTTGCCTTGCCCTGCCATGCCTTGCCTTGCCCTGCCCTGCCTAGCCCTGCCCTACCCTGCCCTGGCCTGCCCTTCCCAGACCTAAACTGCTCTGCCCTGCTTTGCCCTGCCTTGCAATGCCCTGCCCTGCACTGCCATGCCCTGCTCTGCCCTGCCTTGAACTGCCTTGCCTTTCCCTGCCTTGCCTTGACAGGCCTTGCCTTGCCTTGCCTTGCCATGCCTTGCCTTACCTTGACCTGCTTTGCCTTGCCTTGCCTTTCTTTATTTGTCTTGCCTTGCCGCTTTGCAATGCACTGCCCTGCCTACCCGCCCTGCTCTCCCCAGCTCTGCCTTGCCTTGACTTGCCATGCCTTTTCCTCCCTGTTCCGCCCTGACCTCCCCTGAACTGCCTTGACTTGCCTTGGCCTGCCTTGCCTTCCCTTGCATTGCCCTGCCCTGCTCTGCCTTGCCCTGCCTTGCCCTGCCTTGCCATGCCTTTCCTTGCCTAGAAAATACTTGCCTTCCTTGCCTAGCCACGCCTTGCCTTGCCTTGTCTAGCCACGACTTGCCTTGCCTTGCCTAGCCTCTCCTTGCCTTTCCTAGCCACGCCTTGCCTTTCCTATCTACGCCTTGCTTTGCCTAGCCACGCCTTGGCTTTCCTACCCACGCCTTTCCTATCCACGCCTTGCCTTGCCTTGTCTTGCCGAGTCAAGCCTTGCCTTCCCTAGCCACGACTTCCCTTGCCTTGCCTAGCCACGCCTTGCCTTGCCTTGCCTTGCCTTGACTTGCCTTGCCCTGCCTTGCCCTGCCTTGAGGTGCGTTGCCTTGAATTGCCTTGCCTAGCCATGCCTAGCCCTGCCTATCCACGCCTTGCCTTAACTAGCGACGACTTGCTTTGCCTAGCCACGCCTTTACTTGTCTAGTCACGCCTAGGCTTGCCTAGCCACGCCTTGCCTTACATAGCAACGACTTGGCTTGCCTTGCCTTGAATTGTCTTGCCTAGGCACCACTTGCCTTGTCTAGCCACGCCTTACCTTGCCTAGCCACTCCTTGCCTTGCCTAGCCACAACTTGCCTTGCCTTGCCTTGCCTTGCTCTGTCTTTCCCTGCCTTGCCCTGCCTTGCCCTGTTATGCACTCGCCTGACTTGCATTGCCTTTGCCTTCCTTGCCTTGCCTTGCCTTGCCCTGCCTTCCCTGCCCTTCCCTGACATTTCCTGCCCTGACCTGCCCTGCCCTGCCCTGACCTGTTTTGCCATGCCTGGCCCTGAATTGCCCTGATTGCCCTGCACTGCCCTGCACTCCCCTGCCCTGATCTACACTGCCCTGCCTTGACCTGCCCTGCCATGCTCTGCCCTGCTCTACCCTGCCCTGCCCTGCCTTTCCCTGCCTTGCCCTGCCTTGCAATGCCCTGCCCTCCTTTGCCTTGCCTTACCTTGCTTTGCCTTGCTTGGCTTTGCCTTGCCTTGCCTTACCTTGCCTTCCCTTGCCCTGTCATGCACTGCCTTGCCCTGCCCTTCCCTGCCACGCCTTGCCTTGCCTTTCCCTGCCCTGCCCTGCCCTGCCGTGCCCTACACTGCCCTGCCCCGCCGTGCCCTGCCTTCCTTGCTTTGCCTTGCCTTTCCTTTTTTTGCATTGCCTTGCATTGCATTGCCCTTTCTTTCCCCGCCTTGTCTTGCCTTGCCTTGCCTCTCTTTGTTTTGCCCTGCCCTGCACCGCACTGCACTCTCCTGCCCTGCATTGTTTTGGCCTACCATGCCTTGCCTTGCCTTGCCCTGCCTTGCCTTGAACTGCCCTGCTCTGCCCTGCCCTGCTCTGCCCTGCCCTGCCATGCCCTGTCTGCCTTGCCTTACCTTTCGTTGCCTTGCCTTGTCCTGTCCTGCCCTGCACTGAATTGCTTTGCCTTGAATTGCATTGCCTTGCCTTGATCAGTCTTGCCCTGCATTGCCCTGCCCTGCCTTGCACTGCCATGCCCTGCCCTACCCTGACTTGCCCTGCTCTACCCTGCCTAGAATTGCCTTGCCTTGCCTTGATTGCCTTTCCTTGCATTGCCTTGCCTTTCCTTGCCATGACCTGCCCTGACCTGCCCTGCCCTCCCTTGCTCTGCCCTGCCCTGCCATGAACTGCCCTGTCCTGCCTTGCCTTGCCTTGTCTGGCCTTGCCTTGCCTTGCCTTGTCTTGCGTTGCTTTGCCTTGTACTGCCTTGCCCTTCCTTGCCCTGCCCTGCCCTGCACTGCCCTGTACTGCCCTACCCTGACATGCCCTGCCCTGTTTAGCCATGCCTTGCCTTGCCTTGCCTTGATTGCCTTGCCTTACATTGCCTTGCCATGCCTAGACACCTCTTGCCTTCCCTTGCCTAGCCACGCCTTGCCTTGCCTAGACGCGCCTTGACTTGCCGAGCCAAGCCTTATCTTGCCTAGCCACGCTTTGCCTTGCCTAGCCACGCCTTGCCTTACCTAGCCACACCTTGCCTTGCCTTGCCTTTCCTTGCATTGCCTTGTCTTACCTTGCCTTGCCTAGCCTTGACTTGCGTTGCGTTGCCTAGCCTTGCCTTGCCTTGCCTTGCCTTACCTTACCTTGCCTAGCCTTGCCTTGCCTTGCCTTGCCTTGCCTTGCCTTGCCTTGCCTTGTCTTGCCTTGCATTGTCTTGCCTTGCATTGCTTAGCCACGCCTTGCCTTGCCTTGCTTACCCACGCCTAGACTTGCCTTGTCTAGTTACGCCTTGCCTTGCCTTCCTAGCATCTCCTTGCCTTACCTAGCCACGCCTTGCCTTTCCTAACCACGCCTTGCCTTGCCTAGCCTCGACTTGCATTTCCTAACCACGCCTAGCCTAGCCACGCCTTACCTTCCATAGCCACGCCTTGCCTTGTTTTGCCAAGTCACGCCTTGCCTTGCCTAGCCACGCCTTGCCTTGCCTTGCCTTTCCTGCTTTGCCCTGCCTTGCTCTGCCTTGACTTGCCTTGCCTTGCCTTGACTGGCCTTGCTAGTCTTGCAATGTAATGTAATGTAAGGTAACGTAAGGTGATGTAATGTAAGGCAAATCGAGGCATATGAAGGCAAGTAAAGGCAAGGCAAGGCAAGGCAAGGCAAGGCAAGGCAATGTTAGGCAAGGCCAGGCACGGCAAGGCAAGGGAAGGCAATGCAAGGAAATTTTAGGAGCGGCAAAAGAAGGCAAGGCAAGGGAAGTCAAGGCATGGTAAGGCAAGCCAAGGCAAGGCAATTCAAGACATAATATAACAACACACAAAATTGCATGTAACTTACATAATATTAAACGGACAAAAGTGCTATTTTTAACCATTGAATATCTGAAACCTAACGTATATGTTTATAATAATTCGAAACAATTCCCTTCAACTTTATGAACCACCATTTGAGGCAATTTTTGGACGACGTGTTATGTAAGGGTAGACTAATGTTTTGAATTTTGCGTACTGAGCCGTGTGACAATAAATACTGTTTATATTTTAAAGTTTGTACGTTCATTTGAAAGGATGACGATGTTCAAAGAATATCATGCATGATTTCCTGAAAGAATAGTGTTTTATATAAAAGGGATTAATATGATAAGACTTCTTAAAACAACCGTCAAAACTCATGTCTGTCCCTAGACAACATTGCATTGTATATATTCACACTCATCTTTGTAACTTCGATAATCCTCGTCGAAGTCTGTGATAGCTGCACGCCGATATTGTTTGTATTTTAACGTTTGTACGTAATTTTTAAAGGAAAACTATATTCGAGGTATATCATAATTGATCATCTCAAAAGAATAGTGTTTTTAATTTAAAACATGTATATGATAAGACGTCTTCTAACAACTATCAAATCCTATGTCGGTCTGTAAATAAAATTGCATGGTATATATTCACACATATTTTTGTAACTGCGATATTCTTCAAAGTAACATATGGTCGCTGTGCGGCGATGTTCATTGATGCAGAATTTTGAGCTTTTTCAGATCTGAAAAAGGGAAAAATAACAACACACTAATTTGCCTGTAACTTAAATAATATTAAACGGATAAACGGTTTACTTGAAAGAAATGAATATCTAACTCTAATGTATATGTTTATAAAAATTGGAAACATTTCCCGTCGACATTACGAAACACCATTTCTGACAGTTTTTGGAAGATCTGAAATATACTGGTGAACTAATGTTTTGAATTTTTCGTTCTGAGCTGTGTCCACAAAATACTGTTTGTATTTTAACGTTTGTATGTTATCTTGAAAGGATTACATTGTTCAAGGTACATCATGCTTTTTTACCTTAAATGATTAGTGTTTTTAATATAATACATCAATACGATAAGACGACTTCATACAACCATCTTACGTAAGTCTGTCTGTAAATTACATTGCATCGTATATATTCACATAAATCTTTGTTTCTGTGATGTTTTATATTAAAAACACTTTTCATTTGAGGTAATTAAGCATGATGTACGTCGAACAAAGTAATCCTTTTTAAAATACATACAAACGTAAAAATCCATACAGTATTTAGTGGCACACACATTAGAATTCAAAATTCAATTTTTAAGACCACCCTTAAAACACAAGAGCCCCAAAAACGGTTAAAAAGGGGTGGTTCATATATTTGTTGGGAAATGTTTCAAATTATAATAAACGTGTACATTAGGATTAGATATTCATTATTTTAAAGTAGCACATTTGTCCGATTAATATTATTTAAGTAACAGGTAGATATTGTGTTATCATATCTTGCGTTTTCAACTGTGAATATGACACAATTCTGTGACAACGAACATCAGCCTACTGCTATAGCATAGTATGTGAGGGTCTATAGCAACTACAAAGATTTGTGTTATTATATATGATATTTACAGAAAGACTTAGGATATGTTGGTTGTTTCAAGTCGTCTTATCATATACAAGTTTTATATTAAAACACTATTCATTTGAGCAAATCAAAGATGATATACCTCGAACAATGTTATCTTTTCAAAATTAGAAACAAAAATAAAAATACAAAGAGTATTTTATGGTCATAGCTCAGAAAGCAAAAATCTATTCATTAGTCCAACCGCACTTTACAGGTCGTACAAAAACTGTCAGAAATGGAGGTAGTTAAAGTTGAAGGAAAAAGTTCCAATTATTATAAACATATACATTACGGTTAGATATTCATTGCTTCACAGTACTACTTATGTCCGATTAATATTATTTCAGATACAGGCAGCTTAGTGTGTAGTAATATTAATCGTTTTCAGCTCTGTCTGTATAGCACACAATTCTGTATCATCAAACATCGGCTTCCAGCCACTACATAGTATGTAAGGATCTATCGCAGCAACATAGATTTATGTGAATATATAGGATGCAATATAATTTACAACAGACTTAGGTTTTTATGTTTGTATGAAGTTGTCTTTTCGTATACATGTTTTATATTAAAAACACTAATCATTTGAGGTAATGAAGCATGATGTACGTAGAACAAAGTAATCCTTCTTAAAATACATACAAACGTAAAAATACATACAGCATTTAGTGGCACACAGATTAGAATGCAAAATTCAATTTTTAATACCATCCGTAAATCACAAGACACTTAAAAACGGTTAAAAAGTGGTGGTTCTTAAATTTGTTGGGAAATGTTTCAAAATATAATAAACGTGTACATTAGGATTGGATATTCATTATTTTAAAATAGCACATTTGTCCGATTAATATTATTTAAGTTACACGCCAGTTAGTGTGAAGTTATATTATTCGTTTTGATCTCTAAAAAGTAAACAATTCTGTATCAACGAACATCGGCGTGCAGCGACCAAAGACATCGACGAGGATAATCGCAGTTACAAAGATGTGTGTGAATATATACGTTGCAATGTTATCTACAGACAGACTTGAGTTTTGACGGTTGTTTGAAAACGACTTATCACATAAATGTCTTATATAAAAAACATTATTATTTTAAGTAAATAATGCATGATGATCTTCGAACATATTCATCCTTTCAAAGATACATACAAACGTGAAAATACAAACAGTATTTATTGACACACGGCTCAGTACACAAAATTAAAACATTTGTCTTTCGTTCATAACAGGTCGTCCAAAAATTGTCAGAAATGTTAGTTCATGAAGTTGAAGGGAATTGTTTCGAACTATTATAAACATATACGTTATGGTTAGATCTTCAGTGGTTTAAAGTAGCACTTATGTTCGATTAATATTGTTTAAGTTACAGGGAGAATGTTGTGTTAACATATTATGCGTTTAAGCTCTGAATAGCTCCCAATTCAGTATCAACGAACATCGGCGTGCAGCGACCACAAGCAGCGACGAGGATAAGCGCAGTTACAAAGATATGTATAAATATATATGATGCAATGTTAATTACAAACAGACTTGAGTTTTTAAGGTTGTTTGAAAACGACTTATCACATAAATGTCTTATATAAAAAACATTATTCTTTTAAGTAAATAATGCATGATGAACTTCGAACTTCTTCATCCTTTCAAAGTTACGTACAAACGTTAAAATACAAACAGTATTTGTTGACACACTGCTCAGTACGCAAAATTCAAAACATTTGTCTTTCGTACATAACAGGTAGTCCAAAAATTGTCAGAAATGATAGTTCATAAAGTTGAAAAAAATTGTTTCGAACTAGATATTCAATGGTTTAAAGTAGCACTTATGTTCGATTAATATTGTTTAAGTTACAGGGAGAATGTTGTGTTAACATATTATAAGTTTTAAGGTCTGATTGGCACAGAATTATGTATCAACGACCATCGGCGCACAGCAATCACATAGTATTTTGAAAAATATCGAAGTAATAAAGATATGTGTGATTATATACGATGCAATGAAATTTAAAGACTAATTTGAGTTTTGATGTTTGTTTGGAGACGTCTTAACATATATATATTTTATATTAGAAACAGTATTCTTTTGAGGTAATAAAATATGATGTTCCTCTAACAATGTTATCCCTTCAAAATTACATACAAACGTTAAAATACAAATAGTTTTTAGTGGCACACAGATCAGAATTAACATATGAAAGCATTAGAACATCCGTATATTACAGGTCGTAAAAAACTGTTAGAAGTAGTGGTTCATAAATTTGAAGGGAAATGTTTCCAATTATCATAAACATGTATATTTAAGATAAATATTTATTCCTTTAAAGTAGCACTTTTGTCCGAATAATATTATTTAAGTAGCAGATAGATATTGTGTAATCATATCTTGCGTTTTCAACTGAAAATATGACACAATTCTGTGACAACGAACATCGGCCTACTACTATAACATAGTATGTGAGGGTCTATAGCAACTACAAAGATTTGTGTTATTATATATGATATTTACAGAGAGACTTAGGATTTGTTGGTTGTTTCAAGTCGTCTTATCATATACATGTTTTATATTAAAACACTATTCATTTGAGCACATCAATAATGATATACCTCGAACAATGTTATCCTTTCAAAATTAGAAACAAAAATAAAAATACAAAGAGTATTTTATGGTTATAGCTCAGAACGCAAAATTCAATACATTAGTCCACCCGAATATTTCAGGTAGTCCAAAAACTGTCAGAAATGGTGTTTCATAATGTTGCCGGGAAATGTTAACAAATTTTATAAACATATACACTAGGTTTAGATATACATTTCTTTTAATTAAAACTTTTTTCCGTTCAATATTATTTAAGATACAGGCAAATTAGTGTGTTGTCATTTTTCTTGTTTTCAGCTATGAAAAGATCTCAATTCTGTATCAACGTACATCGGCGTGCAAATATAGCAAGCAAAGCAGACCAAGGAAGGGCAGGCAGGGCAGGGAAATGCAGGGCGCTGCCTGGCAAGGAAAGGCAAGGCAAGGCAAGACAAGGCACGGCAAAGCAAGGCAAGGCAAGGCAAGGCAAGGCTAGGCAAGACAAGGCAAGGCAGGGAAGGGCAAGGCAGGGGCGAACAGAGCAGGACAGGGCAGGGCAAAGCAGGGCATGGCAGAGCAGGGCAGGTCAGGTCAGAGTAAGAAAAGGCAGGGCAGGGCAGGGTAAGTCAAGGCAGGGCACGACAAAACAAGGCAGAGTAGGGCAGGGCAGGGCAGGGCAGGGCAGGGCAGGGCAAGGCATTTCAGGGCATGGCAAGGCAAGGCACGGCAAGGCAAGGCAGGGCAAGGAATGGCAGGGCAAGACGAGGCACAGAAAAGGCAAGGCAAAGCAGGGTAGGCAAGGCAGGGGATTGCATGGCAGGGCAAGGCGAGGCAAGTCAAGGCAAGGAAAATCAGAGCAGGGAAGGGCAGGAAAGGGCAGGCCAGGACAGGGCAAAGCAAGGCAGAGCAAGACAAGGCAAGGCGAGGCAGGGTAGGTCAGGGCAAGGCATGGCAAAGCCTGGCAGGGCAGAGCAGGGCAGGACAAGGCAAGGCATGGTAAGACAAGTCAAGTCAAAGCATGGCAAAGCAAGGGATGGCAGTTCAGGGCAGGGCAGGGCAAGTCTAGGCAAGGCAAGGCAATGCAGGGCAGTTTAGGGCAGAGCATGGCAGGGCAGGGCAAGTATATGCAAGGCAAGGCAAGGCAAGGCAGGGCAGTTTAGCGCAGGCCAAGGCATGGCAGGGCAGGGCAAGGCATGGCAGGGCAAGGCAAGGCATGGTAAGACAAGGCAAGTCGAGGCATAGAAAGGAAAGGGAAGGCAGGGCAGAGCAGGGCTGGGCAAGGTAGGCCAAAGCAAGGCAGAACAAGCAGATAAGGGCAGGCAAGGCAAGGCAGGGCAGGGCACGGCAGGGCACGGCATGGCAGGACAGGGCAGGATAAGGCAGGATAAGGCAGGGCAAGGCAAGGCTGGGAAAGGCAGGTTAGATCAGGGTAGGGGAGGGGAGGGCAGGGCAGGGCAGTGCAATGTAAGACAGGGCAGGGCAATGTAAGTTAAAGCAGGGAAGGCAGAGCAAGGCAGGGCAAGGCAAGGCAAGACAAAGCAGAGCGGGTCAGGGAAAGGCAGGGCAAGGCAAGGCAGCGCAAGACAAGGCAGGGCAGGGCAGGGTAGGACAGGGCAGGGATTGCAGGGCAAGGCAAAGAAATGCAAGGCAAGGCGTGGCCTTGCACTTCCTTGTCCTGCTTGGCCTTACTCTGCCCTCCTCTGACCTGCCCTGCCCTGACCTCCCCTGCATTCACCTTCCCTGTGCTGCCCTGCCTTGCCCTTCCTTTCTTTGCCTTGCCTTGCCTTGCTTTGCCTTGCCCTGCCTTGCTCCGTCCACACTCCCCTGCCCTGCCTTGCCTTCCCATGGCCTATCTTGCCATGCCTTGTCTTGCCCTGCCCAGCCCTGCCCTGCCATGCCCTGTCCTGACCTGCCCTTACCTACAATGCCCTGCCCAGCCCTGCCCTGCCATGCCCTGCCCTGACCTTCTCTGACCTACAATGCCTTGCCCTGCCCTTTCCTGCCTGCCCTGCCTTGCCTTGCCTTACATTGCCTTGCCTTATCTTGCCTTGCAAAGTCTTGCCTTGCCTTTCCTTTCCTTACCTTGCCTTGCCTTGCTCTGCCTTGCCTGCCCTGCTCTATCCTGCCTGCTCTGCCCTGCCGTGCCCTTCCCTGCATTTTCCTGCAATGTGCTGCTCTGCCTTGTCTTTCCTTTGCTTGCCTTGCCTTGCCTTCCCTTGATTTGCCTTGCCTTGCCTTACTTTGCCTTGCCTTGCCCTGCTTTGACCTTCCTTGCCCTGCCTTGCCTTGCCTTGCTTTCACTTTCCTTGCCTAGTCAAGTCTTGCCTTGCCTTCTCTAGCCACGCCTTGCCTTGCCTTGCCTAGCCTCACCTTGACTTATCTAGCCACGCCTTGCCTTTCCTAACCACGCTTTGCCTTGCCCTGCCTTCCCAGCACTGCCCTGCCCTGCCCTACCCTGGACTGCAATTGACCTACCCTGCCCTGCCTTGCCTTGTTCTGCCTTGAACTGCCTGACATGCCTAGCCGTGCATTGCCCTGCCCTGCTCTGCCCAGCCGTGCTCTGCCTTGCCTTTCCTTGCCTTACCTTGGCTTGCATTGCCTTGCCTTGCATTGCCCTGCCTTTCCTGTTTGCCCTGACCTGCCCTTCCTGACCTACACTGTTCTGCCTTGCCAAGACCTGCCCTGCCCTGCCCTGCTCTGCCCTGCCCTGCTCTGCCCAGCCCTGACCTGCCTTGCCTTTCCTTTCCTTGCCTTGCCTTGCTTTGCCCTTTCTTGATTTGCCTTGCCTTGCCTTGCCTACTTTGCCTTGCCCAGACTTCCTCCGCCCTGCACTCCCCTGCCCTGCCTTGCGCTGGCATGGCCTACTTTGCCTTGCCTTGCCTTGCCCTGCCTTGCTTTGCCCTGCAATGCCCAGTCCTGCGCTGTCCTGCCCTGCCCTGACCTACACTGCCCTGCCCTATCCTGCCCTGCCCTGCCCAGCCTTGCCTTGCCATGCCTTGCCTTGCCTTGCTTTGCCTAGCCTTGCCCTGCTTTGCTTTGCCTTGCATTACCTTGCCTTGCATTGCACTCCCCTGCCCTGCCTTCCCTTGCCTTGGCCTTAATTGCCTTGCTTTGCCTTGCCTTGAATTCAATGCCCTGCAATGCCCTTGTCCTGCCTTGCCCTGCCTTGCCCTGCCTTGCTTTGCGTTGCCTTGCCTTGCCTTGCCTTGATATGCATTGCCATGCATTGCTTTGCCTTTCCTTGCCACGAATTGCTTTGCCTTGCATTGCCCTGCCTTGCCCTGCTCTGCCCTTCCACGCCTTGCCTTGCCTTGCCCTGCCCTGCCCTGCCCTGACCTACAGTGCAATGCCCCGCCCTGCCCTGCTTTGCCTTGCCTTTCCTTGCCTTTTTTTGCCTTGGCTTGCCTTGCCTTGACTTTCATTGCCTTGCCTTGCATTGCCATACATTGCCATGCCTTGCATATTTTTGTCTTACCCTGCCCTGCACTCCCATGCCCTGCCTTGCCTTGGCCTACCATGCCTTCCCTTGCCTTGCCCTGATTTGCCCTGACCTGCCCTGCCCTGACTTCCCTTGCTCTGACCTGCCCTGGCATGCCCTGCCTTGCCGTGCATTGCCTTGCCTTGCCTTGCCTTTCGTTGTCTTGCCTTGCCCTGCCCTGCCCTGCCCTAACCTGCCCTGCCCTGCCTTGTCTTGCCTTGTCTGGCCTTGCCTTGAATTGCCTTTCCTTACCTTGCCTTGCCTTGCTTTGCCTTGACTTGCGTTGCCTTGCCTTGCCCTGCCTTGCCCAGCCTTGCCCTGCCCTGCCCTGCACTGCCTTGCCCTGCCCTACTCTGACCTGCCCTGCCCTGCCTAGCCTTGCCTTGCCTTGGCTTGACTTGATTGCCTTGCCATGCATTGAATTGCCTTGCATTTCCTTGCCTTGCCTTGCCTTGCCTAGACACCTCTTGCCTTGCCTTGCCTAGCCACGCCTTGCCTCGCCTAGACGCGCCTTGCCTTGCCGAGCCAAGCCTTACATTGCCTAGCCACGCCTTGCTTTGCCTAGGCACGCCTTGCCATGCCTAGCCACGAATTGCCTTGCCTTTCCTTTCCTTGCCTTGCCTTGTCTTGCCTTGCCTTGATTAGCTTTGACTTGCCTTGCCTTGCCTAGCCTTGCCTTGCCTTGCCTTGCCTTACCTTATCTTGCCTAGCCTTGCCTTGCCTTGCATTACCTTGACTTGCCTTGTCTTGCCTTGCTTTGCCTTGCCTTGCTTTGCCTAGCCACGCCTTGCCTTGCCTTGCGTACCCAAGCGCTGCCTTGTCTAGCCACGCCTTGCCTTGCCTTGCCTAGCCTCTCCTTTCCTTACAAAGCCACGCCTTGCCTTTCCTAACCACGCCTTGAGTTGCCTAGCCACGACTTTGCTTTGCCTAGCCACGCCTTGCCTAGCCACGAATTGCCTTGCCTAGCTACGCCTTGCCTTGCCTATCCACGACTTTGCTTTGCCTAGCCACGCCTTGCCTTGTCTTGCCTAGACACGCCTTGCCTTGCCTAGCCACGTCTTGCCTTACCTAGCCTCGCCTTGCCTTGCCTTGCCTAGCCACGCCTTGACTCGCCTTGCCTTACCTTGCCTTGCCCTGCCTTGCCCTGCCTTGCCCTGAATTGCCTTGATTTAACTTGCCTAGCCACGCCTAGCCTTGCCTAGAAACGCCTTGCCTTGCATTGCCACGCCGTGCCTTTTCTAGACACACCTTTCTTTGTCTTGCTTAGTCACGCCATGCCTTGGCTAGTGACGCATTGCCTTGCCTTTCCTTGCCCTGTCTTGCCATGCCTTGCCATGCCCAGCCCAGCTTTGCCCTGCCCAGCCCTGCCATGACTTAAACATCCCTGCCCTTCCCTGCCCTCCCATGCCCTGCCTTGCCCTGCCCTGCACAGCCTGCCTTGCCCTGCTTTGCACTGCCTTGCCCTGCACTGTCATTCCCTGCCCTGTCCTGCCTTGCCCTGCCCAGGCTTGCCTTGCCTTGCCTTGCCATGACTTGCCTTGCCTTGCCTTGCTTTGCCTTGACTTGCCTTACCTTGCCCTGCCTTGCCTTGCCTTGCCATGGACTACCTTGCCTTGCCTTGCCCTGCCTTGCCCTGCCCTGCCCAGCTTTGCCCTGCCCAGCCCTGCCCTGACCTAAACATCTCTGAACTTCCCTGCCCTCCCATGCCCTGCCCTGCCCTGCCCAGCCTGCCTTGCCCTGCCTTGCACTGCCTTGCAATGCACTGTCATTCCCTGCCCTGTCCTGCCTTGCCCTGCCCAGCCTTGCCTTGCCTTGCCTTGCTTTGCCTTGCCTTGCCTTGCTTTGCCTTGCCTTGCCTTACCTTGCCCTGCCTTGCCTTGCCTTGCCTTTCCTTGCCTTGCTTTATTTGTCTTGCCTTGCCGCCTTGCCCTGCACTGCCCTGCCCTGCCTCGCCCTGGTCTCTCCTTCTCTGCCTTGCCTTGCCTTGCCCTGCTTTATCCTGCCCTGTCCCGCCCTGCCATCCCCTGTCCTAATTAGCCTTGCCTTTGCCTGTCTTTTCTTGCCTTGCATTGCCCTGCCCTGCCCTGCCTTGCCCTGCCTTGCCCTGCCTTGCCTTGCCTTGCCTTGCCTAGTCACGCTTTGCCTTCCTTGCCTAGACACGCTTCGCCTTGCCTTATTTAGCCACGCCTTACCTTGCGTTGCCTAGCCTCTCCTTGCCTTTGCTAGCCACGCCCTGTTTTTCCTATCCACGCCTTAACCTAGCCACGCCTTGCCTAGCCACGCCTTGCCTTGCCTAGTCAAGCCTTGCCTTGCCTAGCCACGCCTTGCCTTGTCTTGCCAAGACACGAATTCCCTTGTCTAGCCACACCTTGCTTCGTCTTGCCTAGCCACGCCTTGGTTTGCCTTGCCATGGCCTACATTAACTTGCCTTGACTTGCCCTGCCTTGCCCTGCCTGCCCTGCCCTGCCCTGCCTTGACTTACACTGCCCTGCCTTGCCCTGACCTGCCCTGCCCTAACCTGCTCTACCCTGCCCTGCCCTTCCTTTCCTTGCCTTGCCTTGCCTAGCCTTACCTTGCCCTGCCTTGCCTTGCCTTGCATTTCCTTGCCTTGCTTTATTTGTCTTGCCTTGCCGCCTTGCCCTGCACTGCCCTGCATTGCCCCGCCCTGCTCTCCCCTTCACTGCCTTGCCTTGCCTTGCCTTGCCCTGCCTTTTCCTGCCCTGTCCCGCCCTGCCCTCCCCTGTCCTAAATAGCCTTGCCTTGGCCTGTCTCTTCTTGACTTGCATTGCTCTGCCCTGCTCTGCCTTGCCCTGCCTTGCCTTGCGTTGCCTTGCCTAGTCACGTTTTGCCTTCCTTGCCTAGCCACGCCTTGCCTTGCCTTGTCTAGCCAAGTCTTGCCTTTGCTAGCCACGCCTTGCCTTTCCTATCCACGCCTTGCCTTGCCAAGCCACGCCTTGCCTTGCCTAGTCAAGCCTTTGTTTTGCCTAGCCACGCCTTGCCTTGTCTTCCCTAGTCACGCATTCCCTTGCCTAGCCACACCTTGCCTCGCCTTGCTTAGCCACGCCTTGCTTTGCCTTGCCTTGCCTTGCCTTGCCTTGCCTTGCCCTGACTTGCCCTGCTTGCCCTGCTTTGCCTTAATTTACCTTGCTAAGCCACGCCTTGCCTTGCCTTGCCTAGCCACGCCCTGCCCTGCCCTGCCCTGCCAAGCCTAGCCTTGCCTTGCCCTGCCTTGCCCAGAGTTGCCCTGCCCTGCCCTGCCCTGCCTTGCCTTGCCTTGCTTTGACTTGCTTTGCTTTGTCTTACACTTCCTTGCCCTGCCCTGCCCTGCCACGCCTTGCCATGCCTTGCCCTGCCATGCCCTGCCTTGCACTGCCCTGCTCTTGCCCTGTATTGCCCTGAATTGCCTTGCATTGTTTTGCCTTGCCCTGCCTTGCTCTGCCCTGCTCTGCCTTGCAATGCCTTACCCCGCCTCGCCCTGCCCTGCCCTGCCTTGCCCTGATCTGCCCTGCTCTGCCCTGCCCTGCCTTGCCTTGGCCTTGCTTTGCTTAGCCCTGCCTTATATGCCCTGCACTTGCCCTGCCTTGACTTGCCTTCCCCTGCCTTGCCTTGCCTTGCCCTGACCTGGCCTGCCTTGCCTTGCCTTGCCTTGCCTTGCCTTGCCTTGCCTTTCCCAGCCTTGCTTTGACATGCCTTGCCCTGCCTTGCCCTGCTCTGCCCTGCCTCGCCTTGCCTTGCCTTTCCCTGCCTTGACCTGCCCTGACAAACACTGCCCTGCCCCGCCCTGCTCTGCTTTGCCTTGCCTTTCTTTTATTTGTCTTGCCTTGGCTTTCCTTGCCTTACCTAGCCACGCCTTGCCTTTCCTATCAACGCCTTTTCTTGCCTAGCTACGCCTTGCCTTTCCTAGCCACGCCTTGCCTAGCGACGCTTAGAATTGATTTGCCTAGCCACGCCTTGCCTTGCCTAGCCACGCCTTGCCTTGCCTTGCCTCACTTTGCCTTGCCTTGCCTAGCCACGCCTTGCCTTGCCTAGCAACGCCTTGCCTTGTCTAGGCAACCCTTGCCTTTCCTAGCCACGCCCTGCCTTGCCTTGCCTTGCCTTAACTTGCCTTCATTGCCTTGCTTAGCCTTTCCTTGATTTGCCTGCGTTGCCCTGCCTTGCCTGCCTTGATCTGCCTTGCCATGCCTTGCCCTGCTCTGCCCTGCCCTGCCTTGCCCTTCCTTGACCTGCCTTGCCTTGCTTTGCTTTGACTCTCTCTGTCTTGTTTTCCCTCCACCGCCCGGCCCTCCCCTGCCCTGACTTGCCTTTGCCTTCCTTGCCTTGCCTTGCCTTCCCTTGCCTTGCCCTGCCTTGCCCTACCCTGACCTGCATTTCCGTGCCTTGACCTGCCCTGCCCTGCACTCCCCTGCCCTGCCTTGCCTTGCCATGGCCTACATTGCCTTGCCTTGACTTGCCCTACCATGCCCTGCCTGCCCTGCCCTGCCCTGCCCTGTCCTACACTGCCCTGCTTTGCCCTGACATGCCCTGCCCTGCTCTTCTCTGCCCTGCCCTGCTCTGCCCTGCCCTGCCCTGCCTTGCCTTGCCTTGCCTTGCCTTGCATTGCCTTGCCTTGCATTGCCCTTCCTTGCTCTGCCTTGCCTTGCTTTGCCTCTCTTTGTCTTGACGTGCCTTGCTCTGCCCTGCACTCCCCTGCCCTGCCTTGCCTTGCCATGAAATACCTTGCCTTGCTTTGCCTTGCCCTGCCTTGCCCTACCCTGCCCTGCCCAGCGCTGCCCTGCCCTGCCCTGCCCTGACCTACACTGCCCTGCCCTGTCCTACCCTGTCCTGCCCTGCCCTGTCTTGCCCTGCCTTGCACTGCCTTGCTCTGCACTGTCATTCCCTGCCCCGTCCGGCCTTGCCCTGCCCAGCCTTGCCTTGCCTTGCCTTGCCATGCCTTGTTTTGCCTTGCCTAGCCTTGCCTTGCCTTGCCTTACCTTGCCCTGCCTTGCCTTGCCTTGCCTTTCCTTGCCTTGCTTTATTTGTCTTGCTTGGCCGCCTTCCTCTGCACTGCCCTGCCCTGCCACGACCTGCTCTCCCCTGCTCTGCCTTGCCTTGCCTTGCCTTGCCCTGGCTTTTCCTGCCCTGCCCCGCCGTGCCCTACCCTGTCTTGCTTTTCCTTGCCTTGCCTTGCCTTGACTTGACTTGCATTGCTTTGCATTGCATTGCCCTTCCTTGCCCCGCCTTGCTTTGGTTTGCCTTGCCCTGCCTTGCCCTGCTCTGCCCTGCCACGCCTTGCCTTGCCCTGAACTGCCCTGCCCTGACTTGCACTGACATGCCCCGCCCTGCCCTGCTTTGCCTTGCCATTCCTTGCCTTGACTTGCCTTGGCTTGCCTTGCCTTGACTTGCCTTTCCCGCCCTGCCCTGCTTTGCTTTGCCTTTCCTTGCCTTCCCTTGCTTTGGCTTGCCTTGTCTTGACTTGCATTGCCTTGCCTTGCATTGCCATTTCTTGCCCTGCCTTAACTTGCCTTGCATCTCTTTGTCTTGCCCTGCCCTGCACCGCCGTGCACTCCCCTGCCCTGCCTTGACTTGGCCTACCATGCCTTCCCTTGCTATGCCCTGATTTGCTCTGACTTGATCTGCCCTTGTTTGCCCTCCCTTACTCTGCCCAGCCCTGCCATTCACGGCCGTGCTGTGCATTGCCTTGCCTTGCCTTGCCTTGCCCTGCCCTGTCCAGCCCTGCCCTGTCCTGCCTTGCCTTGGCTTGTCTGGCCTTGCTTTGCCTTGACTTGCCTTGCCTTGCGTTGCCTTGCTTTGACCTGCTTTGCCCTGCCCTGCCCTGCACTGCCTTGCCCTGCCCTACAGTGACCTGCCCTGCCTGCCTAGCCTTGCCTTGCCTTTCCTTGTCTTGATTGCATTGCCTCGTCTTGCATTTCCTTGTATTGCCTTACATTGCCTTGCCTTGCCTAACACCTCTTGCCTTGCCTTGCCTAGCCACGCCTTGCATTGCCTAGCCACAACTTGCCTTTCCTAGACACGCCTTGCCTTGCCTTTCTTTGCATTGCCTTGTCTTGCCTTGCCTTGCCTAGCCTTGACTTTCTTGTTTTGCCTAGCCTTGCCTTGCCTTGCCTTACCTAACCTAGCCTAGACTTGCCTTGCCTTGCCTTTCATTGCATTGCCTTGCCTTGTCTTGCCTTGCCTTGCCTTGCCTTGTCTTGCTTAGCCACTCATTGCCTTGACTTGCTTACCCACGCCTTGTCTTGCTTTGTCTAGCCACGCCTTGCCTTGCCTTGCCTTGCCTTGCTTAGCCACCGCTTGCCTTGCCTTGCCTTAGCCAAGCCTCGCCTTGCCTAGCCACAACTTGCCTTCCTTAATCACGTCTTGCCCTGCCCTGTTCTGCCTTGCCTTGCCTGGCCTTGCCTTGCCTTGCCTTTCCTTACTTTCCTTTGCCTTGCCTTGCCCTGCAATGTATTGCGCTCCCTTGCCCTGCCCTGCCCTGCCCTGCACTGCCATTCCCTGCCCTAACCTGACCAGCCTTGCACTGCCTAACCTTGCCCTGCCTTGCTCTGCCTTTCCCTTCCTTGCCCTGCCTTGCCCTGCCTTGCCTTGCCTTGCCCTGGATTGGCCTGCCTTGCCTTGCCTTGCCTTGCCTTGCCTTGCCTTGCCTTGCCTTGCATTGCCTTGCCTTGCCTTGCCATGCATTGCCTTGCCTTGCATTGCCCTTACTTACCCTGCCTTTCCTTTCCTTGGCTTCCTTGCCTTGCCTTGCCTTGCCCTGCCTTGCCTTGCCTTGCCCTGGCCTGGCCTGCCTTGCCTTGCCTTGCCTTGCCTTGCCTTGCCCCGCCTTGCTTTGCCATTCCTTGCCCTGCCTTGCCCTGCTCTGCCCTGCCACGCCTTGCCTTGCCTTGCCCTGCCCAGCCCTGCCCTGACAAACACTGCCCTGCCCCGCTCTGCTCTGCTTTGCCTTGCTTTTCTTTGATTTGTCTTGCCTTGGCTTTCCTTGCCTTGACTTGCACTGCGTTGCCTTGCATTGCCATTCCTTGCCCTGCCTTATCTTGCCTTGCATCTTTTTGTCTTGCCCTGCCCTGCACCGCCCTGCACTCCCCTGCCTTGCCTTGCCTTGGCCTACCATGCCTTCCCTTGCTTTGCTCTGATTTACCCTGACCTGCCCTGCCCTGCCCTGTCCTCCCTTGATCTGCTCTGCCCTTCCATGCCCTGCCTTGCCGTGCATTAAATTGGCTTGCCTTGCCTTTCGTTGCCTTGCCTTGCCCTGCCCTGTCCTGCCCTGCCCTGCCCTGCCCTGCCTTGCTTTGCCTTGTCTGGCCTTGCCTTGACTTGCCTTTCTTTACCTTGCCTTGCCTTGCCATGCCTTGCGTTGCCTTGCCCTGCCCTGCATTGCCCTGCCCTGCCCTAACGTGACCTGACCTTCCCTGCCTAGCCTTGCCTTGCGTTACCTTGCCTTGATTGTCTTTGCCTTGCATTGCCTTGCCTTGCATTTCCTTGCCATGCTTTGCTTGCCTTGTCTTGCCTAGACACCTCTTGCCTTGCCTTGCCACGGCTTGCCTTGCCTAGCCACGGCTTGCCTTGCCTAGCCACGCCTTGACTTGTCTTGCCGAGTCAAGCCTTGCCTTTCCTAGCCACGCCTTCCCTTGACTTGCCTAGCCACGCCTTGCTTTGTCTTGCCTTGCCTTGCCTTTTCCTGCCTTGCCTTGTCTGGTCATGTCTTGCCTGGCCTTTCCTTGCCTTGCTTTACCTTGTCTTGCCTTGCCTTGCCTTGCTTTGCCTAGGCTTGCCCTGCCTTGCCTTGCCTTGCCTTGCCTTGCCATGCCTTGTATTGCTCTTACTTACTCTGCCTTGCCTTGCCTTTGCTTTGCCTCTCTTTGTCTTCTTTGAACTGCCCCGCCCGGCAATCCCCTGCACTGCCTTGCCTTTCCTTGACCTTCCTTGCCTTGCCTTCCCTTGCCCTGCCTTCAATGCCCTGCCCTGCCCTGCCCTTGCTCTGCCTTGCCCTGCCTTGCCTTGCCTTGCCTTGCCCTGCCTTGCCCTGCCCTGACCTGATTGCCATACCTTGCCCTGCCTTGCTCTGCCTTGCCCTGCCCTGCCCTGTTTTGCCTTGCCTTGCCTTGCCTTGCCTTGCCTTGCCTTGCCTTGCCTTGCCTTGCTTTGCCTTGCCTTGCATTACCCTGCCCTGCCCTGCCTTACCCTGCACTGCCCTGACCTACACTGCTCTGCCCTGCCCTACCCTGCCCTGCCTTGCCTTGCCTTGCCTTGATTTGCCCTTCTCTGCCCTGCCCTGCCTTGCCTTGCCTTGCCTTGCCTAGCCTTATCTTGCCTTGCCTTGCCTTGCCTTTCTTTGCCTTGCCTTGCCTTCCCTTGCCTTGCCTTGCCTGGCCTTGCCTTGCCTTGCCTTGCCTTGCCTTTTCTTGCCTTGCCTTGCCTTGCCCTGTCCTGCTCTGTCCTGCCCTGCACTGTCCCTGCCAGGCCCTGCCATGACCTGCCCTGCAATGCCCTGCTCTGTGCTGCCCTGCCTTGCCTTTCCTTTCCTTGCTTTGCCTTGTCTTGCCTTGCCTTGCCTTTCCCTGCTTTGCCCTGCCCTGCTCTGCTTTGCCTTGCCTTGCCTTGCCTTGCTTTGCGTAGCCTCAACTTGCCTTACCTAGCCACGCCTTGCCTTTCCTAACCACGCCTTGCCTTGTCTAGCCACGCATTGCCTTTCCTAGCTACGCCTTTCCTAAGCACGAATTGCCTTGCCTAGAAACGCCTTGCCTTGGCTAGCCACGCATTGCCTTTCCTAGCCACGCCTTGCCTAGTCACGCCTTGCCTTGCCTAGAAACGTTTTGCCTTGCCTAGACACGCCTTGCCTTGCCTTGCCTGCTTTGCCCTGCCTTGCCCTGCCTTGACTTGCCTTGCCTTGACTTGACTTGCCTTGCTTGTCTTGCAATGTCATGTAATGTAAGGTAACGTAATGTAATTCAAATCATGGCATGTGAAGGCAAGCCAAGGCAAGGCTATGTTAGGCAAGGCAAGGCACGGCAAGGCATAGGAAAACAATGCAAGGAAATTTTAGGTGCGGCAAAAGAAAGCAAGGCAAGGCAAGGGAAGTCAAGTCATGGCAAGGCAAGCCAAAGCAAGGCAATTCAAGACATAATATAACAACACACTAATCTGCATGTAACTTACATAATATTAAACGGAAAAAGTGCTACTTTTAACCATTGAATGTCTAAACCTAACGTATATGTTTATTATAATTCGAAACAATTCCCTTCAACTTTATGAACCACCATTTGAGGAAATTTTTGGACGACGTGTTAAGTAAGGGTAGACTAATGTTTTGAATTTTGCGGACTGAGACGTGTGAAAATAAATACTGTTTATATTTTAAAGTTTGTACGTTAATTTGAAAGGATGACGATCTTCAAAATATATCATGCATGATTTCCTTAAAGAATAGTGTTTTTATATAAGGGATTAATATGATAAGGGAAACATAACAATACTCTAATTTGCCTGTAATTTAAATAATATTAAACGGATAAACGGTTTACTTGAAAGAAATGAATATCTAACTCTAATGTATATGTTTATGAAAATTGGAAACATTTCCCGTCAACATTACGAAACACAATTTCTGACAGATTTTGGAAGATCTGAAATATACTGGTGGACTAATGTTTTGAATTTTTTGTTCTGAGCTGTGTCCACAAAATACTGTTTGTATTTTAACTTTGTAAGTAATCTTGAAAGGATTACATTGTTAAAGGTACATCATGCTTCTTTACCTTAAATGATTAGTGTTTTTAATATAAAACATCAATACGATAAGACGACTTCATACAACCGTCTTACGTAAGTCTGTCTGTAAATTACAATGCATCGTGTATATTCACATAAATCTTTGTTCCTGCGATGTTTTATATTAAAAACACTTTTCATTTGAGGTAATTAAGCATGATGTACTTCTAACAAGTAATCCTTTTTAAAAAACATGTAAACGTAAAAATACATACAGTATTTAGTGGCACACACATTAGAATGCAAAATTTTATTTTTAAGACCACCCTTAAATCACAAGATCCCCAAAAACGGTTAAAAAGTGGTTGATTATAAATTTGTTGGGAAATGTTTCAAATTATAATAAACGTGTACATTAGGATTAGATATTCATTATTTTAAAGTAGCACATTTGTCCGATTAATATTATTTAAGTTACACGCCGGTTAGTGTGAAGTTATATTATGCGTTTTGAGCTCTTAAAAGTACACAATTCTGTATCAAAGAAAATCGGCGTGCAGCGACCACAGACATCGACGAGGATAATCGCAGTTACAAAAATGTGTGTGAATAGATACAATGCAAAGTTATCTACAGACAGACTTGAGTTTTGACGGTTGTTTGAAGACGATTTATCACATAAATGTCTTTTATAAAAAAAATATTCTTTTAAGTAAATAATGCATGATGTTTTTCGAACATCTTAATCCTTTCGAGCATACGTACAAACGTGAAAATACAAACAGTATTTATTGACACACGGCTCAGTACACAAAATTAAAAACATTTTTCTTTCGTACATAACAAGTCGTACAAAAAGTGTCTTAAAAGTGAGTTCATGAAGTTGAATGGAATTGTTTCGAACTATTATTAACATATACGTTAAGGTTACATAGTCAATGATTTAAAGTAGCACTTATGTATGATTAATATTGTTTAAGTTACAGGGAGAATGTTGTGTTAACATATTATGCGATTAAGCTCTGAATAGCTCACAATTCAGTATCAACGAACATCGGCGTGCTGCGACCACAGGCAGCGACGAGGATAATCGCAGTTACAAAGATGTGTGTGAATATATACGATGCAATTTTATCTACAGACAGACTTGAGTTTTGAAGGTTGTTTGAAGACGACTTAACACATAAATGTCTTATATAAAAAAAAATTCTTTTAAGTAAATAATTCATGATGTTCTTCGAACTTCTTCATCCTTTCAAAGTTACGAACAAACGTGAAAATACAAACAGTATTTGTTGACACACGGCTCAGTACGCAAAATTCAAAACATTTGTCTTTCGTACATAATTGGTCTTCCAAAAATTATCAGAAATGTTAGATCATAAAGTTGAAGGGAATTGTTTCGAACTATTATAAACATAAACGTTAGGGTTAGATAGTCAATGGTTTAAAGTAGCACTTATTTTCGATTAATATTGTTTAAGTTACAGGGAGAATGTTGTGTTAACATATTATGCGTTTTAAGCTCTGAATAACTCACAATTCTGTATGATCGAACATCGGCTCCCAGCAACCACATAGTATGTTGAAGAATATCGCAGTAATTAAGATATGTGTGATTATATACGATACAATGAAATTTACAGACTAATTTGAGTTTTGATGTGTGTTTGAAGACGTCATATCATATATATATTTTATATTAAGAAATCTATTCTTTTGAGGTAATAAAACATGAAGTAACTCTAACAATGTTATTCTTTTAAAATTGAATATAAACGTTAAACTACAAACAGTATTTAGTGGCACACAGTACAGAATTGACAAATTAAAAAATTAGACCAACCGTATATTACAGGTCGTAAAAAACTGTTAGAAATACCGGTTCATAAAGTTGAAAGGAAATATTTCCAATTATTATAAACATGTATATTTAAGATAGATATTCATTTCTTTAAAATAGCACTTTTGTCCGATTAATATTATTTAAGTAACAGGAAGATAGTGTGTTATCATAACATGCGTTTTCAACACTGAATAGCACACAATACTGTGTCAACGAACTTCGGTTTTTTGCTATGACATAGTTTATGAGGATGTATCGCAACTACAAAGATTTGTGTTAATATATATGATATTTACAGAGAGACTTAGGATTTGTTGGTTGTTTGAAGTGGTCTT
The DNA here is from genome assembly GCF_977971745.1 of Zootermopsis nevadensis. Classification (NCBI taxonomy): domain Eukaryota; kingdom Metazoa; phylum Arthropoda; class Insecta; order Blattodea; family Termopsidae; genus Zootermopsis; species Zootermopsis nevadensis. The sequence goes on along the minus strand of NW_028259139.1, from coordinate 16,076,319 downwards.
ATCATATATATATTTTATAGTAAAACACTATTCATTTGAGCAAATCAAGGATGATATACCTCGAACAATGTTATCCTTTCAAAATTAGAAACAAAAATAAAAATACAAAGAGTATTTTATGGTTAAAGCTCAGAAAGCAAAATTCAATACATTAGTCCACCCGAATATTTCAGGTAGACCAAAAACTGTCAAAAATGGTGTTTCATCATGTTGACGGGAAATGTTAACAATTTTTATAAACATATACATTAGGTTTAGATATACATTTATTTTAATTAAAACTTTTTTCCGTTCAGTATTATTTAAGATACAGGCAAATTAGTGTGTTGTCATTTTTCTTGTTTTCAGCTATGAAAAGCCCTCAATTCTGTATCAACGTACATCGGCGTGCAGATATAGCAAGGCACGGCAGACCAAGGAAGTGCAGGGCAGGGCAGGGAAATGCAAGGCGCTGCCTGGCAGGGAAAGGCAAGGCAAAGCAAGACAAGGCACAGCAAAGCAAGGCAAGGCAAGGCAAGGCAAGGCAAGGCAAGGCTAGGCAAGACAAGGCAAGGCAGGGAAGGTCAAGGCAGGGGAGAGCAAAGCAGGACAGGGCAGGGCAAAGCAGGGCATGGCAGAGCAGGGCAGGTCAGGGCAGAGTAAGAAAAGGCAGAGCAGGGCAGGGCAAGGCAGAGCAGGGCAGGGCAGGGCAAGGCATTTCAGGGCAGGGCAAGGCAAGGCACGGCAAGGCAAGGCATGGCAAGGAATGGCAGGGCAAGACGAGGCACAGAAAGGCAAGGGAAAGCAGGGTAGGCAAGGCAGGACAGGGCAGAATAGGGCAGGGCAGGGAAGTGCTGGGCAGAGTAGGGCAGGTCAGGTCAGGGCAATGTAAGACTGGGCGGGGCAGGGCAGGGCAGTGCAGGGTAAGGCAAGGCAGTGCAAGTTAGGGCAGAGCAAGGCAAGGCAGAGCAGGGAAGGGCAGGGCAGCGCAGGACAGGACAGAGCACGGCAGGGCAAGAAAGGGAAGTCAGGGCAAGGCTGGGCATGGCAGTGCAAGGCGAGGCAAGTCAAGGCAAGGAAAATCAGAGCAGGGCAGGGCAGAGCAAGGCAGGGCAGGGCAGTTAAGAGCAGATCAGTGCAGGTCAGGGCAGGGCACGGCAGGGCACGGCAGGGCACGGCAGGGCACGGCAGGGCATGGAAGGGAAGTCAGGGCAAGGCTGGGCATGGCAGGGCAAGGCGAGGCAAGTCAAGGCAATGAAAATCAGAGCAGGGCAAGGCAGGGCAGAGCAAGGCAGTTCATGGCAAGCCAGGACAGGGCAAACAAGGCAGAACAAGACAAGGCAAGGCGAGGCAGGTTAGGGCAGGGCAAGGCATGGCAAGGCCTGGCAGGGCAGAGCAGGGCAGGAAAAGGCAAGGCATGGTAAGACAAGTCAAGTCAAAGCATGGCAAGGCAAGGGATGACAGTTCAGGGCAGGGCAGGGCAAGTCTAGGCAAGGCAAGGCAATGCAGGGCAGTTTAGGGCAGGGCATGGCAGGGCAGGGCAAGTCTATGCAAGGAAAGGCAAAGCAGTTTAGGGCAGGCTAAGGCATGGTAGGGCAGGGCAAGTCTAGCCAAGGCAAGGCAAGGCAAGGCAGGGCAGTTTAGGGCAGGCCAAGGCATGGCAGGGCAGGGCAAGGCATGGCAGGGCAAGGCAAGGCATGGTAAGACAAGGCAAGTAGAGGCATAGAAAGGAAAGGGAAGGCAGGGCAGTGCAGGGCAAGGCAAGGTAGGCCAAAGCAAGGCAGAACAAGCAGATCAGTTCAGGCAAGGCAATGCAGGGCAGGGCACGGCAAGTCACGGCATGGCAGGACAGGGCAGGATAAGGCAGGATAAGGCAAAGCAAGGCAAGGCTGGGAAGGGCAGGTTAGATCAGGGTAGGGGAGGGCAGGCAATGTAAGACAGGGCAGGGCAATGTAAGTTAAAGCAGGGAAGGCAGAGCAAGGCAGAACAAGGCAAGGCAAGACAAAGCAGAGCGGGTCAGGGCAAGGCAGGGCAAGGCAAGGCAGGGCAAGACAAGGCAGGGCAGGGTAAGGCAGAGCAAGGCAATGCAGCTCAGTGCAGGGTAGGTCTGGTCAAGGCAGGGCAAAGAAGGGTTAGACAAGGCAGGGCAGGGCAGGGCAGGACAGGGCAGGGATTGCAGCGCAGGGCAAGGCAAAGAAATGCAAGGCAAGGCGTGGCCTTGCACTACCTTGTCCTGCTTTGCCTTACTCTGCCCTCCTATGTCTTGCCCTGCCCTGACCTCCCCTGCATTGACCTTCCCTGTGCTGCCCTGCCTTGCCTATCCTTTCCTTTCCTTGCCTTGCCTTGCCCTGCCTTGCTCCGCCCACACTCCCCTGACCTGCCTTGCCTTCCCATGGCCTACCTTGCCATGCCTTGTCTTTCCCTGCCTAGCCCTGCCCTGCCATGCCGTGCACTGACCTGCCCTGACCTACAATGCCCTGCCCTGCCCTTTCCTGCCTGACCTAACTTGCCTTGCCTTGCATTGCCTTGCCTTACCTTGCCTTGCATTGTCTTGCCTTGCCTTTCCTTTCCTTACCTTGCCTTGCCTTGCTCTGCCTTGCATTGCCCTGCTCTATCCTGTCCTGCTCTGCCCTGCCGTGCCCTTGCATGCATTGTCCTGCTATGTGCTGCTCTGCCTTGTCTTTCCTTTACTTTCCTTGCCTTGCCTTGCCTTGCCTTCCCTTGATTTGCCTTGCCTTGCCTTACTTTGCCTTGCCTTGCCCTGCTTTGCCCATCCTTGTCCTGCATTGCCTTGCCTTGCTTTGACTTTCCTTGCCTAGTCACGTCATGCCTTGCCTTCTCTAGCCACGCCTTGCCTTGCCTTGCCTAGCCTCACCTTGACTTACCTAGCCACGCCTTGCCTTTCCTAACCAAGCCTTGCCTTGCCCTGCCTTCTCTGTACTGCCCTGCCCTGCCCTTTCCTGGCCTGCAATTGACCTACCCTGCCCTGCCTTGCCTTGACTTGCCTTGCCTTGTCCTGTTTTGAACTGCCCTGACATGCCTAGCCATGCATTGCCCTGCCCTGCTCTGCCCAGCCGTGCTCTGCCTTGCCTTTCCTTGCCTTACCTTGCCTTGCATTGCCTTGCCTTGCATTGCCCTGCCTTGCCTGTTTGCCATGACCTGCCCTTCATGACCTACACTGCCCTGCCATGCCAAGACCTGCCCTGCCCTGCCCTGCTCTGCCCTGCCCTGCTCTGCCAGCCCTGCCCTGCCTTGCCTTTCCTTTCCTTGCCTTGCCTTGCATTGCCCTTTCTTGATTTGCCTTGCCTTGCATTGCCTCTCTTTGCCTTGCCCAGACTTGCTCCGCCCTGCACTCCCCTGCCCTGCCTTGCGTTGGCATGGCCTACTTTGCCTTGCTTTGCCTTGCCCTGCCATGCTTTGCCCTTCCCTGCCCAGCCCTGCGCTGCCCTGCCCTGCCCTGACCTACATTGCCCTGCACTACCCTGCCCTGCACTGCCCAGAATTGCCTTGCCATGCCTTGCCATGCCTTGCTTTGCCTAGCCTTGCCCTGCCTTGCTTTGCCTTTCCTGGCCTTGCCCTCTTTTGCCCTGCCTTGTCCTGCTCTGCCTAGCCTTGATTTGCCTTGCCTTGCCTTGCCTTGCCTTGCATTGCCTTGCCTTGCATTGCTCTCCCCTGCCCTGCATTCTCTTGCCTTGGCCTTAATTGCCTTGCTTTGCCTTGCCTTGCCTTCAATGCCCTGCACTGCCCTTGCCCTGCCTTGCCCTGCCTTGAATTGCCTTGCCTTGCTTGGCCCTTCCTTGCTCTTCCCTGACCTGTCATGCCATGCCTAGCTCTGACCTGCTCTGCCTTGAGCTGCCCTGCCCTACCCTGCTCTGCCCTACCCTGCCTTGCCTTGCCTTGCCTTGCCTTGTCTTGCCTTGCATTGTCATGCCTTGCATTGCCCTTCCTTGCCCTTCCTTACCTTGCCTTGCTCCGCCCCACACTCCCCTGCCCTTCCTTGCCTTCCCATGGCATACCTTGCCTTATCTTGCCTTGCTCTGACTTGCCCTACCCTGACCTGACCTACACTGCCCTGCCCTGCCCTGCCTTGCCTTGCTTTGCCCTAATTTGCCCTACCCTGACCTACCATACCTTGCCTTCCATGCCTTGCCTTGCCTTATCTTGGATTGCCTTGCCTTGCCTTGCCATGTCTGGCCTTTCCTTGCCTTGCCTTGCCTTGCCACGCATTGTCTTTCCTAGCCACGCCTTGCCTTGCCCTGACCTGACCTACACTGCCCTGCCTTGCCCTGCCCTGCCTTGCCGGCCTTGCCTAGCATTATTTTGCCTTGCAATGCCCTTTCTTGATCTCCTTTGCCATGCCTTTCCTTGCCTCTCTTTTTCTTGCCCTGCCTTGCTCCGCCCTGCACTACCCTGCCCTGCCTTGCTCCGCCCTGCACTACGCTGCCCTGCCTTCCCTTGCCATGGACTACCTTGCCATGCCTTGCCCTGCCCTGCCTTGCCTTGCCCTGCCCTGCCTAGCCCTGCCCTGCCCTGCCCTGGCCTGCCCTTCCCAGACCTAAGCTGCTCTGCCCTGCTTTGCCCTGCCTTGCAATGCCCTGCCCTGCTCTGCCATGCCCTGCTCTGCCCTGCCTTGACCTGCCTTGCCTTTCCCTGCCTTGCCTTGACAGGCCTTGCCTTGCCTTGCCTTGCCATGCCTTGCCTTACCTTGACCTGCCTTGCCTTGCCTTGCCTTTCTTTATTTGTCTTGCCTTGCCGCTTTGCAATGCACTGCCCTGCCTACCCGCCCTGCTCTCCCCAGCTCTGCCTTGCCTTGACTTGCCATGCCTTTTCCTCCCTGTTCCGCCCTGACCTCCCCTGCCCTGCCTTGACTTGCCTTGGCCTGCCTTGCCTTCCCTTGCATTGCCCTGCCCTGCTCTGCCTTGCCCTGCCTTGCCCTGCCTTGCCATGCCTTTCCTTGCCTAGAAAATACTTGCCTTCCTTGCCTAGCCACGCCTTGCCTTGCCTTGTCTAGCCACGACTTGCCTTGCCTTGCCTAGCCTCTCCTTGCCTTTCCTAGCCACGCCTTGCCTTTCCTATCTACGCCTTGCTTTGCCTAGCCACGCCTTGGCTTTCCTACCCACGCCTTTCCTATCCACGCCTTGCCTTGCCTTGTCTTGCCGAGTCAAGCCTTGCCTTCCCTAGCCACGACTTCCCTTGCCTTGCCTAGCCACGTCTTGCCTTGCCTTGCCTTGCCTTGCCTTGACTTGCCTTGCCTTGCCTTGCCCTGCCTTGAGGTGCGTTGCCTTGAATTGCCTTGCCTAGCCATGCCTAGCCCTGCCTATCCACGCCTTGCCTTAACTAGCGACGACTTGCCTTGCCTAGCCACGCCTTTCCTTGTCTAGTCACGCCTAGGCTTGCCTAGCCACGCCTTGCCTTACATAGCAACGACTTGGCTTGCCTTGCCTTGAATTGCCTTGCCTAGGCACCACTTGCCTTGTCTAGCCACGCCTTACCTTGCCTAGCCACTCCTTGCCTTGCCTAGCCACAACTTGCCTTGCCTTGCCTTGCCTTGCTCTGTCTTTCCCTGCCTTGCCCTGCCTTGCCCTGTTATGCACTCCCCTGCCTTGCATTGCCTTTGCCTTCCTTGCCTTGCCTTGCCTTGCCCTGCCTTCCCTGCCCTTCCCTGACATTTCCTGCCCTGACCTGCCCTGCCCTGCCCTGACCTGTTTTGCCATGCCTGGCCCTGAATTGCCCTGATTGCCCTGCACTGCCCTGCACTGCCCTGCACTCCCCTGCCCTGATCTTCACTGCCCTGCCTTGACCTGCCCTGCCCTGCCCTGCCTTTCCCTGCCTTGCCCTGCCTTGCAATGCCCTGCCCTCCTTTGCCTTGCCTTACCTTGCTTTGCCTTGCTTGCCTTTGCCTTGCCTTGCCTTACCTTGCCTTGCCTTTCCCTGCCCTGCCCTGCCCTGCCGTGCCCTACACTGCCCTGCCCCGCCGTGCCCTGCCTTCCTTGCTTTGCCTTGCCTTGCCTTGCCTTTTTTTTGCATTGCCTTGCATTGCATTGCCCTTTCTTTCCCCGCCTTGTCTTGCCTTGCCTTGCCTCTCTTTGTTTTGCCCTGCCCTGCACCGCACTGCACTCTCCTGCCCTGCATTGTTTTGGCCTACCATGCCTTGCCTTGCCTTGCCCTGCCTTGCCTTGAACTGCCCTGCTCTGCCCTGCCCTGCTCTGCCCTGCCCTGCCATGCCCTGTCTGCCTTGCCTTACCTTTCGTTGCCTTGCCTTGTCCTGTCCTGCCCTGCACTGAATTGCTTTGCCTTGAATTGCATTGACTTGCCTTGATCAGTCTTGCCCTGCATTGCCCTGCCCTGCCTTGCACTGCCATGCCCTGCCCTACCCTGACTTGCCCTGCTCTGCCCTGCCTAGAATTGCCTTGCCTTGCCTTGATTGCCTTGCCTTGCATTGCCTTGCCTTTCCTTGCCATGACCTGCCCTGCCCTGCCCTGCCCTCCCTTGCTCTGCCCTGCCCTGCCATGAACTGCCCTGTCCTGCCTTGCCTTGCCTTGTCTGGCCTTGCCTTGCCTTGCCTTGTCTTGCGTTGCCTTGCCTTGTACTGCCTTGCCCTTCCTTGCCCTGCCCTGCCCTGCACTGCCCTGTACTGCCCTACCCTGACATGCCCTGCCCTGTTTAGCCATGCCTTGCCTTGCCTTGCCTTGATTGCCTTGCCTTACATTGCCTTGCCATGCCTAGACACCTCTTGCCTTCCCTTGCCTAGCCACGCCTTGCCTTGCCTAGACGCGCCTTGACTTGCCGAGCCAAGCCTTATCTTGCCTAGCCACGCTTTGCCTTGCCTAGCCACGCCTTGCCTTACCTAGCCACACCTTGCCTTGCCTTGCCTTTCCTTGCATTGCCTTGTCTTACCTTGCCTTGCCTAGCCTTGACTTGCGTTGCGTTGCCTAGCCTTGCCTTGCCTTGCCTTGCCTTACCTTACCTTGCCTAGCCTTGCCTTGCCTTGCCTTGCCTTGCATTGCCTTGCTTTGCCTTGTCTTGCCTTGCATTGTCTTGCCTTGCATTGCTTAGCCACGCCTTGCCTTGCCTTGCTTACCCACGCCTAGACTTGCCTTGTCTAGTTACGCCTTGCCTTGCCTTCCTAGCATCTCCTTGCCTTACCTAGCCACGCCTTGCCTTTCCTAACCACGCCTTGCCTTGCCTAGCCTCGACTTGCATTTCCTAACCACGCCTAGCCTAGCCACGCCTTACCTTCCATAGCCACGCCTTGCCTTGTTTTGCCAAGTCACGCCTTGCCTTGCCTAGCCACGCCTTGCCTTGCCTTGCCTTTCCTGCTTTGCCCTGCCTTGCTCTGCCTTGACTTGCCTTGCCTTGCCTTGACTGGCCTTGCTAGTCTTGCAATGTAATGTAATGTAAGGTAACGTAAGGTGATGTAATGTAAGGCAAATCGAGGCAGATGAAGGCAAGTAATGGCAAGGCAAGGCAAGGCAAGGCAAGGCAAGGCAATGTTAGGCAAGGCCAGGCACGGCAAGGCAAGGGAAGGCAATGCAAGGAAATTTTAGGAGCGGCAAAAGAAGGCAAGGCAAGGGAAGTCAAGGCATGGTAAGGCAAGCCAAGGCAAGGCAATTCAAGACATAATATAACAACACACAAAATTGCATGTAACTTACATAATATTAAACGGACAAAAGTGCTATTTTTAACCATTGAATATCTGAAACCTAACGTATATGTTTATAATAATTCGAAACAATTCCCTTCAACTTTATGAACCACCATTTGAGGCAATTTTTGGACGACGTGTTATGTAAGGGTAGACTAATGTTTTGAATTTTGCGTACTGAGCCGTGTGACAATAAATACTGTTTATATTTTAAAGTTTGTACGTTCATTTGAAAGGATGACGATGTTCAAAGAATATCATGCATGATTTCCTGAAAGAATAGTGTTTTATATAAAAGGGATTAATATGATAAGACTTCTTAAAACAACCGTCAAAACTCATGTCTGTCCCTAGACAACATTGCATTGTATATATTCACACTCATCTTTGTAACTTCGATAATCCTCGTCGAAGTCTGTGATAGCTGCACGCCGATATTGTTTGTATTTTAACGTTTGTACGTAATTTTTAAAGGAAAACTATATTCGAGGTATATCATAATTGATCATCTCAAAAGAATAGTGTTTTTAATTTAAAACATGTATATGATAAGACGTCTTCTAACAACTATCAAATCCTATGTCGGTCTGTAAATAAAATTGCATGGTATATATTCACACATATTTTTGTAACTGCGATATTCTTCAACGTAACATATGGTCGCTGTGCGGCGATGTTCATTGATGCAGAATTTTGAGCTTTTTCAGATCTGAAAAAGGGAAAAATAACAACACACTAATTTGCCTGTAACTTAAATAATATTAAACGGATAAACGGTTTACTTGAAAGAAATGAATATCTAACTCTAATGTATATGTTTATAAAAATTGGAAACATTTCCCGTCGACATTACGAAACACCATTTCTGACAGTTTTTGGAAGATCTGAAATATACTGGTGAACTAATGTTTTGAATTTTTCGTTCTGAGCTGTGTCCACAAAATACTGTTTGTATTTTAACGTTTGTATGTTATCTTGAAAGGATTACATTGTTCAAGGTACATCATGCTTTTTTACCTTAAATGATTAGTGTTTTTAATATAATACATCAATACGATAAGACGAATTCATACAACCATCTTACGTAAGTCTGTCTGTAAATTACATTGCATCGTATATATTCACATAAATCTTTGTTTCTGTGATGTTTTATATTAAAAACACTTTTCATTTGAGGTAATTAAGCATGATGTACGTCGAACAAAGTAATCTTTTTTAAAATACATACAAACGTAAAAATCCATACAGTATTTAGTGGCACACAGATTAGAATTCAAAATTCAATTTTTAAGACCACCCTTAAAACACAAGAGCCCCAAAAACGGTTAAAAAGAGGTGGTTCATATATTTGTTGGGAAATGTTTCAAATTATAATAAACGTGTACATTAGGATTAGATATTCATTATTTTAAAGTAGCACATTTGTCCGATTAATATTATTTAAGTAACAGGTAGATATTGTGTTATCATATCTTGCGTTTTCAACTGTGAATATGACACAATTCTGTGACAACGAACATCAGCCTACTGCTATAGCATAGTATGTGAGGGTCTATAGCAACTACAAAGATTTGTGTTATTATATATGATATTTACAGAAAGACTTAGGATATGTTGGTTGTTTCAAGTCGTCTTATCATATACAAGTTTTATATTAAAACACTATTCATTTGAGCAAATCAAGGATGATATACCTCGAACAATGTTATCTTTTCAAAATTAGAAACAAAAATAAAAATACAAAGAGTATTTTATGGTCATAGCTCAGAAAGCAAAAATCTATTCATTAGTCCAACCGCACTTTACAGGTCGTACAAAAACTGTCAGAAATGGAGGTAGTTAAAGTTGAAGGAAAAAGTTCCAATTATTATAAACATATACATTACGGTTAGATATTCATTGCTTCACAGTACTACTTATGTCCGATTAATATTATTTCAGATACAGGCAGCTTAGTGTGTAGTAATATTAATCGTTTTCAGCTCTTTCTGTATAGCACACAATTCTGTATCATCAAACATCGGCTTCCAGCCACTACATAGTATGTAAGGATCTATCGCAGCAACATAGATTTATGTGAATATATAGGATGCAATATAATTTACAACAGACTTAGGTTTTTATGTTTGTATGAAGTTGTCTTTTCGTATACATGTTTTATATTAAAAACACTAATCATTTGAGGTAATGAAGCATGATGTACGTAGAACAAAGTAATCCTTTTTAAAATACATACAAACGTAAAAATACATACAGCATTTAGTGGCACACAGATTAGAATGCAAAATTCAATTTTTAATACCATCCGTAAATCACAAGACACTTAAAAACGGTTAAAAAGTGGTGGTTCTTAAATTTGTTGGAAAATGTTTCAAAATATAATAAACGTGTACATTAGGATTGGATATTCATTATTTTAAAATAGCACATTTGTCCGATTAATATTATTTAAGTTACACGCCGGTTAGTGTGAAGTTATATTATTCGTTTTGATCTCTAAAAAGTAAACAATTCTGTATCAACGAACATCGGCGTGCAGCGACCAAAGACATCGACGAGGATAATCGCAGTTACAAAGATGTGTGTGAATATATACGTTGCAATGTTATCTACAGACAGACTTGAGTTTTGACGGTTGTTTGAAAACGACTTATCACATAAATGTCTTATATAAAAAACATTATTATTTTAAGTAAATAATGCATGATGATCTTCGAACATATTCATCCTTTCAAAGATACATACAAACGTGAAAATACAAACAGTATTTATTGACACACGGCTCAGTACACAAAATTAAAAACATTTGTCTTTCGTTCATAACAGGTCGTCCAAAAATTGTCAGAAATGTTAGTTCATGAAGTTGAAGGGAATTGTTTCGAACTATTATAAACATATACGTTATGGTTAGATCTTCAGTGGTTTAAAGTAGCACTTATGTTCGATTAATATTGTTTAAGTTACAGGGAGAATGTTGTGTTATCATATTATGCGTTTAAGCTCTGAATAGCTCCCAATTCAGTATCAACGAACATCGGCGTGCAGCGACCACAAGCAGCGACGAGGATAAGCGCAGTTACAAAGATATGTATAAATATATATGATGCAATGTTAATTACAAACAGACTTGAGTTTTTAAGGTTGTTTGAAAACGACTTATCACATAAATGTCTTATATAAAAAACATTATTCTTTTAAGTAAATAATGCATGATGAACTTCGAACTTCTTCATCCTTTCAAAGTTACGTACAAACGTTAAAATACAAACAGTATTTGTTGACACACTGCTCAGTACGCAAAATTCAAAACATTTCTCTTTCGTACATAACAGGTAGTCCAAAAATTGTCAGAAATGGTAGTTCATAAAGTTGAAAAAAATTGTTTCGAACTAGATATTCAATGGTTTAAAGTAGCACTTATGTTCGATTAATATTGTTTAAGTTACAGGGAGAATGTTGTGTTAACATATTATAAGTTTTAAGGTCTGATTGGCACAGAATTATGTATCAACGACCATCGGCGCACAGCAATCACATAGTATTTTGAAGAATATGGAAGTAATAAAGATATGTGTGATTATATACGATGCAATGAAATTTAAAGACTAATTTGAGTTTTGATGTTTGTTTGGAGACGTCTTAACATATATATATTTTATATTAGAAACAGTATTCTTTTGAGGTAATAAAATATGATGTTCCTCTAACAAAATTACATACAAACGTTAAAATACAAATAGTTTTTAGTGGCACACAGATCAGAATTAACATATGAAAGCATTAGAACATCCGTATATTACAGGTCGTAAAAAACTGTTAGAAGTAGTGGTTTATAAATTTGAAGGGAAATGTTTCCAATTATCATAAACATGTATATTTAAGATAAATATTTATTCCTTTAAAGTAGCACTTTTGTCCGAATAATATTATTTAAGTAACAGATAGATATTGTGTAATCATATCTTGCGTTTTCAACTGAAAATATGACACAATTCTGTGACAACGAACATCGGCCTACTGCTATAACATAGTATGTGAGGGTCTATAGCAACTACAAAGATTTGTGTTATTATATATGATATTTACAGAGAGACTTAGGATTTGTTGGTTGTTTCAAGTCGTCTTATCATATACATGTTTTATATTAAAACACTATTCATTTGAGCAAATCAATAATGATATACCTCGTACAATGTTATCGTTTCAAAATTAGAACCAAAAATAAAAATACAAAGAGTATTTTATGGTTATAGCTCAGAACGAAAAATTCAATACATTAGTCCACCCGAATATTTCAGGTAGTCCAAAAACTGTCAGAAATGGTGTTTCATAATGTTGCCGGGAAATGTTAACAAATTTTATAAACATATACATTAGGTTTAGATATACATTTCTTTTAATTAAAACTTTTTTCCGTTCAATATTATTTAAGATACAGGCAAATTAGTGTGTTGTCATTTTTCTTGTTTTCAGCTATGAAAAGATCTCAATTCTGTATCAACGTACATCGGCGTGCAGATATAGCAAGGCAAAGCAGACCAAGGAAGGGCAGGCAGGGCAGGGAAATGCAGGGCGCTGCCTGGCAAGGAAAGGCAAGGCAAGGCAAGACAAGGCACGGCAAAGCAAGGCAAGGCAAGGCAAGGCAAGGCTAGGCAAGACAAGGCAAGGCAGGGAAGGGCAAGGCAGGGGCGAACAGAGCAGGACAGGGCAGGGCAAAGCAGGGCATGGCAGATCAGGGCAGGTCAGGTCAGAGTAAGAAAAGGCAGGGCAGGGCAGGATAAGTCAAGTCAGGGCACGACAAAACAAGGCAGAGTAGGGCAGGGCAGGGCAGGGCAGGGCAGGGCAGGGCAAGGCATTTCAGGGCATGACAAGGCAAGGCGCGGCAAGGCAAGGCAGGGCAAGGAATGGCAGGGCAAGACGAGGCACAGAAAGGCAAGGCAAAGCAGGGTAGGCAAGGCAGGGGATTGCATGGCAGGGCAAGGCGAGGCAAGTCAAGGCAAGGAAAATCAGAGCAGGGAAGGGCAGGAAAGGGCAGGCCAGGAAAGGGCAAAGCAAGGCAGAGCAAGACAAGGCAAGGCGAGGCAGGGTAGGTCAGGGCAAGGCATGGCAAAGCCTGGCAGGGCAGAGCAGGGCAGGACAAGGCAAGGCATGGTAAGACAAGTCAAGTCAAAGCATGGCAAAGCAAGGGATGGCAGTTCAGGGCAGGGCAGGGCAAGTCTAGGCAAGGCAAGGCAATGCAGGGCAGTTTAGGGCAGAGCATGGCAGGGCAGGGCAAGTCTATGCAAGGCAAGGCATGGCAGGGCAGGGCAGTTTAGGGCAGGCCAAGGCATGGCAGGGCAGGGCAAGGCATGGCAGGGCAAGGCAAGGCATGGTAAGACAAGGCAAGTCGAGGCATAGAAAGGAAAGGGAAGGCAGGGCAGAGCAGGGCTGGGCAAGGTAGGCCAAAGCAAGGCAGAACAAGCAGATAAGGGCAGGCAAGGCAAGGCAGGGCAGGGCACGGCAGGGCACGGCATGGCAGGACAGGGCAGGATAAGGCAGGATAAGGCAGGGCAAGGCAAGGCTGGGAAAGGCAGGTTAGATCAGGGTAGGGGAGGGGAGGGCAGGGCAGTGCAATGTAAGACAGGGCAGGGCAATGTAAGTTAAAGCAGGGAAGGCAGAGCAAGGCAGGGCAAGGCAAGGCAAGACAAAGCAGAGCGGGTCAGGGCAAGGCAGGGCAAGGCAAGGCGGCGCAAGACAAGGCAGGGCAGGGCAGGGTAGGACAGGGCAGGGATTGCAGGGCAAGGCAAAGAAATGCAAGGCAAGGCGTGGCCTTGCCCTTCCTTGTACTGCTTGGCCTTACTCTGCCCTCCTCTGACCTGCCCTGCCCTGACCTCCCCTGCATTGACCTTCCCTGTGCTGCCCTGCCTTGTCCTTCCTTTCTTTGCCTTGCCTTGCCTTGCTTTGCCTTGCCCTGCCTTGCTCCGTCCACACTCCCCTGCCCTGCCTTGCCTTCCCATGGCCTATCTTGCCATGCCTTGTCTTGCCCTGCCCAGCCCTGCCCTGCCATGCCCTGTCCTGACCTGCCCTTACCTACAATGCCCTGCCCAGCCCTGCCCTGCCATGCCCTGCCCTGACCTGCCCTGACCTACAATGCCTTGCCCTGCCCTTTCCTGCCTGCCCTGCCTTGCCTTGCCTTACATTGCCTTGCCTTATCTTGCCTTGCAAAGTCTTGCCTTGCCTTTCCTTTCCTTACCTTGCCTTGACTTGCTCTGCCTTGCCTGCCCTGCTCTATCCTGCCTGCTCTGCCCTGCCGTGCCCTTCCCTGCATTTTCCTGCAATGTGCTGCTCTGCCTTGTCTTTCCTTTGCTTGCCTTGCCTTGCCTTACCTTGATTTGCCTTGCCTTGCCTTACTTTGACTTGCCTTGCCCTGCTTTGACCTTCCTTGCCCTGCCTTGCCTTGCCTTGCTTTCACTTTCCTTGCCTAGTCAAGTCTTGCCTTGCCTTCTCTAGCCACGCCTTGCCTTGCCTTGCCTAGCCTCACCTTGACTTATCTAGCCACGCCTTGCCTTTCCTAACCACGCTTTGCCTTGCCCTGCCTTCCCAGCACTGCCCTGCCCTGCCCTACCCTGGCCTGCAATTGACCTACCCTGCCCTGCCTTGCCTTGTTCTGCCTTGAACTGCCCTGACATGCCTAGCCGTGCATTGCCCTGCCCTGCTCTGCCCAGCCGTGCTCTGCCTTGCCTTTCCTTGCCTTACCTTGGCTTGTATTGCCTTGCCTTGCATTGCCCTGCCTTTCCTGTTTGCCCTGACCTGCCCTTCCTGACCTACACTGTTCTGCCTTGCCAAGACCTGCCCTGCCCTGCCCTGCTCTGCCCTGCCCTGCTCTGCCCAGCCCTGACCTGCCTTGCCTTTCCTTTCCTTGCCTTGCCTTGCTTTGCCCTTTCTTGATTTGCCTTGCCTTGCCTTGCCTCTCTTTGCCTTGCCCAGACTTGCTCCGCCCTGCACTCCCCTGCCCTGCCTTGCGCTGGCATGGCCTACTTTGCCTTGCCTTGCCTTGCCCTGCCTTGCTTTGCCCTGCCCTGCCCAGTCCTGCGCTGTCCTGCCCTGCCCTGACCTACACTGCCCTGCCCTATCCTGCCCTGCCCTGCCCAGCCTTGCCTTGCCATGCCTTGCCTTGCCTTGCTTTGCCTAGCCTTGCCCTGCCTTGCTTTGCATTGCATTGACTTGCCTTGCATTGCACTCCCCTGCCCTGCCTTCCCTTGCCTTGGCCTTAATTGCCTTGCTTTGCCTTGCCTTGAATTCAATGCCCTGCAATGCCCTTGTCCTGCCTTGCCCTGCCTTGCTTTGCGTTGCCTTGCCTTGCCTTGCCTTGACTTGCATTGCCATGCATTGCTTTGCCTTTCCTTGCCACGAATTGCTTTGCCTTGCATTGCCCTGCCTTGCCCTGCTCTGCCCTGCCACGCCTTGCCTTGCCTTGCCCTGCCCTGCCCTGCCCTGACCTACAGTGCAATGCGCCGCCCTGCCCTGCTTTGCCTTGCCTTTCCTTTCCTTTTTTTGCCTTGGCTTGCCTTGCCTTGACTTTCATTGCCTTGCCTTGCATTGCCATACTTTGCCATGCCTTGCATATTTTTGTCTTACCCTGCCCTGCACTCCCATGCCCTACCTTGCCTTGGCCTACCATGCCTTCCCTTGCCTTGCCCTGATTTGCCCTGACCTGCCCTGCCCTGACTTCCCTTGCTCTGACCTGCCCTGGCATGCCCTGCCTTGCCGTGCATTGCCTTGCCTTGCCTTTCGTTGTCTTGCCTTGCCCTGCCCTGCCCTGCCCTAACCTGCCCTGCCCTGCCTTGTCTTGCCTTGTCTGGCCTTGCCTTGAATTGCCTTTCCTTACCTTGCCTTGCCTTGCTTTGCCTTGACTTGCGTTGCCTTGCCTTGCCCTGCCTTGCCCAGCCTTGCCCTGCCCTGCCCTGCACTGCCTTGCCCTGCCCTACTCTGACCTGCCCTGCCCTGCCTAGCCTTGCCTTGCCTTGGCTTGACTTGATTGCCTTGCCATGCATTGAATTGCCTTGCATTTCCTTGCCTTGCCTTGCCTTGCCTAGACACCTCTTGCCTTGCCTTGCCTAGCCACGCCTTGCCTCGCCTAGACGCGCCTTGCCTTGCCGAGCCAAGCCTTACATTGCCTAGCCACGCCTTGCTTTGCCTAGGCACGCCTTGCCATTCCTAGCCACGAATTGCCTTGCCTTTCCTTTCCTTGCCTTGCCTTGTCTTGCCTTGCCTTGATTAGCTTTGACTTGCCTTGCCTTGCCTAGCCTTGCCTTGCCTTGCCTTGCCTTACCTTATCTTGCCTAGCCTTGCCTTGCCTTGCATTACCTTGACTTGCCTTGTCTTGCCTTGCTTTGCCTTGCCTTGCTTTGCCTAGCCACGCCTTGCCTTGCCTTGCGTACCCAAGCGCTGCCTTGTCTAGCCACGCCTTGCCTTGCCTTGCCTAGCCTCTCCTTTCCTTACAAAGCCACGCCTTGCCTTTCCTAACCACGCCTTGAGTTGCCTAGCCACGACTTTGCTTTGCCTAGCCACGCCTTGCCTAGCCACGAATTGCCTTGCCTAGCTACGCCTTGCCTTGCCTATCCACGACTTTGCTTTGCCTAGCCACGCCTTGCCTTGTCTTGCCTAGACACGCCTTGCCTTGCCTAGCCACGTCTTGCCTTACCTAGCCTCGCCTTGCCTTGCCTTGCCTAGCCACGCCTTGACTCGCCTTGCCTTACCTTGCCTTGCCCTGCCTTGCCCTGCCTTGCCCTGAATTGCCTTGATTTAACTTGCCTAGCCACGCCTAGCCTTGCCTAGAAACGCCTTGCCTTGCATTGCCACGCCGTGCCTTTTCTAGACACGCCTTTCTTTGTCTTGCTTAGTCACGCCATGCCTTGGCTAGTGACGCATTGCCTTGCCTTTCCTTGCCCTGTCTTGCCATGCCTTGCCGTGCCCAGCCCAGCTTTGCCCTGCCCAGCCCTGCCCTGACCTAAACATCCCTGCCCTTCCCTGCCCTCCCATGCCCTGCCTTGCCCTGCCCTGCACAGCCTGCCTTGCCCTGCTTTGCACTGCCTTGCCCTGCACTGTCATTCCCTGCCCTGTCCTGCCTTGCCCTGCCCAGCCTTGCCTTGCCTTGACTTGCCATGCCTTGCCTTGCCTTGCCTTGCTTTGCCTTGACTTGCCTTACCTTGCCCTGCCTTGCCTTGCCTTGCCATGGACTACCTTGCCTTGCCTTGCCTTGCCCTGCCTTGCCCTGCCCTGCCCAGCTTTGCCCTGCCCAGCCCTGCCCTGACCTAAACATCTCTGAACTTCCCTGCCCTCCCATGCCCTGCCCTGCCCTGCCCAGCCTGCCTTGCCCTGTCTTGCACTGCCTTGCAATGCACTGTCATTCCCTGCCCTGTCCTGCCTTGCCCTGCCCAGCCTTGCCTTGCCTTGCCTTGCTTTGCCTTGCCTTGCCTTGCTTTGCCTTGCCTTGCCTTACCTTGCCCTGCCTTGCCTTGCCTTGCCTTTCCTTGCCTTGCTTTATTTGTCTTGCCTTGCCGCCTTGCCCTGCACTGCCCTGCCCTGCCTCGCCCTGGTCTCTCCTTCTCTGCCTTGCCTTGCCTTGCCCTGCTTTATCCTGCCCTGTCCCGCCCTGCCATCCCCTGTCCTAATTAGCCTTGCCTTTGCCTGTCTTTTCTTGCCTTGCATTGCCCTGCCCTGCCCTGCCTTGCCCTGCCTTGCCCTGCCTTGCCTTGCCTTGCCTTGCCTAGTCACGCTTTGCCTTCCTTGCCTAGACACGCCTCGCCTTGCCTTATTTAGCCACGCCTTACCTTGCGTTGCCTAGCCTCTCCTTGCCTTTGCTAGCCACGCCCTGTTTTTCCTATCCACGCCTTAACCTAGCCACGCCTTGCCTAGCCTTGCCTTGCCCTGCCTTGCCCAGAGTTGCCCTGCCCTGCCCTGCCCTGCCTTGCCTTGCCTTGCTTTGACTTGCTTTGCTTTGTCTTACACTTCCTTGCCCTGCCCTGCCCTGCCACGCCTTGCCATGCCTTGCCCTGCCATGCCCTGCCTTGCACTGCCCTGCTCTTGCCCTGTCTTGCCCTGAATTGCCTTGCATTGTTTTGCCTTGCCCTGCCTTGCTCTGCCCTGCTCTGCCTTGCAATGCCTTGCTCCGCCTCGCCCTGCCCTGCCCTGCATTGCCCTGATCTGCCCTGCTCTGCCCTGCCCTGCCTTGCCTTGGCCTTGCTTTGCTTAGCCCTGCCTTATATGCCCTGCACTTGCCCTGCCTTGCCTTGCCTTCCCCTGCCTTGCCTTGCCTTGCCCTGACCTGGCCTGCCTTGCCTTGCCTTGCCTTGCCTTGCCTTGCCTTGCCTTGCCTTGCCTTTCCCAGCCTTGCTTTGCCATGCCTTGCCCTGCCTTGCCCTGCTCTGCCCTGCCTCGCCTTGCCTTGCCTTTCCCTGCCTTGACCTGCCCTGACAAACACTGCCCTGCCCCGCCCTGCTCTGCTTTGCCTTGCCTTTCTTTTATTTGTCTTGCCTTGGCTTTCCTTGCCTTACATAGCCACGCCTTGCCTTTCCTATCAACGCCTTTTCTTGCCTAGCTACGCCTTGCCTTTCCTAGCCACGCCTTGCCTAGGACTCTTAGAATTGGTTTGCCTAGCCACGCCTTGCCTTGCCTAGCCACCCCTTGCCTTGCCTTGCCTCACTTTGCCTTGCCTAGCCACGCCTTGCCTTGCCTAGCAACGCCTTGCCTTGTCTAGGCAACCCTTGCCTTTCCTAGCCACGCCCTGCCTTGCCTTGCCTTGCCTTAACTTGCCTTCATTGCCTTGATTAGCCTTTCCTTGATTTGCCTGCGTTGCCCTGCCTTGCCTGCCTTGATCTGCCTTGCCATGCCTTGCCCTGCTCTGCCCTGCCCTGCCTTGCCCTTCCTTGACCTGCCTTACCTTGCTTTGCTTTGACTCTCTCTGTCTTGTTTTCCCTCCACCGCCCGGCCCTCCCCTGCCCTGACTTGCCTTTGCCTTCCTTGCCTTGCCTTGCCTTCCCTTGCCTTGCCCTGCCTTGACCTACCCTGACCTGCATTTCCGTGCCTTGACCTGCCCTGCCCTGCACTCCCCTGCCCTGCCTTGCCTTGCCATGGCCTACATTGCCTTGCCTTGACTTGCCCTACCATGCCCTGCCTGCCCTGCCCTGCCCTGCCCTGTCCTACACTGCCCTGCTTTGCCCTGACATGCCCTGCCCTGCTCTTCTCTGCCCTGCCCTGCTCTGCCCTGCCCTGCCCTGCCTTGCCTTGCCTTGCCTTGCCTTGCCTTGCATTGCCTTGCCTTGCATTGCCCTTCCTTGCTCTGCCTTGCCTTGCTTTGCCTCTCTTTGTCTTGACGTGCCTTGCTCTGCCCTGCACTCCCCTGCCCTGCCTTGCCTTGCCATGAACTACCTTGCCTTGCTTTGCCTTGCCCTGCCTTGCCCTACCCTGCCCTGCCCAGCGCTGCCCTGCCCTGCCCTGCCCTGACCTACACTGCCCTGCCCTGTCCTACCCTGTCCTGCCCTGCCCTGTCTTGCCCTGCCTTGCACTGCCTTGCTCTGCACTGTCATTCCCTGCCCCGTCCGGCCTTGCCCTGCCCAGCCTTGCCTTGCCTTGCCTTGCCATGCCTTGTTTTGCCTTGCCTAGCCTTGCCTTGATTGCCTTACCTTGCCCTGCCTTGCCTTGCCTTGCCTTTCCTTGCCTTGCTTTATTTGTCTTGCTTGGCCGCCTTCCTCTGCACTGCCCTGCCCTGCCACGACCTGCTCTCCCCTGCTCTGCCTTGCCTTGCCTTGCCTTGCCCTGGCTTTTCCTGCCCTGCCCCGCCGTGCCCTACCCTCTCTTGCTTTTCCTTGCCTTGCCTTGCCTTGACTTGACTTGCATTGCTTTGCATTGCATTGCCCTTCCTTGCCCCGCCTTGCTTTGGTTTGCCTTGCCCTGCCTTGCCCTGCTCTGCCCTGCCACGCCTTGCCTTGCCCTGAACTGCCCTGCCCTGACTTGCACTGACATGCCCCGCCCTGCCCTGCTTTGCCTTGCCTTTCCTTGCCTTGACTTGCCTTGGCTTGCCTTGCCTTGACTTGCCTTCCCCGCCCTGCCCTGCTTTGCTTTGCCTTTCCTTGCCTTCCCTTGCTTTGGCTTGCCTTGTCTTGACTTGCATTGCCTTGCCTTGCATTGCCATTTCTTGCCCTGCCTTAACTTGCCTTGCATCTCTTTGTCTTGCCCTGCCCTGCACCGCCCTGCACTCCCCTGCCCTGCCTTGACTTGGCCTTCCATGCCTTCCCTTGCTATGCCCTGATTTGCTCTGACTTGATCTGCCCTTGTTTGCCCTACCTTACACTGCCCAGCCCTGCCATTCACTGCCGTGCTGTGCATTGCCTTGCCTTGCCTTGCCTTGCCCTGCCCTGTCCAGCCCTGCCCTGTCCTGCCTTGCCTTGGCTTGTCTGGCCTTGCTTTGCCTTGACTTGCCTTGCCTTGCGTTGCCTTGCTTTGACCTGCTTTGCCCTGCCCTGCCCTGCACTGCCTTGCCCTGCCCTACAGTGACCTGCCCTGCCTGCCTAGCCTTGCCTTGCCTTTCCTTGTCTTGATTGCATTGCCTCGTCTTGCATTTCCTTGTATTGCCTTACATTGCCTTGCCTTGCCTAACACCTCTTGCCTTGCCTTGCCTAGCCACGCCTTGCATTGCCTAGCCACAACTTGCCTTTCCTAGACACGCCTTGCCTTGCCTTTCTTTGCATTGCCTTGTCTTGCCTTGCCTTGCCTAGCCTTGACTTTCTTGTTTTGCCTAGCCTTGCCTTGCCTTGCCTTACCTAACCTAGCCTAGACTTGCCTTGCCTTGCCTTTCATTGCCTTGCCTTGCCTTGTCTTCCCTTGCCTTGCCATGCCTTGTCTTGCTTAGCCACTCCTTGCCTTGCCTTGCTTACCCACGCCTTGTCTTGCTTTGTCTAGCCACGCCTTGCCTTGCCTTGCCTAGCCTCTCCTTGCCTTACCTAGCCACGCCTTGCCTTTCCTAACCACGCCCTGCCCTGCCTTACATTTCCTTGCCTTGCCTTGCCTTGCCTTGCCTTACCTTACATTGCCTAGCCTTGCCTTGCCTTGCCTTGCCTTTCATTGCCTTGCCTTGCCTTGTCTTGCCTTGCCTTGCCTTGCTTGTCTTGCTTAGCCACTCCTTGCCTTGCCTTGCTTACCCACGCCTTGCCTTGCCTTGTCTAGCCTCTCCTTGCCTTACCTAGCCACGCCTTGCCTTTCCTAGCCACGCTTTGCTTTTCCTAGCCACGCCTTGCCTTGCCTTGCATTGCATTGCCTTGCCTTGCATTGCAATTCCTTGCCCTGCGTTGCCTTTCCTTGGCCTTCCTTGCCTTGCCTTGCCTTGCCCTGCCTTATATGCCCTGCTCTGCCCTTGCCCTGCCTTGCCCTGCCTTGCCTTGCCTTGCCTTGCCCTGCCTTGCTCAGCCCTGACATGCTTTGCCATGCCTTAACTTGCCTTGCATCTCTTTGTCTTATCCTGCTCTGCACCGCCCTGCACTCACCTGCCCTGCCATGCCTTGGCCTACCATGCATTCCCTTGCCTTGCCCTGATTTGCTCTGCCCTGCCCTGCCCTGCCCTGAAATGCACTGCCGTGCCGTGCATTGCCTTCCCTTGCCTTTCGTTGCCTTGCCTTGCCCTGCCCTGCCCTGCCCTATCCTGCCTTGCCTTGCCTTGTCTGGCCTTGCCTTAGCCTTGCCTTTCCTTATCTTGCCTTGCCTTGCCCTGCCTTGCCTGCCTTGCCTGCCCTGCCCTGCAATGCCCCGCCCTGCCCTACCCAAACCTGAACTGCCCTGCCTATCCTTGCCATGCCTTGCCTTGCCTTGATTGCCTTTCCTTGCATTGCCTTGTCTTGCATTTCCTTGGTTGCCTTACATTGCCTTGCCTTGCCTAAACACCTCTTGCCTTGCCTTGCCTATCAACGCCTTGCCTTGCCTAGACGCGCCTTGACTTGCCGAGCCAAGCCTTACCTAGCCTAGCCACGCCTTGCCTTGCCTAGCCACGCCTTGCCTTTCCTAGCCACGCCTTGCCTTGCCTTGACTTTCCTTGAATTGCCTTGTCTTGCCTTGCCTTGCCTAGCCTTGACTTGCCTTGCCTTGCCTTGCCTTACCTTAATTTGCCTAGCCTTGCCTTGCCTTGCCTTGCCTTGCATTGCCTTGCCTTGCCTTGTCTTGCCTTTTCTTGCCTTGCCTTGCCTTGCTTAGCCACGCCTTGCCTTGCCTTGCTTACCCACGCCTAGCCTTGCCTTGTCTAGCCACGCCTTGCCTTGCCTTACCTAGCCACAACTTGCCTTTCCTAACCACGCCTTGCCATGCCAAGCCACGACTTGCATTTCCTAGCCACGCCTTGCCTAGCAACGAATTGCCTTGGCTAGCTACGCCTTGCCTTGCCTAGCCACGCCTTGAATTGCTTAGCCACGCCTTGCCTTGCCTAGGCACGCCTTGCCTTGCCTAGCCACAACTTGCCTTGCATTGCCTTGCCTTGCCCTGCCTTTCCCTGCATTGACCTGCCTTCCCCTGCCCTGCACTCCCCTGCCTTGCCTTGCCTTTGCCTTCCTTGACTTGCCTTGGCTTGAACTGCCTTCACTGCTCTTCCCTGCCATTTTATGCCCTGCCCTGCCCTGCCCTGCCCTGCGTTGCCATGCCTGGCCCTAAATTGCCCTGCTTGCCCTGCAATACTCTACAGTCCCCTGAACTGATCTTCACTGCCCTGCCTTGACTTGCCTTGCCCTGCCTTGCCCTACCCTGCTCTGTCCTGCCCTGCTCTGACCTGCCGTGCCTTGCACTGATCTGCCCTGCATTGCCCTGCCTTGACCTGCCCTGCCTTGCCTTGCCTTGACTTGCCAGGACTTGCCTTGCCTTGGCTTACTTTGACCTGCCTTGATTTGCCTTGCCTTGCCTTGCCTTTCTTTATATGTCTTGCCTTGCAGCTTTGCATTTCACTGCCCTGCCCTGCCCCGCCCTGCACTCCCTTGCTCTGCCTTGCCTTGCCTTGGACTGCCTTGCCTTGCCTAGCCTCTCCTTGCCTTTCCTAGAAACGCCTTGCTTTTCCTATCCACGCCTTGCCTTGCCTAGCTATGCCTTGCTTTGTCTTGCCTAGCCACGCTTTGCCTTACCTTGTATAACCACGCCTTGCCTTGCCTTGCCTAGCCTCTCCTTGTCTTACCTAGCCACGCCTTGCCTTTCCTAGCTACGCCTTGCCTAGCCACGCCTTGCCTTGCCTAGCCACGCCTTGCCTTGCCTAGCCACGCCTTGCCTTGTCTTGCCTAGACATGCCTTCCCTTGCCTAGCCACACCTTGCCTTGCCTTGCCTAGCCACGCCTTGTTTGCCTTGCCTTGCCTTGCTTTGTCTTGCCCTGAATTGCCCTGCTTGGCCTGCTTTGCCTTGATTTGCCTTGCTTAGCCACGCCTTGCCTTGCTTTGCCTCGCCACTCCCTGCCCTTTCCTGCCCTGCCAAGCATTGCCTTGCCTTGCCCTTCCTTGCCCTCCCTTGCCCTGCCTTGCCCTGCTCTGCCCTGCCTTGCCCTTACTTGCCCTGCCTTGCCTTGCCTTTGCTTTGCCTCTCTTTGTCTTCTTTTCCCTGCACCGCCCGGCCCTCCCCTGTCCTGCCTTGCCTTTGCCTTCCTTGCCTTGCCTTTCCTTGCCCTGCCTTACCTGCACTGCCCTGCCCTGCCCTTCCCTGCCGTGCCCTGCCTTGCCTTGACTTGCCTGCCATGCCCTGCATTGCCCTGCAATGCCCTGCTCTGCCCTTCCTTGCCCTGCCTTGCCTTGCCTTTGGTTTGTCTCTCTTTGTCTTCTTTTCCCTGTACCTCCCGGCCCTCCCCTGTCCTACCTTGCCTTTGACTTCCTTGCCTAGCCACACCTTGCCTTGCCTAGGCACCAGATGCCTTGCCTAGTCACGCCTTGCCTTGCCTTGCCTTGCCTTACTTTGCCTTGCCTTGCCTTGCATTGCCTTGCCTTGCCTTGCTTTGACTTGCGTTGCCCTGCCTTGCTTGTCTTGACTGCGATGCCCTGCCATGCCCTGCCTTGCCCTACTCTGCCCTTCCTTGCCCTGCCTTGCCTTGCCTTTGCTTTGCCTCTCTTTGCCTTCTTTTCCCTGCACCGCTCGGCCCTCCCCTGTCCTGCCTTGCCTTTGCCTACCTTGCCTTGCCTTGCCTTGCCCTGCCTTCCCTGCACTGCCCTGCCCTGCCCATCCCTGCAAGGCAAGGCAAGGCAAATCGTGGCTAGGCAAGGCAAGGTGTGACTAGACAAGCCAAGTCGTCGCTATGTAAAGCAATTCGTGGCTAGGCAAGGCTAGGCGTGACTAGGCAAGGAAAGGTGTGGCTAGGCAAAGCAAGTCGTCGCTAGGTAAGGCAAGGCGGGGCTAGGCAAGGCTAGGCATGGCTAGGCAAGGCAATTCAAGGCAAGGCAGGGCAAGGCAAGGCAAGGCAGGGCAAGGCAAGGCAAGGCAAGGCAAGACAAGGCGTGGCTAAGCAATGCAAGGGAAGTCGTGGCTATGCAAGGCAAGCCTTGACTCGGCAAGACAAGGCAAGGCAAGGCGTGGCTAGGAAAGGCGTGGCTAGGCAAGGCAAGGCGTGGATAGGAAAGGCATGGCGTGGCTAGGAAAGGCAAGGAGAGGCTAGGCAAGGCAAGGCAAGTCGTGGCTACACAAGGCAATTCAAGGCGTGCCTAGGCAAGGAAGGCAAGTCTTTTCTAGGAAAGGCAAGGCAAGGCAAGGCAGGGCAAGGCAGGGCAAGGCAGAGCAGGGCAGGGCAATGCAAGGCAAGGCAAGGCAGGCCAAGGCAAGTCAAGGCAGGGCAGGGGAGGGCAGTGCGGCACAGGAAGGAAAATGCAGTGCAAGTCAAGGCAAAGCAGAGCAGGGGAGAGCAGGGCGGGGCAGGCAGAGCAGTGCATTGCAAAGCGGCAAGGCAAGACAAATAAAGAAAGGCAAGGCAGGTTAAGTTAAGGCAAGGCATGGCAAGGCAAAGCAAGGCAAGGCAAGGCAAGTCTAGGCCTGGCAAAGCAAGGCAAGGAAAGTCAGGGCAGGGCAAAGCAGGGCAGTGCAGGGCATGGCTTTGCAGGGCATGGAATGGCAGGTCAGCGAAGAGCAAGGGAGGGTAAAGCAGGGCAAAACAAGGCAGGGCAAGGCAGGTCAAGGGCAGTGCAGGGCAATGAAGGCTAGGCAAGTCAAGGCAATTAAGGCCAAGGCAAGGCAAGGCAGGGCAGGGGAGGGCCGGGCTGGGCAGGGCAAAGAAGACAACGAGAGGCAAAGCAAAGGCAAGGCAAGGCATGGTAAAGAAAAGCAATGCAAGGCAAGGCAAGGCAAGGCAAACCAAGGCAAGGCTAGGCAGAGAAGGTCAGGGCAGGGCAAATCAGGTCAAGGCAAGGCAAGGCAAGGTAGGGCAAGGCTAGGCAAAGCAAGGCAAGGCAAGGCAAGGCAGGGCAGAGCAGGGCAAATCAGAGCAAGGCAACTCAAGGCAAGGAAAGTCCAGGCAAGTCAAGGCCAGACAAGGAAAGGAAATTCGTGGCTAGGCAAGGCAAGGCAAGGCCTCTCTAGGCAAGGCAAGGAGTGTCTTGGCAAGACTAGGCGTGGCTAGGCAAGGCAAGGCGTGTTTAGGCATGGCAAGTCTAGGTGTGGTTAGGCAAGGCAAATGAAGGTATGGTAGGGCAAGGCTGGGCAAGGCAGGACAAGGCAGGGCAAGGCTAGGCAGGGCAGGGCAGGTCAGGGTTAGGTCAGGGCATGGCAGTGCAGGGCAGGGCAGAGCAAGGCAGCGCAATACATTGGAAGGCAAGGCAAGGCAAAGGAAAGTAAGGAAAGGCAAGGCAAGGCAAAGCCAGGCAAGGCAAGGCAGAGCAGGGCAGGGCAAGACGTGGTTAAGGAAAGCATGTTGTGGCTAGGCAAGGCAAGGCGTGGCTAGGCAAGGCAAGGCAAGCGGTGGCTAGGCAAGGCAAGGCAAGGCAAGTTGTGGCTTGGCAGGGCAGGGCAGGGGAGGGCATGGCAGTGCAGGGTAAGGCAGTGCAAGGCAGGGCAAGGCAGAGCAGGGCAGGGCAGGGCAGGGCAGGGCAGGGTAGGGCAGGGCAGTGTAGGTCATTGCAGGGCAGGGCAGGGCATGGCAGTGCAGGGTAAGGCAGTGCAAGGCAGGGCAAAACGTAGAGAGGCAAGACAAGGCTAGGCAAGGAAGGGCAATGCAAGGCAAGGCAATGCAAGGCAAGTCAAGGCAAGGCAAGGCAAGGCAAGGCAGGGCAGGGCAGAGCAGGCAGGGCAAGGCAGAGCAAGGCAGGGAAAGGTAAGTCAAGGCAAGGCAGGGCAGAGCAGGGCATATAAGGCAGGGCAAGGCAAGGCAAGACAAGGAAGGACAAGGAAAGGCAAGGCAGGGTAAGTAAGGGCAATGCAAGGCAAGGCAATGCAATTCAAGGCATGGCAAGGCAAGGCAAGGCAAGGCAAGGCAAGACAAAGCAGGCCAAGGCAGGGCAAGGCAAAGCAACGCAGGGCAAGGCAGGGCAAGGCAGGGCAGGGCTGGGCAAGGAAGGGAAAGGCAAGGCAATGCTTGGCAGGGCAAGGCAGGGCAGTGCGTGGCAAGGCAAGGCAAGGCAAGGCGTGGCTAAGCAAGGTAAATCAAGGTAAAGGAGGGCAAGCAGGGCAATTCAGGGCAAGGCAAGGCAAGGCAAGGCAAGGCAAAGCAAGGCGTGGCTAGGCAAGGAAAGGCAAGGTGAGGCTAGGCAAGGGTAATCGTGTCTAGGCAAGACAAGGCAAGGCGTGTCTAGCCAAATCAGGCGTGGCTAAGCAAGGCAAGGCTTTGCTAGGGAAGGCGTGGCTAGGAAGGGCAAGGCGTGGCTATGTAAGGCAAGGAGAGGCTTGGCAAGGGAAGGCAAGGCGTGGCAAGCCAAGGCAAGGAAAAGCGTGGCTAGGCAAGGCAAAAAAGGCATGGCTAGGCAAGGCAAGGCGTGGAAAGGAGAGGCAAGGCGTGGCTAGGAAAGGCTAGGAGAGGCTAGGCTGGGCATGCCAGGGCAAGGGAAGGGCAGAGCAGGGCAGGGCAGGGAAGGGTGAGGCAGGGCATGCAGGGCAAGGCATGGCAAGGCAGGTCAGGGCAAGTGCAGGTCAGGGCATTGAAGGCAGGGCAAGGCAAGGCAAGGCAAGGAAGGCCAAGGCAAGGCAAGGCAGGTCATTGGAGAGCCGGGCGGGGCAGAGCAAAGAAGACAAAGATGGGCAAAGCAAAGGCAAGGCCAGGCAGGGTAAGGAAGGGCAATGCAAGGCAAGGCAAGGCAAGGCAAGGCAAGGCAAGGTAAGGCAAGGCAAGGCAAGGCAATACTAGGCAGGGCTGGATAGGGCACGGCAAATCAGGGCAAGACAAGTCAAGGCAAGGCAGGCAAGGCTAGACAAAGCAAGACAAGGCAAGGAAAGGCAAGGCAAGGCAGTTCAGGGCAGGGCAAATCAGTGCAAGGCAAGTCAATTCAAGGCAAGGCAAGGTAAGGCAAGGCAAGGAAAGACCAGGCAAGACATGATCAGACAAGGCAAGGCAGGAAAAGGCAAGGCAAGGCAAGACAAAGCAAGGCGTGGCTAGGCAAGTCAAGGGAAGGCGTGGCTAGGAAAGGCAAGGCTTGACTCGGCAAGACAAGTCAAGGCGTGGCTAGGCAAGGCAAGCCGTGGCTAGGCAAGGCAAGGCGTAGCTAGGCAAGGCAAGGCAATGCGTAGCTATGCAAGGCGTGGCAAGGAAAGGCGTGGCTAGGAAAGACAAGGCGTGGCTAGGCAAGGCAAAGCGTGGATAGGAAAGGCAAAGCGTGGCTAGGAAATTCAAGGAGAGGCTAGGCAAGGCAAGGCTAGGCAGGGCAGGGGAGTGCAGGGCGGTGCAGGGCAGGGCAAGACAAAGAGACGCAAGGCAAGTTAAGGCAGGGTAAGAAATGGCAATGCAAGGCAAGGCAATGCAAGTCAAGACAAGGCAAGCCAAAGCAAGGGAAGGCAAGGAAAGGCAAAGCAAAGCATGGCAGGGCGGGGAAGGCAAGTCAAGGCAAGGCAAGCCAAGGCAAGTCAAGGCAAGGAAAAGCAAGGCAAAGCAGGGCAGGGCGGGGCAGGGCAGTGCAGGTCAGTGCAGGGCAGGTCAGGGCAAGCAAGGCAAGGCGTGGCAGGGCAGAGCAGGGCAAGGCAGGGCGAAGCAAGGCAAAGCAAGGCGGTGCAAGGAAGAGCAATGCAATGCAAAGCAATGCAAGTCAAGTCAAGGCGAGGCAAGGCAAGGCAAGGAAAAGCAAGGCAGTGTAGTGCACGGCGGGGCATGGCAGGAAAAGGCAGGGCAAGGCAAGGCAAGGCGAGGCAGAGCAGGGGAGAGCAGGGCGTGACAGGTCAGGGCAGTGCAGGGCAAGGCGGTCAAGCAAGACAAATAAAGCAAGGCAAGGAAAGGCAAGGCAAGGCAAGGCAGGGCAAGGTAAGGCAAGGCAAGGCAAGGCAAGGCAGGGCAGGGTAGGGCAGAGCAGGGCAGGGCAGAGAAGAGCAGGGCAGGGCATGTCAGGGCAAAGCAGGTCAGTGTAGGACATGGCAGGGCAGGGCAGGGCAGGCAGGGCAAGGTAGGGCAAGTCAAGGCAAGGCAATGAAGCCCATGGCAAGGCAAGGCAGGGCAGGGGAGTGCAGGGCAGGGCAGGGCAAGGCACGGAAATGCAGGTCAGGGTAGGGCAAGGCAGGGCAAGGCAAGGCAAGGCAAGGCAAAGCAAGGCAAGGCAGGTCAAGGAAGGACAAGGCAGAGCAGGGCAGAGCAGGGCAAGGCATGGCAAGGCAGATCAAGGCAGGCAAGGCAGGGCAGCGCAGGGCAGATCAAGGCAAGGCAAGGCAAGGCAAGGCAAGGCAAGGCAATCAAGGCAAGTTAAGGCAAGGCAAGGCAAGGCAGGGCGTGGCTAGGAAAGGCAAGCTTTGCCTAGGCAAGGCAAGGCGTGGTTAGGCAAGGCAAGGCGTGGCTAGGCAAGGGAAGGCAAGGCAAGATGAGGCAAGGCAAGGCAAAGTCAGGCAATTCAAGGCAAGGCAAGGCGTCACTAGGCAAGGCAAGGCGTGGCTAGGCAAAGCAATTCTAAGCGTTGCTAGGCAAGGCGTGGCTAGGAAAGGCAAGGAGAGGCTAGACAAGGCTAGGCAAGGCGTGGCTAGACAAGGCAAGGCACGGTAAGGCAAGGCAAGGCAAGACAAGGCAAGGCAAGGAAAGGCAATGCAAGGCAAAGCCAGACAAGGCAAGGCAAGGAAAGGCAATGCAAGGCAAGGCGTGGCTAGGCAAGGCAAGGCGTGGCTAGGGAAAGCAAGGCGCGTCTAGGCAAGGCAATGCTTGGCTAGGCAAGGCAAGGCAAGAGGTGTCTAGGCAAGACAAGGCAAGCAAAGCATGGCAAGGAAATGCAAGGCAAGGCAATGCAAGGCAAAGGCAATCATGGCAAGGCAACGCAAGGCAAGGCTAGGCAGGGTAGGACAGGTCACGTTAGGGCAGGGCAGGGCAGTGCATGGCAGGGCAAGGCAACGCAAGGCAAGGCAAGGCAAGGCAAGGCAAGACAAGGTAAAGAAAGGCATGTCAAGGCAAGGCCAGACAAGGCAAGGCAAGGCAGGGCAGGGCAGGGCAGTGCAGGGCAGGGCAGGGCAGGGCAGGGCAGGGCAAGGCAAGGCAACGAAAGGCAAGGCAAGCCAAGGTAATGCACGGCAAGCTAGGGCATGGCAGGGCAGAACAGATCAAGAGAGGACAGGGCAGGGCAGGGCAGGGCATGTCAGGGGAAATCAGAGCAAAGCAAGGGAAGCCATGGTAGGCCAAGGCAATGCAAGGCAGGGGAGTGCAGGGCGGTGCAGGGCAGGGCAAGACAAAAAGATGCAAAGCAAGTTAAGGCAGGGCAAGGAATGGCAATGCAAGGCAAGGCAGTGCAAGTCAAGGCAAGGAAAGCCAAGGCAAGACAAATCAAAGAAAAGCAAGGCAAAGCAGAGCAGAGCGGGGCAGGGCAGTGTTTGTCAGGGCAGGGCAGGGCAGGGCAAATCAAGGCGAGGCGTGGCAGGGCAGAGCAGGGCAAGGCAGGGCAAGGAATGGCAAAGCAAGGCGGGGCAAGGCAAGGCAAGGGAAGGCAAGGCAAAGCAGGCCAGGCCAGGGCAAGGCAAGGCAAGGCAGGGCAAGGCAAGGCAAGGCAGGGTAAGGGCACGGCAGGGCATATAAGGCAGGGCAAGACAAGTCAAGGCAAGGAAGCCAAGGAAAGGAAAGGCAAGGCAAGGCAAGGCAAGGCAAGGCAGGCCAGTCCAGGGCAAGGCAAGGCAAGGCAGGGCAAGGCAGGGCAAAGCAGGGCAAGGAAGGGAAAGGCAGGGCAAGGCAGGGCAAAGTTAGGCAGGGCAGGGCAGGTCAGTGTAGGGCAGGGAATGGCAGTGCAGTGCAGGTCAGGGCAAGGCAGCGCAATAAATTGCAGGGCAAGGCAAGGCAAAGGAAAGTAAGGAAAGGCAAGGCAAGGCAAGGCAAGGCAAGGCAAGGCAGGCCAGGCCAGGGCAAGGCAAGGCAAGGCAGGGCAAGGCAGGGCAAAGCAGGGCAAGGAAGGGAAAGGCAGGGCAAGGTTAGGTAGGGCAGGGCAGTTCAGGGTAGGGCAGGGAATGGCAGTGCAGGGCAGGTCAGGGCAAGGCAGCGCAATACATTGCAGGGCAAGGCAAGGCAAAGGAAAGTAAGGAAAGACAAGGCAAGGCAAGGCCAGGCAAGGCAAGGCAGAGCAGGGCAGGGCAAGACGTGGTTAAGAAAGGCAAGTTGTGGCTAGGCAAGGCAAGGCGTGGCTAGGCAAGGCAAGGCAAGCGGTGGCTAGGCAAGGCAAGGCAAGGCAAGGCAAGTTGTGGCTTGGCAGTGCAGGGCATGGCAGTGAATCGTATGGCAGTGCAAGGCAGGGAAAAACATAGAGAAGCAAGACAAGGCTAGGCAAGGAAGGGCAAGGAAGGGCAATGCAAGGCAAGGCAATGCAAGGAAAGTCAAGGCAATGCAAGGCAAAACATAGAGAGGCAAGACAAGGCTAGGCAAGGAAGGGCAAGGAAGGGCATTGCAATGCAAGGCAATGCAAGGCAAGTCAAAGCAAGGCAAGGCAAGGCAAGGCAGGGCAGGGCAGAGAAGGCAGGGCAGGGCAAGGCAGGGCAAGGCAGAGCAAGGCATTGCAAAGCAGGTCAGGGCAGAGCAAGGCAGGGCAAGGAAATTCAAGGCAAGGCAGGGCAAAGCAGGGCAAGGGCAGGGCAGGGCTAATAAGGTAGGGCAGGGCAAGGCAAGGCAAGGAAGGCCAAGGAAAGGCAAGACAGGGTAAGTAAGGGCAATGCAATTCAAGGCAATGCAATTCAAGACAAGGCAAGGCAAGGCAGGGAAAGGCAAGGCAAGGCAAGGCAAGGCAAGGCAAGGCACTCCAGGGCAGGGCAAGGCAAGGCAAGGCAGGGCAAGGCAGGGCAAGGAAGGGAAAGGCAAATCAATGCTTGGCAGGGCAGGGCAGGACAGTGCGTGGCAATGCAAGGCAAGGCAAGGCGTGGCTAAGCAAAGCAAATCAAGGCAAAGCAACTGAAGCAGGGCAATTCATTGCAAGGCAAGGCAAGGAAAGGCAAAGCAAGGCGTGGCTAGGCAAGGAAAGGCAAGGTGTGGCTAGGCAAGGGTAGGCGTGTCTAGGCAAGACAAGGCAAGGCGTGGCTAGGCAAAGCAGTCGTGGCTAAGCAAGGCAAGGCTTGGTTAGGCAAGGCGTGGCTAGGAAAGACAAGGCGTGGCTAGGTAATTCAAGGAGAGGCTAGGCAAGGGAAGGCAAGGCGTGGCTAGAAAAGGCCTGGAAAAGCGTGGCTAGGCAAGGCAAAGAAAGGCATGGCTAGGCAAGGCAAGGCGTGGATAGGAAAGGCAAGGCGTGGCTAGGTAAGGCAAGGAGAGGCTAGGTAAGGCAAGGCGTGGCTAGGAAAGGCAAGGAGAGGCTAGGCAAGGCAAGGCAAGGCGTGGCTAGACAAGGCAAGGCAAGGGCAGGGCAGGGCATTGAAGGCAGGGCAAGGCAAGGCAAGGCAAGGAATTCCAAGGCAAGGCAAGGCAGGTCATTGGAGGGCCGGGCGGGGCAGGGCAAAGAAGACAAAGAAGGGCAAAGCAAAGGCAAGGCAAGGCAGGGTAAGGAAGGGCAATGCAAGGCAAGGCAAGGCAAGGCAAGGCAAGGCAAGGCAAGGCAAGGCAACGCAAGGCAAGGCAATACTAGTCAGGGCAGGATAGGGCAGGGCAAATCAGGGCAAGGCAGGGCAAGGCTAGACAAAGCAAGACAAGGAAAGGCAACGCAAGGCAAGGCAGTTCAGGACAGGGCATGGCAAAGCAAGGCAAGGCAAAGCAATTCGTGACTAGGCAAAGAAAGGCAACTCGTGGCTAGGAAAAGGTAGGAGAGGCTAGGCAGGTTATGGCAGGGCAAGGGCAGGGAAGAGCAGGGCAGGGCAAGGCAGGGCAAGGCAGGGCAAGGCAGAGCAAGGCAGGGCAAGGCAGGTCATGGCAGAGCAAGGCAGGGCAAGGCAATGCAAGCCAAGGCAAGGCAGGCAAGGCAGGGCAAGGCAAGACTAGGCAGAACAGTACAGGGCAGGGCAAATCAGGGCAAGGCAAGACAAGGCAAGGCAAGGCAGGGCAAGGCTAGACAAAGCAAGACAAGGCAAGGCAAGGCAAGGCAAGGCAAGGCAAGGCAAGACTAGGCAGAACAGTACAGGGCAGGGCAAATCAGGGCAAGGCAAGACAAGGCAAGGCAAGGCAGGGCAAGGCTAGACAAAGCAAGACAAGGCAAGGCAAGGCAAGGCATTTCAGGGTAGGAAAATCAGTGCAAGGCAAGTCAATTCAAGGCAAGGCAAGGCAAGTCCAGCCAAGGCAAGGTAAGGCAAGGTAAGGAAAGGCCAGGCAAGACATGACCAGACAAGGCAAGGCAGGAAAAGTCAAGGCAAGGCAAGGCAAAGCAAGGCGTGGCAAGGCAAGGGAAGGGAAGGCGTGGCTAGGAAAGGCAAGGCTTGACTTGGCAAGACTCGTCAAAGCGTGGCTAGGCAAGGCAAGCTGTGGCTAGGCAAGGCAAGGCGTAGCTAGGCAAGGCAAGGCAAGGCGTAGCTAGGCAAGGCGTGGCAGGGCAGGACAGGGCAGGGCAAACCAGGTAAAGGTAAAGCAAGGCAAGGCAAGGCAAGGCATGGCAATTCAGGGCAGGGCAAAGCAGGTCAGGGCAGGGCATGGCATTGCAGGGCAAGGCATTTCAAGGCAGGGCGAGGCAGGTTAGGGCATGACAGGTCAGTGTCGGTCAGGGCAGGCCAGGGCAGGGCGCGACAAGGCAGGGCAGTGTAGGTCAGGGCAGGGGAGTGCAGGGCAGGGAAGGGCAAGGCAGGGCAATTCAGGGCAAGGCATGGCAAGGCAGATCGGGGCAGTCCAAGGTAGGGCAAGGCAAGGCAAGGCATGGCAAGGCAAGGCGTGGCTAGCAAAGGCAATGCGGGCTAGGCAAAGCAAGGCGTGGTTAGGAAAGGCAAGGCGTGTCTAGGTAAGGCAAGGTGAGGCTACGCAAGGCAAGGCAAGGGAAGGCAAGGCAAGGCAAGGCAAGGCAGGGCAGGACAGGGGAAAGCAGGGAAAGGCAAGGCAAGGCAAAGCAAGGCAAGGAAAGGCAAAGAAGGCAAGGCAAGGCAAGGAAAGGAAAGGCAATGCAGGGTAGCACAAGGCAGGGCAATACAGGGCAGGTCAGTGTAGGGCACGGCAGTCAGAGCAGGGCAGGGCAATGCAAGGCAAGGCAAGGCAGGGCAGGGAAGGGCAGGGCGGAATAGGGAGGAAAAGGCAGGGCAAAGCAGAGCATTGGAGAGCAGGGCGGGGAAGGCAGGGCAGTGCATTGCAAAGCGGCAAGGCAAGACAAATAAAGAAAGGCAGGGCAAGGCAAGGCAGGTCAAGGTAAGGCAAGGCATGGCAAGGCAAGGCAAAGCAAGGCAAGGCAAGGCAAGGCAAGGCCTGGCAAGGCAAGGCAAGGAAAGTCAGTGCAGGGCAAGGCAGGGCAGGGCAGGGCATTGCAGGGCATGGCATTGCAGGGCATGGCATGGCAGGTCAGGGAAGAGCAAAGGAGGGCAAAACAAGGCATGGCAAGGCAAGGCAGGGCAAGGCAGGGCAAGGGCAGTGCAGGGCATTGAAGGCAAGGCAAGGCCTATTCGTGGCTAGACAAAGCAAAGCAAGGCGTGGCTAGGCAAGGCAAAGTGTGTCTAGGCAAGACTAGGCGTGGCTAGGCAAGGAAAGGCGTGTTTAGGCATGGCAAGTCTAGGTGTGGCTAGGCAAGGCAAATGAAGGCAAGGTAAGGCAAGGCAGGGCAAGGCAGGACAATTCAGGGCAAGGCAAGGCAGTGCAAGGCAAGGCAATCAAGGCAAGGCAAGGCTAGGCAGGGCAGTGCAGGTCAGGGTAGGTCAGGGCATGGCAGTGCAGGGCAGGGCAGGGCAAGGCAGCGCAATACATTGCAAGGCAAGGCAAGGCCAAGGAAAGTAAGGAAAGGCAAGGCAAGGCCGGGCAAGGCCAGGCAAGGCAAGGCAGAGCAGGGCAGAGCAAGACGTGGTTAAGGAATTCAAGAAGTAGCTAGGCAAGGCAAGGCGTGGCTAGGCAAGGCAAGGCAAGGCGTGGCTAGGCAAGGCAAGGCAAGGCGTGGCTAGGCAAGGCAAAGCAAGATGTGGTTTGGCAGGGCAGGACAGGGCAGGGCATGGCAGTGCAGGGTAAGGTAGTGCAAGGCAGGGCAAGGCAGGGCAGGGCAGGGCAGTGTAAGTCATTGCAGGGCACGGCAGGGCATAGCAGTGCAGGGTAAGGCAGTGCAAGGCAGGGCAAGGCAGGGCAGGGCAGGGCAGGGTAGTGTAGGTCAGAGCAGGGCAGGGCAGAGCAGGCCAGGGATGGGAAGGGCAGGGCAGGGAGGGCAAGGCAGGGCAAGTCAAGGCAAGGCAATGTAGGCCATTGGAAAGCAAGGCAGGGCAGGGGAGTGCAGGGCAGAGTAGGGCAAGGCACGGCAAGGCAGGTCAGGGCAGTTCAAGGCAGGGCAAAGAAAGGCAAGTCAAGGCAAGGCAGGGCAGGGCAGGGAAATTGCAGGGCAGGGAAAAGCAAGGCAAGGCAAGGCAAGGAAAGGAAGGCAAAAGCAAGGCAAAACAGGGGTAGGCCGGGCGGTGCAGGGAAAAGAAGACAAAGAGAGGCAAAGCAAAGTCAAGGCAAGGCAGGGCAAGGAAGGGCAGAGCAGGGCAAGGAAGGGCAAGGCAAGGCATGGCAGGCAAGGCAGGCAAGGCAGGGCTACGCAGGTCAAAGCAAGGCAAGGCAAGGCAATGCAAGGCAAGGCAAGGCAAGGTAAGGCAAGGCAAGGTGTGCCTAGGCAAGGCAAGGTGTGGCAAGGCAAGAAACGCAAAGGCAAGGCCGGACAGGGGAGGGCCGGGCGGTACAGGGAAAAGAAGACAAAGAGAGGCAAAGCAAAGGCAAGGCAAGGCGGGGCAAGGAAGTGCAGAGCATTGCAAGGCAGGGCAAGGCAGGGCATGGCAGGCAAGTCAAGGCAAATCAGGGCAGGGCAGGGAAATTGCAGGGCAGGGAAGGGTAGGGCAGGGCAGTGCAAGGAAGGCAGGGCAAGGCAAGGCAAGGCAAGGAAGGCAAAGGCAAATCAGGACATGGGAGGGCCGTTCGGTGCAGGGAGAAGAAGACAAACAGATGCAAAGCAAAGGCAAGGCAAGGCAGGGCAAGGAAGGGCAAGGCAGGGCAGAGCAAGGCAGGGCAGAGCAGGGCAAGGCAGGGCAAGGCAGGGCAAGGCAGGGCAAGGCAGGCAAGGCAGGACAACGCAGGTCATACACGGCAAGGCAAAGCAATGCAAGGCAAGGCAAGGCAAGGTAAGGCAAGGCAAGGCAGGTCGTGGCTAGGCAAGGCAAGGAGTGCCTAGGCAAGGCAAGGTGTTTCTAGGCAAGGCAAGGAGTGGCTAGGCAAGGCAAGGCAATGCGTGGATAGACAAGGCAAGTCAATGCGTGGCTAGGCAAGGCAAGGGAAGGGAAGGCAAGGCAAGGCAAGGCAAGAAGAGGCAAAGCAAGGCAAGGTGAGGTAAGGCAAGGCAAAGCAAGGCAATTCAAGGCGTGGCTTGGCAAGGCAAGGCGTTTCTAGGCAAGGCAAGGCTAAGCGTGGCTAGTCAAGGCGTGGCTAGGAAAGGCATAGCGTGGCTAGGCAAGGAAAGGCGTGGATAGTAAAGGCAAGGCGTGGCTAGGTAAGGCAAGGAGAGGCTAGACATGGCAAGGCAAGGCGTGGCTAGACAAGGCAAGGCAAGGCGTGTCTAGGCAAGGCAAGGCAAATCTTGGCTAGGCAAGGCAAGGCAAGGCAAGGCAGGGCAGGGCAGGGCAAGGCATGGGAAGGCAGAGCAAGGCAGGGAAGATAGGGCAAGGCAAGGCAAGGCAAGACGTCACTAGCCAAGGCAATTCGTGACTAAGCAAGACAAGGCAAGGCGTGACTAGACAAATCAAGGCGTGGCTAGGCAAGGCAAGTCGTCGCTAGGAAAGGCAAGGCGTTTCTAGGCAAGGCTATTCGTGGCTAGGCAAGGCAAATCAAGGCAATTCAGAGCAAGGCAGGGCAAGGCAGGGCAAAGCAGGGCAAGGCAGGGCAAGGCAGGGCAAGACAGGGCAAGGCAGGGTAAGGCAAGTCAAGTCAAGGCGTGGCTAGGCAAGGCAAGCCGTGGCTAGGCAAGGCAAGGCGTGACTAGGCAAGACAAGGCAAGGCGTGGCTAGTCAATTCAAGGCGTGGCTAGGCAAGGCAAGGCGTAGCTAGGCAAGGCAATTCGTTGCTAGGCAAGGCGTGGCTAGGAAATGCAAGTCGTGGCTTGGCATGGCAAGGCGTGGTTAGGAAAGGCAAGGCGTGGCTAGGTAAGGCAAGGCAAGGCGTGGCTAGACAAGGCAAGGCTAGGCGTGGGTAAGCAAGGCAAGGCAAGGCGTGGCTAAGCAAGGCAAGGCAAGGCAAGAAAAGGCAAGACAAGGCAAGGCAAGGCAAGGCAAGGCAATGCAAGGCAAAGCAAGGCAAGGCAAGGCTAGGCAAATTAAGGTAAGGCAAGGCAAGGCAAGTCAAGGCTAGGCAAGGCAAGGCAAGACAAGGCAATTCAAGGAAAGTCAAGGCAAGGCAAGGCGTGGCTAGGAAAGGCAAGGCGTGGCTAGGCAAGGCAAGGCGTGGCTAGGCAAGGTAAGGCTTGGCTCGGCAAGTCAAGGCGCGTCTAGGCAAGGCAAGGCGTTGCTAGGCAAGGCAAGGCAAGAGGTGTTTAGGCAAGGCAAGGCAATGTAAGGCAACCAAGGAAATGCAAGACAAGGCAATGCAAGGAAAGGCAATCAAGGCAAGGCATGGCAAGGATAGGCAGGGCAGTTCAGGTTTGGGTCGGGCAGGGCGGGGCATTGCAGGGCAGGGCAGGCAAGGCAGGCAAGGCAGGGCAAAGTAAGGCAACGCAAGGCAAGGCAAGGCAAGGCAAGGCAAGGCAAGATAAGGAAAGGCAAGGCTAAGGCAAGGCCAGACAAGGCAAGGCAAGGCAGGATAGGGCAGGGCAGGGCAGGGCAAGGCAAGGCAACGAAAGGCAAGGGAAGGCAATGCACGGCACGGCAGTGCATTTCAGGGTAGGGCAGAGCAAGGGAGGGCAGGGCAGGGCAGGAAAGGGCAGAGCAAATCAGGGCAAGGCAAGGGAATGCATGGTAGGCCAAGGCATAGCAGGGCAGGTGAGTGCAGGGCGGTGCAGAGCAGGATAAGACAAAGAGATGCAAGGCAAGTTAAGGCATGGCAAAGCATGTCAGGTCTGAGCAAGGCAGGGCAAGGCACGGCAAGGCAAGGCAGGGCAAGGCAGGGCATGGGCAGGGCAGGGCATATAAGGCAGGGCAAGGCAAGGCAAGGCAAGGAAGGCCAAGGAAAGGCAACGCAGGGCAAGGAACTGCAATGCAAGGCAAGGCAATGCAATGCAAGGCAAGGCAAGGTAAGGCGTGGCTAGGAAAAGCAAAGCGTGGCTAGGAAAGGCAAGGCGTGGCTAGGTAAGGCAAGGAGAGGCTAGGTAAGGCAAGGCGTGGCTAGGAAAGGCAAGGAGAGGCTAGGCAAGGCAAGGCAAGGCGTGGCTAGACAAGGCAAGGCAAGGCGTGGGTAAGCAAGGCAAGGCAAGGAGTGGCTAAGCAAGACAAGCAAGGCAAGGCAAGGCAAGACAAGGCATTCAAAGCAATGAAAGGCAAGGCAAGGCAAGGCAAGGCTAGGCAATGTAAGGTAAGGCAAGGCAAGGCAAGGCAAGGCAAGGAAATGTAAGGCAGGGCAGGGCGTGGTTAGGAAAGGCAAGGCGTGGCTAGGTAAGGCAAGGAGAGGCTAGGCAAGGCAAGGCAAGGCGTGGCTAGACAAAGCAAGACAAGGCGTGGGTAAGCAAGGCAAGGCAAGGAGTGGCTAAGCAAGACAAGGCAAGGCAAGGCAAGGCAAGACAAGGCAAGGCAAGCAATGAAAGGCAAGGCAAGGCAAGTCTAGGCTAGGTTAGGTAAGGCAAGGCAAGCCAAGGCTAGGCAAAACAAGAAAGTCAAGGCTAGGCAAGGCAAGGCAAGACAAGGCAATGCAAAGAAAGGCAAGGCAAGGCGTGTCTAGGAAAGGCAAGTTGTGGCTAGGCAATGCAAGGCGTGGCTAGGCAAGGCAAGGCAAGAGGTGTTAGGCAAGGCAAGGCAATGTAAGGCAATACAAGGAAATGCAAGACGAGGCAATGCAATCAAGACAAGGAAAGGCAAGGCGTGGTTAGGCAAGGCAAGGCGTGGCTAGGCAAAGCAATTCTAAGCGTCGCTAGGCAAGGCGTGGCTAGGAAAGGCAAGGCGTAGCTAGGTAAGAAAAGGCGTTGATAGGAAAGGCAAGGCGTGGCTAGGTAAGGCAAGGAAAGCCAAGGCAAGACAAATAAAAGAAAGGCAAGGCAAAGCAGAGCAGGGCGGGGCAGGGCAGTGTTTGCAGGGCAGGTCAAGGCAGGGAAAGGCAAGGCAAGGCGAGGCAGGGCAGAGCAGGGCAAGGCAGGGCAAGGCATGGCAAAGCAAGGCTGGGCAAGGCAAGGCAAGGCAAGGCAAGGCAAGGCAAGGCAAGGCAGGCCAGGTCAGGGCAAGGCAAGGCAAGGCAGGGGAAGGCAAGGCAAGGCAGGGCAAGT
Source organism: Zootermopsis nevadensis (assembly GCF_977971745.1). Classification (NCBI taxonomy): domain Eukaryota; kingdom Metazoa; phylum Arthropoda; class Insecta; order Blattodea; family Termopsidae; genus Zootermopsis; species Zootermopsis nevadensis. Next base: position 16,037,618 of record NW_028259139.1, on the reverse strand, counting down.
GCAGGGCATATAAGGCAGGGCTAGGCAAAGCAGGGCCAAAGCAAGGCAGGGCAGGGCAGAGCAGGGCAGATCAGGGCAAGGCAGGGCAGGGCAGGGCGGGGCGGAGCAAGGCATTGCAAGGCAGAGCAGGGCAGAGCAAGGCATGGCAAGGCAAAACAATGCAAGGCAATTCAGGGCAAGACAGGGCAAGAGCAGGGCAGGGCAAGGCAGGGAAGGCAATGCAAGTTAAGGCAAGGCAAGACAAGGCAAAGTAAGGCAGGGCAGGGCACGGCGGAGCAGGGCAGTGCAAGGCAGGGCATGGCAGGGCAAGGCAAGGCAAGGCGTGGCAGGGCAGGGCCGGGCAAGGAAGTGCAAGACAAAGCAAAGCAAGGCAAAGCAAGGCAAGGCAAGGCAGGGCAGGGCAGGGCAGGGCAACTCTGGGCAAGGCAGGGCAAGGCAAGGCTAGGCTTGGCAGGGCAGGGCGTGGCTAGGCAAGGCAAGGCAAGGCGTGGCTAAGCAAGGTAAATTAAGGCAAAGCAGGGCAAGCAGGGCAAGTCAGGGCAAGGCAAGGCAAGGCAAGGCAAGGCAAAGCAAGGCGTGGCTAAGCAAGGCGAGGCAAGGTGTGGCTAGGCAAGGGAATGCGTGTCTAGGGAGGACAAGGCAAGGCGTGGCTAGGCAAAACAAAGGCTTGACTAGGCAAGGCAAGGCGTGGCTTGGCAAAGCAAGGCGTGGATAGGAAAGGCAAGGCGTGGCTAGCAAAGGCAAGACTTGGCTAGACAAGGCAAGGCAAGGCCTGGCTAGGCAAGGAATGCAAAGCGTGACTAGGCAAGGCAACGCAAGGCAAGGCAGGGCAAGGCAGAGCAGGGCAAGGCAGAGCAGGGCAGAGCAATGCAAGTCAAGAAGAGACAGGCCAAGGCAAGGCTATTTAGGACAGGGGAGGGCAGGGCGGGACAGGGCAGGAAAAGGCAGGGCAAGGCCATGCAAGGCAAGGCAGTGAAGGGGAGAGCAGGGCGGGGCAATGCAGGGCAGTGCAGGGCAAGGCGGCAAGGCAAGACAAATAAAGCAAGGCAAGGAAATGGAAGGCAAGGCAAGGCAGGGCAAGGTAAGGCAAGGCAAGGCAAGGCAAGGAAAGGAAGGGCAGGGCAGGGTAGAGCAGGTTAGGGCAGGGCAGGTCAGGGCAAGGCAGGGCAGTGTAAGTCAAGGCAGGGCAGGGCAGGGCAGGCAGGGCAAGGCAGGGCAAGTCAAGGCAAGTTAATGTAGGCCATGGCAAGGCAAAGCAAGGCGTGGCTAGGCAAGGCGAGGCAAGGTGTGGCTAGACAAGGGAATTCGTGTCTTGGCAAGACAAGGCAAGGCGTGGCTAGGCAAGGCAAGGCTTGACTAGGCAAGGCAAGGCGTGGCTAGGCAAGGCGTGGCTAGGTTAAGGCGTGGATAGGAAAAACAGGGCGTGGCTAGCAAAGGCAAGGAGAGGCTAGGCAACGCAAGGTAAGGCGTGGCTAAATAAGGCAAGGCGAGGCGTGTCTAGGCAAGGAAGGCAAAGCGTGACTAGGCAAGGCAAGGCAAGGCAAGGCAGGGCAAGGCAGGGCAAGGCAGGGCAGGGCAGGGCAATGCAAGGCAAGAAAAGACAGGCAAAGGCAAGGCTAATTAGGACAGGGGATGGCAGGGCGGGACAGGGCAGGATAAAGCAGGGCAATGGAAGGCAAGGCAGAGAAGGAGAGACCAAAGCGAGGCAGGGCAGGGCAGTGCAGGTCAAGGCGGCAAGGCAAGACAAATAAAGCAAGGCAAGGAAAGGCAAGGCAAGGCAAGGCAGGGCAAGGTAAGGCAAGGCAAGGCAAAGCAAGGCAAGGCAAGGCAAAGCAAGGCAAGGCAAGGCAAGGCTGGGCAGGGCAAGGCAGGACAGGGCAGGGAATGACAGTGCATTGCAAGGCAGTGCAAGGCAGGGCAAGGCAGGCTGGGCAGGGCAGGGCAGGGCATGGGAGGGCAGGGAAGTTCAGAGATGTTTAGGTCAGGGCAGGGCTGGGCAGGGCAAAGCTGGGCAAGGCAGGGCAAGGCAGGGCAAGGCAAGGCAAGGCAAGGTAGTCCATGGCAAGGCAAGGCAAGGCAGGGCAAGGTAAGGCAAGTCAAGGCAAAGCAAGGCAAGGCAAGGCAAGGCATGGCAAGGCAAGGCAAGGCAAGGCTGGGAAGGGCAAGGCAGGACAGGGCAGGGAATGACAGTGCAGGGCAAGGCAGTGCAAAGCAGGGCAAGGCAGGCTGTGCAGGGCAGGGCAGGGCAGGTCATGGGAGGGCAGGGAAGGAAAGGGATGTTTAGGTCAGGGCAGGGCTGGGCAGGGCAAAGCTGGGCTGGGCATTTTAAGGCATGGCAAGACAGGGCAAGGAAAGGCAAGGCAATGCGTCACTAGCCAAGGCATGGCGTGACTAAGCAAGACAAAGAAAGGCGTGTCTAGAAAAAGCACGGCGTGGCTATGCAAGGCAAGGCGTTTCTAGGCAAGGCTAGGCGTGGCTAGGCAAGTTAAATCAAGGCAATTCAGGGCAAGGCAGGGCAAGGCAGGGCAAGGCAAGGTAAGGCAAGGCGAGTCTAGGCGTGGCTAGGCAAGGCAAGGCAAGACGAGGCTAGGTAAGGCAAGACGTGGCTAGGCAAGGCAAGGCGTGTCTAGGCAAGAAAATGCAAGGCTTAGCTAGGCAAAGCAAAGTCGTGGATAGGCAAGGCAAGGCGTAGCTAGGCAAGGCAATTCGTCGCTAGGCAAGGCGTGGGTAGCAAATGCAAGTCGTGGCTAGGCAACTCAAGGCGTGGTTAGGAAAGGCAAGGCGTGGCTTTGTAAGGAAAGGAGAGGCTAGGCAAGGCAAGGCAAGGCGTGGCTAGACAAGGCAGCGCTTGGGTACGCAAGGCAAGGCAAGGCGTGGCTAGGCAAAGCAAGGCAAGGCAAAGCAAGGCAAGACAAGGCAAGTCAAGGTAATGCAAGGCAAGGCAAGGCTAGGCAAGATAAGGTAAGGCAAGGCAAGGCAAGGCAAGGCTAGGCAAGGCAAGGCAAGTCAAAGCTAATCAAGGCAAGGCAAGACAAGGCAAGGCAAGGAAAGGAAAGGCAAGGCAATTCGTGGCTAGGCATGGCAAGGCGTGCCTAGGCAAAGCAAGGCGTGGCTAGGCAATGTAAGGCTTGGCTCGGCAAGGCAAGGCGCGTCTAGGCGAGGCAAGGCGTGGCTAGGCAAGGCAAGGCAAGAGGTGTCTAGGCAAGGCAAGGCAAGGCAAGGAAATGCAAGGCAATTCAATGCATGGCAAGGCAATCAAGTCAAGCCAAGGCAAGGCAAGGCTAGGCAGGGCAGGGCAGGTCAGAGTAGGGCAGGACAAGGCAGTGCAGGGCAGGGCAGGGCAAGGCTGGGCAAGGCAGGGCAAGACAAGGCAACGCAAGTCAAGGCAAAGCAAGGCAAGGCAAGGTAAGGAAAGGCAATTCAAGGCAAGGCCAGACAAGGCAAGACAAGGCAGGGCAGGGCAGGTTAGGGCAGGGCAGGGCAGGGCAAGGCAAGACAACGAAAGGCAAGGCAAGGCAAGGCAATGCACGGCAAGGCAGTGCATGCCAGGGCAGGTCAGAGCAAGGGAAGTCAGGGCAGGGCAGGTCAGGGCAAATCAGGGCAAGGCAAGGGAAGGCATGGTAGGCCAAGGCAAGGCAGGGCATGGGAGTGCAGGGCAGGGTAAGACAAAAATATGCAAGGCATGGCAAAGTATGGCAATGCAAGGCAAGGCAATGAAAGTCAAGGCAAGGCAAGCCAAGGCAAAAAAAGGCAAGGAAAGGCAAGGCAAAGCAGTGCAGGGCGGGGCATTGAACTGTAGGTCAGGGCAGGGCAGGGCAGGGCAAGGCAAGGCAAGGCGTGGCAGGGCAGAGCAGGGCAAGACAGGGCAATGCAAGGCAAAGCAATTCGTGGCAAGGAAAGACAAAGCAATGCATGGCAATGCATGTCAAGGCAAGGCAAGGCAAGGCAACGCAAAGCAAGGCAGGGCAAGGCAGGACAAGGGCATTGCAGGGCATTGAATTCAAGGCAAGGCAAAGCAAGGCAATTAAGGCCAAGGCAAAGGAAGGCAGGGCAGGGGAGTGCAATGCAAGGCAAGGCAATGCAAGGCAAAGCAAGGCAGGGCAAGGCTAGGCAAAGCAAGGCAAGGCAAGGCATGGCAAGGCAAGGCTGGGCAGGGCAGGGCAGGATAGGGCAGGGCAGTGTAGGTCAGGGCAGGGCAGGACAGCGCAGGACTGGGCAGGGCAGGGCAAAGCAAGGCAGGGCAAGGCAAGGCAAGGCAAAGTAGGCCATGCCAACGCAAGGCAGGGCAGGGGAGTGCAGGGCGGAGCAAGTCTGGGCAAGGCAATGAGAGGCAAGGCAAGGCAAGGCAAATCAAGAAAGGGCAAAGCAAGGCAAGGCAAGGAAAGGAAAGGCAAGGCAGGTCAGGGCTGGGCAGAGCAGGGCAGGGCAGAGCAGGGCAGGGCACGGCAGGTCTTGGCAAGGCAGAGCAGTGTAGGTCAGGAAGGGCAGGTCAGGGCAAACAGGAAAGGCAGTGCAATGCAAGGCAAGGCAATGCAAGCCAAGGTAAGGCAAGGAAAGGCAAGGCAGAGCACGGCTGGGCAGAGCAGGGCAGGGCAATGCACGGCTAGGCATGTCAGGGCAGTTCAAGGCAGAACAAGGCAAGGCAGGGCAGGGTAGGTCAATTGAAGGCCAGGGTAGGGCAGGGCAGGGCAGTGCTGGGAAGGCAGGGCAAGGCAAAGCGTGGTTAGGAAAGGCAAGGCGTGGCTAGGTAAGTCAAGGTGAGGCTAGGCAAGGCAAGGCAAGGCGTGGCTAGAGAAGGCAAGGCAAGACTTGACTAGGCAAGGAAAGTGAAAGCAAGGCAAGGCAAGGCAGGACAAGGAAGGTCAAAGCAGGGCAAGGCAAGGCAAAGTAAGGCAAGGCAAGGCAAATCAAGGGAAGGCAAGGCAGGGCAAGCAAAGGAAAGACAAGGCAGAGCAGCACATTGCAGGAAAATGCAGGGAAGGGCACGGCAGGGCAGAGCAGGCAGGATAGAGCAGGGCAGGCAAGGCAGAGCAAGGCAAGGCAAGGTAAGGAAAGGAAAGGCAAGGCAAGACTTTGCAAGGCAAGATAAGGCAAGGCAATGTAAGGCAAGGCAAGGCAGGGCAGGCAGGGAAGGGCAGGGCAAGGCATTGTAGGTCAGGGCAGGTCAGGGCAGGGCATGGCAGGGCAGGGCTGGGCAGGGCATTGTAGGTAAGGGCAGGTCAGGACAGGGCATGGCAGGGCAGGGCTGGGCAGGGCAAGACAAGGCATGGCAAGATAGGCCATGGGAAGGCAAGGCAGGGCAGGGGAGTGTGGACGGAGCAAGGCAGGGCAAGGCAAGCAAGGCAAGGCAAGGCAAAGAAAGGAAAGGCAAGGCAGGGCAGCACAGGGAAGGTCAATGCAGGGGAGGTCAGGGCAGGGCAGGTCAGAGGAGGGCAGAGTAAGGCCAAGCAGGACAAGGAAGGGCAAGGCCACGCCTTGCCTTGCATTTCTTTGCCTTGCCCTGCAATCCCTGCCCTGTCCTACCCTGCCCTGCCCTGCCTTGTCTTGCGCTGCCTTGCCTTGCCCTGCCATGCCCTGACCCGCTCTGCTTTGTCTTGCCTTGCCTTGCCCTGCCTTGCTCTGCCTTCCCTGCTTTAACTTACATTGCCCTGCCCTGTCTTACATTGCACTGCCTTGCCCTGCCCTCCCCACCCCTTCCCTGATCTAACCTGCCTTTCCCAGCCTTGCCTTGCCCTGCCTTATCCTGAATTATCCTGCCCTGTCCTGCCATGCCGTGCCCTGCCGTGCCCTGCCCTGCCTTGCCTTGCCTGCCCTTATCTGCTTGTTCTGCCTTGCTTTGGCCTACCTTGCCCAGCCCTGCTCTGCCCTGCCTTCCCTTTCCTTTCTATGCCTCGACTTGCCTTGTCTTACCATGCCTTGCCTTGCCCTGCCATGCCTTGCCCTGCCCTGCCATGCCTTGGCCTGCCCTAAACTGCCCTGCCTTGCCTTGCCTTGCCTTGCATAGACTTGCCCTGCCCTGCCATGCTCTGCCCTAAACTGCCCTGCATTGCCTTGCCTTGCCTAGACTTGCCCTGCCCTGCCCTGAACTGCCATCCCTTGCTTTGCCATGCTTTGACTTGACTTGTCTTACCATGCCTTGCCTTGTCCTGCCCTGCTCTGCCCTGCCAGGCTTTGCCATGCCTTGCCCTGTCCTACCCTGCCTCGCCTTGCCTTGTCTTGCTCTGCCTTGCTTTGCCCTGTCCTGGCCTGCCCTTCCCTGCCCTTCCCTGCTCTGATTTTCCTTGCCTTGACTTGCCTCGCCTTGCCCTGCCGTGCAATCCCTTGCCTTGCCTACCCTGCTTTGCCTTGCCTTTCTGTGCCTCGTCTTGCCCTGCCATTCCTTGCCCTGCCTTGCCTTGCCGTGCCTTGCTTTGCCATGCCCTGATATGCCTTGCCCTGCCCTGCCCTGCCCTGTCCTGCCCTACTCTGCCTTGTTTTGTCGTGCCCTGCCTTGACTTACCCTGCCCTGCCCTGCCTTTTCTTACTCTGACCTGACCTGCCCTGCTCTGCCATGCCCTGCTTTGCCCTGCCCTGTCCTGCTCTGTTCGCCCCTGCCTTGCCCTTCCCTGCCTTGCCTTGTCTTGCCTAGCATTGCCTTGCCTTGCCTTGCCTTGCTTTGCCGTGCCTTGTCTTGCCTTGCCTTGCCTTTCCTTGCCAGGCAGCGCCCTGCCTTTCCCTGCCCTGCCTGCCCTTCCTTGGTCTGCTTTGCCTTGCTATATCTGCACGCCGATGTACGTTGATACAGAATTGAGATCTTTTCATAGCTGAAAACAAGAAAAATGACAACACACTAATTTGCCTGTATCTTAAATAATATTGAACGGAAAAAAGTTTTAATTAAAAGAAATGTATATCTAAACCTAATGTATATGTTTATAAAATTTGTTAACATTTCCCGTCAACATTATGAAACACCATTTCTGACATTTTTTGGACTACCTGAAATATTCGGGTTTACTAATGTATTGAATTTTGCGTTCTGAGCTATAACCATAAAATACTCTTTGTATTTTTATTTTTGTTTCTAATTTTGAAAGGATAACATTGTTCGAGGTATATCATTATTGATTTGCTCAAATGAATAGTGTTTTAATATAAAACATGTATATGATAAGACGACTTGAAACAACCAACAAATCCTAAGTCTCTCTGTAAATATCATATATAATAACACAAATCTTTGTAGTTGCTATAGACCCTCACATACTATGTTATAGCAGTAGGCCGATGTTCGTTGTCACAGAATTGTGTCATATTTTCAGTTGAAAACGCAAGATATGATTACACAATATCTATCTGCTACTTAAATAATATTATTCGGACAAAAGTGCTACTTTAAAGGAATGAATATTTATCTTAAATATACATGTTTATGATAATTGGAAACATTTCCCTTCAAATTTATGAACCACTACTTCTAACAGTTTTTTACGACCTGTAATATACGGATGTTCTAATGCTTTCATATGTTAATTCTGATCTGTGTGCCACTAAAAACTATTTGTATTTTAACGTTTGTATGTAATTTTGAAGGGATAACATTGTTAGAGGAACATCATATTTTATTACCTCAAAAGAATACTGTTTCTAATATAAAATATATATATGTTAAGACGTCTCCAAACAAACATCAAAACTCAAATTAGTCTTTAAATTTCATTGCATCGTATATAATCACACATATCTTTATTACTTCGATATTCTTCAAAATACTATGTGATTGCTGTGCGCCGATGGTCGTTGATACATAATTCTGTGCCAATCAGACCTTAAAACTTATAATATGTTAACACAACATTCTCCCTGTAACTTAAACAATAGTAATCGAACATAAGTGCTACTTTAAACCATTGAATATCTAGTTCGAAACAATTTTTTTCAACTTTATGAACTACCATTTCTGACAATTTTTGGACGACCTGTTATGTACGAAAGACAAATGTTTTGAATTTTGCGTACTGAGCAGTGTGTCAACAAATACTGTTTGTATTTTAACGTTTGTACGTAACTTTGAAAGGATGAAGAAGTTCGAAGTTCATCATGCATTATTTACTTAAAAGAATAATGTTTTTTATATAAGACATTTATGTGATAAGTCGTTTTCAAACAACCTTAAAAACTCAAGTCTGTTTGTAATTAACATTGCATCATATATATTTATACATATCTTTGTAACTGCGATTATCCTCGTCGCTGCTTGTGGTCGCTGCACGCCGATGTTCGTTGATACTGAATTGGGAGCTATTCAGAGCTTAAACGCATAATATGTTAACACAACATTCTCCCTGTAACTTAAACAATATTAATCGAACATAAGTGCTACTTTAAACCACTGAAGATCTAACCATAACGTATATGTTTATAATAGTTCGAAACAATTCCCTTCAACTTCATGAACTAACATTTCTGACAATTATTGGACGACCTGTTATGAACGAGAGACAAATGTTTTTAATTTTGTGTACTGAGCCGTGTGTCAATAAATACTGTTTGTATTTTCACGTTTGTATGTATCTTTGAAAGGATGAATATGTTCGAAGATCATCATGCATTATTTACTTAAAATAATAATGTTTTTTATATAAGACATTTATGTGATAAGTCGTTTTCAAACAACCGTCAAAACTCAAGTCTGTCTGTAGATAACATTGTAACGTATATATTCACACACATCTTTGTAACTGCGATTATCCTCGTCGATGTCTTTGGTCGCTGCACGCCGATGTTCGTTGATACAGAATTGTTTACTTTTTAGAGATCAAAACGAATAATAAAACTTCACACTAACCGGCGTGTAACTTAAATAATATTAATCGGACAAATGTGCTATTTTAAAATAATGAATATCCAATCCTAATGTACACGTTTATTATATTTTGAAACATTTTCCAACAAATTTAAGAACCACCACTTTTTAACCGTTTTTAAGTGTCTTGTGATTTACGGATGGTATTAAAAATTGAATTTTGCATTCTAATCTGTGTGCCACTAAATGCTGTATGTATTTTTACGTTTGTATGTATTTTAAAAAGGATTACTTTGTTCTACGTACATCATGCTTCATTACCTCAAATGATTAGTGTTTTTAATATAAAACATGTATACGAAAAGACAACTTCATACAAACATAAAAACCTAAGTCTGTTGTAAATTATATTGCATCCTATATATTCACATAAATCTATGTTGCTGCGATAGATCCTTACATACTATGTAGTGGCTGGAAGCCGATGTTTGATGATACAGAATTGTGTGCTATACAGACAGAGCTGAAAACAATTAATATTACTACACACTAAGCTGCCTGTATCTGAAATAATATTAATCGGACATAAGTAGTACTGTGAAGCAATGAATATCTAACCGTAATGTATATGTTTATAATAATTGGAACTTTTTCCTTCAACTTTAACTACCTCCATTTCTGACAGTTTTTGTACGACCTGTAAAGTGCGGTTGGACTAATGAATAGATTTTTGCTTTCTGAGCTATGACCATAAAATACTCTTTGTATTTTTATTTTTGTTTCTAATTTTGAAAAGATAACATTGTTCGAGGTATATCATCCTTGATTTGCTCAAATGAATAGTGTTTTAATATAAAACTTGTATATGATAAGACGACTTGAAACAACCAACATATCCTAAGTCTTTCTGTAAATATCATATATAATAACACAAATCTTTGTAGTTGCTATAGACCCTCACATACTATGCTATAGCAGTAGGCTGATGTTCGTTGTCACAGAATTGTGTCATATTCACGGTTGAAAACGCAAGATATGATAACACAATATCTACCTGTTACTTAAATAATATTAATCGGACAAATGTGCTACTTTAAAATAATGAATATCTAATCCTAATGTACACGTTTATTATAATTTGAAACATTTCCCAACAAATATATGAACCACCCCTTTTTAACCGTTTTTGGGGCTCTTGTGTTTTAAGGGTGGTCTTAAAAATTGAATTTTGAATTCTAATCTGTGTGCCACTAAATAGTGTATGGATTTTTACGTTTGTATGTATTTTAAAAAGGATTACTTTGTTCGACGTACATCATGCTTAATTACCTCAAATGAAAAGTGTTTTTAATATAAAACATCACAGAAACAAAGATTTATGTGAATATATACGATGCAATGTAATTTACAGACAGACTTACGTAAGATGGTTGTATGAAGTCGTCTTATCGTATTGATGTATTATATTAAAAACACTAATCATTTAAGGTAAAAAAGCATGATGTACCTTGAACAATGTAATCCTTTCAAGATAACATACAAACGTTAAAATACAAACAGTATTTTGTGGACACAGCTCAGAACGAAAAATTCAAAACATTAGTTCACCAGTATATTTCAGATCTTCCAAAAACTGTCAGAAATGGTGTTTCGTAATGTCGACGGGAAATGTTTCCAATTTTTATAAACATATACATTAGAGTTAGATATTCATTTCTTTCAAGTAAACCGTTTATCCGTTTAATATTATTTAAGTTACAGGCAAATTAGTGTGTTGTTATTTTTCCCTTTTTCAGATCTGAAAAAGCTCACAATTCTGCATCAATGAACATCGCCGCACAGCGACCATATGTTACGTTGAAGAATATCGCAGTTACAAAGATATGTGTGAATATATACCATGCAATTTTATTTACAGACCGACATAGGATTTGATAGTTGTTAGAAGACGTCTTATCATATACATGTTTTAAATTAAAAACACTATTCTTTTGAGATGATCAATTATGATATACCTCGAATATAGTTTTCCTTTAAAAATTACGTACAAACGTTAAAATACAAACAATATCGGCGTGCAGCTATCACAGACTTCGACGAGGATTATCGAAGTTACAAAGATGAGTGTGAATATATACAATGTAATGTTGTCTAGGGACAGACATGAGTTTTGACGGTTGTTTTAAGAAGTCTTATCATATTAATCCCTTTTATATAAAACACTATTCTTTCAGGAAATCATGCATGATATTCTTTGAACATCGTCATCCTTTCAAATGAACGTACAAACTTTAAAATATAAACAGTATTTATTGTCACACGGCTCAGTACGCAAAATTCAAAACATTAGTCTACCCTTACATAACACGTCGTCCAAAAATTGCCTCAAATGGTGGTTCATAAAGTTGAAGGGAATTGTTTCGAATTATTATAAACATATACGTTAGGTTTTAGATATTCAATGGTTAAAAATAGCACTTTTGTCCGTTTAATATTATGTAAGTTACATGCAATTTTGTGTGTTGTTATATTATGTCTTGAATTGCCTTGCCTTGGCTTGCCTTACCATGCCTTGACTTCCCTTGCCTTGCCTTCTTTTGCCGCTCCTAAAATTTCCTTGCATTGCCTTCCCTTGCCTTGCCGTGCCTGGCCTTGCCTAACATTGCCTTGCCTTGCCTTGCCTTGCCTTGCCTTTACTTGCCTTCATATACCTCGATTTGCCTTACATTACATTACCTTACGTTACCTTACATTACATTACATTGCAAGACTAGCAAGGCCAGTCAAGGCAAGGCAAGGCAAGTCAAGGCAGAGCAAGGCAGGGCAAAGCAGGAAAGGCAAGGCAAGGCAAAGCGTTTCTAGGCAAGGCAAGGCGTGACTTGGCAAAACAAGGCAAGGCGTGGCTATGACAGGTAAGGCGTGGCTAGGCTAGGCGTGGTTAGGAAATGCAAGTCGAGGCTAGGCAAGGCAAGGCGTGGTTAGGAAAGGCAAGGCGTGGCTAGGTAAGGCAAGGAGATGCTAGGAAGGCAAGGCAAGGCGTAACTAGACAAGGCAAGTCTAGGCGTGGGTAAGCAAGGCAAGGCAAGGCATGGCTAAGCAATGCAAGGCAAGACAATGCAAGGCAAGACAAGGCAAGGCAAGGCAATGCAAGGCAAGGCAAGGCAAGGCAAGGCTAGGCAAGGTAAGGTAAGGCAAGGCAAGGCAAGGCAAAGCTAGGCAACGCAACGCAAGTCAAGGCTAGGCAAGGCAAGGTAAGACAAGGCAATGCAAGGAAAGGCAAGGCAAGGCAAGGTGTGGCTAGGTAAGGCAAGGCGTGGCTAGGCAAGATAAGGCTTCGCTCGGCAAGTCAAGGCGCGTCTAGGCAAGGCAAGGCGTGGCTAGGCAAGGGAAAGCAAGAGGTGTCTAGGCATGGCAAGGCAATGTAAGGCAAGGCAATCAAGGCAAGGCAAGGCAAGGCATGGCTAAACAGGGCAGGGCATGTCAGGGTAGGGCAGTACAGGGCAGTGCAGGGCAGGGCAGGGCAAGGAAGGGCAAGGCAGTACAATTCAAGGCAACGCAAGACAAGTCAAGGCAAGGCAAGGCCAGACAAGGCAAGGCAAGGCAGGACAGGGCAGTTCATGGCAGGGCAGGGCAGAGCAAGGGAGGGCAGGGCAGGGCAGGTCAGGTCATGGCAAGGAAAGGCAAGGCAATGCAAGGCAAGGCAATCAAGGCAAGGCAAGGCAATTCTAGGCAGGGCAGAGCAGGGCAAGTCAGGGTAGGGCAGGGCATGGCAGTGCAAGGCAGGGCAGGGCAATGCAGGGCAAGACTGATCAAGGCAAGGCAATGCAATTCAAGGCAAAGCAATTCAGTGCAGGGCAGGACAGGACAAGGCAAGGCAACGAAAGGTAAGGCAAGGCAGACAGGGCATGGCAGGGCAGGGCAGAGCAGGGCAGGGCAGAGCAGGGCAGTTCAAGGCAAGGCAGGGCAAGGCAAGGCAAGGCATGGTAGGCCAAAACAATGCAGGGCAGGAGAGTGCAGTGCGGTGCAGGGCAGGGCAAAACAAAGAGAGGCAAGGCAAGGCAAGACAAGGCGGGGAAAGAAAGGGCAATGCAATGCAAGGCAATGCAAAAAAAGGCAAGGCAAGGCAAGGCAAAGCAAGGAAGGCAGGGCACGGCGGGGCAGGGCAGTGTAGGGCACGGCAGGGCAGGGCAGGGCAGGGAAAGGCAAGGCAAGGCGTGGCAGGGCAGGGCAGGGCAAGGCAGTGCATGACAGGGCAAGGCAAGGCAAGGTAAGGCAAGGCAAGGCAAAGCCAAGCAAGGCAAAGCAAGGTAAGGCAAGGCAAAGGAGGGCAGGGCATTGCAAGGCAGGGCAAGGCAGGGAAAGGCAGGGCAGGGCAGGGTAGAGCAGGGCAGAGCATGGCAGGGCAAGTCAAGGCAGGGCAGTGAAGATCAGGGCAGGGGAGTGCAGGGCAGTGCAGGGCAATCAGGGCAATTCAGGGAAAGGCATGGCAAAACAGGTCAGGGCAGGGCAGGGCAGGTCAGGGCAGGAAATGTCAGGGAAGAGCAGGGAAGGCAGGGAAAGGCAAGGCAAGGCAAGGACGGCAAAGGCAATGCAAGGCAGGGCAGTGCATAACAGGGCAAGGCAAGGCAAGGCAGGGAAAGACAGAGCAAGGCAAGGCAAGGCAAGGCAAGTTGTGGCTAGGCAAGGCAAGGAGTGGCTAGGCAAGGTAAGGCGTGGCTAGACAAGGCAAGTGGTGCCTAGGCAAGGCAATTCAAGGCAAGGCAAGGCAAGCCAAGTCGTTGCTATGTAAGGCAAGGCGTGGCTAGGCAAGCCTAGGCGTGACTAGACAAGGAAAGGCGTGGCTAGGCAAAGCAAGTCGTCGCTAGTTAAGGCAAGGCGTGGATAGGCAGGGCTTGGCATGGCTAGGCAAGGCAATTCAAGGCAACGCACCTCAAGGCAGGGCAAGGCAGGTCAAGGCAAGTCAAGGCAAGGCAAGGCAAGGCAAGGCAAGGCGTGGCTAGGCAAGGCAAGGGAAGTCGTGGCTAGGGAAGGCAAGGCTTAACTCGGCAAGACAAGGCAAGGCAAGGCAAGGCGTGGATAGGAAAGGCGTGGGTAGGAAAGCCAAGGCGTGGCTAGGCAAAGCAAGGCGTAGATAGGAAAGGCAAGGCGTGGCTAGGAAAGGCAAGGAGAGACTAGGCAAGGCAAGGCAAGGCAAGGCAAGTCGTGGCTAGACAAGGCAAGGCAAGGCGTGGCTAGGCAAGGAAGGCAAGTATTTTCTAGGCAAGGAAAGGCATGGCAAGGCAGGGCAAGGAAGGGCAAGGCAGAGCAGGGCAGGGCAATGCAAGGGAAGGCAAGGCAGGCCAAGGCAAGTCAAGGCAGGGCAGGGGAGGTCAGGGCGGAACAAGGAGGAAAAGTCATGGCAAGTCAAGGCAAGGCAGAGCTGGGGAGAGCAGGGCGGGTAGGCAGGGCAGTGCATTGCAAAGCGGCAAGGCAAGACAAATAAAGAAAGGCAAGGCAAGGCAAGGCAGGTCAAGGTAAGGCAAGGCATGGCAAGGCAAGGCAAGGCAAGGCCTGTCAAGGCAAGGCAGGGAAAGGCAAGGCAGGTCAAGGCAGGGCAGAGCAGGGCATGGCAGTGCAGGACAGGGCATTGCAAGGCAGGGCAAAGCAGGGCAGAGCAGTTTAGGTCAGGGAAGGGCAGGCCAGGGCAGGGCAGGGCAGGGCTAGGCATGGCAGGGCAAGGCAAGGCAGGGCAGGGAAAGGCAAGGCAAGGTAGTCCATGGCAAGGGAAGGCAGGGCAGGGTAGTGCAGGGCGGAGCAAGGCAGGGCAAGAAAAAGAGAGGCAAGGAAAGGCATGGCAAAGGAGATCAAGAAAGGGCATTGCAAGGCAAAATAATGCAAGGCAAGGCAAGGCAAGGCAAAGCAGGGAAGGGCAGAGCAGGGCAGGGCAGGGCAAGGCAGGGCAGTGTAGGTCAGGTCAGGGCAAGGCAAGGCGTGGCTAGGAAAGACAATGCGTGGCAAGGCAAGGCAAGACAAGGCAAGGCAAGGAAAGGCCAGACATGGCAAGGCAAGGCAAGGCAATCCAAGATAAGGCAAGGCAAGGCATGGAAGGCAAGGTAGGGTAGGTCAGGGTAGGGCAAATTATTGCAAAGCAAGGCAGGGCAGGGCAGGGCAGTGTAGGTCAGTTCAGGGTAGGGCAAGTCAGAGCAAGGCAAGATAAGACAAGGTATGCCATGGGAAGGCAAGGAAGGGCAGGGGAGTGTGGGGCGGAGCAAGGCAAGGTAAGGAAGGGCATGGAAGGGCAATGCAAGGCATGGCAATGCAAGGCAAGACAAGGCAAGGCAAGGCAAGGCAGGGTAGGGCAGAGCAGGGTAGGGCAGGGCAGCTCAAGGCAGAGCAGGTCAGAGCTAGGCATGGCATGACAGGTCAGGGAAGAGCAAAGAAGGGCCAAGCAAGGCAAGGCAATTCAAGGCAGGGCAAGGCAGTGCAAGGGCAGTGCAGGGCATTGAAGGCAAGGCATGGCAAAGCAAGGCAATTAAGGCCAAGGCAAGAGAAGGCAGGGCAGGGGAGAGCAATGCAAGGCAAGGCAATGCAATGCAAGGCAAGGCAAGGCAAATCAAGGCTAGGCAGAGCAGGACAAGGCAGGGCAAAACAGGGCAAGACAAGGCAAGGCAAAGCAAGGCAGGGCAAGGCTAGGCAAAGCAAGGCAAGGCAAGGCATGGCAAGGCAATTCTGGGCAGTGCAGGGCAGGGTAGTGCAGGGCAATGTAGGTCAGGGCAGGGCAGGGCAGCGCAGGGCTGGGCAGGGCAGGGCAAAGCAAGGCAGGGCAAGGCAAAGCAAGGCAAAGTAGGCCATGCCAACGCAAGGCAGGGCAGGGGAGTGCAGGGCGGAGCAAGTCTGGGCAAGGCAAAGAGAGGCAAGGCAAGGCAAGGCAAATCAAGAAAGGGCAATGCAAGGCAAGGCAAGGAAAGGAAAGGCAAGGCAGGGCAGGGCTGGGCAGAGCAGGGCAGGGCAGAGCAGGGCAGGGCAGGGCAGGTCTTGGCATGGCAGGGCAGTGTAGGTCAGGAAGGGCAGGTTATGTCAAACAGGCAAGGCAGGGCAATGCAAGGCAAGGCAATGCAAGGCAAGGTAAGGCAAGGAAAGGCAAGGCAGAGCACGGCTGGGCAGAGCAGGGCAGGGCAATGCATGGCTAGGCATGTCAGGGCAGTTCAAAACAGGACAAGGCAATTCAAGTCAAGGCAAGGCAGGGCAGGGTAGGTCAATTGCAGGCCAGGAAAGGGCAGAGAAGGGCAGTACAGAGAAGGCAGGGCAGTACAGAGAAGGCAGGGCAAGGCAAGGCTTGGTTCGGAAAGGCAAGGCGTGGCTAGGTAAGTCAAGGTGAGGCTAGGCAAGGCAAGGCAAGGCGTGGCTAGAGAAGGCAAGGCATGACGTGACTAGGCAAGGAAAGTCAAAGCAAGGCAAGGCAATGCAGGACAAGGATGGGCAAAGCAGGGCAAGGCAAGGCAAAGTAAGGCAAGGCAAGGCAAATCAAGGGAAGGCAAGGCAAGGCAAGGCAAGGAAAGTAAAGGAAAGACAAGGCAGAGCAGCACATTGCAGGACAATGCATGCAAGGGCACGGCAGGGCAGAGCAGGACAGGATAGAGCAGGGCAGGGCAAGGCAGAGCAAGGCAAGGAAAGGTAAGGAAAGGAAAGGCAAGGCAAGACAATGCAAGGCAAGGTAAGGCAAGGCAATGCAAGGCAAGGCAAGTTAGGGCAGGCAGGAAAGGGCAGGGCAAAGCATTGTAGGTCAGGGCAGGTCAGGGCACGGCATGGCAGGGCAGGGCTGGGCAGGGCAAGACAAGGCATGGCAAGGTAGGCCATGGGAAGGCAAGGCAGGTCAGGGGAGTGTGGGCGGAGCAAGGCAGGGCAAGGCAAGTCAAGGCAAGGAAAGGATAGGCAAGGCAGGGCAGCACAGGGAAGGTCAATGCAGGGGAGGTCAGGGCAGGGCAAGACATAGGAGGGAAGAGTAAGGCAAAGCAGGACAAGGGAGTGCAAGGCCACGCCTTGCCTTGCATTTCTTTGCCTTGCCCTGCGCTGCAATCCCTGCCCTGTCCTGCCCTGCCCTGCCCTGCCTTGTCTAACCCTTCTTTGCCCTGCCTTGACCAGACCTACCCTGCACTGAGCTGCATTGCCTTGCTCTGCCTTACCCTGCCCTGCCTTGTCTTGCCCTGCCTTGCCTTGCCCTGCCTTGCCCTGACCCGCTCTGCTTTGTCCTTCCTTGCCTTGTTCTGCCTTGCTCTGCCTTCCCTGCTTTAACTTACATTGCCCTGCCCTGTCTTACATTGACCTGCCCTCCCCTACCCTGATCTAACCTGCCCTTCCCAGCCTTGCCTTGCTTTGCCTTATCCTGCCTTATCCTGCCCTGTCCTGCCATGCCGTGACTTGCCGTGCCCTGCCCTGCATTGCCTTGCCTGAACTGATCTGCTTGTTCTGCTTTGCTTTGGCCTACCTTGCCTTGCCCTGCACTGCCCTGCCTTCCCTTTCCTTTCTATGCCTCTACTTGCCTTGTCTTACCATGCCTTGCCTTGCCCTGCCATGCCTTGCCCTGCCCTGCCATGCCTTGGCCTGCCCTAAACTGCCCTGCCTTGCCTTGCCTTGCCTTGGTTAGACTTGCCCTGCCCTACCATGCCTTGGCCTGCCCTAAACTGCTTTGCCTTTCCTTGCATAGACTTGCCCTGCCCTGCCATGCCCTGCCCTAAACTGCCCTGCATTGCCTTGCCTTGCCTAGACTTGCCCTGCCCTGCCCTGAACTGTCATCCCTTGCCTTGCCATGCTTTGACTTGACTTGTCTTACCATGCCTTGCCTTTTCCTGCCCTGCTCTGCCCTGCCAGGCCTTGCCATGCCTTGCCCTGCCCTACCCTGCCTCGCCTTGCCTTGTCTTGTTCTGCCTTGCTTTGCCCTGTCCTGGCCTGCCATGCCCTGCCTTGCTCTGCCCTGCCTTGCCCTGCTCTGATTTTCCTTGCCTTGACTTGCCTCGCCTTGCCCTGCCATGCCCAGCCTTGCCCTGACTTCCCTTCCATGCCCTGCCGTGCCCTGCCGTGCCCTGCCGTGCCCTGCCGTGCCCTGCCGTGCCCTGCCCTGACCTGCACTGATCTGCTCTTAACTGCCCTGCCCTGCCTTGCTCTGCAATGCCCTGCTCTGATTATCCTTGCCTTGACTTGCCTCGCCTTGCACTGCCATGCCCAGCCTTGCCCTGACTTCCCTTTCTTGCCCTGCCATGCTCTGTCCTGTCCTGCGCTGCCCTGCCCTTCCCTGCTCTGCCTTGCCTTGCTCTGCCCTAACTTGCACTGCCTTGCCTTACCCTGCACTGCCCTGCCCTGCCCCGCCCAGTCTTACATTGCCCTGACCTGACCTGCCCTACTCTGCCCAGCACTTCCCTGCCCTGCCCTATTCTGCCCTGTCCTGCCTTGCCTACCCTGCTTTGCCTTGCCTTTCTGTGCCTCGTCTTGCCCTGCCATTCCTTGCCATGCCTTGCCTTGCCGTGCCTTGCCTTGCCCTGCCCTGAAATGCCTTGCCCTGCCCTGCCCTGCCCTGCCCTGCCTTGCCCTGCCCTGCTCTGCCTTTTCTTACTCTGCCCTGACCTGCCCTGCTCTGCCATGCCCTGCTTTGCCCTGCCCTGTCCTGCTTTGCTCTCCCCTGCCTTGACCTTCCCTTCCTTGCCTTGTCTTGCCTAGCCTTGCCTTGCCTTGCCTTGCCTTGCCTTGCCTTGCTTTGCTGTGCCTTGTCTTGCTTTGCCTTGCCATTCCCTGCCAGGCAGCGCCCTGCATTTCCCTGCCCTGCCCTGCACTTCCTTGGTCTGCCGTGCCTTGCTATATCTGCACGCCGATGTACGTTGATACAGAATTGAGGGCTTTTCATAGCTGAAAACAAGAAAAATGACAACACACTAATTTGCCTGTATCTTAAATAATATTGAACGGAAAAAAGTTTTAATTAAAATAAATGTATATCTAAACCTAATGTATATGTTTATAAAAATTGTTAACATTTCCCGTCAACATGATGAAACACCATTTTTGACAGTTTTTGGTCTACCTGAAATATTCGGGTGGACTAATGTATTGAATTTTGCGTTCTGAGCTTTAACCATAAAATACTCTTTGTATTTTTATTTTTGTTTCTAATTTTGAAAGGATAACATTGTTCGAGGTATATCATCCTTGATTTGCTCAAATGAATAGTGTTTTACTATAAAATATATATGATAAGACCACTTTAAACAACCAACAAATCCTAAGTCTCTCTGTAAATATCATATATATTAACACAAATCTTTGTAGTTGCGATACATCCTCATAAACTATGTCATAGCAAAAAACCGAAGTTCGTTGACACAGTATTGTGTGCTATTCAGTGTTGAAAACGCATGTTATGATAACACACTATCTTCCTGTTACTTAAATAATATTAATCGGACAAAAGTGCTATTTTAAAGAAATGAATATCTATCTTAAATATACATGTTTATAATAATTGGAAATATTTCCTTTCAACTTTATGAACCGGTATTTCTAACAGTTTTTTACGACCTGTAATATACGGTTGGTCTAATTTTTTGATTTGTCAATTCTGTACTGTGTGCCACTAAATACTGTTTGTAGTTTAACGTTTATATTCAATTTTAAAAGAATAACATTGTTAGAGTTACTTCATGTTTTATTACCTCAAAAGAATAGATTTCTTAATATAAAATATATATATGATAAGACGTCTTCAAACACACATAAAAACTCAAATTAGTCTGTAAATTTCATTGAATCGTATATAATCACACATATCTTAATTACTGCGATATTCTTCAACATACTATGTGGTTGCTGGGAGCCGATGTTCGATCATACAGAATTGTGAGTTATTCAGAGCTTAAAACGCATAATATGTTAACACAACATTCTCCCTGTAACTTAAACAATATTAATCGAAAATAAGTGCTACTTTAAACCATTGACTATCTAACCCTAACGTTTATGTTTATAATAGTTCGAAACAATTCCCTTCAACTTTATGATCTAACATTTCTGATAATTTTTGGAAGACCAATTATGTACGAAAGACAAATGTTTTGAATTTTGCGTACTGAGCCGTGTGACAACAAATACTGTTTGTATTTTCACGTTTGTTCGTAACTTTGAAAGGATGAAGAAGTTCGAAGAACATCATGAATTATTTACTTAAAAGAATTTTTTTTTATATAAGACATTTATGTGTTAAGTCGTCTTCAAACAACCTTCAAAACTCAAGTCTGTCTGTAGATAAAATTGCATCGTATATATTCACACACATCTTTGTAACTGCGATTATCCTCGTCGCTGCCTGTGGTCGCAGCACGCCGATGTTCGTTGATACTGAATTGTGAGCTATTCAGAGCTTAATCGCATAATATGTTAACACAACATTCTCCCTGTAACTTAAACAATATTAATCATACATAAGTGCTACTTTAAATCATTGACTATGTAACCTTAACGTATATGTTAATAATAGTTCGAAACAATTCCATTCAACTTCATGAACTAACTTTTAAGACACTTTTTGGACGACCTGTTATGTACGAAAGAAAAATGTTTTTAATTTTGTGTACTGAGCCGTGTGTCAATAAATACTGTTTGTATTTTCACGTTTGTACGTATGCTCGAAAGGATTAAGATGTTCGAAAAACATCATGCATTATTTACTTAAAAGAATATTTTTTTTATAAAAGACATTTATGTGATAAATCGTCTTCAAACAACCGTCAAAACTCAAGTCTGTCTGTAGATAACATTGCATCGTATATATTCACACACATTTTTGTAACTGCGATTATCCTCGTCGATGTCTGTGGTCGCTGCACGCCGATTTTCTTTGATACAGAATTGTGTACTTTTAAGAGCTCAAAACGCATAATATAACTTCACACTAACCGGCGTGTAACTTAAATAATATTAATCGGACAAATGTGCTACTTTAAAATAATGAATATCTAATCCTAATGTACACGTTTATTATAATTTGAAACATTTCCCAACAAATTTATAATCAACCACTTTTTAACCGTTTTTGGGGATCTTGTGATTTAAGGGTGGTCTTAAAAATAAAATTTTGCATTCTAATCTGTGTGCCACTAAATACTGTATGTATTTTTACGTTTACATGTTTTTTAAAAAGGATTACTTGTTAGAAGTACATCATGCTTAATTACCTCAAATGAAAAGTGTTTTTAATATAAAACATCGCAGGAACAAAGATTTATGTGAATATATACAATGCAATGTAATTTACAGACAGACTTACGTAAGATGGTTGTATGAAGTCGTCGTATCGTATTGATGTTTTATATTAAAAATACTAATCATTTAAGGTAAAGAAGCTTGATGTACCTTGAACAATGTAATCCTTTCACAATTACATACAAACGTTAAAATACAAACAGTATTTTGTGCACACAGCTCAGAACGAAAAATTCAAAACATTAGTCCACCAGTATATTTCAGATCTTCCAAAATCTGTCAGAAATTGTGTTTCGTAATGTTGACGGGAAATGTTTCCAATTTTCATAAACATATACATTAGAGTTAGATATTCAATTCTTTCAAGTAAACCGTTTATCCGTTTAATATTATTTAAATTACAGGCAAATTAGAGTATTGTTATGTTTCCCTTATCATATTAATCCCTTATATAAAAACACTATTCTTTAAGGAAATCATGCATGATATATTTTGAAGATCGTCATCCTTTCAAATTAACGTACAAACTTTAAAATATAAACAGTATTTATTTTCACACGTCTCAGTCCGCAAAATTCAAAACATTAGTCTACCCTTACTTAACACGTCGTCCAAAAATTTCCTCAAATGGTGGTTCATAAAGTTGAAGGGAATTGTTTCGAATTATAATAAACATATACGTTAGGTTTAGATATTCAATGGTTAAAAGTAGCACTTTTTCCGTTTAATATTATGTAAGTTACATGCAGATTAGTGTGTTGTTATATTATGTCTTGAATTGCCTTGCTTTGGCTTGCCTTGCCATGACTTGACTTCCCTTGCCTTGCCTTGCTTTCTTTTGCCGCACCTAAAATTTCCTTGCATTGTTTTCCTATGCCTTGCCGTGCCTAGCCTTGCCTAACATAGCCTTGCCTTGGCTTGCCTTCACATGCCATGATTTGAATTACATTACATTACCTTACGTTACCTTACATTACATGACATTGCAAGACAAGCAAGGCAAGTCAAGTCAAGGCAAGGCAAGTCAAGGCAGGCCAAGGCAGGGCAAAGCAGGCAAGGCAAGGCAAGGCAAGGCAAGGCGTGTCTAGGCAAGGCAAAACGTTTCTAGGCAAGGCAAGGCGTGACTAGGCAAGGCGTGGCTAGGAAAGGCAATGCGTGGCTAGCCAAGGCAAGGCGTTTCTAGGCAAAGCAATTCGTGCTTAGGCAAGGCGTAGCTAGGAAAGGCAATGCGTGGCTAGACAAGGCAAGGCGTGGTTAGGAAAGGCAAGGCGTGGCTAGGTAAGGCAAGTTGAGGCTACGCAAAGCAAGGCAAGGCAAGGCAAGGCAAAGCAGAGCAGGGCAGGGCAAAGCAGGGAAAGGCAAGGCAAGGCAAGACAAGGCAAAGCAAGGAAAGGAAAGGCAAGGCAGGGCAGCACAGAGCAGGGCATTGCAGGGCAAGTCATGGCAGGGCCTGGCAGGGACAGTGCAGGGCAGGACAGAGCAGGACAGGGCAAGGCAAGGCAAGGCAAGGAAAGGCAAGGCAAGGCAAGGCAAGGCAAGGCAAGGCAAGGCCAGGCAAGGCAAGGCAAGGCAAGGGAAGGCAAGGCAAGGCAAAGAAAGGCAAGGCAAGGCAAGGCAAGATAAGGCTAGGCAAGGCAAGGCAAGGCAGAGCAGGGCAGAGAAGTTCAAATCAGGGCAAGGCAAGGCAAGGCAGGGCAGGGCAGGGCAGGGCAGGGCAGGGCAGTGTAGGTCAGGGCAGTGCAGGGTAAGGCAGGGCAGGGCAGGGTAATGCAAGGCAAGGCAAAGCATGGCGTGGCTAGGCAAGGCAAGGCAAGGTGTGGCTAGGCAAGGGAAGGCGTGACTAGGCAAGACAAGGCAAAGCAAGGCGTGGCTAGGCAAGGCAAAGCAAGGCGTTGCTAGACAAGGAGAGGCTAGGCAAGGCAAGGCAAGGCGTGGATAGGCAAGGCAAGGAGAATCTAGGCAACGCAAATCATGGCGTGGCTAGACAAGGCAAGGCAAGTCTTGGCTAGGCAAGGAAGGCAAAGAGTGGCTAGGCAAGGCGAGGCAAGGCAAGGCAGGTCAAGGCAGGGCAAGTCAGGGCAGGGCAGTCAATGCAAGGCAAGAAAAGGCAGATCAAAGCAAATCTAGGCAGGGCAGGGCAGGACAAGGCAAAGCAAGTCGTGGCAGGGCAGAGCAGAGCAAGGCAGGGCAAGGCAAGGAAAAGCAAGGCGGGGCAAGGAAGGGCAATGAAAGGCAAAGCAATGCAAGTCAAGGCAAGGCAAGGCAAAGAAAGGCAGAGCAGGGCACGGCGGGGCAGGGCAGTGCAGGGCCGGGCAGGGCTGGACAGGGCAAAGCATGGCAAGGCAAGGCAGGGCGTGGCAGGACAGGGCAGGTCAAAGCAGGGCAAGGCAAGGCAAGGCAAGGCAAAGCAAGGCAAGGCAAGGCAAGGCAGGGCAGGGCAGTTCAAGGCAATTCAAGGCAAGGCGTGTCTAGGCAAGGCAAGTCGTCGATAGGTAAGGAAAGGCGTGGCTAGGCAAGTTAAATCAAGGCAAGGCAGTTCAAGGCATGGCAAGGCAAGGCAAGGCAAGGCAAGGCAAAGCAAGGCTTGGCTAAGAAAGGCAAGGGAAGGCGTGGCTAGGCAAGGCAAGGCTTGACTCGGCAAGAAAAGGCAAGGCGTTACTAGGCAAGGCAAGTCGTGGCTAGGCAAGGCAAGGCGTGGCAAGGAAAGGCGTGGCTAGGAAAGGCAAGGCGTGGCTAGGCAAGGCAAGGCGTAGATAGCAAAGACAAGGCGTGGCTATGAAAGGCATTGAGAGGCTAGGCAAGGGAAGGCGTGCCTAGTCAAGGCAACGCAAGACGTGGCTAGGAAAGAAAGGCAAGGCGTGGCTAGGCAAAGCAAGGCAAGTCAAGGCAAGGCACGGCAAGGCAGGGCAAGGCAGGCAAGGCAGAGCAGGGCAGGGCAATGCAAGGCGAGGAAAGGCAGACCAAGGCAAGTCAAGGCAGGCAAAGGAGGGCAGGGCGGGACAGGGCAGGGCAGTGAGTTGCAAGGCGGCAAGGCAAGACAAATAAAGCAAGGCAAAGCAAGGCAAGGAAAGGCAAGGCATAGCAAGGTAAGGCAAGGCAAGGCAAGGCAAGGCAAAACCTGGCAAGGGAAGGCAAGGCAGGGTAGAGCAAGGCTGGGCAAGGCAAGGCATTGCAAGGCAGTGCAAGGCAGGTCAGGGCAGTGCAAGGAAAGGAAAGGCAAGGCAAAGGCAAGGCATGGCAAGGCAATGCAAGGCAAGGTAAGATAAGGCTAGGCAAGGCAAGGCAAGGCAAGGCAAGGCAAGGCAATACAGGGCAGGGCAGGGTAGGGCAAATCAGAGCAAGGCAAGGCAAGGCAGGGCAGGGCAGGGAAGTGTAGGTCAGGGCAGGGCAGGGCAGGGCAAGACAGGTCTGGGCATTGCAGGGCAGGGCAAGGCAGGGCAGGGGAGTGTAGGGCGGAACAAGGCAGTGCAAGGAAGGGCAATGCAAGGCAAGGCAATGCAAGGCAAGGCAAGGCAAGGCAAGGCAAGGCAAGGCAAGGCAAAACAGGGCAGGGCAGGGCAAGGCAGAGCAAGGCAGGGCAAGGTATGGCAAGGCAGGTCAGGGAAGGGCAAGGCAGGGCAAGGCAAGGCAAGGCAAGGCAGGGCAAGGCAGAGCAAGGGCAGGGCAGGGCAGGGCATTGAAGGCAGGGCAAGGGATGGCAAGGCAAGGAAGGTCAAGGAAAGGCAAGGCAGTACAGGGGATTGCCGGGCGGGGCAGTTCAAAGAAGACAAAGAGAGGCAAAGCATAGGCAAGGCAAGGCAGAGTAAGTAAGAGCAATACAAGGCATGGCAAGGCAAGGCAAGGCAAGGCAAGGCAGGGCAAGCCTAGGCAAAGCAAGGCAAGGCAAGGCAAGGCAAGGCAAGGTAAAGCAAGGCAAGGAAAGGCCAGGCAAGACATGACCAGACAAGGCAAGGCAGGAAAAGGCAAGGCAAGGCAAGACAAAGCAAGGCGTGGCTAGGCAAGTCAAGGGAAGGCGTGGCTAGGAAAGGCAAGGCTTGACTCGGCAAGACAAGTCAAGGCGTGGCTAGGCAAGGCAAGCCGTGGCTAGGCAAGGCAAGGCAAGCAAAGCATGGCAAGGAAATGCAAGGCAAGGCAATGCAAGGCAAAGACAATCAAGGCAAGGTAACGCAAGGCAAGGCTAGGCAGGGAAGGTCAGGTCACGTTAGGGCAGGGCAGGGCAATGCAGGGCAGGGCAAGGAAACGCAAGGCATGGCAAGGCAAGGCAAGGTAAAGAAAGGCAAGTCAAGGCAAGGCCAGACAAGGCAAAGCAAGGCAGGGCAGGGCAGGGCAGGGCAGGACAGGGCAGGGCAAGGCAAGGCAACGAAAGGCAAGGCAAGCCAATTTAATGCACGGCAAGGCAGGGCATGGCAGGGCAGAGCAGATCAAGGGAGGACAGGGCAGGGCAGGGCAGGTCAGGGTAAATCAGAGCAAAGCAAGGGAAGGCATGGTAGGCCAAGGCAAGGCAAGGCAGGGGAGTGCAGGGCGGTGCAGGGCAGGGCAAGACAAAAAGATGCAAGGCAAGATAAAGCAGGGCAAGGAATGGCAATGCAAGGCAACGCAGTGCAAGTCAAGGCAAGGAAAGCCAAGGCAAGACAAATCAAAGAAAAGCAAGGCAAAGCAGAGCAGAGCGGGGCAGGGCAGTGTTTGTCAGGGCAGGGCAGGGCAGGGCAAGGCAAGGCAAGGCGTGGCAGGGCAGAGCAGGGCAAGGCAGGGCAAGGAATGGCAAAGCAAGGCGGGGCAAGGCAAGGCAAGGCAAGGCAATGCAAGGCAAGGCAAGGCAAGGCAAGGCAAGGCAGGCCACACCAGGGCAAGGCAAGGCAAGGCAGGGCAAGGCAGGGCAAGGAAGGGAAATGCAGAGCAAGGCAGGGCAAGGTTAGGCAGTGCAAGGCTGGTCAGGTTAGGGCAGGGAATGGCAGTGCAGGGCAGGGCAGGGCAAGGGAGCGCAATACATTGCAGGGCAAGGCAAGGCAAAGGAAAGTAATTAAAGGCAAGGCAAGGCAAGGCCAGGCAAGGCAAGGCAGAGCAGGGCAGGGCAAGACGTGATTAAGGAAGGCAAGTTGTGGCTAGGCAAGGCGAGGCTTGGCTAGGCAAGGCAAGGCAAGCGGTGGCTAAGCAAGGCAAGGCAAGGCAAGGCAAGGCGTGGCTAGGCAAGGCAAGGCAGGGTGTGGTTTGGCAGGGCAGGGCAGGGCAGGGCATGGCAGTGCAGGGTAAGGCAGAGCAAGGCAGGGCAAGGCAGGGCAGGGCAGTGCAGGGCATTGTAGGTCATTGCAATGCAGGCAGGACATGGCAGTGCAGGGTAAGGCAGTGCAAGGCATTGAAAAACATAGAGAGGCAAGAAAAGGCTAGGCAAGGAAGGGCAAGTAAGGGCAATGCAAGGCAAGGCAATGCAAGGCAAGTCAAAGCAAGGCAAGGCAAGGCAAGGCAGGGCAGGGCAGAGCAGGGCAGGGCAGGGCAAGGCAGGGCAAGGCAGAGCAAGGCATGGCAAATCATTTCAGGGCAGAGCAAGGCAGGGCAAGGCAATTCAAGGCAAGGCAGGGCAAAGCAGGGCAAGGGCAGGGCAGGGCTAATAAGGCAGGGCAGGGCAAGGCAAGGAAAGGAAGGCCAAGGAAAGGCAAGGCAGGGTAAGTAAGGGCAATGCAAGGCAAGGCAATGCAATTCAAGGCAAGGCAAGGTAAGGCAGGGCAATCAAGGCAAGGCAAAGCAAGGCAAGGCACTCCAGGGCAGGGCAAGTCAAGGCAAGGCAGGGCAAGGCAGGGCAAGGCAGGGCAAGGCAAGGCAAGGCAAGGCAAGGCAAGGCGTGGCTAGGCAAGGAAAGGCAAGGTGTGGCTAGGCAAGGGTAGCCGTGTCTAGGCAAGACAAGGCAAGGTGTGGCTAGGCAAAGCAGGCGTGGCTAAGCAAGGCAAGGCGTGGTTAGGCAAGGCGTGGCTAGTAAAGGCAAGGCGTGGCTAGGTAAGGCAAGGAGAGGCTAGGCAAGGGAAGGCAAGGCGTGGCTAGAAAAGGCCAGGAAATGCGTGGCTAGGCAAGGCAAAGAAAGGCATGGCTAGGCAAGGCAAGGCGTGGATAGGAAAGGCAAGGCGTTGCTAGGAAATGCTAGGAGAGGCTAGGCAGGGTATGCCAGGGCAAGGGAAGGGCAGAACAGTGCAGGGCAGGGCAGGGCAAAGCAGGGCAAGGCAGTGCAAGGCATGGCAAGGCAGGTCAGAGCAGAGCAAGGCAGGGCAAGGCAAGGCAAGGCAAGGCAAGGCAGACAAGGCAGGGCAAGGGCAGGGCAGGGCATTGAAGGCAGGGCAAGGCAAGGCAAGGCAAGGAAGGCCAAGGCAAGGCAAGGCAGATCATTGGAGGGCCGAGCGGGGCAGAGCAAAGAAGACAAAGAGGGGCAAAGCAAAGGCAAGGCAAGGCTGGGTAAGGAAGGACAATGCAAGGCAAGGCAAGGCAAGGCAATACTAGGCAGGGCAGGATAGGGCAGGGCAAATCAGGGCAAGGCAAGGCAAGGCAAGGCAGGGCAAGGCTAGTCAAAGCAAGAAAAGGAAAGGCAAGGCAAGGCAAGGCAGTTCAGGGCAGGGCATAGCAAGGCAAGGCAAGGCAAAGCAATTCGTGGCTAGGCAAAGAAAGGCAAGGTGTGGCTAGGCAAGGAAAGGCGTGTCTAGGCAAGACAAGGCAAGGCGTGGCTAGGCATAGCAAGGCGTGGCTAGGCAAGGCAAGGCGTCGCTAGGCAAGGCGTGGCTAGGAAAGGCAAGGCTTGGCTAGGTAAGAAAGGAGAGGCTAGGCAAGGGAAAGCAAGGCGTGGCTAGACAAGGAAAGGAAAAGTGTGGCTAGGCAAGGCAAAGAAAGGCATGGCTAGGGAAGCCAAGGCGTGGATAGGAAAGGCAAGGCGTGGCTAGGAAAGGCTAGGAGAGGCTAGGCAGAGCATGGCAGGGCAAGGGCAGGGCAGAGTAGGGCAGGGCAGGGCAGGGCAAGGCAGGGCAAGGCAGAGCAAGGCAGGGCAAGGCAGGTCAGGGCAGAGCAAGGCAGGGCAAGGCAATGCAAGCCAAGGCAAGGCAGGCAAGGCAGGGCAAAGGTAGGGCAGGGCATTGAAGGCAGGGCAAGGCAAGGCAAGGCAAGGGAGGCCAAGGCAAGACAAGGCAGGTCATTGGAGGGCCGGGCGGGGCAGAGCAAAGAAGACAAAGAGGGGCAAAGCAAAGGCAAGGCAAGGCAGGGTAAGGAAGGGCAATGCAATGCAAGGCAATGAAATGCAAGGCAAGGCAAGGCAAGGCAAGACTAGGCAGGGCAGGACAGGGCAGGGCAAATCAGGGCAAGGCAAGACAGGGCAAGGCAAGGCAGGTCAAGGCTAGACAAAGCAAGACAAGGCAAGGCAAGGCAAGGCATTTCAGGGCAGGAAAATCAGTGCAAGACAAGTTAATTCAAGGCAAGGCAAGGCAAGTCCAGGCAAGCCAGGGTAAGGCAAGGCAAGGAAAGGCCAGGCAAGACAATTCCAGACAAGTCAAGGCAGGAAAAGGCAAGGCAAGGCTAGGCAAAGCAAGGCGTGGCAAAGCAAGGCAAGGGAAGGCGTGGCTAAGATAGGCAAGGCTTGACTTGGCAAGACTCGTCAAGGCGTGGCTAGGCAAGGCAAGCTGTGCCTAGGCAATGCAAGGCGTAGCTAGGCAAGGCAAGGCAAGGCGTAGCTAGGCAAGGCGTGGCAAGGAAAGGCGTGGCTAAGAAAGGCAAGGCGTCGATAGGGAAGGCAAGGAGAGGCTAGGCAAGGCAAGGCTAGGCAGGGCAGGACAGGGCAGGGCAAACCAGGTAAAGGTAAAGCAAGGCAAGGCAAGGCAATTCATGGCAATTCAGGGCAGGTCAAAGCAGTGCAGGGCAGGGCATGGCATTGCAGGGCAAGGCAAGGCAAGGCAGGGCGAGGCAGGTTAGGGCATGACAGGTCAGTGTAGGTCAGGGCAGGCCAGGGCATTGCGGGGCAAGACAGGGCAGTGTAGGTCAGGGCAGGGGAGTGCAGGGCAGGGAAGGGCAAGGCAGGGCAATTCAGGGCAAGGCATGGCAAGGCAGATCAGGGCAGTCCAAGGCAGGGAAGGCAAGGCAAGGCATAGCAAGGCAAGGCGTGGCTAGTAAAGGCAATGCGTGGCTAGGCAAGGCAAGGCTTGGTTAGGAGAGGCAAGGCGTGTCTAGGTAAGGCAAGGTGAGTCTACGCAAGGCAAGGCAAGGCAAGGCAAGGCAAGGCAAGGCAAGGCAGGGCAGGGCAGGGCAAAGCAGAGAATGGCAAGGCAAGGCAAGGCAAGGCAAGGCAAAGAAGGCAAGGCAAGGCAAGGAAAGGAAAGGCAATGCAGGGCAGCACAAGGCAGGGCAATGCAGGGCAGGTCAGTGCAGGGCACGGCAGGTCAGAACAGGGCAGGGCAATGCAAGGCAAGGCAAGGCAGGCCAAGGCAAGTCAAGGCAGGGCAGGGGAGGGCAGGGCGTATCAGGGAGGAAAAGGCAGGGCAAGTCAAGGCAAAGCAGAGCAGTGGAGAGCAGGGCGGGGAAGGCGGGGCAGTGCATTGCAAAGCGGCAAGGCAAGACAAATAAAGAAAGGCAGGGCAAGGCAAGGCAGGTCAAAGTAAGGCAAGGCATGGCAAGGCAAGGCAAGGCAAGGCAAGGAAATTCAGGGCAGGGCAAGGCAGGGCAGGGGAGGGCATTTCATTGCAGGGCATGGCATGGCAGGTCAGGTAAGAGCAAAGGAGGGCAAAGTAAGGCAAGGCAAGGCAAAGCAGGGCAAGGCAGGGCAAGAGCAGTGCAGGGCATTGAAGGCAAGGCAAGGCCTATTCGTGGCTAGACAAAGCATGGCAAGGCGTGGCTAGGCAAGGCAAGGTGTGTCTAGGTAAGACTAGGCGTGGCTAGGCAAGGCAAGGCGTGTTTAGGCATGGCAAGTCTAGGTGTGGCTAGGCAAGGCAAATGAAGGCAAGGTAGAGCAAGGCAGGGCAAGGCAGGGCAAGGCAAGGCAGTGCAAGGCAAGGCAATCAAGGAAAGGCAAGGCTAGGCAGGGCAGTGCAGGTCAGGGTAGGTCAGGGCATGGCAGTGCAGGGCAGGGCAGGGCAAGGCAGCGCAATACATTGCAAGGCAAGGCAAGGCAAAGGAAAGTAAGGAAAGGCAAGGCAAGGCAAGGCCAGGCAAGGCCAGGCAAGGCAAGGCAGAGCAGGGCAGGGCAAGCCGTGGTTAAGGAAGGCAAGTTCTGGCTAGGCAAAGCAAGGCGTGGCTAGGCAAGGCAAGGCAAGGGGTGGCTAGGCAAGGCAAGGCAAGGCAAGGCGTGGCTAGGCAAGGCAAAGCAAGGTGTGGTTTGGCAGGGCAGGACAGGGCAGGGCATGGAAGTGCAGGGTAAGGTAGTGCAAGGCAGGGCAAGGCAGGGCAGGGCAGGGCAGGGCAGTGTAGGTCATTGCAGGGCAGGGCAGGGCATAGCAGTGCAGGGTAAGGCAGTGCAAGGCAGGGCAAGGCAGGGCAGGGCAGGGCAGGGCAGGGCAGGGCAGTGTAGGTCAGAGCAGGGCAGGGCAGAGCAGGCCAGGGATGGGAAGGGAAGGGCCTGGAGGTCAAGGCAGGGCAAGTCAAGGCAAGGCAATGTAGGCCATTTGAAGGCAAGGCAGGGCAGGGGAGTGCAGGGCAGAGTAGGGCAAGGCACGGCACGGCAGGTCAGGGCAGTTTAAGGCAGGGCAAAGAAAGGCAATTCAAGGCAAGGCAGGGCAGGGCAGGGAAATTGCAGGGCAGGGAAAAGCAGGGCAAGGCAAGGCAAGGCAGAAAAGGCAAAATCAAGGCAAAACAGGGGAGGGCCGGGCGGTGCAGGGAAAAGAAGACAAAGAGAGGGAAAGCAAAGGCAAGGCAAGGCAGGGCAAGGAAGTGCAGAGCAGGGCAAGGCAGGGCAAGGCAGGGCATGGCAGGCAAGTCAAGGCAAGGCAGGGCAGGGCAGGGAAATTGCAGGGCAGGGAAGGGTAGGGCAGTGCAAGGAAGGCAGGGCAAGGAAAGGCAAGGCAAGGAAGGCAAAGGCAAATCAGGACAGGGGAGGGCCGTTCGGTGCAGGGAGAAGAAGACAAAGAGAGGCAAATCAAAGGCAAGGCAATGTAAGCCATGGCAAGGCAAAGCAGGGCAGGGGAGTGCAGGGCAGGTCAGGGCAAGGCACGGAAATGCAGGTCAGGGTAGGGCAAGGCAGGGCAAGGCAAGGCAAGTGAAGGCAAGGCAAGGCAAGACACTCAAAGGCAAGTAAGGGCAGGGGAGGGCCGGGCGGTGGAGGGAAAACAAGACAGAGAGAGGCAAAGCAAAGCAAGGCAAGGCAGGTCAAGGAAGGGCAAGGCAGGGTAGGGCAGAGCAGGGCAAGGCATGGCAAGGCAGATCAAGGCAGGCAACGCAGGCAAATCAAGGAAAGGCAAGGCAAGGCAATGAAGGCAAGTTAAGGCAAGGCAAGGCAAGGCAGGGCGTGGCTAGGAAAGGCAAGGGTTGCCTAGACAAGGCAAGGCGTGGCTAGGCAAGGCAAGGCGTGGCTAGGCAAGGCAAGTTAAGGCAAAGTGAGGCAAGGCAAGGCAAGGCAAGGGGTGGCTAGGCAAGGCAAGGCGTGGCTAGGCAAAGCAATTCTAAGCGTCGCTAGGCAAGGCGTGGCTAGGAAAGGCAAGGCGTAGCTAGGCAAGAAAAGGCGTTGATAGGAAAGGCAAGGCGTGGCTAGGTAAGGCAAGGATAGGCTAGAGAAGGCAAGGCAAGGCGTGGCTAGACAAGGCAAGGCAAAGCAATGTAAGGCAAGGCAGGGCAGTGCAGGGCAAGGCAGGGCAAGGCAAGGCAAGGTAAGGCTAGGCAAGGTAAGGTAAGGCAAGGCAAGGCATTCAAGGAAATGTAAGGCAAGGCAAGTCAAGTCTAGGCAAGGCAAGGCAAGACAAGGCAAGGCAAGGAAAGGCAAGGCAAGGCAAGGCGTGGCTAGGCAAGGCAAGGCGTGGCTAGGCAAAGCAAGGCAAGAGATATTTAGGCATGGCAAGGCAATGTGAGGCAAGGCAAGGAAATGCATGACAAGGCAATGCAAGGCAAGGCAAGGCCAGACAAGGCAAGGTAAAGAAAGGCAAGGCAAGGCAAGGCCAGCCAAGGCAAGGCAAGGCAGGACAGGGCAGTGCATGGCAGGGCAGGGCAGAGCAAGGGAGGGCAGGGCAGGGCAGGGCAGGTCATGGCAAGGAAAGGCAAGGCAATGCAAGACAAGGCAATCAAGGCAAGGCAAGGCAAGGCTAGGCAGAGCAGGGCAGGGCAAGTCAGGGTAGGGCAGGGCATGGCAGTGCAGGGCAGGGCAGGGCAGGCAAGGCAAGGCAGTGTAGGTCAGGAAAGGCAAGGCGTGGCTACGTATTCAAGGTGAGGCTACGCAAGGCAAGGCAAGGGAGGGCAAATCAAGGCAAGGCAGGGCAGGGCAGGTCAAAGCAGGGAAAGGCAAGGCAAGGCAAATCAAGGCAAGGCAAGGCAAAGCAAGGAAAGGAAAGGCAAGGCAGGGCAGCACGAGGCAGGGCAATGCAGGGCAGGTCAGTGCAGGGCTTTGCAGGTCAGAGGAGAGCAGGACATAGCAGGGTAGGGGAAGGCAGGGCAAGGCAAGGCAAGGCAAGGAAAGGCAAGGCAAGGCAAGGCAATGCAAGGCAAGGCAAGGAAAGATAAGGCAAGGCAGGGCATTGCAGGGTAGGGCAAATCAGGGCAAGGCAAAGCAAGGCAAAGCAAGGAAGGGCAGGGCACTTCGGGGCAGGGCAGGACAGGGCAGTGTAGGTCAGGGCAGGGCAGTTCAGGGCAGAGCATGGCAGGGCAGGGCAGGTCAAGGCAGGGCAGTGAAGATCAAGGCAGGCGAGTTCAGGGCAGGTCAGGGCAGGAAATGTCAGGGAAGGGCAGGGAAGTCAGGGCAAGACATAGCAAGGAAGGCAAAGTTAATGCAAGGCAGAGGAGTGCAAAACAGGGCAAGGCAGGGCAAGGCAGAGAAAGACAGGGCAAGGCAAGGCAAGGCAATTTGTGGCTAGGCAAGGTAAGGAGTGGCTAGGCAAGGTAAGGCGTGGCTAGGCAAGGCAGGGAAAGACAGGGCAAGGCAAGGCAAGGCAAGGCAAGTTGTGGCTAGGCAAGGCACGGAGTTGCTAGGCAAGGTAAGGCGTGGCTAGGCAAGGCAAGGGGTGCCTAAGCAAGGCAATTCAAGGCAAGGCAAGGCAAGTCGTGGCTAGGCAAGGCAAGGTGTGTCTAGACATGCCAAGTCGTTGCTAAGTAAGGCAAGGCGGGGCTAGGCAAGGCTAGGCGTGACTAGGCAAGGCTAGGCATGGCTAGGCAAGGCAATTCAAGGCAAGGCAGCTCAAGGCAGTGCAAGGCAGGGCAAGGCATGGCAAGGCAGGGCAAGGCAAGGCAAGGCAAGGCAAAGCAAGGCGTGGCTAGGCAAGGCAAGGGAAGTCGTGGCTAGGCAAGGCAAGGTTTGACTCGGCAAGACAAGGCAAGGCAAGGCGTGGATAGGAAAGGCAAGGCGTTGATAGGAAAGGCATGGCGTGGCTAGGAAAGGCAAGGAGAGGCTAGGCAAGGCAAGGCAATTCGTGGCTTGACAAGGCAAGGCAAGGCGTGGCTAGACAAGGTAGGTAAGTCTTTTCTAGGCAAGGCAAGGCAAGGAAAGGCAGGGCAAGGCAGGGCAAGGCAGAGCAGGGCAGGGCAATGTAAGGCTAGGCAAGGAAGGCCAAGGCAAGTCAAGGCAGAGCAGGGGAGGGCAGTGCGGAACAGGGACGAAAAGGCAGGGCAAGTCAAGGCAAAGCAGAGCAGGAGAGAGCAGGGCGGGACAGGCAGGGCAGTGCAATGCAAAGCGGCAAGGCAAGACAAATAAAGAAAGGCAAGGCAAGGCAATTCAGGTCATGGTAAGGCAAGGCATGGCAAGGCAAGGCAAGGCAAAGCAAGGCAAGGCAAAGCAAGGAAATTCAGGGCATGTCATTGCAGGGCATGGAATGGCAGGTCAGGAAGAGCAAGGGTGGGCAAAGCAAGGCAGGGCAAGGCAAAGCAGGGCAAGGCAGGGCAAGGGCAGTGCACGGCATTGAAGGCTAGGCAAGGAAAGGCAATTAAGACCAAGGCAAGGCAAGGCAGGGCAGGGGAGGGCCGGGCGGGGCAGGGCAAAGAAGACAACGAGGGGCAAAGCAAATTCAAGGCAAGGCAGGATAAAGAAAAGCAATGCAAGGCAAGGCAATGCAAGGCAAGGCAAGGCAAGTCAAGGCAAAGCTAGGCAGAGCAAGACAGGGCAGGGCAAGTCAGTTCAAAGCAAGGCAAGGCAAAGCAGGGCAAGGCTAGGAAAAGCAAGGCAAGGCAAGGCAGGGCAGGGCAGGGCAAATCAGAGCAAGGCAAATCAAGGCAAGGAAAGGCCAGGCAAGTCAAGGCCAGACAAGGAAAGGCAATTCTTGGCTAGGCAAGGCAAGGCAAGGCAAGGTGTGTCTAGGCAAGACTAGGCGTGGCTAGGCAAGGCAAGGCGTGTTTAGGCATGGCAAGTCTAGGTGTGGCTAGGCAAGGCAAATGAAGGCAAGGTAGGTCAAGGCTGGGCAAGGCAGGAAAAGGCAGGGCAAGGCTATACAGAGCAGGGCAGGTCAGGGTAGGGCAGGGCATGGCAGTGCAGGGTAGGGCAGGGCAAGGCAGCGCAATACATTGCAAGGCAAGGCAAGGCAAAGGAAAGTAAGGAAAGGCAAGGCAAGGCAAGGCCAGGCAAGGCAAGGCAGAGCAGGGCAGGGCAAGACGTGGTTAAGGAAGGCAAGTTGTGGCTAGGCAAGGCAAGGTGTGCCTAGGCAAGGCAAGGCAAGTTGTGTCTAGGTAAGGCAAGTCAAGGCGTGGCTAGGCAAGGCAAGGCAAGGTGTGGCTTGGCAGGGCAGGGCAGAGCAGGGCATGGCAGTGCAGGGTAAGGCAGTGCAAGGCAGGGCAAGGCAGGGCAGGGCAGGGCAGGGCAGTGTAGGTCATTGCAAGGCAGTTCAGGTCATGGCAGTGCAGGGTAAGGCAGTGCAAGTCAAGGAAAAACATAGTGAGGCAAGACAAGGCTAGGCAGGGAAGGGCAAGGAAGGGCAATGCAAGGCAAGGCAATGCAAGGAAAGTCAAGGCAAGGCAAGGCAAATCTAGGCATGGCAAGGTAAGGCAAGGCAAGGAAAGTCCAGGCAAGATATGACCAGACAAGGCAAGGCAGGAAAAGGCAAGGCAAGGCAAAGCAAGGCGAGTCTAGGCAAGGCAAGGGAAGGCGTGGCTAGGAAAGGCGATGCTTGACTTGGCAAGACAAGTCAAGGCGTGGCTAGGCAAGGCAAGCCGTGGCTAGGCAAGGCAAGGCGTAGCTAGGCAAGGCAAGGCAAGGCGTAGGTAGGCAAGGCGTGGCAAGGAAAGGCGTGGCTAGGAAAGGCAAGGCGTGTCTAGGCAAGCCTGGCGTGGATAGGAAAGGCAAAGCGTGGCTAGGAAAGGCAAGGAGAGGCTAGGCAAGGCAAGGCTAGGCAGGGCAGGACAGGGCAGGGCAAACCAGGTAAAGGTAAGGCTAGGCAAGGCAAGGCAAGGCATGGCAAGGCAGGGCAGGGCAAAGCAGGGCAGGGCAGGGCATGGCATTGCAGGGCAAGGCATTGCAAGGTAGGGCGAGGCAGGTCAGGGCATGACAGAGCAGTGTAGGTCAGGGCAGGCCTGGGTAGGTCGGGGCAAGGCAGGGCAGTGTAGGTCAGGGCAGGGGAGTGCAGGGCAGGGAAGGGCAAGGCAGGTCAATTCAGGGCAAGGCATGGCAAGGCAGATCAGGGCAGGGCAAGGCAGGGCAAGGCAAGGCAAGGCAAGGCAAGGCAAGATAAGGCAAGGCAAGTTAAGGCAAGGCAAGGCAGGGCAGTGCAGGGTAGGGCAAATCAGGGCAAGGCAAGGCAAGGCATAGCAAGGAAGGGCAGGGCACGGCGGGGCAGGGCAGTGCAGGGCACGGCAGGGCATTGCAGGGCAAGCAGAGCAATTCAGGGCCAGACATGGCAAGTCAGGTCAGGGAGGGCAGGGCAGGGCAGGAAATGGCAGGGAAGGGCATGGAAGGCAGGGCAAGGCAAGGCAAGGCAAGGAAGGCAAAGACAAAGGCAAGGCAACGGAGTGCAGGGCAGGGAAAGGCAGGGCAATGCAGGAAAAGGCAGGCTAAAGTAAGGCAAGGCAAGGCAAGTTGTGGCTAGGCAAGGCAAGGCTTGGCTAGGCAAGGCAAAGCGTGGCTAGGCAAGGCAACGGGTGGCTAGGCAAGGCAATTCAAGGCAAGGCAAGGCAAGTCGTGGCTAGGCAAGGCAAGGTGTGGCTAGACAAGCCAAGTCGTCGCTATGTAAGGCAAGGCGTGGCTAGGCAAGGCTAGGCGTGACTAGGCAATTAAAAGCGTGGCTAGGCAAAGCAAGTCGTCGCTAGGTAAGGCAAGGCGTGGCTAGGCAAGGCAAGGCATGGCTAGGCAAGGCAATTCAAAGCAAGGCAGAGCAAGGAAAGGCAAGGCAAGACAAGGCGTTTCTAGGCAATGCAAGGGAAGTCGTGGCTAGGCAAGGCAAGGCTTGACTCGGCAAGACAATTAAAGGCATGGCGTGGCTAGGAAAGGCAAGGCGTGGCTAGGCAAGTCAAGGCGTGGATCGGAAAGGCATGGCGTGGCTAGGAAAGGCAGGGAGAGGCTAGTCTAATCAAGGCAAGTCGTGGCTAGACAAGGCAAGGCAAGGCGTGGCTAGGCAATGAAGGCAAGTCTTTTCTAGGCAAGGCAAGGCAAGGCAAGGCAGGGCAAGGCAGAGCAGGGCAGGGCAATGCAAGGCAAGGCAAGGCAGTCCAAGGCAAGTCAAGGCAGGGCAGGGTAGGGCAGGGCGGAATAATGAGGAAAAAGCAGGGCAAGTCAAGGCAATGCAGAGCAGGGGAGAGCAGGGCGGGAAAGGCAGGGCAGTGCATTACAAAGCGGCAAGGCAAGACAAATAAAGCCAGGCAGGGCAAGGCAAGGCAGTTCAAGGTAAGGCAAGGCATGGCAAGGCAAGGCAATGCAAGGCAAGGCCTGGCAAAGCAAGGCAAGGAAAGTCAGGGCAGGGCAAGGCAGGGCAGGGCAGGGCATGGCATTGCAGGGCATGGCATGGCAAGTCAGGGAAGAGCAAGGGAGGGCCAAGCAAGGCAAGGCAAGGCAAGGCAGGGCAAGGAAAGTGCAGGGCATTGAAATCAAGGCAATGCAATTCGTGGCTAGGCAAAGCAAGGCAAGGCGTGGCTAGGCAATTCAAGGTGTGTCTAGGCAAGACTAGGCGTGGCTAGGCAAGGCAAGGCGTGTTTAGGCATGGCAATTCTAGGTGTGGCTAGGCAAGGCAAATGAAGGCAAGGTAGGGCATCGCAGGTCAAGGCAGGGCAAGGCAGGGCAAGGCAGGGCAGTGCAAGGCAAGGCAAGGCTAGGCAGGGCAAGGCAAAGCAAGGCAAGGCGTGGCTAGTAAAGGCAATATGTGGCTAGGCAAGGCAAGGCTAAGCGTGGCTAGTCAAGGCGTGGCTAGGAAAGGCATGGCGTGGCTGGGCAAGGAAAGGCGTGGTTAGTAAAGGCAAGGCGTTGCTAGGTAAGGCAAGGAGAGGCTAGACATGGCAAGGTAATTCGTGGCTAGACATGGCAAGGCAAGGCGTGGCTTGGCAGGTCATGGCAGTGCAGGGCAAGGCATTGCAAGGCAGGACAGGGCAGGACAAGGCAATGAAGGGCAAGGCAGAGCAGTGT
Organism: Zootermopsis nevadensis; assembly: GCF_977971745.1. Lineage (NCBI taxonomy): Eukaryota > Metazoa > Arthropoda > Insecta > Blattodea > Termopsidae > Zootermopsis > Zootermopsis nevadensis. The sequence goes on along the minus strand of NW_028259139.1, from coordinate 15,999,924 downwards.
AGGTCAGGGCAGGGCAATGCAGGGCAGGGCTGGGCAGAGCAGGCATGGCAAGGCAGAGCAAGGCAAGGTTAGGCATGGTAGGCCAAGGCAAGGGAAGGCAGGCAGGGGAGTGCAAGGCGGAGCACGGCAGGGCAAGACAAAGAGATGCAAGGAAAGGCAAGGCAATGCAGATCAAGGAAAGGAAATGCAAGGCAAGGCAATGCAAGGCAAGGCAAGGCAAAGCAAGGCAAGGCGTGGCTAGTAAAGGCCATATGTGGCTAGGCAAGGCAAGGCGTGGTTAGGAAAGGCAAGGCGTGGCTAGGTAAGGCAAAGTGAGGCTACGCAGGGCAAGCCAAGGCAAGGCAAGGCAAGGCAGGGCATTGCAGGGCAAAGCAGGAAAAGGCAAGGCAAAGCAAGTCAAGGCAAAGCAAGGCAATACAAGGCAAGGCAAGGCAAGGCAAGAAAAGGAAAAGCAAGGCAAGGCAGCACAGGGCAGGGCAATGCAGGGCAGGTCAGTGCAGAGCACGGCAGGTCAGAGCAGGGCAGGACAGAGCAGGGTAGGGCAAGGCAGGGCAAGGCAGGGCAAGGCAAGTCAAGGCAAGGAAATGAAAGGCAAGGCAAGGCAAGGTAAGGCAAGATAAGGCAAGGCAAGGCAAGGAAAGGCATTGCAGGGCAGGGTAGGGCAAATCAGGGCAAGGCAAGGCAAGGCAGTGCTGTTCAGGTCAGGGCAGTTTAGGGCAGGGCAGGGCAGGGCAAGGCAGGGCAAGGCAAGGTAAGGCAAGGTATGCCATGGCAAGACAAGGCCGGGCAGGGGAGTGTGAACGGAGCAAGGCAGGGCAAAACGTAGAGAGGCAAGACAAGGCAAGGCAAGGAAGGGCATGGAAGGGCAATGCAAGGCAAGTCAAGGCAATGCAAGGCAAGGCAAGGCAGGGCAGGGCAGAGCAGGCAAGGCAGGGCAGGGCAAGGCAGGGCAAGGCAGAGCAAGGCATGGCAAAGCAGGTCAGGGCAGAGCAAGGCAGGGCAAAGCAAGGCAAGGCAGGGCAAGGCAGGGCAAGGCAATTAAGGCCAAGGCAAGGCAAGGCAGGGCAGGGCAAATCAGAGCAAGGCAAATCAAGGCAAGAAAGGCCAGGCAAGTCAAGGCCAGACAAGGCAAAGCATTTCGTGGCTAGTCAAGGTAAGGCAAGGCGTTGCTAGGCAAGGCAAGGAGTGTCTAGGCAAGACTAGGCGTGGCTAGGCAAGGCAAGGCGTGTTTAGGCATGGCAAGGTTAGGTTTGGCTAGGCAAGGCAAATGAAGGCAAGGTAGGGCAAGGCATGGCAAGGCAGGGCAAGGCAAGGCAAGACTAGGAAGGGCAGGGCAGGGTAGGGCAGACCATGACAGTGCAGGGCAGGGCAGGGCAAGGCAGGGCAATACATTGCTAGGCAAGGCAAGGCAAGGCAAAGAATGTAAGGAAATGCAAGGCAAGGCTTGGCTAGGCAAGGCAAGGCAAGGCAAGTTGTGGCTTGGCAGGGCAGGGCAGGGGAGGGCATGGCAGTGCAGGGTAAGGCAGGGCAAGACAGGACAAGTCAGGGCAGGGCAAAGCAGGGCAGGGCAATGTAGGTCAGGGCAGGGCAGGGCAAGTCAAGGCAAGGCAATTTAGGCCATGGCAAGGCAAGGAATGGCAGGGGAGTGCAGGGCAGGCAAGGGCAAGGCACGGCAAGGCAGGTCAGGTTAGTTCAAGGCAGGGCAAGGAAAGGCAAGTCAAGGCAAGGCAGGGAAGGGCAGGGAAATTGCAGGGCAGGGATGGGTAGGGCAGGGCAGTGCAGTTAAGGCAGAGCAAGGCAAGGCATGGCAAGGAAGGCAAAGGCAATTCAGGACAAAGGAGGGCCGAGCGGTGCAGGGAAAAGAAGGCAAAGAGAGGCAAAGCAAAGGCAAGGCAAGGCAGGGCAAGGAAGGGCAGAGTAGGGCAAGGCAGGGCAATGCAGGGCATCGCAGTCAAGACAAGCAAGGCAGGGCAACGCAGGTCAAAGCAAGGCAACTCAAGGCAATGCAAGTTAAGGCAAGGCAAGGTAAGGCTAGGCAAGGCAGGGCGTGACTAGACAAGGCATGGGGTGTTTAATCAAGGCAAGGTGTGGTTATGCAAGGAAGGCAAAGGCAAGGCAGGACATGGGAGGGCCGGGCGGTACAGGGAAAAGAAGACAAAGAGAGACAAACGAAAGGCAAGTCAAGGCAGGACAGGGGAGGGCCGGGCGGTACAGGGAAAAGAAGACAAAGAGAGACAAACCAAAGGCAAGGCAAGGCAGGGCAAGGAAGGACAGAGCAGAGCAAGGCAGGGCAAGGCAGGGCATGGCAGGCAAGTCAAGGCAAGGAAGGCAAAGGCAAGGCAGGACAGGGGAAGGCCGGGCGGTGCAGGGAAAAGAAGACAAAGAGAGGCAAAGCAAAGGCAAGGCAAGGCAGGGCAAGTAAGGGCAAGGCAGGGCAGAGCAGGGCAAGGCAGAGCAAGGGAGGGCAAGGCAGGGCAAGGCAAGGCAATGCTTGGCAGGGCAGGGCAGGGCAGGGAGTGGCGAGGCAAAGCAAGGAAAGGCGTGGCTAAGCAAGGCAAATCAAAGCAAAGCAGGCCAAGCAGGGCAATTCTGGGCAAGGCAAGGCAAGGCAAGGCAACGCAAACAAGGCGTGGCTAGGCAAGGCAAGGCAAGGTGTGGCTAGGCAAGGGAAGGCATGTCTAGGCAAGACAAGGCAAGGCGTGGCTAGGCAAGGCAAGGCGTGGCTAGGCAAGGCGTGGCTAGGAAAGGCAAGGCGTGGCTAGGTAAGACAAGGAGAGGCTAGGCAAGGCAAGGCAAGGTGTGGTTAGACAAGGCAAGGCAAAGCGTGGCTAGGCAAGGCAAAGCAAGGCATAGCTAGGCAAGGCAAGGCGTGGATAGGAAAGGCAAGGCGTTTCTTGGAAAGGGAAGGAGAGGCTAGGCAAGGCAAGGCAAGGCGTGGCTAGACAAGGCAAGGCAAGGCGTGGCAAGGCAAGGAAGGCAAGTTGTGGCTATTCCAGGCAAGGCAAGGCAAGGCAGGGCAGGGCAGGGCAATGCAAGGCAAGGCAGGCCAAGGCAAGGCAAGGCAGTGCAAGGGAGGGCAGGGAGGTACAGGGCAGGAAAAGGAAGGGCAAGCCAAGCCAAGGCAAAGCAGGGGAGAGCAGGGCGGGGCAGGGCAGGGCAGTGAATTGCACAGCTGCAAGGCAACACAAATAAAGAATGGCAAGGCAAGGCAAGGCAAATCAAGGCAGGTCAAAGTAAGGCAAGGCAAGGCAAGGCAAGGCAATGCAAGGCAAGTCCTGGCAAGTCAAGGCTAGGCAAGGCAGGGCAGGTCAAGGCAGGGCAATGCAGGGCAGGTCAGTGCAAGGCACGGCAGGTCAGAGCAGGGCAGGACAGAGCAGGGAAGGGCAAGGCAGGGCAAGGCAAGTCAAGGCAAGTAAAGGCAAGGCAAAGCAAGGCAAGGCAAGGCAAGATAAGGCAAGGAAAAGCAAGGCAATTCAGGGCAGGAAAGGGTAGGGCAAATCAGGTCAAGGCAAGGCAAGGCAGGGCAGTTCAGGTCAGGGCAGTGTAGGTTAGGGCTGGGCAGGGCAAGGCAGTGCAAGGCAAGGTAAGGCAAGGTATGGCATGGAAAACAAGGCCGGGCAGTTAAGTGTGGGGCGGAGCAAGGCAGGGCAAACATAGAGAGGCAAGACAAGGCTAGGCAAGGAAGGGCAAGGAAGGGCATTGCAAGGCAAGGCAATGCAAGGCAAGTCAAAGCAAGGCAAGGCAAGGCAAGGCAAGGCAGGGCAGAGCAGGCTAGGCAGGGCAGGGCAGGTCAGTTTAGGGCAGGGCATGGCAGTGCAGGGCAGGGCAGGGCAAGGCAGCGCAATACATTGGATGGCAAGGCAAGGCAAAGAAAATTAAGGAAAGACAAGGCAAGGCAAGGCCAGGCAAGGCAAGGCAGAGCAAGACAGGGCAAGACGTGGTTAAGGAAAGCATGTTGTGGCTAGGCAAGGCAGGCGTGGCTACGCAAGGCAAGGCAAGCGGTGGCTAGGCAAGGCAAGGCAAGGCAAGGCAAGGCATGGCTAGGCAAGGCAAGGCAAGGCAAGGTGTAGCTTGGCAGGGCAGGGCAGGGCAGGGCATGGCAGTGCACGGTAAGGCAGTGCAAGGCAGGGCAAGGCAGGGCAGGGCAGGGCAGGGAAGGGCAATGTAGGTCATTGCAGGGCAGGGCAGGGCATGGCAGTGCAGGTTAAGGCAGTGCAAGTTTGGGCAAAACATAGAGAGGCAAGACAAGGCTAGGCAAGGAAGGGCAAGGAAGGGCAATGCAAGGCAAGGCAAAGCAAGGCAAGTCAAGGCAAGGCAAGGCAAGGCAAGGCAGGGCAGGGCAGAGCAGGCAGGGCAAGGCAGAACAACTCATGGCAAAGCAGGTAAGGGCAATGCAAGGCAAGGAAATGCAATTCAAGGCATGGCAAGGCAAGGCAAGGCAAGGCAAGGCAAGGCAAGGCAAGACAAAGCAGGCCAGGGCAGGGCAAGGCAAAGCAATGCAGGGCAAGGCAGGGCAAGGCAGGGCAGGGCAGGGCAAGGAAGGGAAAGGGAAGGCAATGCTTGGCAGGGCAAGGCAGGGCAGTGCGTGGCAAAGCAATGCAAGGCAAGGCGTGGCTAAGCAAGGCAAATCAAGGCAACGAAGGGCAAGCAGGGCAATTCAGGGCAAGGCAAGGCAAGGCAAGGCAAAGCAAGGCGTGGCTAGGCAACGAAAGGCAAGTTGAGGCTAGGCAAGGGTAGGCGTGTCTAGGCAAGACAAGGCAAGGCGTGTCTAGCCAAAGCAGGCGTGGCTAAGCAAGGCAAGGCTTTGCTAGGGAAGGCGTGGCTAGGAAAGGTAAGGCGTGGCTAGGTAAGGCAAGGAGAGGCTAGGCAAGGGAAGGCAAGGCGTGGCTAGACAAGGCAAGGAAAAGCGTTTGCTAGGCAAGGCAAAAAATGCATGGCTAGGCAAGGCAAGGCGTGGCTAGGAAAGGCTAGGAGAGGCTATCCTGGGCATGCCAGGGCAAGGGAAGGGCAGAGAAGAGCAGGGCAGGGCAGGGTAAAGTAGGGCAAGGCAGAGCAAGGCATGGCAAGGCAGGTCAGGGCAAGGGCAGGGCAGGGCATTGAAGGCAGGCAAGGCAAGGCAAGGCAAGGAAGGCCAAGGCAAGGCAAGGCAGGTCATTGGAGAGCCGGGCGGGGCAGAGCAAAGAAGACAAAGAGGGGCAAAGCAAAGGCAAGGCCAGGCAGGGTAAGGAAGTGCAATGCAAGGCAAGGCAAGGCAAGGCAAAGCAAAGCAAGGTAAGGCAAGGCAAGGCAAGGCAAGGCAATACTAGGCAGGGCAGGATAGGGCAGGGCAAATCAGGGCAAGGCAAGTCAAGGCAAGGCAAGGCAGGGCAAGGCTAGACAAAGCAAGACAAGGCAAGGCAAGTCAATGCAAGGCAGTTCATGGCAGGGCAAATCAGTGCATGGCAAGTCAATTCAAGGCAAGGCAAGGAAAGTCTAGGCAAGGCAAGGTAAGGCAAGGCAAGGAAAGGCCAGACAAGATATGACCAGACAAGGCAAGGCAGGAAAAGGCAAGGCAAGGCAAGACAAAGCAAGGCGTAGCTAGGCAAGTCAAGGGAAGGCGTGGCTAGGAAAGGCAAGGCAAGGCAGGGCAGGGCAGGGCAGGGCAGGGTAGGGCAGGGCAAGGCAAGGCAACGAAAGGCAAGGCAAGCCAATTTAATGCACGGCAAGGCAGGGCATGGCATGAAAGAGCAGATCAAGGGAGGACAGGGCAGGGCAGGGCAGGGCAGGGCAGGTCATTGTAAATCAGAGCAAAGCAAGGGAAGGCATGGTAGGCCAAGGCAAGGCAAGGCAGGGGAGTGCAGGGCGGTGCAGGGCAGGGCAAGACAAAAAGATGCAAGGCAAGATAAGGCAGGGCAAGGAATGGCAATGCAAGGCAACGCAGTGCAAGTCAAGGCAAGGAAAGCCAAGGCAAGACAAATCAAAGAAAAGCAAGGCAAAGCAGAGCAGAGCGGGGCAGAGCAGTGTTTGTCAGGGCAGGGCAGGGCAGGGCAAGGCAAGGCAAGGCGTGGCTAGGCAAAACAGGCGTGGCTAAGCAAGGCAAGGCGTGGTTAGGCAAGGCGTGGCAAGGAAAGGCAAGGCGTGGCTAGGTAAGGCAAGGAGAGGCTAGGCAAGGGAAGGCAAGGCGTGGCTAGAAAAGGCCAGGAAAAGCGTGGCTAGGCAAGGCAAAGAAAGGCATGGCTAGGCAAGGCAAGGCGTGGATAGGAAAGGCAAGTCGTGGCTAGGAAATGCTAGGAGAGGCTAGGCAGGGCATGCAAGGACAAGGGAAGGGCAGAGCAGGGCAGGGCACGGCAGGGCAAAGCAGGGCAAGGCAGTGCAAGGCATGGCAAGGCAGGTCAGAACAGAGCAAGGCAGGGCAAGGCAAGGCAAGGCAAGGCAAGGCAGACAAAACAGGGCAGGGCATTGAAGGCAGGGCAAGGCAAGGCAAGGCAAGGAAGGCCAAGGCAAGGCAAGGCAGGTCATTGGAGGGCCGGGCGGGGCAGAGCAAAGAAGACAAAGAGGGGCAAAGCAAAGGCAAGGCAAAGCTGGGTAAGGAAGGGCAATGCAAGGCAAGGCAAGGCAAGGCAAGGCAATACTAGGCAGGGCAGGATAGGGCAGGGCAAATCAGGGCAAGGCAAGGCAAGGCAGTTCAGGGCAGGGCATGGCAAGGCAAGGCAAGGCAAAGCAATTCGTGGCTAGGCAAAGAAAGGCAAGGTGTGGCTAGGCAAGGAAAGGCGCTTCTAGGCAAGACAAGGCAAGGCGTGGCTAGGCATAGCAAGGCGTGGCTAGGCAAGGCAAGGAGTCGCTAGGCAAGGCGTGGCTATTAAAGGCAAGGCGTGGCTAGGTAAGAAAGGAGAGGCTAGGCAAGGGAAAGCAAGGCGTGGCTAGACAAGGCAAGGAAAAGCGTGGCTAGGCAAGGCAAAGAAAGGCATGGCTAGGCAAGGCAAGGCGTGGATAGGAAAGACAAGGCGTGGCTAGGAAAGGCTAGGAGAGGCTAGGCAGGGCATGTCAGGGCAAGGGCAGTTCAGAGCAGGGCAGGGCAGGGCAGGGCATGGCAGGGCAAGGCAGGGCAAGGCAGAGCAAGGCAGGGCAAGGCAGGTCAGGGCAGAGCAAGGCAGGGCAAGGCAATGCAAGCCAAGGCAAGGCAGGCAAGGCAGGGCAAAGGCAGGGCAGGGCATTGAAGGCAGGGCAAGGCAAGGCAAGGCAAAGAGGCCAAGGCAAGTCAAGGCAGGTCATTGGAGGGCCGGGCGGTGCAGAGCAAAGAAGACAAAGAGGGGCAAAGCAAGGGCAAGGCAAGGCAGGGTAAGGAAGGGCAATGCAAGGCAAGGCAATGCAAGGCAAGGCAAGGCAAGGCAAGGACGGGCAAGGCAAAACTAGGCAGGGCAGGACAGGGCAGGGCAAATCAGGGCAAGGCAAGACAAGGCAAGGCAAGGCAGAGCAAGGCTAGACAAAGCAAGACAAGGCAAGGCAAGGCAAGGCAGTTCAGGGCAGGAAAATCAGTGCAAGGCAAGTCAATTCAAGGCAAGGCAAGGCAAGTCCAGGCAAGCCAAGGTAAGGCAAGGCAAGGAAAGGCCAGGCAAGACAATTCCAGTCAAGGCAAGGCAGGAAAAGCAAGGCAAGGCAAGGCAAAGCAAGGCGTGGCAAAGCAAGGCAAGGGAAGGCGTGGCTAGGAAAGGCAAGGCTTGACTTGGCAAGACTCGTCAAGGCGTGACTAGGCAAGGCAAGCTGTGCCTAGGCAAGGCAAGGCGTAGCTAGGCAAGGCAAGGCAAGGCGTAGCTAGGCATGGCGTGGCAAGGAAAGGCGTGGCTAGGAAAGGCAAGGCGTCGATAGGAAAGGCAAGGAGAGGCTAGGCAAGGCAAGGCTAGGCAGGGCAGGACAGGGCAGGGCAAACCAGGTAAAGGTAAAGCAAGGCAAGGCAAGGCATGGCAATTCAGGGCACGGCAAAGCAGAGCAGGGCAGGGCATGGCATTGCAGGGCAAGGCATTGCAAGGCAGGGCGAGGCAGGTTAGGGCATGACAGGTCAGTGTAGGTCAGGTCAGGCCAGGGCAGGGCGGGGCAAGGCAGGGCAGTGTAGGTCAGGGCAGGGGAGTGCAGGGCAGGGAAGGGCAAGGCAGGGCAATTCAGGGCAAGGCATGGCAAGGCAGATCAGGGCAGGCCAAGGCAGGGCAAGGCAAGGCAAGGCATGGCAAGGCAAGGCGTGGCTAGCAAAGGCAATGCGTGGCTAGGCAAGGCAAGGCGTGGTTAGGAAAGGCAAGGCGTGTCTAGGTAAGGCAAGGTGAGGCTACGCAAGGCAAGGCAAGGGAAGGCAAGGCAAGGCAAGGCAAAGCAGGGCAGGGCAGGGCAAAGCAGGGAAAGGCAAGGCAAGGCAAGGCAAAGAAGGCATGGAAAGGAAAGGCAATGCAGGGCAGCACAAGGCAGGGCAATGCAGGGCAGGTCAGTGCAGGGCACGGCAGGTCAGAGCAGGGCAGGGCAATGCAAAGCAAGGCAAGGCAGGCCAAGGCAAGTCAAGGCAGGGCAGGGGAGGGCAGGGCGGATCAGGGAGGAAAAGGCAGGGCAAGTCAAGGCAAAGCAGAGCAGTGGAGAGCAGGGCGGGGAATGCGGGGCAGTGCATTGCAAAGCGGCAAGGCAAGACAAATAAAGAAAGGCAGGGCAAGGCAAGGCAGGTCAAGGTAAGGCAAGGCATGGCAAGGCAAGGCAAGGCAAGGCAAGGCAAGGCAAGGAAAGTCAGGGCAGGGCAAGGCAGGGCAGGGCAGGGCATGTCATTGCAGGGCATGGCATGGCAGGTCAGGGAAGAGCAAATGAGGGCAAAGTAAGGCAAGACAAGGCAAAGCAGAGCAAGGCAGGGTAAGAGCAGTGCAGGGCATTGAAGGCAAGGCAAGGCCTTTTCGTGGCTAGACAAAGGAAGGCAAGGCGTGACTAGGCAAGGCAAGGTGTGTCTAGGCAAGACTAGGCGTGACTAGGCAAGGCAAGGCGTGTTTAGGCATAGCAAGTCTAGGTTTGGCTAGGCAAGGCAAATGAAGGCAAGGTAGGGCAAGGCAGGGCAAGGCAGGTCAAGGCAAGGCAGTGCAAGGCAAGGCAATCAAGGCAAGACAAGGCTAGGCAGGGCAGTGCAGGTCAGGGTAGGTCAGGGCATGGCAGTGCAGGGCTGGGCAGGGCAAGGTAGCGCAATACATTGCAAGGCAAGGCAAGGCAAAGGAAAGTAAGGAAAGGCAAGGCAAGGCAAGGCCAGGCAAGGCGAGGCAAGGCAAGGCAGAGCAGGGCAGGGCAAGCGGTGGTTAAGGAAGGCAAGTTGTTTCTAGGCAAGGCAAGGCAAGGGGTGGCTAGGCAAGGCAAGGCAAGGCAAGGCGTGGCTAGGCAAGGCAAAGCAAGGTGTGGTTTGGCAGGGCAGGACAGGGCAGGCCATGGCAGTGCAGGGTAAGGTAGTGCAAGGCAGGGCAAGGCAGGGCAGGGCAGGGCAGGGCAGTGTAGGTCATTGCAGAGCAGGGAAGGGCATAGCAGTGCAAGGTAAGGCAGTGCAAGGCAGGGCAAGGCAGGGCAGATCAGGGCAGGGCAGTGTAGGTCAGAGCATGGCAGGGCAGTGCAGGCCAGGGATGGGAAGGGCAGGGCAGGGAGGGCAAGGCAGGGCAAGTCAAGGCAAGGCAATGTAGGCCATTGGAAGGCAAGGCAGGTCAAGGCAGGTCAGGGCAGGGAAATTTGCAGGGCAGGGAAAAGCAGGGCAAGGCAATGCAAGGCAAAAAAGGCAAAATCAAGGCAAAACAGGGGAGGGCCGGGCGGTGCAGGGAAAAGAAGACAAAGAGAGGCAAAGCAAAGGCAAATCAAGGCAGGGCAAGGAAGTGCAGAGCAGGGCAAGGCAGGGCAACGCAGGGCATGGCAGGCAAGGCAAGGCAAGGCAGGGCAGGGCAGGGAAATTGCAGGGCAGGGAAGGGTAGGGCAGGGCAGTGCAAGGAAGGCAGGGCAAGGAAAGGCAAGGCAAGGAAGGCAAAGGCAAATCAGGACAGGGGAGGGCCGTTCGGTGCAGGGAGAAGAAGACAATGAGAGGCAAAGCAAAGGCAAGGCAAGGCAGGGCAAGGAAGGGTAAGGCAGGGCAGAGCAAGGCAGGGCAGTGCAGGGCAAGGCAGGGCAAGGCAGGCAAGGCAGGGCAACGCAGGTCAAAGCAAGGCAAGGCAAAGCAATGCAAGGCAAGGCAAGGCAAGGTAAGGCAAGGCAAGGCAGGTTGTGGCTAGGCAAGGCAAGGGGTGCCTAGGCAAGGCAAGGTGTTTCTAGGCAAGGCAAGGCGTGGCTAGGCAAGGCAAGGCAATGCGTGGATAGACAAGGCAAGTCAATGCGTGGCTAGGCAAGGCAAGGCAAGGGAAGGCAAGGCAAGGCAAGGTGAGGCCAGGCAAAGCAAGGTGAGGTAAGGCAAGGCAAAGCAAGGCAAGGCAAGGCGTGCCTTGGCAAGGCAAGGCGTGGCTAGGCAAGGCAAGGCTAAGCGTGGCTAGTCAAGGCGTGGCTAGGATAGGCATGGCGTGGCTAGGGAAGGAAAGGCGTGGATAGTAAAGACAAGGCGTGGCTAGGTAAGGCAAGGAGAGGCTAGACATGGCAAGGCAAGGCGTGTCTAGACAAGGCAATTCAAGGCGTGGCTAGGCAAGGCAAGGCAAATCTTGGCTAGGCAAGGCAAGGCAGGGCAGGGCAGGGCAAGGCTTGGGAAGGCAGAGCAAGGCAGGGCAAGACAGGGCAAGGCAAGGCAAGGCGTCACTAGCCAAGGCAATTCGTGAATAAGCAAGACTAGGAAAGGCGTGACTAGACAAGGCAAGGCGTGGCTAGGCAAGGCAAGTCGTCGCTAGGAAAGGCAAGGCGTTTATAGGCAAGGCTATTCGTGGCTAGGCAAGGCAAATCAAGGCAATCCAGGGCAAGGCAGGGCAAAGCAGGGCAAAGCAGAGCAAGGCAGGGCAAGGCAGGGCAAGGCAGGGTAAGGCAATTCAAGTCAAGGCGTGGCTAGGCAAGGCAAGGCAAGGCGTGGCTAGGCAAGGCAAGGCGTGACTAGGCAAGGCAAGGCAAGGCGTGGCTAGTCAAGGCAAGGCGTGGCTAAACAAGGCAAGGCGTAGCTAGGCAAGGCAATTTGTTGCTAGGCTAGGCGTGGCTAGGAAATGCAAGTCGTGGCTAGGCATGGCAAGGCGTGGTTAGGAAAGGCAAGGCGTGGCTAGGTAAGGCAAGGCAAGGCGTGGCTATACAAGGCAAGGCTAGGCGTGGGTAAGCAAGGCAAGGCAAGGCGTGGCTAAGCAAGGCAAGGCAAGGCAAGGCAAGGCAAGACAAAGCAAGGCAAGGCAATGCAAGGCAAGGCAAAGCAAGGCTAGGCAAATAAAGGTAAGACAAGGCAAGGCAAGGCAAGTCAAGGCTAGGCAAGGCAAGGCAAGTCAAGGCAATTCAAGGAAAGTCAAGCCAAGGCAAGGCGTGGCTAGGCAATGCAAGGCGTTGCTAGGCAAGGCAAGGCGTGGCTAGGCAAGGTAAGGCTTGGCTCGGCAAGTCAAGGCGCGTCTAGGCAAGGCAAGTCGTTGCTAGGCAAGGCTAGGCAAGAGGTTTTTAGGCAAGGCAAGGCAATGTAAGGAAACCAAGGAAATGCAAGACAAGGCAATGCAAGGCAAGGCAATCAAGGCAAGGCAAGGCATGGGAAGGATAGGCAGGGCAGTTCAGTTTTGGGTAGTGCAGGCGGGGCAGTGCAGGGCAGGGCAGGGCAAGGCAGGGCAAGGCAGGGCAAGGTAAGGCAACGCAAGGCAAGGCAAGGTAAGGCAAGGCAATTCAAGGCAAGGCAAGGCAAGGCAAGGTAAGGAAAGGCAAGGCTAAGGCAAGGCCAGACAAAGCAATTCAAGGCAATTCAAGGCATGGCAAAGCAAGGCAGGGCGGGGCACGGCGGGGCAGGTCAGTGCAGGGCCGGGCAGGGCAGGACAAGGGAAGGCATAAGTGGCAGGGCAGGGCAGGGCAAGGCATTGCAAGGGAAGGCAAGGCAAGGCAAGGCAAGGCAGGCCAGGGGAGGGCAAGTCAAGGGAAGGCAGGGCAAGGCTAGGTGTGGTTATTCAAGGCAAATCAAGGCAAGGTAGGGCAAGGCAGCGCAAGGCATGGCAAGGCAGGGCAAGGCAGGGCAAGGCAGGGCAAGGCAGGGCAGGACAGGACAAGGCAAGGCAACGAAAGGTAAGGCAAGGCAAGTCAAGGAACGGCAAGACAGGGCATGGCACTGCAGGGCAGAGCAGGGCATGCAGGGCAGGGCAGTTCAGGGCAAGGCAGTTCAAGGCAAGGAAAGGCATGATAAGCCAAAATAATGCAGGGCAGGAGATTGCAGGGCGTTGAAGGACAGGGCAAGACAAGGAGAGGCAAGGCAAGGCAAGGCAAGGCAAGGCAAGGCAAAGCAGATCAAGGCAAATCTAGGCAGGGCAGGGCAGGGCAAGGCAAGGTAAGGCGTGGCAGGGTAAGGCAGGGCAAGGCAAGGCAAAGCAAGGCGGGTCAAGGAAAGACAATGCAATGCAAAGCAATGCAAGGCAAGGCAAGGCAGGGCGGGGCACGGCGGGGCAGGTCAGTGCAGGGACGGGCAGGGCAGGGCAAGGCAAGGCAGGGCGTGGCAGTGGAGGGCAGGGCAAGGCAGGGCAATGGAAAGCAAGGCAACGCAATTCAAGGCAAGGCAGGCCAGGGGAGGGCAAGGCAAGGGAAGGCAGGGCAAGGCAGGGAAAGGCAAGGCAATGCTTGGCAGGGCAGGGCAGGGCAGTGCTTGGCAAGGCAAGGCAAGGCGTGGCTAAGCAAGGCAAAACATAGCAAAGCAGGGCAAGCAGGGCATTTCATTGCAAGACAAGGCAAGGCAAGGCAAGGCAAAGCAAGGCGTGGCTAGGCAAGGAAATGCAAGCTGTGGCTAGGAAAGGGAAGGCGTGTCTAGGCAAGACAAGGCAAGGCGTGGCTACACAAAGCAAGGCGTGGCTAGGCAAGGCAAGGCGTGGCGTGGCTAGGCAAGGCGTGGCTAGGAAAGGCAAGGCGTGGCTAGGTAAGGCAAGGAGAGGATAGGCAAGGCAAAGCAAGGCGTGGCTAGGCAAGGCAAGGCGTGGCTAGACAAGGCAAGGTAAAGCGTTTCTAGGCAAGGCAAAGAAAGGCGTGGCTAGGCAAGGCAAGGCGTGGATAGGAAAGGCAAGTTGTTGCTAAGAAAGGCAAGGAGAGGCTAGGCAAGGCAAGGCAAAGCGTGGCTAGACAAGGCAAGGCAAGGCGTGGGTAAGCAAGGCAAGGCAAGGAGTGGCTAAGTAAGACAAGGCAAGGCAAGGCAAGGCAAGACAAAGCAAGGCAAGGCAATGAAAGGCAAGGCAAGGCAAGGCAAGGCTAGGCAAGGTAAGGTAAGCCAAGGCAAGGCAAGGCAAGGAAATGTAAGGCAGGGCAGGGGCGTTTTTAGGAAAGGCAAGGCGTGGCTAGGTAAGGCAAGGAGAGGCTAGGAAAGGCAAGGCAAGGCGTGGGTAAGCAAGGCAAGGCAAGGAGTGGCTAAGCAAGACAAGGCAAGGCAAGGCAAGGCAAGACAAGGCAAGGCAAGGCTAGGCTAGGTAAAATAAGGGAAGGCAAGGCAAGGCTAGGCAAAACAAGACAAGTCAAGGCTAGGCAAGGCAAGGCAAGACAAGGCAATGCAAAGAAAGGCAAGGCAAGGCGTGGCTAGGAAAGGCAAGTTGTGGCTAGGCAATGCAAGGCGTGGCTAGGCAAGGCAAGGCAAGAGGTGTTAGGCAAGGAAAGGCAATGTAAGGCAATACAAGTAAATGCAAGACAAGGCAATGCAATCAAGGCAAGGAAAGGCAAGGCAAAGCTAGGCAGGCAGTGCAGGTCAGGGTAGGGCAGGGCAGGGCAGTGCAGAGCAGGGCAAGGCATGGCAAGGCAGATCAAGGCAGGCAAGGCAGGGCAACGCAGGCAAATCAAGGATTGGCAAGGCAATGAAGGAAAGTTAAGGCAAGGGAAGGCAAGGCAGGGCGTGGATAGGAAAGGCAAGGGTTGCCTAGACAAGGCAAGGCGTGGCTAGGCAAGGCAAGTTGTGGCTAGGCAAGGCAAGGCAAGGCAAAGTGAGGCAAGGCAAGGCAAGGCATGGCGTGGCTAGGCAAGGCAAGGCGTGGCTAGGCAAAGCAATTCTAATCGTCACTAGGCAAGGCGTGGCTAGGAAAGGCAAGGCGTAGCTAGGCAAGAAAAGGCGTTGATAGGAAAGGCAAGGCGTGGCTAGGTAAGGCAAGGAGAGGCTAGAGAAGGCAAGGCAAAGCGTGGCTAGACAAGGCAAGGCAAGGCAATGTAAGGCAAGGCAGGGCAGTGCAGGGCAAGGCAGGGCAAGGCAAGGCAAGGTAAGGCAAGTCAAGGCAGTGCAAGGCAGGGCAAGGTCAGGGCAGTGCAGGGCAGGGCAGGTCAGGAAAGGCAGGGCAAGACAGGGCAAAACAAGGTAAGGCAAGTCAAGGCAACGCTAGTCAAGGTAAGGTTAGGCAATGCAAGACAAGGCTAGGCAAGGCAAGGCAAGACAAGGCAAGGCAAGGAAAGGCAATGCAAGGCAAGGCGTGGCTATTCAACGCAAGGCAAAGCGTGGCTAGGCAAGGCAAGGCAAGGCAAGGCAATGCAGGGCAAGGCAGGGCAGGGCAAGGCATGGCAAGGCAGGGCAAGGCAGGGCAAGACAGGGAAAGGCAAGGCAAGGCAATGCGTTACTAGCCAAGGCAAGGCGTGACTAACCAAGACAAGGCAAGGCGTGTCTAGACAAGGCAAGGCGTGGCTAGGCAAGCCAAGTCGTCGCTAGGCAAGACAAGGCGTTTCTAGGCAAGGCTAGGCGTGGCTAGGCAAGGCAAATCAAGGCAATTCAGGGCAAAGCAGGGCAAGGCAGGGCAAGGAAAGGCAAGGCAAAGTAAGGCAAGGCAAGTCAAGGCGTGGCTAGGCAAGGCAATTCAAGGCGTTGCTAGGAAAGGCAAGGCAAGGCAAGGCGTGGCTAGGCAAGGCAAGGTGTGACTAAGCAAGACAAGGCAAGACGTGACTAGGCAAGTCAAGGCTTGGCTAGGCAACACAAGGCGTAGCCAGGCAAGGCAATTCGTGGCTAGGCAAGGCCATGCGTGGTTAGGAAAGCAAGGCGTGCCTAGGTAAGGCAAGGGGAGGCTAGGCAAGGCAAGGCAAGGCGTGTCTAAAAAAGGCAAGGTGTGAGTACGCAATTCAAGGCAAGGCGTGGTTAGGCAAGGCAAGGCAAGGCAAAGCAAGGCAAGACAAGGTAAGTCAAAGCAATGCAAAGCAAGGCAAGGCTAGGCAAGGTAAGGTAAGGCAAGGCTAGGCAAGGAAAGCAAGGCAAGGCAAGTCAAGTCTAGGCAAGGCAAGGCAAGACAAGGCAAGGCAAGGCAATGCGTGGCTAGGCAAGGCAAGGCAAGAGGTGTCTAGGCAAGGCAAGGCAAGTAAAGCATGGCAAGGAAATGCAAGGCAAGGCAATGCAAGGCAAATTCAATCAAGGCAAGGCAACGCAAGGCAAGGCTAGGCAGGGTAGGACAGGTCACGTTAGGGCAGATCAGGGCAGTGCAGGGCAGGGCAAGGCAATGCAAGGCAACGCAAAGCCAAGCAAGGCATGGTAAAGAAAGGCAAGTCAAGGCATGCTGGGCAGGGCAGGGCAGGGCAGGGCAGGGCAAGGCAAGGCAACGAAAGGCAAGGCAAGCCAAGGTAATGCACGGCAAGGCAGGGCATGGCAGGGCAGAGCAGATCAAGGGAGGACAGGGCAGGGCAGGGCAGGGCAGGTCAGGGCAAATCAGGGCAAGGCAAGGGAAGGCATGGTAGGTCAAGGCAAGGCAAGGCAGGGGAGTGCAGGGCAGGGGAAGGCAGGGCAATGCAGGAAAAGGCAGGCTAACGCAAGGCAAGGCAAGGCAAGTTGTGGCTAGGCAAGGCAAGGCTTGGCTAGGCAAGGCAAAGCGTGGTTAGGCAAGGCAACGGGTGGCTAGGCAAGGCAATTCAAGGCAAGGCAAGGGAAGTCGTGGCTAGGCAAGGCAAGGTGTGGCTAGACAATCCAAGTCGTTGCTATGTAAGGCAAGGCGTGGCTAGGCAAGTCTAGGCATGACTAGGCAAGGAAAGGCGTGGCTAGGCAAAGCAAGTCGTCGCTAGGTAAGGCAAGGCTTGGCTAGGCAAGGCAAGGCATGGCTAGGCAAGGCAATTCAAAGCAGGGCAGGTCAAGGCAGGGCAAGGCAGGGCAAGGCAGGGCAAGGAAAGGCATGGCAAGACAAGGCTTTTCTAGGCAATGCAAGGGAAGTCGTGGCTAGGCAAGGCAAGGCTTGTCTCGGCAAGACAAGGCAAGGCATGGCGTGGCTAGGAAAGGCAGGGAGAGGCTAGTCAAATCAAGGCAAGTCGTGGCTAGACAAGGCAAGGCAAGGCGTGGCTAGGCAAGGAAGGCAAGTCTTTTCTAGGCAAGGCAAGGCAAGGTAAGGCAGGGCAAGTCAGGGCAAGGTAGAGCAGGGCAGGGCAATGCAAGGCAAGGCAAGGCAGGCCAAGGCAAGTCAAGGCAGGGTAGGGGAGGGCAGGGCGGAACAATGAGGAAAAGGCAGGGCAAGTCAAGGCAAAGCAGAGCAGGGGAGAGCAGGGCGGGAAAGGCAGGGCAGTGTATTGCAAAGCGGCAAGGCAAGACAAATAAAGCCAGGCAGGGCAAGGCAAGGCAGTTCAAGGTAAGGCAAGGCATGGCAAGGCAAGGCAAGGCAAGGCCTGGCAAAGCAATTCAAGAAAAGTCAGGGCAGGGCAAGGCAGGGCAGGGCAGGGCATGGCATTGCAGGGCATGACATGGCAAGTCAGAGAAGAGCAAGGGAGGGCTTAGCAAGGCAAGGCAAGGCAAGGCAGGGCAAGGTAGGGCAAGGAAAGTGCAGGGCATTGAAGGCAAGGCAAGGCAATTCGTGGCTAGGCAAAGCAAGGCAAGGCGTGGCTAGGCAAGGCAAGGAGTGTCTAGGCAAGACTAGGCGTGGCTAGGCAAGGCAATGCGTGTTTAGGCATGGCAAGTCTAGGTGTGGCTAGGCAAGGCAAATGAAGGCAAGGTAGGGCATGGCAGGGCAAGGCAGGGCAAGGCAGGGCAAGGCAAGGCAGTGCAAGGCAAGGCAATCAAGGCAAGGCAAGGCTAGGCAGGGCAGGGCAGGTCAGGGTAGGTCAGGGCATTGCAGTGCAGGGCAGGGCAGGACAAGGCAGCGCAATACATTGCAAGGCAAGGCAAGGCAAAGGAAAGTAAGGAAAGGCAAGGCAAGGCAAGGCCAAGCAAGGCAAGGCAAGGCCAAGCAAGGCAAGGCAGAGCAGGGCAGGGCAAGACGTGGTTAAGGAAGGCAAGTTGTGGCTAGGCAAGGCAAGGCGTGGCTAGGCGAGGCAAGGCAACGGGTGGCTAGGCAAGGCAAGGCAAGGCGTGGCTAGGCAAGGCAAAGCAAGGTGTAGTTTGGCAGGGCAAGACATGGCAGGGCAAGGCAGGGCAGGGCAGGGCAGGGCAGTGAAGGTCATTGCAGGGCAGGGCAGGGCATAGCAGTGCATGGTAAGGCAGTGCAAGGCAGGGCAAGGAAGGGCAGGGCAGGGCTGGGCATAGCAGTGTAGGTCAGAGCAGGGCAGGGCAGAGCAGGGCAGGGATGGGAAGGGCAGGGAGGGTAAGTCAGGGCAAGTCAAGGCAAGGCAATGTAGGCCATGGGAAGGCAAGGCATTGCAGGGGAGTGCAGGGCAGAATAGTTTAAGGCACGGCAAGGCAGGTCAGGGCAGTTCAAGGCAGGGCAAAGAAAGGCAAGTCAAGGCAAGGCAGGGTAGGTCAGGGAAATTGCAGGGCAGGGAAAAGCAGGGCAAGGCAAGGCAAATCAAGGCAAGGAAGGCAAAAGCAAGGCAAGACAGGGGAGGGCCGGGCGGTGCAGGGAAAAGAAGACAAAGAGAGGCAAAGCAAAGTCAAGGCAAGGCAGGGCAAGGAAGGGCAGAGCAGGTCAAGGAAGGGCAAGGCAGTTCATGGCAGGCAAGGCAGGCAACGCAGGGCAACGCAGGTCAAAGCAAGGCAAGGCAAGGCAATGCAAGGCAAGGCAAGCCAAGGTAAGGCGAGGCAAGGCAGGGCGTGGCTAAGCAAGGCAAGGGGTGCCTAGGCAAGGCAAGGTATGGCTAGGCAAGTAACGCAAAGGCAAGGCAGGACAGGGGAGGGCCGGGTGGTACAGGGAAAAGAAGACAAAGAGAGGCAAACCAAAGGCAAGGCAAGGCAGGGCAAGGCAGGGCATGGCAGGCAAGTCAAGGCAAGGCAGGGCAGAGCAGGGAAATTGCAGGGCAGGGAAGGGCAGGGCAGGGCAATGCAAGGAAGGCAGGGCAAGGCAAGGCAAGGAAGGCAAAGGCAAGGCTGGACAGGGGAGGGCCGTTCGGTGCAGGGAGAAGAAGACATAGAGAGGCAAAGCAAAGGCAAGGCAAGGCGGGGCAAGGAAGGGCAAGGCAGGGCAGAGCAGGGCAAGGCAGGTTAAGGCAGGGCAAGGCAGGCAAGGCAGGGCATCGCAGGTCAAAGCAAGGCAAGGCAAAGCAATGCATGGCAAGGCAAGGCAAGGTAAGGCAAGGCAAGGCAGGGCGTGGATAGGCAAGGCAAGGGGTGCCTAGGCAAGGCAAGGTGTTTCTAGGCAAGGCAAGGCGTGGCTAGGCAAGGCAAGGCAAGGCAAGGGAAGGCAAGGCAAAGCAAGGCAAGGTGAGGCAAAGCAAGGCAAGGTGAGGCAAGGCGTGGCTTGGCAAGGCAAGGCAAGGCAAGGCTAAGCGTGGCTAGTCAAGTCGTGGCTAGGAAAGGCATGGCGTGGCTAGGCAAGGATTGGCGTGGTTAGTAAAGGCAAGGCGTGGCTAGGTAAGGCAAGGAGAGGCTAGACATGGCAAGGCAAGGCGTGGCTAGACATGGCAAGGCAAGGCGTGGCAGGTCAGGTCATGGCAGTGCAGGGCAAGTCATTGCAAGGCAGGACAGGGCAGGGCAAGGCAATGAAGGACAAGGCAGAGCAGTGTAGGTCAGGGCAGGGCAATGAAGGGCAGGGCTGGGCAGAGCAGGCAAGGCAAGGCACAGCAAGGCAAGGTAAGGCATGGTAGGCCAAGGCAAGGGAAGGCAGGCAGGGGAGTGCAAGGCGGAGCACGGCAGGGCAAGACAAAAAGAGGCAAGGAAAGGCAAGGCAATGCAGATCAAGGAAAGGCAATGCAAGGCAAGGCAATGCAAGGCAAGGCAAGGCAAGGCAAGGCAAGGCGTGGCTAGTAAAGGCAATATGTGGCTAGGCAAGGCAAGGCGTGGTTAGGAAAGGCAAGGCGTGGCTAGGTAAGGCAAAGTGAGGCTACGCAGTGCAAGCCAAGGCAAGGCAAGGCAAGGCAGGGCATTACAGGGCAAAGGAGGAAAAGGCAAGTAAAGGCAAAGCAAGGCAAGGCAAGGCAAGGCAAGAAAAGGAAAAGCAAGGCAAGGCAGCACAGGGCAGGACAATGCAGGGCAGGTCAGTGCAGGTCAGGACAGAGCAGGGTAGGGCAAGGCAGGGCAAGGCAAGTCAAGGCAAGGAAATGAAAGGCAAGGCAAGGCAAGGCAAGGCAAGATAAGGCAAGGCAAGGCAAGGAAAGGCAGGGCAGGGCAGGGTAGGGCAAATCAGGGCAAGGCAAGGCAAGGCAGTGCAGTTCAGGTCAGGGCAGTGTAGGTCACGGCAGGGCAGGGCAAGGCAGGGCAAGGCAAAGTAAGGCAAGGATTGCCATGGCAAGACAAGGCCGGGCAGGGGAGTGTGGGCGGAGCATGGCATGGCAAATCAGGTCATTGGAGGGCCGGGCGGGGCAGAGCATAGAAGACAAAGTGGGGCAAAGCAAAGGCAAGGTAAGGCAGGGTAAGGAAGGGCAATGCAAGGCAAGGCAATACAAGGCAAGGCAAGTCAAGGCAAGGCATGGCAAGACTAGGCAGGCAGGACAGAGCAGGGCAAAACAGGGCAAGGCAAGACAAGGCAGGGCAAGGCAGGGCAAAGCAGGGCTTGCTAGACAAAGCAAGACAAGGCCAGGCAAGGTAAGGCAAGGCAGTTCAGCTCAGGAAAATCAGTGCAAGGCAAGTCAATTAAGGCAAGGCAAGGCAAGTCTAGGCAAGGCAAGGTGAGGCAAGGCAAGGAAAGGCCAGGAAAGACATGACCAGACAAAGCAAGGCAGGAAAAGGCAAGGCAAGGCAAAGCAAGGCGTAGCTAGGCAAGGCAAGGGAAGGCGTGGCTAGAAAAGGCAAGTCTTGACTTGGCAAGACAAGTCAAGGCGTGGCTAGGCAAGGAAAGTCGTGGCCAGGCAAGGCAATGCGTAGCTAGGCAAGGCGTGGCTAGGAAAGGCAAGGCGTGGCTAGGCAAGGCAAGGCTTGGATAGGAAAGCCAAAGCGTGGCTAGGAAAGGCAAGGAGAGGCTAGGCAAGGCAAGGCTAGGCAGGGCAGGACAGGGCAGGGCAAACCAGGTAAAGGTAAGGCAAGGCAAGGCAAGGCATGGCAAGCCAGGGCAGGGCAAAGCAGGGCAGGGCAGGGCACGGCAGTTCAGGGCAAGGCAGTTCAAGGCATTAAAGTCATGATAGGCCAAAATAATGCAGGGCAGGAGAGTGCAGGGCGGTGAAGGGCAGGGCAAGACAAAGAGAGGCAAGGCAAGGCAATGCAAGGCAAGGCAAGGCAAGGCAAGCCAAAGCAGATCAAGGCAAATCTAGGCAGGGCAGGGCAGGGCAAGGCAAGGCAAGGCAAGGCGTGGCAGGGCAAGGCAGGGCAAGGCAAGGCAAAGCAAGGCGGGGCAAAGAAGGGCAATGCAATGCAAGGCAATGCAAGTCAAGGAAAGGCAAGGCAATTCAAGGCATGGCAAAGCAAGGCAGGGCGGGGTACGGCGGGGCAGGTCAGTTTTAGGGCCGGGCAGGGCAGGGCAGGTCAAGCAAGGCAGGGCGTGACAAGGCAGGGCAGGGCATGCATGGCAAGGCAAGGCAAGGCAAGGCAAGGCAAGGCAAAGCAATGCATGGCAGGTCAGGGGAGGGCAAAGCAACGCAAGGCAGGGCAAGGCAGGGCAATTCATGGAAAGGCAAAGCAATGCTTTTCAGGGCAGGGCAGGGCAGTGCTTGGCAAGGCAAGGCAAGGCAAGGCAAGACTACGCAAGGTAAGGTAAGGCAAGGCAAGGCAAGGCTAGGCAAATTAAGGCATGTCAAGGCTAGGCAAGCCAAGGCAAGACAAGGCAATGCAATTAAAGGCAAGGCAAGGCGTGGCTAGGAAAGGCAAGGCGTGGCTAGGCAATGTAAGGCGTGGCTATGCAAGGCAAGGCAAGAGGTGTCTAGGCAAGGCAAGGCAATGTAAGGCAATGCAATCAAATTCAAGACAAGGCAATGCAATCAAGGCAAGGAAAGTCAAGGCAAGGCTAGGCAGGCAGGGCAGGTCAGGGTAGGGCAGGGCAGGGCAGTGCAGGGCAGGGCAGGGCAAAGCAGGTCAAGGCAAGGCAACGCAAGGCAAGGCAGGGCAAGGAAAAGCAAGGCAAGGCATGGCAAGGTAAGGAAAGGCAAGGCAAGGCAAGGCCAGACAAGCCAAGGCAAGGCAGGACAGGGCAGGGCTGGGCTGGGCAGGGCAAGGCAAGGCAACGTAAGGCAAGGCAA
The DNA here is from genome assembly GCF_977971745.1 of Zootermopsis nevadensis. Taxonomy (NCBI): domain Eukaryota; kingdom Metazoa; phylum Arthropoda; class Insecta; order Blattodea; family Termopsidae; genus Zootermopsis; species Zootermopsis nevadensis. The sequence continues at coordinate 15,978,363 of NW_028259139.1, read as the reverse complement.
TGCACAGCACGGCAGAGCATGGCAGGGCAGGGCAGAGTAAGGGAGGGCAAAGCAGGGCAGGGCAAGTCAGAGCAAATCAGGGCAAGGCAAGGGAAGGCATGGTAGGCCAAGTCATGGCAGGGCTTGGGAGCGCAGGGCGGTGCAGGGCAGGGCAAGACAAAGAGATGCAAGGCAAGTTAAGGCAGGGCAAGAAGTGGCAATACAAGACAAGGCAATGCAAGTCAAGACAAGGCAAGCCAAAGCAAGGGAATGCAAGGAAAGGCAAAGCAAAGCAGGGCAGGGCGGGGAAGGCAAGTCAAGGCAAGACAAGCCAAGGCAAGTCAAGGCAAGGAAAGGCAAAGCAAATCAGGGCAGGGCGGGTCAGGGCAGTGCAGGTCAGGGCAGGGCAGGTCAGGGCAAGGCAAAGCAAGGCGTGGCAGGGCAGAGCAAGGAAAGGCAGGGCAAGGCAAGGCAAAGCAAGGCGGGGCAAGGAAGGGCAATGCAATGCAAAGCAATGCAAGTCAAGGCAAGGCAAGGCAAGGCAAGGCAAGGAAAAGCAAGGCAGAGCAGGGGAGAGCAGGGCGGGGCAGGGCAGGGCAGTGCAGGGCAAGGCGGCCAAGCAAGACAAATAAAGCAAGGCAAGGAAAGGGAAGGCTAGGCAAGACAGGGCAAGGTAAGGCAAGGCAAGGCTGGGCAGCGCAAGGCAGGACAGGGCAGGGAATGACAGGGCAGGGAATGACAGTGCAGGGCAAGGCAGTGTAGTACAGGGCAAGGCAGGGCAGGGCAGGGCAGGGTAGGGCAGAGCAGGGCAGTGTAGGTCAGGGCAGGGCATGGCATGGCAGGGCAAGTCACGGAAATGCAAGTCAGGGTAGGGCAAGGCAAGGCAAGGCAAGGCAAGGGAAGGCAAGTCAAGGCATGAAGGCAAAGGCAAGTCAGGGCAGGGGAGGGCCGGGCGGTGGAGGGAAAACAAGACAAAGAGAGGCAAAGCCAACCAAGGCAAGGCAGGTCAAGGAAGGGCAAGGCAGGGCAGGGCAGAGCAGGGCAAGGCATGGCAAGGCAGGACAAGGCAGGCAAGGCAAAGCAAGACGGGGCAAGGAAGAGCAATGCAATACAAGGCAATGCAAGTCCAATCATGGCAAGACAAGGCAAGGCAAGGCAAAGCAAGACAAGGCAAGACAGGGCAGGGCAGGGCAGGGCAAGGCAGGGTAAGGAAGGGCAAGTAAAGGCAAGCCAAGGCAAGAAAAGGCAAGGCAAGGCAATGCAAGACAAGGCAATGCAAGGCAAGGCAATCAAGGGAAGGCAAGGCAAGGATAGGCAGGGCAGGGCTTTTCAGGGTAGGGCAGGGCGGGGCAGTGCAGGGCAGCTCAGGGCAAGGCAGGGTAAGGCAGGGCAACGCAAGGCATCGCAAGGCCAGGCAAGGCAAGGCAAGGCAAGGCAAGGTAAGCAAAGGCAAGGCAAGGTAAGGTCAGACAAGTCAAGGCAAGGCAGGACAGAGCTGGGCAGTGCAGGGCAAGGCAAGGCAACGAAAGGTAAGGCAAGGCAAGGCAATGCACGACACGGCAGTGCATGTCAGGGTAGGGCAGAGCAAGGGAGGGCAGGGCAGGGCAGAGCAGGGCAAGGCAAGGGAATGCATGGTAGGCCAAGGCAAGGCAGGGCAGGGGAGTGCAGGGCGGTGAAGAGTCGGGTAAGACAAAGAGATGCAAGGCAAGGCAAGGCAAGGAAGAGCAATGCAATGCAAGGCAATGCAAGTCAAGGCATGGCAAGGCAAGGCAAGGCAAGGCATCGCAAGGCATGGCAGGACAGGGCACGGCGGGACAGGGCAGTGCAAGGCAGGGCAAGGCAAGCCAGGGCGTGGCAGGGCAGGGCAGGGCAAGGCAGGGCAAGGCAAGGCAAGGCAAGGCAAGGCAAGGCAAGGCAAGGCAAATTAAGGCAAGGCAAAGCATGGCAAGGCAAGGCAGGGTAGGGCAGGGCAAGGCAGGGTAGGGCAGGGCAAGGCAGGGCAAGGCAGGCAAGGCAGGGCAACGCAGGGCAAAGCAAGGCAAGGCAAGGCAATGCATGGCAAGGCAAGGCAAGGTAAGGCAAGGCAGGGCGTGGCTAGGCAAGGCAAGGGGTGTCTATTCAAGGCAAGGTGTGGCTAGGCAAGGCAAGGCGTGGCTATTCAAGGCAAGGCAATGCGTGGCTAGACAAGGCAAGTCAAAGCGTGGCTAGGCAAGGCAAGGCAAGGGAAGGCAAGGCAATGCAAGGCAAGGTGAGGCAAGGCAAGGAAAGGTGAGGCAAGGCAAGGCAAGGCAAGGCAAGGCGTGGCTAGGAAAGGCATGGCGTGGCTAGGCAAGTAAAGGCGTGGTTAGGAAAGGCAAGGCGTGGCTAGGTAAGGCTAGGAGATGCTAGACAAGGCAAAGCAAGGCGTGGCTAGGCAAGGCAAGGCAAATCTTGGCTAGGCAAGGCAAGGCAAGGCAAGGTAAGGCAAGGCAGGGCAGGGCAGGGCAAGGCAGGGTAAGGCAAGGCAACCTAAGTAAAGTCAAGGCAGGGAAAGGCAGGGCAAGGGCAGGGCAGGGCAGGGCATGGCAAAGCAAGGCAAGGTAATGTAAGGCAAGGCAAGGCAATGCAAGGCAAGGCAAGGCAAGTCGCGTCTAGGCAAGGCAAGGCGTGGCTAGGCAAGGCAAGGCAAAATGTGTCTAGGCAATGCAGATCAAGGAAAGGCAATGAAAGGCAAGGCAATGCAAGGCAGGGCAGGGTAGGGCAAATCAGGGCATGGCAAGGAAAGGCAGGGCAATTCAGGGCAGGGCAGTGTAAGTCAGGGCAGGGCAGGGCAAGGCAGGGCAAGGCAAGGTAAGGCAAGGTATGGCATAGCAAGACAAGGCCGGGCAGGGAAGTGTGGGGCGGAGCAAGGCAGGGCAAAACATAGAGAGGCAAAACAAGGCAAGGCAAGAAAGGGCAATGCAAGGCAAGACAGTGTAAGGCAAGTCAAGGCAAAGCAAGGCAAAGCAAGGCAGGGCAGGGCAGAGCAGGCAGGGCAGGGCAGGGCAGGGCAAGGCAAAGCAAGGCATGGCAAAGCAGGACAGGGCAGAGCAAGGCAGGGAAAGGCAAGTCAAGGCAAGGCAAGGTAAGGCATGGTAGGCCAAGGCAAGGCAAGGCAGGCAGGGGAGTTCAAGGCAGGGCAAGGCAAGGCAAGGCAAGGCAATGCAAGGCAAGGCAAGGCAAGGCAAGGCAAGGCGTGGTTAGGAAAGGCAAGGCGTGGCTAGGTAAGGCAATGTGAGGCTACGCAAGGCAAGCCAAGGCAAGGCAAGGCAAGGCAAGGCAGGGCATTGCAGGGCAAAGCAGGGAAAGGCAAGGCAAGGCAAGGCAAGGCAAAGCAAGGCAATGCAAGGCAAGGCAAAGCAGGGAAAGGCAAGGCAAGGCAAGGCAAAGCAAGGCAATGCAAGGCAAGGCAAGGCAAGGCAAGGCAAGGAAAGGAAAAGGAAGGCAGGGCAGCACAGGTCAGGTCAATGTAGGGCAGGTCATTGCAGGGCACGGCAGGTCAGAGCAGGGCAGGACAGAGCAGGGTAGGGCAAGGCAGGACAAGGCAAGTCAAGGCAAGGAAAGGATAGGCAAGGCAAGGCAAGTCAAGGCAAGATAAGGCAAGGCAAGGCATTCAGGGCAGGGCACAATTGCAAATCAGGGCAAGGCAATACAAGGCAGCGCAGTTCAGGTCAGGGCAGTGTAGGTCAGGGCAGAGCAGGGCAAGGCAGGGCAAGGCGTGGCTAGGCAAGGCAAGGCGTGGCTAGGCAAGGCAAGGCATGACTAGGCAAGACAAGGCAAGGCGTGGCTAGGCAAGGCAAGGCGTGGCTTTGCAAGGCAAGGAGTAGCTAGGCAAGGCAATTCGTGGCTAGGTAATTCAAGTCGTGGCTAGGCAAAGCAAGGCGTGGTTAGGAAAGGCAATGCGTGGCTAGGTAAGGCAAGGAGAGGCTAGGCAAGGCAAGGCGTGGCTAGACAAGGCAAGGCGTGGGTACGCAAGGCAAGGCAAGGCGTGGCTAGGCAAGGCAAGGCAAGGCAAAGCAAGGCACGATAAGGCAAGTAAGGGCAATGCAAGGCAAGGCAAGGCAAGGAAAATCTTGGCTAAGCAAGGAAAGGCAAGGCAAGGTAAGGCAAGGAGGGCAGGGCAGGGCAATGCATGGCAAGGCAAGGCAACGTGAGGCAAGTCAAGGCAGGGCAAATCAGAGCAAGGGCATGGCAGGGCAGGGTAAGGGCAGGTCAGGGCAGGGCAGGGATTGCAGGGCAAGGCAGGGCAAAACAAGGTAAGACAAAGCAAGGCAAGGCATGGCAAGGCAAGGCAAGATAAGGCAAGGCAAGGTAAGGTAATGTAAGGCAAGGCAAGGCAAGGCGCGTCTAGGCAATGCAAGGCGTGGGTAGGCAAGGCAAGGCAAGAGGTGTCTAGGCAAGGCAAGTCAAGGCAAGGAAATGCAAGGCAAGAAATGAAAGGCAATCAAAACAAGGCAAGGCAAGGCAAGGCTAGGCAGGTCAGGGCAAGTCAGGGTAGGGTTGGGCATTGAAGGGCAGGGCAGGGCAAGGCAGGGCAAAGCAGGGCAAGGCAGGGCAAGGCAAGGCAACACAATGCAAGGCAAGGCAAGGCAAGGCAAGGTAAGGAATGGAAAGGCAAGGCAAGGCCAGGCAAGGCAAGGCAAGGCAGGGAAGGGCAGGGCCTGGCAGGGCAGGGCAGGGCAGGGCACGGCAGGGCAAGGCAAGGCAACGAAAGGCCACTCAAGGCAAGGCAATGCACGGCAAGGCATGGCATGGGACTGCAGGGCAGTGCAGGGGAGGGCAGGGAAGTTCAGGGCAGGTCAGGGCAAATCAGAGCAAGGCAAGGGAAGGCATGGTAGGCCAAGGCAAGGCAAGGTGAGGCAATGCAAGGCAATTCAACGCGTGGCTAGGCAAGGCAACGCGTGGCTAGGCAAGGCAAGGCTAAGAAAGGCAAGGCGTGGCTAGGCAAGGAAAGGCGTGGTTAGGAAAAGCAAGGCGTGGCTAGGTAAGGCAAGGAGAGGATAGACAAAGCAATTCAAAGCGTGACTAGACAAGGTAAGGCATTGCGTAGCTAGGCAAGGCAAGGTAAGGCTTTGCTAGGAAAGGCAAGGCAAGTCAAGCAAGGTGAGGCTAGGCAAAGCAAGGCTATGCGTGGCTAGACAAGGCAAGCCAAGGCGTGGCTACTGAAGGAAGACAAAGCGTGGCTAGGCAAGGCAAGGCAAGGGAAGGCAAGGCAGGGCCAGGCAGGCCAAAGCAGGGCAGGGCAGGGCAATGCAAGGCAAGGCAAGGCAGACCAAGGAAAGGCTAGGCCGAGCAGGGGAGGGCAGGGCGGGACAGGGCAGGAAAAGGCAGCTCAAGGCTAAACTTGGAAAGTCAGAGGAGAGGAGATCAGGGCGGGTCAGGGCAGGGCATTGCAAGGCAAGGCGGCAAGGCAAGACAAATAAAGCAATGCAAGGAAAGGCAAGGCAATCCAAGTCAGGGCAAGGTAAGGCAAGGCAAGGCAAGGCAAGGCAAGGCAATTCATTGCCAAGGCATGGCAAGGCAAGGCAGGGCAAGGCTAGGCAGGGCAAGGCAGGAAAAGGCAAGGCAAGGAAAGGCAAGGCAAGGCAAGGCGTGGCTAGGCAAGGCTAGGCGTGTCTAGGCAAAGCAAGGCATGGCTAGGCAAGGTAAGGCTTGGCTCGGCAAGGCAAGGCGCGTCTAGGCAAGGCAGGCGTGGCTAGGCAATTCAAGGCAAGAGTTGTCAAGGCAAAGCAAGGCAAGGCAAATCATGACAAGGAAATGCAATTCAAGGCAAGGCAAGGTTAGGCAGGGCAATGCAGGGCAATTCAAGGCAACGCAAGGCAAGGCAATTCAAGGCAAGGCAATTCAAGGCAAGGCAAGGCAAGGTAGGGAAAGGCAAGGCAAAGCAAGGCCAGACAAGCAAGTCAAGGCAGGGCAGGGTAGGGCAGGGCAGGGCACGGCAGGGCAGGGCAGAGCAAGGGAGGGTAGGGCAGGGCAGGGCAGTTCAGGGCAAATCAGGACAAGGCAAGGGAAGGGATGGTAGGCCAAAGCAAGGCAGGGTAGGGCAGGGGAGAGCAGGGTGGGACATGGCAGGAAAAGGCAGGTCAAGGCAAGGCAATGCAGAGCAGGGGAGAGCAGGGCGGGTCAGGGCAGGGCATTGCATTGCAAGGCGGCAAGGCAAGACAAATAAAGCAATTCAAGGCAAGGCAATGCAAGGCAAGGTAAGGCATTTTAAAGCAAGGCAAGGCAAGGCCTGGCAAGGCAAGGCATGGCAAGTCAGGGCAGGGCAAGGCAGAGCAGAGCAGGGCATGGCAGTGCAGGGCAAGGCATTGCAAGGCAGGGCAAGGCAGGGCAGGGCAAAACATGTCAGTGTAGTTCAGGGCAGGGCATGGCAGGGCAGGGCAGGGCAGGGCAGAGCTAGGCAGGGCAGGGCCGGGCAGGGCAGGGCAGGGCAAGACAATGCAAGGCAAGGCAAGGTAAGGTAGGCCATGACAAGGCAAGGCTGGGCAGGGGAGTGCAGGGCGGAGAAAGTCAGGGCAAGACAAAGAGATTCAAGGCAAGGCAAGGCAAGGCAGAGCAAGCAAGGACAAGGCAAATCAAGGCAGGGCAGGGCAGGGCAGAGCAGGGCAGGGCAGGGCAGTGCAGGGCAGGGCAAGGCAAGGCAGTGTAGGTCAGGGCAGGGCAGGGCAGGGCAGAGCATGGCATGGCAGGGCAGGGCAAGACAAGGCAGGGCAGTTTAGATCAGGGCAGTGGAGTGCAGGGCAGGGCAGGGCAAGGCAGGTCAATTCAGGGCCAGGCATGGCAAGGCAGGTCAGGGCAGAGCAGGGCAGAGAAGGAAGGGCAAGGCAAGGAATTCAAAGGCAAGGAAAGGCAAAGCAGGGGAGTACAGGGCAGGGAAAGGCAGGGCAAAGCAGGGAAAGGCAGGGCAAAGCAAGGCAAGGCAAGTTTTGGCTAGGCATGGCAAGGCAAATTGTGGCTAGGCAAGGCAAGGTGTGGCTAAGCTGTGCAGGGCAGGGCAGGGCAGGGCAGTTCTAGGCAGGGCAGGGCAAGGAAAGGAATGGCAGGTTAGTGCAGGACGGAGCAAGGCAGGGCAAAACAAAGAAGGCAGGGTAAGGCAAGGCAAGTCAAGGCAATTCAAGGCAAAGCAAGTCAAGGCAAGGCAAGGCTGGGCAGGGCAGGGCATGGCAGTGCAGGGCAAGGCATTGCAAGGCAGGGCAAGGCAGGGCAGAGCATGACATGTCAGTGTAGGTCAGGGCAAGGCATGGCGGGGCAGGGCAGAGCTGGTCAGGGCAGGGCCGGGCAGGGCAGGGCAGGGCAGGGCAAGACAATGCAAGGCAAGGCAAGGCAAGGTAGGTCATGACAAGGCAAGGCTGGGCAGGGGAGTGCAGGGCGGAGCAAGTCAGGGCAAGACAAAGAGATTCAAGGCAAGGCAGAGCAAGCAAGGGCAAGGCAAGGCAAGGCAGGGCAGGGCCGGGCAGTTCAGGGCAGGGCAGGGCAGTGCAGGGCAGCGGATGGCAAGGCATTGTAGGTCAGGGCAGGGCAGGGCAGGGCAGAGCATGGCATGTCAGGGCATGACAGGTCAAGGCAGTGCAGTGTAGAACAGGGCAGGGAAGGCAGGGCAAGGCAAGGAAATCAAAGGCAAGGAAAGGCAAAGCTGGGTGTGCATTGCAGGTCAAGGCAGGGCAAGGCAGTGAAAGGCAGGGCAAATCAAGGCAAGGCATGTTGTGGCTAGGCAAGGCAAGGGGTGGCTAGGCAAGGCAAGGCAAGACGTGGCTAGGCAAGGCAAGATGTGGCTAGACAAAGAAATTCGTCGCTATGTAAGGCAAGACGTGGCTAGGCAAGGCTAGGCGTGACTAGGCAAGGCAAGTCGTTGCTAGGTAAGGCAAGGCTTGGCTAGGCAAGGATAGGCATGGCTAGGCAAAGCAAATCAAGGCAAGGCAGGGCAAGGCAGGGCAAGGCAGGGCAAGGCAGGGCAAAGCAGGGCAAGGCAGGGCAAGGCAGGGCAAGGCAGGGCAAGGCAGAGCAAGGCAAGGCAAGGCAAGGTGTGGCTAAGAAAGGTGTGGCTAGGAAAGGCAAGGAGTGGCGGAACAGAGCAGGAAAACTCAGGGCAGGTCAAGGCAAGGCAGAGCAGGGGAGAGAAGGACGGGGCAGGGCAGGGCAGTGCATTGCAAAGTAGCAATGCAAGACAAATAAAGAAAGGCAAGGCAATTCAAGGCAGGTCAATGTAAGGCAAGGCAAGGCAAGGTAAAGTAAGGCAATGCCTGGCAAGGCAAGGCAAGGCAGGGCAGGGAAAGGCAGGGCACTGCAGAACATGGCAGGGCATGGCAGTGCAGGGCAAGGCATTGCAAGGCAGAGCAGTGTAGGTCAGGGCAGGGCAGGGCAGTGTAGGTCAGGGCAGGGCTCGGCAGGGCAGGGCAGGGATAGGCACGGCAGGGCAAGGCAAGGCAGGGCAGGGCAAGGCAGTGAAAGGCAAGGCAAGACAAGGTAGGCCATGGCAAGGCAAAGCAAGGCTGGGCAGTACAGGACGGAGCAAGGCAGGGCAAGACAAAGAGAGGCAAGGAAAGGCAAGGCAAGGCAGATAAAGGAAGGGCAATGCAAGGCAAAGCAATGCAAGGCAAGGCAAGGCAAGGTAAGATAAGTCAAGGCAAGGCAACGCAGGGCATGGCAGGGCAGGGCAGAGCAGGGCAGGGCAAAGCAAGGCAGAGCAATGTAGGTCAGGGTAGGGCAGGGCAGGGCAAGGCAGGGCAGTGTAGGTCAGGGCATAGAAGGGCAAGGCAGGGCAATTCAGGGCAAGGCATGGCAAGTCAGGTCAGGGCAGGGCAAGGCAGGATTAGGCAAGGCAAGGCGTGGCTAGGAAATACAATGCGTGGCTAGGAAATGCATGGCGTGGTTAAGAAAGGCAAGGCGTGGCTAGGTTAGGCAAGGTGAGGCTACGCAAGGCAAAGCAGGGAGAGGCAAGTCAAGGCAAGGCAAGGCAAAGCAAGGCAAGGCAAGGCAAGGCAAAGCATGGCTAGACAAGGCAAGGCAAGATGTGGCTAGGCAAGGCAATTCAAATCTTGGCTAGGCAAGGCAAGGATAAGCAAGGTAAGGCAAGGCAAAGCAATGCAAGGCGTGACTAGGCAAGGCAAGGAAAGGAAAGTCAAGGAAGGGCAGCACAGGGCACGGCAATGCAGGGCAGGTCAGTGCAGGGTAGGGCAAGGCAGGACAAGACAAGGCAAGGCAAAGCAAGGCAAGGTAAGGCAAGGCAAGTCAAGGGAAGGCAAGGCAAGGCAAGATAAGGCAAGACAAATCAAGGCAAGGCAAGGCAAGGCAGGGCAGGGCAGGGTAGGGAAAATCAGGGCAAGGCAAGGCAAGGCAGGGCGGGGCAGGGCAGGGCAGGGTAGTGTAGGTCAGGACAGTGCAGGGAAGGCAGGGCAAGGCAAGGCAAGGAAGGCAAAGACAAGGCAGGACAGGGAAGGGCCGGGCGGTGCAGGGAAAAGAAGACAAAGAAATGCAAAGCAAAGGCAAGGCAAGGCAGGGCAAGGAAGGGCAAGACAGGGTAGGGCAGGGCAGGGCATGGCAGTGCAGAGCAAGGCTTTGCAAGGCAGGGCAAGGCAGGGCATGAGAGGTCAGTGTAGGTCAGGCCAGGACAGGGCAGGACACGGGAGTGCAGGGCGGAGCAAGTCAGGGCAAGACAAAGGGAGGCAAGGCAAGGCAGAGCAAGAAAGGGCAATTCAAGGCAAGGCAATGCAAGGCAAGGCAAGGCAAGGCAAGGCAAGGCAGGGCAGGGCAGGGCAGGGCAGGGCATAGGAGGGCAGGGCAGGGCAGGGCATGGCAATGCAGGGCAAGGCATTGCAAGGCGGGGCAAGGCAGGGCAGGGCCGGGCAGGGCAGGGCAGGGCAGGGCAGGGCTAGGCAGGGCAGGGCAAGGCAAGGAAGGGCAGGGTAGTGCAGGACGGAGCAAGGCAGTGCAAAACAAAGAGAGGCAAGGCAAGGCAAGGCAGATAAAGGAAGGGCAATGCAAGGCAAAGCAATGCAAGGCAAGGCAAGGCAAAGCAAGTCAAGGCAAGGCAAGGCTGGGCAGGGCAGGGCAGGGCAGAGCAGGGCAGGGCAGGGCAAGACAGGGCAATGTAGGTCAGGTCAGGGCAGGTAAGGGCAGGGCAAGGCAAGGCAGTGTAGGTCAGGGTATGGGACCGCAGGGCAGGGAATGGCAAGGCAGGGCATTTCAGGGCAAGGCATGGCAAGTCAGGTCAGGGCAGGGCAAGGCAGGGCAAAGCAAGGCAAGGCAAGGCAAGGCGTGGCTATGAAAGACAATGCGTGGCTAAGAAATGCAAGGCAGTGTTAGGAAAGGCAAGGCGTTGATAGATAAGGCAAGGTGAGGCTACTCAAGGCAAGGCAAGGCAAGGCAGGGCAAAGGAGGGAAAGGAAAGTCAAGGCAAGGCAAGACAAGGCAAGGCAAGGCAAAGCATGGCTAGACAAGGCAAGGCTCTGCGTGGCTAGGCAACGCAAGGCAAGGCAAGGCAAATCTTGGCTAGGCAAGGCAAGGCAAAGCAAGGTAAGACAAGGTATGCCATGGCAAAGCAAGGCAGGCAGGGAAGTGTGGGGCGGAGCAAGACAAGGCAAGGAAGGGCATGGAAGGGCAATGCAAGGCAAGGCAATGCAAGGCAAGTCAATTCAAGGCAAGGCAGGGCAGGGCAGGGGAGTGCAGGGAGGAGCAAGGCTGGGCAAGACAAAAATAGACAACGCAAGGCAAGGCAGAGCAAGAAAGGGCAATGAAAGACAAGGCAATGCAAGGCATGGCAAGGCAAGGAAAGGCAAGGAAGGGCAGGGCTGGGCAGAACAGAGCAGGGCAAGGCAGGGCAGGTCAGGGCAAATCAAGGCAAGGCAAGGGAAGTCATGATAGGCCAAGGCAATGCAAGGTGAGGCAAGGCAAGGCAAGGCGTATCTAGGCAAGGCAAGGCGTGGCTAGGCAAGGCAAGACTAAGCGTGGCTAAGCAAGGCATGGCTAGGAAAGGCAAGCCATGGCTAGGCAAGTAAAGGCGTGGTTAGGAAAGGCAAGGCGTGGCTAGGTTAGGCAAGGAGAGGCTAGACAAAGCAACGAAAGGCGTGGCTAGAAATTTCAAGGCAAGGCGTGGCTAGGCAAGGCAAGGAAAGGCTTGGCTAGGAAAGGCAAAGCAAGGCAAGGTAAGGCAAGGCAGGGCAGGGGAGGGCAAGGCAGGGGAAAACAAGGTAAGGCAAGGCAATGCAAGGCAATTAAGGCAAGGCAAGGCAAGTCAAGGCAAGGAAATGGAAGGCAAGGCAAGGCAAAGCAAAGCTAAACAAGGTAAGGTAAGGCAAGGCAAGTCAAGGCAAGAGTAGGCAAGGCAATGCAAGGCAAGGCTAGGCAAGGCAAGGCAAGGCAAGGCGTGGCTAGGCAAGGCACGGCGTAGCTAGACAAGGCAAGGCAAGGTGTGGCTAGGCAAGGCAATGCAAAGCGTGGCTAGGCAAGTCAATGCAAGGCAAGGGAAGGCAGGGCAGGGCAGGGCAAGGCAGGGCAAGGCAGGGCACTATAGGGCAAGGCAGGGCAAGGCAGCGCAAGGCAGGATAAGGCAGGGCAAGCCAAGGTAAGGCTAGGTGTGACTAGCCAAGGCAAGGCGTGACTAGGCAAGACAAGACAAGGCATGGCTATGCAAAACAAGGTGTGGCTACGCAAGGCTATTCGTCGCTAGGCTAGGCAAGGCGATTCTAGTCAAGGCTAGGCGTGGCTAGGCTAGGCAAGGCAAGGCGTCATTGGCAAAACAAGACATGGCGTGGCTAAGCAAGGAAAGGCGTGACTAGGCAAGACAAGGCGTAGCTATGCAAGGCAATACGTTGCTAGGCAAGGCGTGGCTAGGAAATGCAAGTCGTGGCTAGGCAAGGCAAGGCGTGGTTAGGAAAGGCAAGTCGTGGCTAGGTAAAGCAAGGTGAGGCTAGGCAAGGCAAGGCAAGGCGTGTCTAGACAAGGCAAGTCAAGGCGTTGCTAAGCAAGGCAAGGCAAGGCAAGTCTAGGCAAGGTAAGGTAAGGCAAGGCACGGCAACACAAGGCACGGTTAGGCAAGGCAAGGCAAAGCAAGGTAGGCCATGGCAAGGCAAGGCAGGCAGGGGAGTGCATGGCGGAGCAAGGCAGGGCAAGACAAAGAGAGGCAAGGAAAGGAAAGGCAATGCAGATCAAGGAAGGGAAATGCAAGGCAAAGCAATGCAAGGCAACGCAAGGCAGGGCAGGGCAGGGCAAAGCAGGGAAAGGCAAGGCAAGGCAAAGCAAGGCTAGGCAAGGCAAGGCAACTCAAGGTAAGGCAAGGAAAGAAAACGCAAGGCAGGGCAGCACAGGTCAGGGCAATGCAGGGCAGGTCAGTGCAGGACACGGCAGGTCAGAGCAGGGCAGGACAGAGCAGGGTAGGGTAAAGCAGGGCAAGGCAAGGCAAGGAAAGACAAGGCAAGGCAAGGCAAGATAAAACAAGGCAAGACAAGGCAAAGCAAGGCAAAGCAAGGCAGGGCATGCATCGTAGGGCAATACAGGGCAAGGCAAGGCAAGGCAGAGCAGTTCAGGGCAGGGCAGTGTAGGTTAGGACAGGGCACGGCAGGGCATGGCAGTGCAAGGCAAGGTAAGGCAAGGTATGCCATGGCAAGACAAGACAGGGCAGGGGAGTGTGGGACGGAGCAAGGCATTGCAAGACATAGAGAGGCAAGACAAGGGAAGGCAAGGAAGGGCAAGGAAGGGCAATGTAAGACAAGGCAATGCAAGGCAAGTCAAGGCAAGGCAAGGCAAGGCAAGGCAGGGCAGGGTAAAGAAGGGCAGGGCAGCCAGAACAAGGCAGAGTAAGGCAGAGCATGGCATGGCAAGGCAGGTCAGGGCAGAGCAAGGCAGAGCAAGGCAAGGCAAGACAAGGCAGGGCAAGGCAAGGCAAGGCAAGGAAGGCAAAAGAAATTCAAGGCAGGATAAGGAAGGTCAATGCAAGGCAAGGCAATGCAAGCCAAGGGGAGGCAAGGCAAGGCAAGGCAAGGCAAGGCAAGGCTAGGCACGGCAGGACAGGGCAGGGCAAATCAGGGCAATCAAGGCAAGGCAAGGCCAGGCACATCAAGGCTAGGTAAAGCAAGACTAGGCAAGGCAAGGCCAGGCAAGGCAAGGCAGGGCAAATCAGTTCAAGGCAAGTCAAAGCACGGCAAGGCAAGGCTAGTCTAGGCAAGGCAAGGTAAGGCAAGGCAAGGAAAGGCCAGGCAAGACAAGGCCAGACAAGGCAAGGCAAGGCGTGGATAGGCAAGGCAAGGCGTGGCTAGGCAAGATTAGTCGTGGCTAGGCAAGGCAAGGCAAGGCGTGTCAATTCATGGCAAGACTAGTTGTGGCTAGTCAAGGCAATTCAAGGCAAGGTAGGGCAAGGCAGGTCAAGGCAGGGCAAGGCAGGGCATGGCAGGGCAAGGCAGGGCAAGGAAGGGCAAAGCAAGGCAATTCAAGGCAAGGCAATTAAGGCAAGGCAAGGCAAGGCAGGGCATGTCAAAGTAGGGCAGGGCGTGGCAGTGCAGGGAAGGGCAGAGCAAGGCAGGGCAAGACAGGGCAAGGCAAGGCAACGCAAGGTAAGGCAAGGCAAGGCAAGTAATTCAAAGGCAAGGAAAAGCAGAGCAGGGGAGTGCAGGGCAGGGCAAGGCAGGGCAAGGCAGGGCAAGGCAGGGCAAAGCAGGGAAAGGCAGGGCAAGGCAAGGCAAGGCAAGATGTGGCTAGGCAAGGCAAGGCGTGGCTAGGCAAGGCAGGGGGTGGCTAGGCAAGGCAAGGCAAGGCAAGGCAAGACGTGGCTAGGCAAGATAAAGTGTGGCTAGACAAGGCAATTCGACGCTAGGTAAGGCAAGGCGTGACTAGGCAAGGAAAGGCGTGGCTAGGCAAGGCAAGTCGTCGCTAAGGAAAGGCAAGGCGTGGCTAGGCAAGGATAGGCAGGGCAAGGAAGGGCAAGGGAAGGCAAGGCAGGGCAAGGCAGGGCAAGGCAAGGCAAGGCAAGGCAAGGCGTGGCTAGGGAAGGCAAGGCAAGGCAGAGCTGGAAAAGGCAGGGCAGGGCAGGGCATGGCAATGCAGGGCAAGGCATTGCAAGGCAGGGCAGAGCAGGGCAGGGCAGGGCAGGACAGGGCAGTGTAGGTCAGGGAAGGGCAGGGCAGGGTAGGGCAAGGCTAGGCAGGGCAAGGCAAGGCAGGGCAAGGCAAGGCAGGGCAAGGCAGGGCAGGGCAAGGCAAGGCAAGGCAAGGAAAGCAAACTCAAGGCAGGACAGGGAAGGGCCGGACGTTGCAGAGAAAAGAAGACAAGGAGAGGCAAAGCAAAGGCAAAGCAAGGCAGGGCAAGGAAGGGCAAGGCAGGGCAGGTCAGGGTAAGGCAGGGCAAGGCAGGCAAGTCAGGGCAACGCAGGCAAAGCAAGGCAAGGCAAGGCAATGCAAGGCAAGTCAAGGCAAGTTAAGGCAAGGCAAGGCAGGGCGTGGCTAGGCAAGGCAAGGGGTACCTAGGCAAGGCAAGGTGTGGCTAGGCAACGCAAGGCGTGACTAGGCAAGGCAAGCCAATGCGTGGCTAGACAAAGCATGTCAATGCGTGGCTAGGCAAGGCAAGGCAACGCAAGGGAAGGCAAGGCAAGGCAAGGCAATTCTTCGCTAGGCAAGGCAGGGCTTGGCTAGGCAAGACTAGGCGTGGCTAGGCAAGGCAAGGCGTGTTTAGGCATGGCAAGGCTAGGTGTGGCTAGGCGAACAAATCAAGGCAAGGTAGGGCAAGGAAGAGCAGGGGAAGGAAGGACGGGGCAGGGCAGGGCAGTGCATTGTAAAGCGGCAAGGCAAGACAAATAAAGAAAGGCAAGGCAGGTCAAGGTAAGACAAGGCAAAGCAAGGCAAGGCAATGCAAAGCCTGGCAAGGCAAGGCAAGGCAAGGCAGGGCAGTGAAAGGCAGGGCAGGTCAGGTCTTTGCAGTGCAGGGTAAGGCATTGCAAGGCAGGGCAGTTCAGGGCAGGGCAGTGTAGGTCAGGGCAGTGCAGGGCAGGGCAGGGCAGAGCAGGGCTAGGCAGGGCAGGGCAAGGCAAGGCAGGGCAAGGCAGGGGAGGGCAAGGCAAGGCAAGATAGGCCATGGCAAGGCAAGGCAGGGCAGGGTAGTGCAGGGTAAGGTAGGGCAAGGCAGTTCAAGGCAACGCAGGGCAAGGCAAGGCAAGGCATGGTAGGCCAAAACATTGCAGGGCAGGGGAGTGCAGGGCAGGGCAAGACAAAAATATGCAAGGCATGGCAAAGTATGGCAATGCAAGGCAAGGCAATGCAAGTCAAGTCAAGGCAAGCCAAGGCAAAAAAAGGCAAGGAAAGGCAAAGCAGGGCAGGGTGGGGCAGGGCACTGTAGGTCAGGGCAGGGCAGGGCAGGGCAAGGCAAGGCAAGGCGTGGCAGGGCAGAGCAGGGCAAGGCAGGGCAATGCAAGGCAAAGCAAGGCGGGGCAAGGAAAGGCAATGCAATGCAAGGCAATGCAAGTCAATGCAAGTCAAGGCAAGGCAACGCAAAGCAAGGCAGGGCAGGGCACGGCGTTGCAGATCAGGGCAGGGCAGGGCAGGGCAATGCAAGGCAAGGCAAGGCAGACCAAGGCAAATCTAGGCTGGGCAGGGAAGGGCAAAGCAGGGCAAGGCAAGTCAAGGCAGGTCAGGGCAGGGAAAGACTCGGCTATGGAAGGTAAGTTGTGGCTAGGCAAGGCAAGGCGTGGCTAGGTAAGGCAAGGCAAGGCAAAGCAAGGCGTGGCTAGGCAAGGCAAGGCAAGTTGTGGCTAGACAAGTCAAGGCGTGGATAAGTAACGCAACTCGTGGCTAGGCAAGGCAAGACGTGGCTAGGCAAGGAAAGGCGTGGCAAGGCAAGGCAAGGCGTGGCTAGGCAAGGCAAGGCGTGGTTAGGGAAGGCAAGTCATCGCTAGGTAAGGCAAAGCATGGCTAGACAAGGCTAGGCGTGGCTAGGCAAGGAAAGGCGTGGCTAGGCAAGGCAAGGCGTGGCTAGGCAAGGCAAGGCGTGGCTAGGCAAGGCAAGTCGTCGCTAGGTAAGGCAAGGCGTGGCTAGGCAAGGCTAGGCGTGGCTAGGCAAGGCAAATTAAGGCAAGTCAGGGCAAGGCAACGCAAGGCACGTTGTAGCTAATCAAGGCAAGGGAAGGCGTGGCTAGGCAAGGCAAATCAAGGCATGGCAGGGCAAGGCATGGCAGGGCAAGGCAGGGCAAGGCAGGGCAGTGCAGGGCAATGCAAGGCAAGGCAAGGCAGCCCAAGGCAAGGCATGGCACTGCAGAGGAGGGTCAGGGCGGGACATGGCAGGAAAAGTAAGGGCAACGAAGAGCAGGGAAGAGCAGGGCGGGGCAGTGCAGGGCAGTTAATTGCAAGGCGGCAAGGCAAGACAAATAAAGCAAGGCAAGGCAAAGCAAGGCAAAACAAGGCAGTTCAAGGTAATGTAATTCAAGGCAAGGTAAGGCAAGGCAGAGCAAGAAAGGGCAATGCAAGGAAAGACAATGCAAGGCAAGGCAAGGCAAGGAAAGGCAAGGTAGGGCAGGGCTGGACAAAGCAGAGCAGGGCAGGGCAAGTCTTGGCAAGTCAGGGCAATGCAGGTCAGAGAGGGCAGGGCAGGGCGCTCAGGGCAAGGCAGGGCAAGTCAAGGCAAGGCAATGTAGGCCATTGCAAGGCAAGGCATTGCAGGGGAGTGCAGGGCAGGGCAGGGCAAGGCACGGCAAGGTAGGTCAGGGCAGTTCAATTCAGGGCAAGGCAAGGCAAGTCAAGTCAAGACAGGGCAGGGCAGGGCAATTGCACGGCAGGTAAAGGCAGGGCAGGGCAATGCAGCGAAGGCAGGGCAAGGCAAGGTAAGGCAAGGAAGGCAAAGGCAAGGCAGGACAAGGGAGGGCCGGGCGGTGCATTGAAAAGAAGACAAAGAGGGGCAAAGCAAAGGCAAGGCAACGCAGAAAACGCAGGGCAAAGCTAGGCAAGGCAAGGCAATGCAAGGCAAGGCAAGGCAAGGAAATTCAAGGGAAGGCAGGGCGTGGCTAGGCAAGGCAAGGGAAGGAATGGTAGGCCAAGGCAAGGCAAGGTTAGGCAAGGCAAGGAAAATCAAGGCAAGGCGTGGCTAGGCAGGGCAAGGCGTGTCCAGGCAAGGCAAGGCTAAGCGTGGCTAAGGAAGGCGTGGCTATTAAAGGGAAGGCGTGGCTAGGCAAGGAAAGAAGAGGCTAGACAAAGCAAGGCGAGGCGTAGTTAAACAAGGCAAGGCAAGGCGTGGTTAGGCAAGGCAAGGCAAGGCTTGGTTAGGAAAGGCAAGGGAAGGCAATGAAGGCAGGGCAGGGCAGGGCAGGAAGGTCAGGGAAGGCAGGGCAAGCCAGGGCAAGACAAGGTAAGGCAAGGCAAGGCAAGGCATGGCAAGGCAAGGCAATTCAAGGCAAGGCTAGGCAAGGTAAGGAAATTCAAGGCTAGGCAAGGCAAGGCATGTCAAGGCAATGCAAGGAAAGGCAAGGCAAGGCGTGGCTAAGAAAGGCAAGGCGTGGCTAAGCAAGGCAAGGCGTGGCTATGCAAGGTAAGGCTTGGCTCGGCAAGTCAAGGCGCGTTTAGGCAAGGCAAGGCGATGTAAGGCAAGGCAAGGAAATGCAAGACAAGGCAATGCAAGGCAAGGCAATCAAGGCAAGGCAAGGCAAGGCAAGGATAGGCAAGGCTGGGCAGGTTAGGGTAGGCAGGGCAGGGCAGTGCATGGCATTGCAGGGCAAGGCAGGGCAAGGCAAGCCAACGCAAGGCAACGCAAGGCAAGGCAAGGCGTGGCTAGGCAAGGCAAGGCGTAGCTAGACAAGGCAAGGCAAAGCGTGGCAAGGCAAGGCAAGGCAAAGCGTGGCTAGGCAAGCCAAGGCAAGGCAAGGCAAGGCAGGGTAGGGCAGGGCAAGGCAGGGCAGTGTAGGTCAGGGCAGGGGAGTGAAGGGCAAAGAAGGGCAAGGCAGGGCATTTCAGGGCAAGGCATGGCAAGGCATGGCAAGGCAAGGCGTGGCTAGGAAAGGCAATGCGTGGCTAGGCAAAGCAAGGCGTGGCTAGGAAAGGCAATGCGTGGCTAGGCAAGGCAAGGCGTGTTTAGGAAATGCAGGCTTGGCTAGGTAAGGTAAGGTGAAGCAATGCAAGGCAAGGCAAAGCAAGGCAAGGCAAAGCAAGGCAGGAAAGGGCAGGGCAAAGCAGGGAAAGGCAAGGCAAGGCAAGGAAAGGAAAGGCAAGGCAGGGCAGCACAGGGCAGGGCAATGCAGGGCAGGTCAGTGCAAGGCACCGCAGGTCAGAGCAGGGCAGGACAGAGCATGGTAGGGCAAGGCAGGGCAAGGCAAGGCAAGGTAAGGAAAGGCAAGGCAAGGCAAGGAAAGGCCAGGCAAGGCAAGGCAAGGCAATTCAAGATAAGGCAAGGCCAGGCAAGGAAGGCAAGTTAGGGTAGGTCAGGGTAGGGCAAATTAGGGCAAAGCAAGGCAAGGCAGGGCAAAGCAGGGCAGTGTAGGTCAGGTCAGGCTAGGGCAAGGCAGAGCAAGGCAAGATAAGACAAGGTATGCCATGGCAAGGCAAGGAAGGTCAGGGGAGTGTGGGGCGGAGCAAGGCAAGGTAAGGAAGGGCAAGGAAGGGCAATGCAAGGCATGGCAATGCAAGGCAAGACAAGGCAAGGCAAGGCACGGTAGGGCAGAGAAGGGCAGGGCAGGGCAGGTCAAGGCAGAGCAGGGCAGAGCAGGGCAGAGCAAGGCATGGCATGACAGGTCAGGGAAGAGCAAGGCAGGGCCAAGCAAGGCAAGGCAATTCAAGGCAGGGCAAGGCAGGGCAAGGCCAGTGAAGGGCATTGAAGGCAAGGCAAGGCAAAGCAAGGCAATTAAGGCCAAGGCAAGGGAAGGCAGGGCAGGAGAGAACAATGCAAGGCAAGGTAATGCAAGGCAAGGCAAGGCAAATCAAGGCTAGGCAGAGCAGGACAGGGGAGGGCAAGTCAGGGCAAGGCAAGGCAAGGCAAAGCAAGGCAGGGCAAGGCTAGGCAAAGCAAGGCAAGGCAAGGCATGGCAAGGCAAGGCTGGGCATTTCAGGGCAGGGTAGGGCAGGGCAATGTAGGTCAGGGCAGGGCAGGGCAGCACATTGCTGGGCAGGGCAGGGCAAAGCAAGGCAGGGCAAGGCAAGGCAAGGCAAAGAAGTCCATGCCAACGCAAGGCAGGGCAGGGGAGTGCAGGGCGGAGCAATTCTGGGCAAGGCAAAGAGAGGCAAGGCAAGGCAAGGCAAATAAAGAAAGGGCAATGCAAGGCAAGGCAAGGAAAGTAAAGGTAAGGCAGTGCAGGGCTGGGCAGAGCAGGGCAAGGCAGAGCAGGGCAGGGCAGGGCAGGTCTTGGCAAGGCAGGGCAGTGTAGGTCAGGAAGGGCAGGTCAGGGCAAACAGGCAAGGCAGGGCAATGCAAGGCAAGGCAATGCAAGGCTAGGTAAGGCAAGGAAAGGCAAGGCAGAGCATGGCTGGGCAGAGCAGGGCAGGGCAATGCACGGCTAGGCATGTCAGGGCAGTTCAATGCAGGACAAGGCAAGGCAAGTCAAGGTAAGTCAGGGCAGAGTAGGTCAATTGCAGGCCAGGGAAGGGCAGGGCAGGGCAGTGCAGGGAAGGCAGGGCAAGGCAAGGCGTGGTTAGGAAAGGCAAGGCGTGGCTAGGTAAGTCAAGTTGTGGCTAGGCAAGGCAAGGCAAGGCGTGGCTAGAGAAGGCAAGGCAAGACGTGACTAGGCAAGGTAAGTCAAAGCAAGGCAAGGCAAGGCAAGGCAAGAAAGGGCAAAGCAGGGCAAGGCAAGGCAAAGTAACGCAAGGCAAGGCAAATCAAGGGAAGGCAAGGCAAGGCAAGGCAAGGAAAGGAAAGACAAGGCAGAGCAGCGCATTGCAGGACAATGCAGGGAAGGGAACGGCAGGGCAGAGCAGGGCAGGATAGAGCAGGGCAGGGCAAGGCAGAGCAAGGCAAGGCAAGGTAAGGAAAGGAAAGGTAAGGCAAGACAATGCAAGGCAAGATAAAGCAAGGCAATGCAAGGCAAGGCAAGGCAGGGCAGGCAGGAAAGAGCAGGGCAGGGCATTGTAGGTCAGGGCAGGTCAGGGCACGGCATGGAAGGGCAGGGCTGGGCAGGGCAAGACAAGGCATGGCAAGGTAGGCCATGGGAAGGCAAGGCAGGGCAGGGGAGTGTGGGCGGAGCAAGGCAGGGCAAGGCAAGGCAAGGCAAGGCAAGGCAAGGAAAGGAAAGGCAAGGCAGGGCAGCACAGGGAAGGTCAATGCAGGGGAGGTCGGGGCAGGGCAGGACAGAGGAGGGCAGAGTAAGGCAAAGCAGGACAAAGTAGAACAAGGCCACTCATTGTATTGCATTTCTTTGCCTTGCCCTGCGCTGCAATCCCTGCCCTGTCCTACCCTGCCCTGCCCTGCCTTGTCCTACCCTTCTTTGCCCTGCCTTGCCCAGACCTACCCTGCACTGAGCTGCATTGCCTTGCCCTGCCTTACCCTGCCCTGCCTTGTCTTGCCCTGCATTGCCTTGCCCTGCCTTGCCCTGACCCGCTCTGCTTTGTCTTGCCTTGCCTTGCCCTCTCTTGCTCTGCCTTCCCTGCTTTAACTTACATTGCCCTGCCCTGTCTTACATTGCCCTGCCCTGCCCTCCCCTTCCCTGATCTAACCTGCCCTTCCCAGCCTTGCCTTGCCCTGCCTTATCCTGCCTTATCCTGCCCTGATCTGTTTGTTCTGCCTTGCTTTGGCCTACCTTGCCCTGCCCTGCTCTGCCCTGCCTTCCCTTTCCTTTCTATGCCTCGACTTGCTTTGTCTTACCATGCCTTGCCTTGCCCTGCCATGTCTTGCCCTGCCCTGCCATGCCTTGGCCTGCCCTAAGCTGCCCTGCCTTGCCTTGCCTTGCCTTGCCTAGAATTGCCCTGCCCTGCCATGCCTTGGCCTGGCCTAAACTGCTTTGCCTTGCCTTGCCTTGCCTTGCATAGACTTCCCTGCCCTGCCATGCCCTGCCCTAAACTGCCCTGCATTGCCTGGCCTTGCCTAGACTTGCCCTGCCCTGCCCTGAACTGCCATCCCTTGCCTTGCCATGCTTTGACTTGAATTGTCTTACCATGCCTTGCCTTGCCCTTCCCTACCCTGCCTCGCCATGCCTTGTCTTGCTCTGCCTTGCTTTGCCCTGTCCTGGCCTGCCCTGCCCTGCCTTGCTCTGCCCTGCCCTGCCCTGCTCTGATTTTCCTTGCCTTGACTTGCCTCGCCTTGCCCTGCCATGCCCAGCCTTGCCCTGACTTCTCTTCCTTGCCCTGCCGTGCCCTGTCCTGACCTGCACTGCCCTGCCCTTCCCTGCCCTGCCCTTCCCTGCCCTGCCCTGTCTTGCTCTGCCCTGCCCTGCCCTGATCTGATTTTCCTTGCCTTGGCTTGTCTCGCCTTGCCCTGCCATGCCCAGCCTTGCCCTGACTTCCCTTCCTTGCCCTGCCGTGCCCTGCCGTGCCTTGCCGTGCCCTGTCCTGTCCTGCGCTGCCCTGCCCCTCCCTGCTCTGCCTTGCCTTGCTCTGCCCTACCTTGCTCTGCCTTGCCTTACCCTGCACTGCCCTGCCCTGTCACGCCCAGTCTTACATTGCCCTGACCTGACCTGCCCTACACTGCCCAGCACTTAACTGCCCTGCCCTATTCTGCCCTGTCCTGCCTTGCCTTGCCCTGCCCTGCCCTGCCCTCCCCTGCCTTGCCTACCCTGCTTTGCCTTGCCTTTCTGTGCCTCGTCTTGCCCTGCCATTCCTTGCCCTGCCTTGCCTTGCCGTGCCTTGCCTTGCCATGCCCTGAAATGCCTTGCCCTGCCCCACCCTGCCCTGCCCTGCTCTGCCTTGTTTTGTCGTGCCCTGCCTTGACTTACCCTGCCCTGCCCTGCCTTTTCTTACTCTGCCCTGACCTGCCCTCCTCTGCCATGCCCTGATTTGCCCTGCCCTGTCCTGCTCTGTTCTCCCCTGCCTTGCAATTCCCTGCCTTGCCTTGTCTTGCCTAGCCTTGCCTTGCCTTTCTTGTCTTGCCTTACCTTGCCTTGCTTTGCCGTGCCTTGTCTTGCCTTGCTTTGCCTTTCCCTGTCAGGCAGCGCCCTGCATTTCCCTGACCTGCCCTGCCCTTCCTTGGTCTGCCTTGCCTTGCTATATCTGCACGCCGATGTATGTTGATACAGAATTGAGAGCTTTTCATAGCTGAAAACAAGAAAAATGACAACACACTAATTTGCCTGTATCTTAAATAATATTAAACGGAAAAGAGTTTTAATTAAAAGAAATGTATATCTAAACCTAATATATATGTTTATAAAAATTGTTAACATTTCCAGTCAACATTATGAATCACCATTTCTGACAGTTTTTGGACTACCTGAAATATTCGGGTGGACTAATGTATTGAATTTTGCGTTCTGATCTATAACCATAAAATACTCTTTGTATTTTTATTTTTGGTTCTAATTTTGAAAGGATATCATTTTTCGAGTTATATCATCCTTGATTTGCTCAAATGAATAGTGTTTTAATATAAAACATGTATATGATAAGACGACTTGAAACAACCAACAAATCCTAAGTCTCTCTGTAAATATCATATATAATAACACAAATCTTTGTAGTTGCTATAGACCCCCACATACTATGTTATAGCAGTAGGCCGATGTTCGTATGTAATTTTGAAGGGATAACATTGTTAGAAGAACATCATATTTTATTACCTCAAAAGAATATTGTTTCTAATATAAAATATATATATGTTAAGACGTCTCCAAACAAACATCAAAACTCAAATTAGTCTTTATATTTCATTGCATCGTATATAATCACACATATCTTTATTACTTCGATATTCTTCAAAATACTATGTGATTGTGTGCGCCGATGGTCGTTGATACAGAATTGTGTGCCAATCAGACCTTAAAACACATAATATGTTAACAAAAACATTCTCCCTGTAACTTAAACAATAGTAATCGAACATAAGTGCTACTTTAAACCATTGACTATCTAGTTCGAAACAATTCCCTTCAACTTTATGAACTACCATTCCTGACAATTTTTGGACGACCTGTTATTTACGAAAGACAAATGTTTTAAATTTTCCGTACTGAGCCGTGTGTCAACAAATACTGTTTGTATTTTCACGTTTGTACGTTACTTTGACAGGATGAAGAAGTTCGAAGTTCATCATGCATTATTTACTTAAAAGAATAATGTTTTTTATATAAGACATTTATGTGATAAGTCGTCTTCAAACAACCGTCATAACACAAGTCTGTCTGTAATTAACATTGCATCATATATATTCACACACATCTTTGTAACTGCGATTATCCTCGTCGATGCCTGTGGTCACTGCACGCCGATGTTCGTTGATACTGAATTGTGAGCTATTCAGAGCTTAAACGCATAATATGTTAACACAACATTCTCCCTGTAACTTAAACAATATTAATCGAACATAAGTGCTACTTTAAACCATTGACTATGTAACCCTAACGTATATGTTTATAATAGTTCGAAAAATTCCCTTCAACTTCATGAATTTAACTTTTCTGACAATTTTCGGACGATCTGTTATGTACGAAAGACAAATGTTTTTAATTTTGTGTACTGAGCCGTGTGTCAATATATTCTTTTTGTATTTTCACGTTTGTATGTATCTTTGAAAGAACGAATATGTTCGAAGATCATCATGCATTATTTACTTAAAATAATAATGTTTTTTATATAAGACATTTATGTGATAGGTCGTCTCCAAACAGCCGTCAAAACTCAAGTCTGTCTGTAGATAACATTGCATCGTATATATTCACACACATCTTTGTAACTGCGATTATCCTCGTCGATGTCTGTGGTCGCTGCACGCCGATGTTCGTTGATTCAGAATTGTTTACTATTAAGAGCTCAAAACGCATAATATAACTTCACACTAACCGGCGTGTAACTTAAATAATATTAATCGGACAAATGTGCTATTTTAAAATAATGAACATCCAATCCTAATGTACACGTTTATTATATTTTGAAACATTTCCCAACAAATTTAAGTACCACCACTTTTTAACCGTTTTTAAGGGACTTGTGATTTACGGATAGTATAAAAAATTGAATTATGCATTCTAATCTGTGTGCCACTAAATATTGTATGAATTTTTACGTTTGTATGTATTTTAAAAAGGATTACTTTGTTCTACGTACATCATGCTTCATTACCTCAAATGATCAGTGTTTTTAATATAAAATCATGTATACGATAAGACGACTTCATACAACCATTAAAACCTAAATCTGTCTGCAAATTATATTACATCTTATATATTCACATAAATCTATGTTGCTCCGATAAACCCTTACATTCTATGTAGTGGCTGTTAGCCGATGTTTGATTATACAGATTTGTGTGCTATACAGAAAGAGCTGAAAACGATTAATATTATTACACACTAAACTGCCTGTATCTGAAATAATATTAATCGGACATAAGTAGTACTGTGAAGCAATGAATATCTAACCGTAATGTATGTATTTATAATAATTGGAACATTTCCCTTCAACTCTAACTACCTCCATTTCTGACAGTTTTTGTACGACCTGCAAAGTGCGGTTGGACTAATGAATAGATTTTTGCTTTCTGAGCCGTGTGTAACTAAATACTGTTTGTATCTTAACGTTTGAACTTAATCTTGAAAGGAAAACTATATTCGAGGTATATCATTCTTGATTATCTAAAAAGAATATGGTTTTTAATATAAAACATGTGTAAGATAAGATGACATATAACAACTATCAAAACTATGTCTCTCTCTAAATAAAATTGCATCGTATATATTCACACATATCTTTGTTACAGCGATATTCTCCAACGTAACATGTGGTCGCTGTGCGGCG
Source organism: Zootermopsis nevadensis (assembly GCF_977971745.1). Classification (NCBI taxonomy): domain Eukaryota; kingdom Metazoa; phylum Arthropoda; class Insecta; order Blattodea; family Termopsidae; genus Zootermopsis; species Zootermopsis nevadensis. Next base: position 15,953,536 of record NW_028259139.1, on the reverse strand, counting down.
ACGTTCTTTGATACAGAATTGTGAGCTTTTCGGAGCTGAAAAGGGAAAAATAACATTACTCTAATTTGCCTGTAACTTAAATAATATTAAACGGATAAACGGTTTACTTGAAAGAAATGAATATCTAACCCTAATGTATATGTTTTTTAAAAATTGTAAATATTTCTCGTCAACATTTTGAAAAACCATTTCTGACAGTTTTCGGAAGATCTGAAATATACTGGTGGATTAATGTTTTGAATTTTTCGTTCTGAGCTGTGTGCACAAAATACTGTTTGTATTTTAACGTTTGTATGTAATTGTGAAAGGATTACATTGTTCAAGGTACATCAAGCTTCTTTACCTTAAATGATTAGTATTTTTAATATAAAACATCAATACGATACGACGACTTCATACAACCATCTTACGTAAGTCTGTCTGTAAATTACATTGCATTGTATATATTCACATAAATCTTTGTTCCTGCGATGTTTTATATGAAAAGCACTTTTCATTTGAGGTAATTAAGAATGATGTACGTCGAACAAAGTATTCCTTTTTAAAATACATGCATACGTAAGAATACATACAGTATTTAGTTGCTCACACATTAGAATGCAAAATTCAATTTTTATGACCACCCTTAAATCACAAGCGCCCCAAAAACGGTTATAATGTGGTGGTTCATAAATTTGTTGGGAAATGTTTCAAATTATAATAAACTTGTACATTAGGTTTAGATATTCATTATTTTAAAGTAGCACATTTGTCCGAATAATATTATTTAAGTTACACGCCGGTTAGTGTGAAGTGCGTTTTGAGCTGTTAAAAGTTCACAATTCTGTATCAACGAAAATCGGCGTACAGCAACCACAGACATCGACGAGGATAATCGCAGTTACAAAAATGTTTGTGAATATATACGATGCAATGTTATCTACAGACAGACTTGAGTTTTGACGGTTGTTTGAAGACGACTTATCACATAAATGTCTTTTAAATACACATTATTCTTTTAAGTAAATAATGCATGATGTTCTAAGAACATCTTCATCCTTTCGAGGATACGTACAAACGTGAAAATACAAACAGTATTTATTGATACACCGCTCAGGACACAAAATTAAAAACATTTTTCTTTCGTACATAACAGGTCGTCCAAAAACTGTAAGAAAAGTTAGTTCATGAAGTTGAATGGAATTGTTTTGAACTATTATTAACATATACGTTAGTGTTAAATAAACAATGGTTTAAAGTAGCACTTATGTTCGATTAATATTGTTTAAGTTACAGGGAGAATGTTGTGTTAACATATTAAGCGTTTAAGCTCTGAATAGCTCACAATTCAGTATCAACGAACATAGGCGTCCAGCGACAACAGGCAGCGACGAGGATAATCGCAGTTACAAAGATGTGTGTGAATATATACGATGCAATGTTAGATACTGACAGACTTGATTTTTGACGGTTGTTTGAAGAAGACTTATCACATAAATATCTTACATAAAAAAACATTATTCTTTTAAGTAAATAATTCATGATGTTCTTCGAACTTCTTCATCCTTTCAAAGTTACGTACAAACGTGAAAATACAAACAGTATTTGTTGACACACGATTCAGTACGCAAAATTCAAAACATTTGTCTTTCGTACATAACAGGTCTTCCAAAAATTGTCAGAAATGTTAGATCATAAAGTTGAAAAAAATTGTTTTGAACTAGATATTCAATGGTTTAAAGTAGCACTTATGTTCGATTAATATTTTTTAAGTTTCAGGGAGAATGTTGTGTTAACATATTATGCGTTTTAAGCACTGAATAGCTCACAATTCTGTATGATCGAACATCGCCTCACAGCAACCACATAGTATGTAGAAGAATATCGCAGTAATAAAGATATGTGTGATTATATACGATGCAATGAAATTTACAGACTAATTTGAGTTTTGATGTGTGTTTGAATACGTCTTATCATATATATTTTTTATATTAAGAACTCTATTCTTTTGTGGTAATAAAACATGAAGTATCTCTAACAATGTTATCCATTTAAAAATGCATACAAACGTTAAACTACAAACAATATTTAGTGGCATACAGTACAGAATTGACTAATCAAAATATTAGACCAACCGTACATTACAGGACGTATAAAACTGTTAGAAGTACCGGCTCATAAAGTTGAAGGGAATATTTCCAATTATTATAAACATGTATATTTAAGATAGATATTCATTTCTTTCAAATAGCACTTTTGTCCGATTAATATTATTTAAGTAACAGGAAGATAGTGTGTTATCCAAACATGCGTTTTCAACATTGAATAGCACACAATACTGTGTCAACGAACTTCGGTTTACTGCTATGACATAGTTCGTGAGGGTGTATTGCAACTACAAAGATTTGTGTTAATATATATGATATTTACAGAGAGACTTAGGATTTGTTGGTTGTTTGAAGTCGTCTTATCATATGCATGTTTTATATTAAAACACTATTCATTTGAGCAAATCAAGGAAGATATACCTCGAACAATGTTATCCTTTCAAAATTAGAAACAAAAATAAAAATACAAAGAGTATTTTATGGTTATAGCTCAGAACGCAAAATTCAATACATTAGTCCACCCGAATATTTCAGGTAGTCCAAAAACTGTCAGAAATGGTGTTTCATAATGTTGACGGGAAATGTTAACAATTTTTATAAACATATACATTAGGTTTAGATATACATTTCTTTTAATTAAAACTTTTTTCCGTTCAATATTATTTAAGATAAAGGCAAATTAGTGTGTTGGCATTTTTTTTGTTTTCAACTATGAAAAGCTCTCAATTCTGTAACATTAATCGGACAAATGTGCTATTTTAAAATAATGAATAATTTTCACGTTTATTATATTTTGAAACATTTCCCAACAAATTTAAGAACCACAACTTTTTAACCGTTTTTAAGAGACTTGTGATTTACGGATGGTATTAAAAATTGAATTATGCATTCTAATCTGTGTGCCACTAAATACTGTATGAATTTTTACGTTTGTATGTATTTTAAAAAGGATTACATTGTTCTACGTACATCATGCTTCATTACCTCAAAAGATTAGTGTTTTTAATATAAATTCATGTATACGATAAGACGACTTCATACAACCATCAAAACCTAAATCTGTCTGCAAATTATATTACATCTTATATATTCACATAAATCTATGTTGCTGCGATAGACCCATACATACTATGTAGTGGCTGTTAGCCGAAGTTTGATTATACAGATTTGTGTGCTATACAGAAAGAGCTGAAAACGATTAATATTATTACACACTAAGATGCCTGTATCTGAAATAATATTAATCGGACATAAGTAGTACTGTGAAGCAATGAATATCTAACCGTAATGTATGTGTTTATAATAATTGGAACATTTCCCTTCAACTTTAACTACCTCCATTTCTGACAGTTTTTGTACGACCTGTAAAGTGCGGTTGGACTAATGAATAGATTTTTGCTTTCTGAGCAGTGTGCCACTAAATACTGTTTGTATCTTAACGTTTGAACTTAATCTTGAAAGGAAAACTATATTCGAGGTATATCATTGTTGATTATCTCAAAAGAATATTGTTTTTCATATAAAACATGTGTAAGATAAGATGACATATAACAACTATCAAAACTATGTCTCTCTGTAAATAACATTGCATCGTATATATTCACACATATCTTTGTAACAGCGATATTCTCCAACATAACATGTGGTCGCTGTGCGGCGACGTTCTTTGATGCAGAATTGTGAGCTTTTCAGAGCTGAAAGGGAAAAATAACATTACTCAAATTTGCCTGTAACAAAATAATATTAAACGGATAAACGGTTTACTTGAAAGAAATGAATATCTAACCCTAATGTATATGTTTATAAAAATTGTAAATATTTCTCCTCAACATTACGAAAAACCATTTCTGACAGTTTTTGGAAGATCTGAAATATACTGGAGGATTAATGTTTTGAATTTTTCGCTCTGAGCTGTGTCCACAAAATACTGTTTGTATTTTAACGTTTGTATGTAATTGTGAAAGGATTACATTGTTCAAGGTACATCAAGCTTCTTTACCTTAAATGATTAGTGTTTTTAATATAAAACATCAATACGATAAGACGACTTCATACAACCATCATACGTAAGTCTGTCTGTAAATTACATTGCATTGTATATATTCACATAAATCTTTGTTCCTGCGATGTTTTATATGAAAAGCACTTTTCATATGAGGTAATTAAGAATGATGTACGTCGAACAAAGTAATCCTTTTTAAAATACATACAAACGTAAAAATACATACAGTATTTAGTTGCACACACATTAGAATTCAAAATTCAATTTTTATGACCACCCTTAAATCACAAGCGCCCCAAAAACAGTTATAATGTGGTGGTTCATAAATTTGTTGGGAAATGTTTCAAATTATAATAAACGTGTACATTTAGATTAGATATTCATTATTTTAAAGGAGCACATTTGTCCGAATAATATTATTTAAGTTACACGCCGGTTAGTGTGAAGTTATATTATGCGTTTTGAGCTGTTAAAAGTTCACAATTGTGTATCAACGAAAATTGGCGTACAGCGACCACAGACATCGACGAGGATAATCGCAGTTACAAAAATGTTTGTGATTATATACGATGCAATGTTATCTACAGACAGACTTGAGTTTTGACGGTTGTTTGAAGACGACTTATCACAAAAATGTCTTTTAAATACACATTATTCTTTTAAGTAAATAATGCATGATTTTCTAAGAACATCTTCATCCTTTCGAGGATACGTACAAACGTGAAAATACAAACAGTATTTATTGATACACCTCTCAGAACACAAAATTAAAAACATTTTTCTTTCGTACATAACAGGTCGTCCAAAAACTGTAAGAAAAGTTAGTTCATGAAGTTGAATGGAATTGTTTCGAAATATTATTAACATATACGTTAGGGTTAAATAATCAATGGTTTAAAGTAACACTTATGTTCGATTAATTTTGTTTAAGTTACAAGGAGAATGTTGTGTTAACATATTAAGCGTTTAAGCTCTGAATAGCTCACAATTCAGTATCAACGAACATAGGCGTGCAGCGACTACAGGCAGCGACGAGGATAATCGCAGTTACAAAGATGTGTGTGAATATATACGATGCAATGTTAGATACTGACAGACTTGATTTTTGACTGTTGTTTGAAGACGAATTATCACATAAATGTCTTATATAAAAAACATTATTCTTTTAAGTAAATAATTCATGATGTTCTTCGAACTTCTTCATCCTTTCAAAGTTACGTACAAACGTGAAAATACAAACAGTATTTGTTGACACACGGTTCAGTACGCAAAATTTAAAACATTTGTCTTTCGTACATAACAGGTCTTCCAAAAATTGTCAGAAATGTAAGATCATAAAGTTGAAGGGAATTGTTTCGAACTATTATAAACATATACGTTAAGGTTAGATAGTCAATGGTTTAAAGTAGCACTTATGTTCGATTAATATTGTTTAAGTTACAAGGAGAATGTTGTGTTAACATATTATGCGTTTTAAGAATTGAATAGCTCACAATTCTGTATGATCGAACATCGCCTCACAGCAACCACATAGTATGTAGAAGAATGTGTGATTATATACGATGCAATGAAATTTACAGACTAATTTGAGTTTTGATGTGTGTTTGAATAAGTCTGATCATATATATATTTTATATTAAGAACTCTATTCTTTTGTGGTAATAAAACATGAAGTAACTCTAACAATGTTATCCTTTTAAAATTGCATATAAACGTTAAACTACAAACAGAATTTAGTGGCACACAGTACAGAATTTACAAATCAAAATATTAGACCAACCGTACATTACAGGACGTATAAAACTGTTAGAAGTACCGGTTCATAAAGTTGAAGGGAATATTTCCAATTATTATAAACATGTATATTTAAGATAGATATTAATTTCTTTCAAATAGCACTTTTGTCCGATTAATATTATTTAAGTAACAGGAAGATAGTGTGTTATCCAAACATGCGTTTTCAACACTGAATAGCACACAAATCTGTGTCAACGAACTTCGGTTTACTGCTATGACATAGTTTGTGAGGGTGTATTGCAACTACAAAGATTTGTGTTAATATATATGATATTTACAGAGAGACTTAGGATTTGTTGGTTGTTTGAAGTCGTCTTATCATATATATATTTTATAGTAAAACACTATTCATTTGAGCAAATCAAGAAAGATATACCCCGCACAATGTTACCTTTCTAAATTACAAACAATAGTTAAAATACAAAGAGTATTTTGTGGATACAGTTAAGAACGCAAAATTCAATACATTAGTCCACACCTATATTTCAGGTAGTCCAAAAACTGTCAGAAATGGTGTTTCATAAAGTTGACGGGAAATGTTAATAATTATTATAAACATATACATTAGGGTTAGAAATACATTTCTTTTAATTAAAACTTTTTTCCGTTTAATATTATTTAAGTTACATGCAAATTAGAGAGTTTTTTTTTTTTCGTTTTTAACTATGAAAAGCTCAAAATTTTGTATCAACGAACTTCGTCGCACAGCGACCACATGTACGTTTGAGAATATAGCTGTTACAAAGATATATGTGATTATATACGATGCTATGAAATTTACAGACTAATTTGAGTTTTGATGTTTGTTTGAAGACGTCTTATCGTATGCATACTTTATATTAAAAACACAATTCTTTTGAGTTAATAAAAATTATGTACCTCGAACAATGGTATCCTTCCAAAATTACTTACAAACGTTAAAATACAAACCGTATTATGGGACAAAGTTCGAACGCAAAATTCAGCACATTAGACCTCCCGTATATTTCAGGTCTTCGATAAAATATCAGATATTGTGTTTCATAATGTTATCGGGAAATGTTTTCAATTTTTATAAACATATACATTAGGTTTAGATATACATTTCTTTTATGTAAAACCTTTTTCGTTTAATATTATTTAAGTTAAAGGAAAATGTGTATGTTGACATTTTACTGATTTTCAGCTCTGAAAAGCTCACAATTCTGTATCAAAGAACGTCGCCGCACAGCGACCACATGTTACGTTGGAGAATATCGCTGTTACAAAGATATGTGTGAATATATACGATGCAATGTTATTTACAGAGAGACATAGTTTTGATAGTTGTTATATGTCATCTTATCTTACACATGTTTTATATTAAAAACAATATTCTTTTGAGATAATCAAGAATGATATATCTCGAATATAGTTTTCCTTTCAAGATTAAGTTCAAACGTTAAGATACAAACAGTATTTAGTGGCACACGGCTCAGAAAGCAAAAATCTATTCATTAGTCCAAACGCACTTTACAGGTCGTACAAAAACTGTCAGAAATGGAGGTAGTTAAAGTTGAAGGGAAATGTTCCAATTATTATAAACACATACATTACGGTTAGATATTTATTGAATCACAGTACTACTTATGTCCGATTAATATTATTTCAGATACAGGCAGCTTAGTGTGTAATAATATTAATCGTTTTCAGCTCTTTCTGTATAGCACACAAATCTGTATAATCAAACATCGGCTAACAGCCACTACATAGTATGTAAGGGTCTATCGCAGCAACATAGATTTATGTGAATATATAAGATGTAATATAATTTGCAGACAGTTTTAGGTTTTGATGGATGTATGAAGTCGTCTTATTGTATACATGATTTTATATTAAAAACACTAATCATTTGAGGTAATGAAGCATGATGTACGTAGAACAAAGTAATCCTTTTTAAAATACATACAAACGTAAAAATTCATACAGTATTTAGTGGCACACAGATTAGAATGCATAATTCAATTTTTAATACCATCCGTAAATCACAAGACACTTAAAAACGGTTAAAAAGTGGTGGTTCTTAAATTTGTTGGGAAATGTTTCAAAATATAATAAACGTGTACATTAGGATTGGATATTCATTATTATAAAATAGCACATTTGTCCGATTAATATTATTTAAGTTACACGCCGGTTAGTGTGAAGTTATATTATTCGTTTTGATCTCTTAAAAGTAAACAATTCTGAATCAACGAACATCGGCGTGCAGCGACCAAAGACATCGACGAGGATAATCGCAGTTACAAAGATGTATGTGAATATATACGATGCAATGTTATCTACAGACAGACTTGAGTTTTGACGGTTGTTTGGAGACGACTTATCACATAAATGTCTTATATAAAAAACATTATTATTTTAAGTAAATAATGCATGATGATCTTCGAACATATTCGTCCTTTCAAAGATACATACAAACGTGAAAATACAAAAAGAATATATTGACACACGGCTCATTACACAAAATTAAAAACATTTGTCTTTCGTACATAACAGGTCGTCCAAAAATTGTCAGAAAAGTTAGTTCATGAAGTTGAAGGGAATTTTTTCGAACTATTATAAACATATACGTTAGGGTTACATAGTCAATGGTTTAAAGTAGCACTTATGTTCGATTAATATTGTTTAAGTTACAGTGAGAATGTTGTGTTAACATATTATGCGTTTAAGCTCTGAATAGCTCACAATTAAGTAAAATCGAACATCGGCGTGAAGCGACCACAGGCATCGACGAGGATAATCGCAGTTACAAAGATGTGTGTGAATATATATGATGCAATGTTAATTACAGACAGACTTGAGTTATGACGGTTGTTTGAAGACGACTTATCACATAAATGTCTTATATAAAAAACATTATTCTTTTAAGTAAATAATGCATGAAGTTCTTCGAACTTCTTCATCCTTTCAAAGTAACGTACAAACGTGAAAATACAAACAGTATTTGTTGACACACGGCTCAGTACGGAAAATTCAAAACATTTGTCTTTCGTACATAACAGGTCGTCCAAAAATTGTCAGAAATGGTAGTTCATAAAGTTGAAGGGAATTGTTTCGAACTAGATAGTCAATGGTTTAAAGTAGCACTTATGTTCGATTACTATTGTTTAAGTTACAGGGAGAATGTTTTTGTTAACATATTATGTGTTTTAAGGTCTGATTGGCACACAATTCTGTATCAACGACCATCGGTGCACACAATCACATAGTATTTTGAAGAATATCGAAGTAATAAAGATATGTGTGTTTATATACGATGCAATGAAATTTAAAGACTAATTTGAGTTTTGATGTTTGTTTGGAGACGTCTTAACATATATATATTTTATATTAGAAAAAGTATTCTTTTGAGGTAATAAAATATGATGTTCCTCTAACAATGTTATCCCTTCAAAATTACATACAAACGTTAAAATACAAAATGATTTTAGTTGCACACAGTTCAGAATTAACATATGAAAGCATTAGAACATCCGTATATTACAGGTCGTAAAAAACTGTTAGAAGTAGTGGTTCATAAAGTTGAAGGGAAATGTTTCCAATTATCATTAACATGTATATTTAAGATAAATATTCATTCCTTTAAAGTAGCACTTTTGTCCGAATAATATTATTTAAGTAACAGATAGATATTGTGTAATCATATCTTGCGTTTTCATCTGTGAATATGACACAATTCTGTGACAACGAACATCGGCCTACTGCTATAACATAGAATGTGAGGGTCTATAGCAACTACAAAGATTTGTGTTATTATATATGATATTTACAGAGAGACTTAGGATTTGTTGGTTGTTTCAAGTCGTCTTATCATATACATGTTTTATATTAAAACACTATTCATTTGAGCAAATCAAGGAAGACATACCTCGAACAATGTTATCCTTTCAAAATTAGAAACAAAAATAAAAATACAAAGAGTATTTTATGGTTATAGCTCAGAACGCAAAATTCAATACATTAGTCCACCCGAATATTTCAGGTAGTCCAAAAACTGTCAGAAATGGTGTTTCATAATGTTGACGGGAAATGTTAACAATTGCACATTGGCGTGCAGATACAGCAAGGCAAGGCAGACCAAGGAAGGATAGGGAGGGCAGGGAAATGTAGGGCGCTGCCTGGCAGGGAAAGGCAAGGCAAGGCAAGACAAGGCACGGCAAAACAAGGCAAGGCAAGGCAAGGCAAGGCAAGGCAAGGCTAGGCAAGATAAAGCAAGGCAGGGAAGGGCAAGGCAGGGCAGAGTAAGAAAAGGCAGGGCAGGGCAGTCTAAGTCAAGGCAGGGCACGACAAAACAAGGCAGAGCAGGGCAGGGCAGGGCAGGGCAGGGCAGGGCAGGGAAAAGCATTTCAGGGCAGGGCAAGGCAAGGTACGGCAAGGCAAGGCAGGGCAAGGAAAGGCAGGGCAAGACGAGGCACAGAAAGGCAAGGCAAATCAGGGTAGGCAAGGCAGGGGAGGGCAGGGCAGGGCAGGGCAAGGCAAGGCAGGACAGTGCAGAATAGGTCAGGGCAGGGAAGTGCTGGGCAAAGTAGGGCAGGTCAGGTCAGGGCAATGTAAGACTGGAAGGGGGAATGGCAGGGCAGTTCAGGGTAAGGCAAGGCAGTGCAAGGTAGGGCAGAGCAAGGCAAGGCAGAGCAGGGAAAGGCAGGGCAGCGCAGGACAAGACAGGGCACGGCAGGGCATGGCAGGGCATGGAAGGGTAGTCAGGGCAAGGCTGGGCATGGCAGGGCAAGGCGAGGCAAGTCAAGGCAAGGAAAATCAGAGCAGGGTAGGGCAGGGCAGAGCAAGGCAGGGCAGGGAAGGGAAGGGCAGGGCAGTGCAGGTCAGGACAGGGCACGGCAGGGCACGGCAGGGCAAGGAAGGGAAGTCAGGGCAAGGCTGGGCATGGCAGGGCAAGGCGAGGCAAGTCAAGGCAAGGAAAATCAGAGCAGGGCAGGGCAGGGCAGAGCAAGGCAGGGCAGGGCAGGCCAGGACAGGGCAAAGCAAGGCAGAGCAAAACAAGGCAAGGCGAGGCTGGGTAGGGCTGGGCAAGGCATGGCAAGGCCTGGCAGGGCAGAGCAGGGCAGGACAAGGCAAGGCATGGTAAGACAAGTCAAGTCAAAGCAAGGCAAGGCAAGGGATGGCAGTTCAGGGCATTGCAGTTCAAGTCTAGGCAAGGCAAGGCAATGCAGGGCAGTTTAGGGCAGGGCATGGCAGGGCAGGGCAAATCTATGCAAGGCAAGGTAAGGCAAGGCAAAGCAGTTTAGGGCAGTCCAAGGCATGGCAGGGCAGGGCAAGTCTAGGCAAGGCAAGGCAAGGCAAGGCAGGGCAGTTTAGGGCAGGCCAAGGCATGGCAGGGCAGGGCAAGGCATGGAAGGGCAAGGCAAGACATGGTAAGACAAGGCAAGTCGAGGCATAGAAAGGAAAGGGAAGGCAGGGCAGAGCAGGGCAGGGCAAGGTAGGCCAAAGCAAGGCAGAACAAGCAGATCAGGGCAGGTAAGGCAATGAAGGGCAGGGCACGGCAGGGCACGGCAGGGCACGGCAGGGCACGGCAGGGCACGGCAGGGCACGGCATGGCAGGACAGGGCAAGATAAGGCAGGATAAGGCAGGGCAAGGCAAGGCTGAGAAAGGCAGGTTAGATCAGGGAAGGGGAGGGCATAGCAGGGCAATGTAAGACAGGACAGGGCAATGTAAGTTAAAGCAGTGAAGGCAGAGCAAGGCAGGGCAAGGCAAGAAAAGACAAAGCAGAGCGGGTCAGGGCAAGGCAGGGCAAGGCAAGACAGGGCAAGACAAGGCAGGGCAGGGTAAGGCAGGTCAAGGCAATGCAGCTCAGTGCAGGGTAGGTCTGGGCAAGGCAGGGCGAAGAATGGTTAGACAAGGCAGAGCAGGGCAGTGTAGGACAGGGCAGGGATTGCAGCGCAGGGCAAGGCAAAGAAATGCAAGGCAAGGCGTGGCCTTGCCTTACCTTTTCCTGCTTTGCCATGACCTCACTTGCATTGACCTTCCCTGTGCTGCCCTGCCTTGCCTTTCCTTTCCTTGCCTTGCCTTGCCTTGCCTTACCCTGTCTTGCTCCGCCCACACTCCCCTGCCCTGCCTTGCCTTCCCATGGCCTACCTTGCCATACCTTGTCTTGCCCTGCTCAGCCCTGCCCTGCCATGCCCTGCCCTGACCTGCCCAGACCTACAATGCCCTGCCCTTTCCTGCCTGCCCTACTTTGCCTTGTCTAGCCTTGCCCTGCCTTGCTTTGCCCTGCCCTGCCCAGCCCTGCGCTGCCCTGCCCTGCCCTGAACTACATTGCCCTGCCCTATCCTGCCCTGCCCTGCCCAGCCTTGCCTTGCCATGCCTTGCCTTGCCTTGCTTCGACTAGCCTTGCCCTGCCTTGCTTTGCCTTGCCTTGTCTTGCCCTGATTTGCCCTGCCCTGTCCTGCTCTGACTAGCCTTGATTTGCCTTTCCTTGATTTGCCTTGCATTGCCTTGCCTTGCATTGCCCTCCCCTGCTCTGCCTTCCCTTGCCTTGGCCTTAATTGCCTTGCTTTGCCTTGCCTTGCCTTCAATGCCCTGCACTGCCCTTGCCCTGCCTTGCCCTGCCTTGAATTGCCTTGCTTTGCTTGGCCCTGCCTTGCTCTTCCCTGAACTATCATGCCATGCCTTGCTCTGACCTGCTCTGCCTTGACCTGCCCTGCCCTGCCAAGCTCTGCCCTACCCTGCCTTGCCTTGCCTTGCCTTGTCTTGCCTTGCATTGCCATGCTTTGCATTGCCCTTCCTTGCCCTTCCTTACCTTGCCTTGCTCCGCCCCACACTCCCCTGCCTTTCCTTGCTTTGCCATGGCACACCTTGTCTTATCTTGCCTTGCTCTGCCTAGCCCTGCCCTGACCTGACCTACACTGCCCTGCCCTGCCCTGCCTTGCCTTGCTTTGCCCTAATTTGCCCTACCCTGACCTACCCTACCTTGCCTTCCTTGCCTTGCCTTGCCTTATCTTGAATTGCCTTGCCTTGCCTGGCCTTTCCTTGCCTTGCCTTGCCTTGCCTTGCCTTTCCTTTCCTAGCCTTGCCTTGCCCTGCCTTGCCGTACCCAGCTCTGTCCTGCCCTCCTCTGACCTGCCGTGCCCTGCACTGACCTGCCCTGCATTGCCCTTCCCTGTGCTGCCCTGCCCTGCCCTACCCTGACATGCCCTGCCTTGCCTATCCTTGCCTTGCCTTGCCTTGCCTTGATTGCCTTGCCTTGCATTGCCTTGTCCTGCATTTCCTTCCTTGCCTTACATTGCCTTGCCTTGGTTAGACACCTCTTGCCTTGCCTTGCCTAGCCACGCCTTGCCTTGCCTAAACGCGCCTTGACTTGCCGAGCCAAGCCTTACCTTTCATAGCCACGCCTTGATTTGCCTAGCCACGCCTTGCCTTTCCTAGCCACGCCTTGCCTTGCCTAGCCTTGAATATCCTTACCTTGCCTTGCCTTGCCTTGCTTTGCCTTGCCTTGCCATGCCTTGCCTTGCCTTGCCTTACCTTGTCTTGCCCTGCCTTGCCCTGCCTTCCCTGACCTTCCTGCCCTGCCCTGCCCTGCCCTGCCTTGCCTTCCCTTGCCTTTTCTAGCCAAGCCTTGCCTTGCCTTGCCTAACCACGCCTTGCCTTGCCTTGTCTAGCTACGCCTCGCCTTGCTTTGTCTATCCTCTCCTTTCCTTGCCTAGCCACGCCATCCCTTTCCTAGCCACGCCTTCCTTAGCCACGCTTAGCCTTGCCTTGCCTGGCCACGCCTTGCCCTGCCTAGCCACGCCTTGCCTTGCCTTGCCTTGGCCTACCATGCCTTCCCTTGCCTTGCATAGGCACCTATTGCCTTGCCTAGCCACGCCCTGCCTTGCCTTGATTTTCCTTGCCTTCCTTACCTTGCATTGCCTTGCCTTGCCTTGCGTTGCCCTGCGTTGCCCTGCCTTGTCTTGCCTTTGCTTTGCCCCTCTTTGTCTTCTTTTCCCTGCACCGCCCGGCCCTCCCCTGTCCTGCCATGCCTTTGCCTTCCTTGCCTTGCCTTGCCCTGCTTTCGCTGCACTGCCCTGCCCTGCTTTGAACTGCCCTGACCTACGTTGCCGTGCCTTGCCCTGCTCTGCCCTGCACTCCCCTGCCCTGCCTTGCCTTGCAATGGCCTACATTGTCTTGCCTTATCTTGCCCTGCCTTGCCCTGAGCGCCCTACCCTGCCCTCCCTGACTTACATTGCCCTGACTTGCCAAGACCTGCCCTGCCCTGCTCTGTTTTGTCCAGCCCTGCCCTACCTTGCTTTTCCTTGCCTTGCCTTGCCTTGCCTTGCATTGTCTTGCCTTACATTGCCCTTTCTTGCTCTGAATTGCCTTACCTTGCCTTGAATTACCTTACCTTGAACTGACTTGTTTTGCCTTGCCTTGCCTTGCCTTGCTTTATTTGTCTTGCCTTGCCGCCTTGCAATGCACTGCCCTGCCCTGCCCCGCCCTGCTCTTCCCTGCTCTGCCTTGCCCTGCCTTTTCCTGCCATGTCCCGCCCTGACCCTCCCCTGCAGCGCCATGCCTTGCCTTGGCCTGCCTTGCCTTGCCTTGCATTGCCCTGCACTGCCCTGCCTTGTCCTGCCTTGCCCTGCCTTGCCCTGCCATGCCATGCCCTGCCATGCCTAGATTTGCCTTGCCTATCAACGCCTTCCCTTGCCTTGCCTAGCAACGCCTTCCCTTGCCTTGCCTAGCTACACCTTGCCTTGCGTTGCCTTGTCTTGTATTTCCTTCCTTGCCTTACATTGCCTTGCCTTGCTTTGACACCTCTTGCCTTGACTTGCCTAGCCACGCTTTGCCTTGCCTAAACGCGCCTTGACTTGCCGAGCCAAGCCTTACCTTGCATAGCCACGCCTTGCCTTACTTATCCACGCCTTGACTTGTCTAGCCACAAATTGCCTTGCTTTGCCTAGCCACGCTTTGCCTTGCCTTGCCTTGCCTAGACACGCCTTGCCTTGCCTAGGCACAACTTGCCTTCCTTAGCCGAGTCTTTCCCTGCCCTGACCTGCGTTGAATTGCCTTGCCCTGCCTTGCCCTTCCCTGCCCACCCTAGAGTTGCCTTGGTCTGCCTTGCCTTGCCTTGCATTGCCCTGCCCTTCCCTGCACTGCCCTGCCCCGCCGTGCCCTGCCCTGCCTTGCTTTGCGTTGCCTTGCCTTGCCTTGCCTTGACTTGCATTGCCTTGCATTGCATTGCCTTTCCTTGCCCAGCCTTGCTTTGCCTTGCATTGCCCTGCCTTGCCCTGCTCTGCCCTGCCACGCCTTGCCTTGCCTTACGCTGCCCAGCCCTGCCCTGACCTACAGTGCCCTGCCCCGCCCTGCCCTGTTTGCCTTGCCTTTCCTTGCCTTTTTTGCCTTGGCTTGCCTTGCCTTGACTTGTATTGCCTTGCCTTGCATTGCCATACTTTGCCATGCCTTGCATATATTTGTCTTGCCCTGCCCTGCACTCCCCTGAACTGCCCAGCCAGCCTTGCCCTGCCTTGCACTGCCTTGCCCTGCACTGTCATTCCCTGCCCTGTCCTGCCTTGCCCTGCCCAGCCTTGCCTTGCCTTCCCTTGCCATGCCTTTCCTTGCCTTGCCTTGCTTTGCCTTGCCTTGCTTTACCTTGCCCTGTCTTGCCTTGCCTTGCCTTTCCTTGCCTTGCTTTATTTGTCTTGCCTTGCCGCCTTGCACTGCACTGCCCTGCCCTGCCTCGCCCTGGTCTCTCCTTCTCTGCCTTGCCTTGCCTTGCCCTGCTTTTTCCTGCCCTGTCCCGCCCTGCCATCCCCTGTCCTAATTAGCCTTGCCTTTGCCTGTCTTTTCTTGCCTTGCATTGCCCTGCCCTGCCCTGCCTTGCCCTGCCTTGCCCTGCCTTGCCTTGCCTTGCCTTGCCTAGCCACGCCTTGCCTTGCCTTGTCTAGCCACGCTTGCCTTGCGTTGCCTAGCCTCTCCTTGCCTTTGCTTGACACGCCTTCTTTTTCCTATCCACGCCTTGCCTTGCCTAGCCACGCCTTGCCTAGCCACGCCTTGCCTAGCCACGCCTTGCCTAGCCACGCCTTGCCTAGCCACGCCTTGCCTTGCCTAGTCAAGCCTTGCCTTGCCTAGCCACGCCTTGCCTTGTCTTGCCTAGACACGAATTCCCTTCCCTAGCCACACCTTGCCTCGCCTTGAATAGCCACGCCTTGCTTTGCCTTGCCATGGCCTACATTGCCTTGCCCCTACTTGCCCTGCCTTGCCCTGCCTGCCCTGCCCTGCCCTACCCTGCTCTACCCTGCCCTGCCCTGCCTTTCCTTGCCTTGCCTTGCCTTACCTTGCCCTGCCTTGCCTTGCCTTGCATTTCCTTGCCTTTCTTTATTTGTCTTGCCTTGCCGCCTTGCCCTGCACTGCCCTGCATTGATCCGCTCTGCTCTCCCCTTCACTGCCTTGCCTTGCCTTGCCTTGCCTTGCCTTGCCCTGACTTTTCCTGCCCTGTCCCGCCCTGCCTTCCCCTGTCCTTCCTAGCCTTGCCTTGGCCTGTCTCTTCTTGCCTTGCATTGCTCTGCCCTGCTCTGCCTTGCCCTGCCTTGGCTTGCGTTTCCTTGCCATGTCACGCTTTGCCTTCCTTGCCTAGCCACGCCTTGCCTTGCCTTGTCTAGCCAAGCCTTGCCTTTGCTAGCCACGCCTTGCCTTTCCTATCCACGCCTTGCCTTGCCTAGCCACGCCTTGCCTTGCCAAGTCAAGCCTTGCCTTCCCTAGCCACGCTTTGTCTTGTCTTGCCTGGACACGCATTCCCTTGCCTAGCCACACCTTGCCTCGCCTTGCTTTGCCTTGCCTTGCCCTGCCTTGCCTTGCCTTGCCCTGACTTGCCCTGCTTGCCCTGCTTTGACTTAATTTACCTTGCTTAGCCACGCCTTGCCTTGCCTTGCCTAGCCACGCTCTGCCCTGCCCTGCCCTGCCAAGCCTAGCCTTGCCTTGCCCTGAATTGCCCAGAGTTGCCCTGCCCTGCCCTGCCCTGCTCTGCCTTGCCTTGCTTTGCATTGCCTTGCTTTGTCTTGCACTGCCTTGCCCTGCCCTGCCCTGCCCTGCCACGACTTGCCTTGCCTTGCCCTGCCATGCCCTGCCTTGCACTGCCCTGCCCCGCCGTGCCCTGCCCTGCCTTACTTTGCCTTGTCTTGCCTTGCCTTAACTTGCATTGCCTTCCCTGCCCTGCCCTGCATTGCCCTTGCCCTGCCTTGCCCTGCCTTGCCCTGCATTGCCTTGCCTTGTTTTGCCTTGCCCTGCCTTGCTCTGCCCTGCTCTGCCTTGCAATGCCTTGCTCTGAATTGCCCTGCCCTGCCCTGCCCTGCCGTGCCCTGCCCTGCTCTGCCCTGCTCTGCCCTGCCCTGCCTTGCCTTGCCTTGCTTTGCCTTGCCTTGCCTTGCCTTGACTTGCCTTGCATTGCATTGCCTTGCCTTGCATTGCCCTTCCTTACCCTGCCTTGCCTTCCCTTCACTTGCCTTCACATGCCTTGATTTGCCTTATATTAAATTACCTTACGTAACCTTACATTATATTACATTGCAATACAAGCAAGGCATGTCAAGGCAAGGCAAGGCAAGTCAAGGCAGGGCAAGGCAGGGCAAATCAGGCAAGGCAAGGCAAGGCATGGCAAGGCAAGGCAAGGCGTGACTAGGCAAGGCAATTCGTGGCTAGGCAAGGCGTGGCTAGGAAAGGCAATGCGTGGCTAGGCATGGCAAGGCGTGGTTAGGAAAGGCAAGGCGTGGCTAGGTAAGGCAAGGTGAGGCTACGCAACGCAAGACAAGGCAAGGCAAGGCAAGGCAATTCAAGTTAAAGCAGAGCAGGGCAGGGCAAAGCAGGGAAAGGCAAGGCAAGGCAAGGCAAGGCCAAGCAAGGAAAGGAAAGGCAAGGCAGGGCAGCAGAGGGCAGGCAATGCAGGGCAGGTCATAGCAGGGCACGGCAGGGCAGTGCAGGGCAGTGCAGGGCATGACAGAGCAGGGCACGGCAAGGCAAGGCAAGGCAAGGAAAGACAAGGCAAGGCAAAGCAACGCAAGGCAAGGAAAGCTAGTCAAGGCAAGGCAAGGCAAATCAATGCAAGGCAAGGAAAGGCAAGGAAAGACAAGGCAAGGCAAAGCAAGATATGGCAAGGCAAGGCAAGGCAAGGCAAGGCAAGGCAAGGCAAGGCAGGGCAGGGTAGGGCAGGGTAGGGCAAATCAGGGCAAGTCAAGGCAAGGCAGGGCAGGGCAGGGAAGGGCAGTGCAGTGTAGGTTACTGCAGGGCAGGGCAGGTCTGGACAGGGCGGGGCAGGGGAGTGTAGGGCGGAGCAAGGCAGGGCAAGACAAAGAGAGGCAAGACAAGGCAAGGCAAGGCAGGGCAAGGAAGGGCAAGGCAAGGCAAGGCAATGCAATGCAAGGCAAGTCTAGTCAAAGCAAGGCAAGGCAAAGCAAGGCAAGGCAAGACAGGGCAGGGCAGAGCAGGGCAGAGCAGGGCAGGGCAAGGCAAAACAATGCAAGGCAAGGCAGGGTAAGGCAGGAAAAGAACAGGGTAGGGCAGGGCAGGGAAGGCAATGAAAGTTAAGTCAAGGCAAGTCAAGGCAAAGTAAGGCAGGGCAGGGCACGGAGGGGCAGGGCAGTGCAAGGCAGGGCATGGCAGGGCAAGGCAAGGCAAGGCGTGGCAGGGCAGGGCAGGGCAAGGCAGTGCAAGACAAAGCAAGGCAAGGCAAAGCAAGGCAAGGCAAGGCAGGGCAGGGCAGGGCAGGTCAACTCTGGGCAAGGCAGGGCAAGGCGAGGCTAGGCTTAGCAGGTCAAGGCGTGGCTAGGCAAGGCAAGGCAAGGTTGTGGCTAAGGAAGATAATTTAAGGCAAAGCAGGGCAAGCAGGGCAAGTCAGGGCAAGGCAAGGCAAGGCAAGGCAAGGCAAAGCAAGGTGTGGCTAAGCAAGGCGAGGCAAGGTGTGGCTAGGCAAGGGAATGCGTGTCTAGGCAAGACAAGGCAAGGCGTGGCTAGGCAAGGCAAGGCTTGACTAGGCAAGGCAAGGCTTGACTAGGCAAGGCAAGGCGTGGCTAGGCAAGGCGTGGCTAGGCAAGGCAAGGCGTGGATAGGAAAGGCAAGGCGTGGCTAGCAAAGGCAAGGCTTGGCTAGACAAGGCAAGGCAAGGCAAGGCGTGGCTAGGCAAGGAAGGCAAAGCGTGACTAGGCAAGGCAACGCAAGGCAAGGCAGGGCAAGGCAGAGCAGGGCAGAGCAATGCAAGTCAAGAAGAGACAGGCCAAGGCAAGGCTAGGTAGGACAGGGGAGGGCAGGGCGGGACAGGGCAGGAAAAGGCAGGGCAAGGCAAGGCACGGCAAGGCAGTGAAGGGGAGAGCAGGGCGGGGCAATGTAGGGCAGTGCAGGGCAAGGCGGCAAGGCAAGACAAATAAAGCAAGGCAAGGAAATGCAAGGCAAGGCAAGGCAGGGCAAGGTAAGGCAAGGCAAGGCAAGGCAAGGCAAGGAAAGGCAGGGCAGGGCAGGGTAGAGCAGGGTATGGCAGGGCAGGTCAGTGCAAGGCAGGGCAGTGTAGGTCAGGGCAGGGCAGGGCAGGGCAGGCAGGGCAAGGCAGGGCAAGTCAAGGCAAGTTAATGTAGGCCATGGCAAGGCAAAGCAAGGCGTGGCTAGGCAAGGCGAGGCAAGGTGTGGCTAGGCAAGGGAATTCGTGTCTAGGCAAGACAAGGCAAGGCGTGGCTAGGCACGGCAAGGCTTGACTAGGCAAGGCATGGCGTGGCTAGGCAAGGCAAGGCGTGGATAGGAAAAACAAGGCGTGGCTAGCAAAGGCAAGGAGAGGCTAGGCAACGCTAGGCAAGGCGTGGCTAGACAAGGCAAGGCAAGGCGTGGCTAGGCAAGGAAGGCAAAGCGTGACTAGGCAAGGCAAGGCAAGGCAAGGCAGGGCAAGGCAGGGCAAGGCAGGGCAGGGCAGGGCAATGCAAGGCAAGAAAAGACAGGCAAAACCAAGGCTAATTAGGACAGGGGATGGCAGGGCGGGACAGGGCAGGAAAAAGCAGGGCAAAACAAGGCAAGACAGAGAAGGAGAAACCAGGGCGAGGCAGGGCAGGGCAGTGCAGGGCAAGGCGGCAAGGCAAGACAAATAAAGCAAGGCAAGGAAAGGCAAGGCAAGGCAAGGCAGGGCAAGGTAAGGCAAGGCAAGGCAAAGCAAGGCAAGGCAAGGCAAGGCATGGCAAGGGAAGGCAAGGCAAGGCTGGGCAGGGCAAGGCAGGACAAGGCAGGGAATGACAATGCAGGGCAAGGCAGTGCAAGGTAGGGCAAGGCAGGCTGGGCAGGGCAGGGCATGGGAGGGCAGGGAAGCGCAGGGATCTTTAGGTCAGGGCAGGGCTGGGCAGGGCAAAGCTGGGCAGGGCAGAGCAAGGCAGGGCAAGGCAAGGCTAGGCAAGGCAAGGTAGTCCATGGCAAGGCAAGGCAAGGCAGGGCAATGTAAGGCAAGGCAAGGCAAAGCAGGCAAGGCAAGGGAAGGCATGGTAAGGCAAGGCAATTCAGGGCAGGGCAGGGCAAAGCAGGGAAAGGCAAGGCAAGGCAAGGAAAGGCAAGGCAGGGCAGCACAGGGCAGGGCAATGCAGGTCAGGTCAGTGCAGGGCACGGCGGGTCAGAGCAGGGCAGGACAGAGCAGGGTAGGGCAAGGCAGGGCAAGGCAAGGCAAGGTAAGGCAAGGCAAGGCAAGGCAAGGCAAGGCAAGGCAAGGCAAAGCAAGGCAAGGAAAGGCCAGGCAAGGCAAGGCAAGGCAAGGCAATTCAAGATAAGGCAAGGCAAGGCAAGGAAGGCCAGGTAGGGTAGGTCACGGTAGGGCAAATTAGTGCAAAGCAAGGCAGGGCAGGGCAGGGCAATGCAGTGTAGGTCAGGTCAGGGTAGGGCAAGGCAGAGCAAGGCCATATAAGACAAGGTATGCCATGGCAAGGCAAGGAAGGGCAGGGGAGTGTGGGGCGGAGCAAGGCAAGGTAAAGAAGGGCAAGGAAGGGCAATGCAAGGCATGGCAATGCAAGGCAAGACAAGGCAAGGCAATGCAAGGCAGGGTAGGGCAGAGCAGGACAGGGCAGGGCAGGTCAAGGCAGAGCAGGGCAGAGCAAGGCATGGCATGACAGGTCAGGGAAGAGCAAGGCAGGGCCAAGCAAGGCAAGGCAATTCAAGGCAGGGAAAGGCAGGGCAAGGGCAGTGCAGGGCATTTAAGGCAAGGCAAGGCAAAGCAAGGCAATTAAGGCCAAGGCAAGGGAAGGCAGGGCAGGGGAGGGCAATGCAAGGCAAGGCAAGGTAAAGCAAATCAAGGCTAGGCAGAGCAGGACAGGGCAGGGCAAATCAGGGCAAGGCAAGGCAAGGCAAAGGAAGGCAGGGCAAGGCTAGGCAAAGCAAGGCAAGGCAAGGCATGGCAAGGCAAGGCTGGGCAGTGCAGGGCAGGATAGGGCAGGGCAATGTAGGTCAGGACAGGGCAGGGCAGCGCAGGGCTGGGCAGGGCAGTGCAAAGGAAGGCAGGGCAAGGCAAGGCAAGGCAAAGTAGGCCATGCCAACGCAAGGCAGGGCTGGGGAGTGCACGGCGGAGCAAGTCTGGGCAAGGCAAAGAGAGGCAAGGCAAGGCAAGTCAAATCAATAAAGGTCAATGCAAGGCAATGCAAGGAAAGGAAAGGGAAGGCAGGTCAGGGCTGGGCAGAGCAGGGCAGGGCAGAGCAGGGCAGGGCAGGTCTTGGCAAGGCAGAGCAGTGTAGGTCAGGAAGGGCAGGTCAGGGCAAACAGGCAAGGCAGGGCAATGCAAGGCAAGGCAATGCAAGGCAAGGTAAGGCAAGGAAAGTCAAGGCAGAGCACGACTGGGCAGAGCAGGGCAGGGCAATGCACGGCTAGGCATGTCAGGGCAGTTCAAGGCAGGACAAAGCAAGGCATGTCAAGGCAAGGCAGGGCAGGGTAGGTCAATTGCAGGCCAGGGAAGGGCAGGGCAGGGCAGTGCTGGGAAGGCAGGGCAAGGCAAGGCGTGGTTAGGAAAGGCAAGGCGTGGCTAGGTAAGTCAAGGTGAGGCTAGGCAAGGCAAGGCAAGGCGTGGCTAGAGAAGGCAAGGCAAGACGTGACTAGGCAAGGAAAGTCAAAGCAAGGCAAGGCAAGGCAGGGCAAGGAAGGGCAAAGCAGGGCAAGGCAAGGCAAAGTAAGGCAAGGCAAGGCAAATCAAGGGAAGGCAAGGCAAGGCAAGGCAAGGTAAGGAAAGACAATCAGAGCAGCACATTGCAGGACAATGCAGGGAAGGGCACGGCAGGGCAGAGCAGGGCAGGATAGAGCAGGGCAGGGCAAGGCAGAGCAAGGCAAGGTAAGGAAAGGAAAGGCAATTCAAAACATTGCAAGGCAAGATAAGGCAAGGCAATGTAAGGCAAGGCAAGGCAGGGCAGGCAGGAAAGGGCAAAGCAGGGCTTTGTAGGTCAGGGCAGGTCAGGGCAGTACATGGAAGGGCAGGGCTGGGCAGGGCATTGTAGGTCAGGGCAGGTCAGGTCAGGGCATGGCAGGGCAGGGCTGGGCAAGGCAAGACAAGGCATTCCAAGGTAGGCCATGAGAAGGCAAGGCAGGGCAGGGGAGTGTGGGCGGAGCAAGGCAGGGCAAGGCAAGGCAAGGCAAGGCAAGGCAAAGAAAGGAAAGGCAAGGCAGGGCAGCACAGGGAAGGTCAATTCAGGGGAGGTCAGGGCAGGGCAGGTCAGAGGAGGGCAGAGTAAGGCCAAGCAGAACAAGTTAGGACAAGGCCACGCCTTGCCTTGCATTTCTTTGCCTTGCCCTGCGCTGCAATCCCTGCCCTGTCCTACCCTGCCCTGCCCTGCCTTGTCTAACTCTTCTTTGCCCTAACTTGCCCAGACCTACTCTGCACTGAGCTGCATTGCCTTGCCCTGCCTTACCCTGCCCTGCCTTGTCTTGCCCTGCCTTGCCTTGCCCTGCCTTGCCCTGACCCGCTCTGCTTTGTCTTGCCTTGCCTTGCCCTGCCTTGCTCTGCCTTCCCTGCTTTATCTTACATTGCCCTGCCCTGTCTTACATTGCCCTGCCCTGTATTACATTGCCCTGCCCTGCCCTGCCCTCCCCTACCCTGATCTAACCTGCCTTTCCCAGCCTTGCCTTTCCCTGCCTTATCCTGCCTTATCCTGCCCTGTCCTGCCATGCCGTGCCCTGCCGTGCCCTGCCCTGACTTGCCTTGCCTGCACTGATCTGCTTGTACTGCCTTGCTTTGGCCTACCTTGCCCTTCCCTGCTCTGCCCTGCCTTCCCTTTCCTTTCTATGCCTCGACTTGCCTTGTCTTACCATGCCTTACCTTGCCCTGCCTTGCCTAGACTTGCCCTGCCCTGCCATGCATTGGCCTGCCTTAAACTGCTTTGCCTTGCCTTGCCTTGCATAGACTTTCCCTGCCCTGCCATGCTCTGCCCTAAACTGCCCTGCATTGCCTTGCCTTGCCTAGACTTGCCCTGCCCTGCCCTGAACTGCCATCCCTTGCTTTGCCATGCTTTGACTTGACTTGTCTTACCATGCCTTGCCTTGTCCTGCTTTGCTCTGCCCTGCCAGGCCTTGCCATGCCTTGCCCTGCCCTACCCTGCCTCGCCTTGCCTTGTCTTGCTCTGCCTTGCTTTGCCCTGTCCTGGCCTGCCCTTCCCTGCCTTGCTCTGCCCTGCCCTTCCCTGCTCTGATTTTCCTTGCCTTGACTTGCCTCGCCTTGCCCTGCCATGGCCAGCCTTGACCTGACTTCCCTTCCTTGCCCTGTCGTGCTTTGCCGTGCCCTGTCTTGACCTGCACTGTCCTGCCCTTCGCTGCCCTGTCCTGCCTTGCTCTGCCCTGCCCTACCCTGCTCTGATTTTCCTTGCCTTGACTTGCCTCGCCTTGCTCTTTCATGCCCAGCCTTGCCCTGACTTCCCTTCCTTGCCCTGCCGTGCCCTGCCCTGCCCTGCTCTGCCTTGTTTTGTCGTTCCCTGCCTTGATTTACCCTGCCCTGCCCTGAATTTTCTTACTCTGCCCTGCCCTGTCCTGCTCTGTTCTCCCCTGCCTTGCCCTTCCCTGCCTTGCCTTGTCTTGCCTAGCCTTGCCTTGCCTTTCCTTGCCAGGCAGCGCCCTGCATTTCCCTGCCCTGCCCTGCCCTGCCCTTCCTTGGTCTGCCTTGCCTTGCTATATCTGCACGCCGATGTACGTTGATACAGAATTGAGAGCTTTTCATAGCTGAAAACAAGAAAAATGACAACACACTAATTTGCCTGTATCTTAAATAATATTGAACGGAAAAAAGTTTTAATTAAAAGAAATGTATATCTAAACCTAATGTATATGTTTATAAAAATTGTTAACATTTCCCGTCAACATTATGAAACACCATTTCTTACAGTTTTTGGACTACCTGAAATATTCGGGTGGACTAATTTATTGAATTTTGCGTTCTGAGCTATAACCATAAAATACTCTTTGTATTTTTATTTTTGTTTCTAATTTTGAAAGGATAACATTGTTCGAGGTATATCATTATTGATTT
Organism: Zootermopsis nevadensis; assembly: GCF_977971745.1. Lineage (NCBI taxonomy): Eukaryota > Metazoa > Arthropoda > Insecta > Blattodea > Termopsidae > Zootermopsis > Zootermopsis nevadensis. Next base: position 15,929,195 of record NW_028259139.1, on the reverse strand, counting down.
CCTCAAATGAATAGTGTTTTAATTTAAAAGATGTATATGATAAGACGACATGAAACAACCAACAAATCCTAAGTCTCTCTGTAAATATCATATATAATAACACAAATCTTTGTAGTTGCTATAGACCCTCACATAGTATGTTATAGCAGTAGGCCGATGTTCGTTGTCACAGAATTGTGTCATATTCACAGTTGAAAACGCAAGATATGATTACACAATATCTATCTGTTACGTAAATAATATTATTCGGACAAAAGTGCTACTTTAAAGGAATGAATATTTATCTTAAATATACATGTTTATGAAAATTGGAAACATTTCCCTTCAACTTTATGAACCACTACTTCTAACAGTTTTTTACGACCTGTAATATACGGATGTTCTAATGCTTTCATATGTTAATTCTGAACTGTGTGCCACTAAAAACTATTTGTATTTTAAAGTTTGAATGTAATTTTGAAGGGATAACATTGTTAGAGAAACATCATATTTTATTACCCAAAAGAATACTTCTTCTAATATAAAATATATATATGTTAAGACGTCTCCAAACAAACATCAAAACTCAAATTAGTCTTTAAATTTCATTGCATCGTATATAATCACACATATCTTTATTACTTCGATATTCTTAAAAATACTATGTGATTGCTGTGCGCCGATGGTCGTTGATACATAATTGTGTGCCAATCAGACCTTAAAACTTATAATATGTTAACACAACATTTTCCCTGTAACTTAAACAATATTAATCGAACTAAGTGCTACTTTAAACCATTGAATATCTATTTCGTAACAATTCCCTTCAACTTCATGAACTAACATTTCTGACAATTTTTGGACGACATGTTATGTACGAAAGACAAATGTTTTTAATTTTGTGTACTGAGCCGTGTGTCAATAAATACTGTTTGTATTTTCACGTTTGTATGTATCTTTGAAAGGATGAATATGTTCGAAGATCTTCATGCATTATTTACTTAAAATAATAATGTTTTTATATAAGACATTTATGTGATAAGTCGTCTTCAAACAATCGTCAAAACTCAAGTCTGTCTGTAGATAACATTGCAACGTATATATATTCACACACATTTTTGTAACTGCGATTATCCTCGTCGATGTCTGTGGTCGCTGCACGCCGATTTTCTTTGATACAGAATTGTGTACTTTTAAGATCTCAAAACGCATAATATAACTTCACACTAACCGGTGTGTAACTTAAAAAATATTAATCGTACAAATGTGCTACTTTAAAATAATGAATATCTAATTCTAATGTACACGTTCATTATAATTTGAAACATTTCCCAACAAATTTATAATCCACCACTTTTTAACCGTTTTTGGGGATCTTGTGATTTAAGGGTGGTCTTAAAAATAAAATTTTGCATTCTAATCTGTGTGCCACTAAATACTGTATGTATTTTTACGTTTACATGTTTTTTAAAAAGGATTACTTGTTAGACGTACATCATGCTTAATTACCTCAAATGAAAAGTGTTTTTAATATAAAACATCGCAGGAACAAAGATTTATGTGAATATACACGATGCATTGTAATTTACAGATAGACTTACGTAAGACGGTTGTAAGAATTCGTCTTATCGTATTGATGTTTTATATTAAAAAAACTAATCATTTAAGGTAAAGAAGCATGATGTACCTTTAACAATGTAATCCTTTCAAGATTACATACAAACGTTAAAATACAAACAGTATTTTGTTTACACAGCTCAGAACAAAAAATTCAAAACCTTAGTCCACCAGTATATTTCAGATCTTCCAAAAACTGTCAGAAATGGTGTTTCGTAATGTTGACGGGAAATGTTTCCAATTTTTATAAACATATACATTTGAGTTAGATATTCATTTCTTTCAAGTAAACCGTTTATCCGTTTAATATTATTTAAATTACAGGCAAATTAGAGTATTGTTATGTTTCCCTTATCATATTAATCCCTTATATAAAAACACTATTCTTTAAGGAAATCATGCATGATATACTTTGAACATCGTCATCCTTTCAAATTAACGTAAAAAACTTTAAAATATAAACAGTATTTATTTTCACACGTCTCAATCCGCAAAATTCAAAACATTAGTCTACCCTTACTTAACACGTCGTCCAAAAATTTCCTCAAATGGTGGTTCATAAAGTTGAAGGGAATTGTTTCGAATTATAATAAACATATACGTTAGGTTTAGATATTCAATGGTTAAAAGTAGCACATTTTCCGTTTAATATTATGTAAGTTACATGCAGATTAGTGTGTTGTTATATTATGTCTTGAATTGCCTTGCTTTGGCTTGCCTTGTCATGACTTGACTTCCCTTGCCTTGCCTTGCTTTCTTTTGCCGCACCTAAAATTTCCTTGCATTGTTTTCCTATGCCTTGCCGTGCCTTGCCTTGCCTAACATAGCCTTGCCTTGGCTTGCCTTCACATGCCATGATTTGAATTACATTACGTTACCTTACATTACATGACATTGCAAGACATGCAAGGCAAGTCAAGTCAAGGCAAGGCAAGTCAAGGCAGGGCAAGGCAGGGCAAGGCAAGGAAAAGCAAGGCGGGGCAAGGAAGGGCAATGAAAGACAAATCAATGCAAGTCAAGGCAAGGCAAGGCAAAGAAAGGCAGAGCAGGGCACGGCGGGGCAGGGCAGTGCAGGGCCGGGCAGGGCTGGAAAGGGCAAAGCATGGCAAGGCAAGGCAGGGCGTGGTAGGATAGGGCAGGTCAAAGCAGGGCAAGTCAAGGCAAGGCAAGTCAAGTAACACAAGGCACGGCAAGACTGTGCATGGTAGGGCAGGGCAGAGCAGGGCATGGCGGAGCAGGGCAGAGCAGGGCAGGGCAGGGCAGTTCAGGGCAAGACAGGGCAAGGCAAGACAAGGAATGGTAGGCCAAAACAATGCAGGGCAGGATAGTGCAGAGCGGTGCAGGGCAGGGCAAGACAAAGAGAGGCATTCAAGGCAAGGCGGGGCAAGGAAGGGCAATGCAATGCAAGGCAATGCATGTCAAGGCAAGGCAAGGCGAGGCAAAGCAAGGCAGGGCAGGGCACGGCGAGGCGGGGCAGTGCAGGGCGCGTCAGGGCAGGGCAGGGCATGAAAGGCAAGGCAAGCGTGGCAGGCCAGGGCAGGACAAGGCAGGGCAAGGCAGGGCAAGGCAAGTTAAGGCAATGCAAGGTAGGGCATGGCAGGGCAGGGCAAGGCATTGCAAGGCAGTGCAAGGCAGTGCAAGGCAAAGCAAGGCTTGGCGGGGCAGGGCAGCACAGGGCGTGGCTAGGCAAGCCAAGTCAAAGCAAGACGTGACTAAGCAAGGCAAATCAAAGCAAAGCAATGCAATCAAGGCAAGGCAAATCAACACGTAGCTAGTAAAGGCAAGGCAAGTTGTGGCTAGGAAAGGGAAGGCGTGACTAGGCAAGACAAAGCAAGGCGTGGCTAGGCAAAGCAAGGCATGGCTAGGCAAGGCAAGGAGAGACTAGGCAAGGCAAGGCAAGGCAAAGCAAGGCAAGGCAAAGCAAGGCAATTCAAGACAGGGCAGGGCAAGGCACAGCAAGGCAGGGCAAGGCAGTGCAAGGCAAGGCAAGGCTTGGTGGGGCAGGGCAGCACAGGGCGTGGCTAGGCAAGGAAAGGCAAGGCAAGGCGTGGCTAAGCAAGGCAAATCAAGGGAAAGCATGGCAAGCAGTGCAAGGCAGGGCAAGACAAGGCAAGGCAAGGCAAGGCAAGACAAAGCAAGCCGTGGCTAGGCAAGGCAAAGAAAAGTGTGGCTAGGCAAGAGAAGGCGTGACTAGGCAAGACAAGGCAAGGCGTGGCTAGGCAAAGCAAGGCGTGGCTAGGCAAGGCAAGGAGAGGCTAGGCAAGGTAAGGCAAGGCAAGGCGTGGCTAGGCAAGGCAAAACAAGGCAGGGCAGGGTAGGGTTGGACAAATCAGGGCAAGGCAATTCAGAGCAGTTCATGGCAGGGCAGTGTAGGTCAGTGCAGGGCAGGGCATGGCAGTGCAAAGCAAGGTAAGGCAAGGTATGCCATTGCAAGACAAGGCAAGGCAGGGGAATGTGGGACGGAGCAAGGCATTGCAAGACATAGAGAGGCAAGACAAGGAAAGGCAAGGAAGTTCAAGGAAGGGCAATGCAAGACAAGGCAATGCAAGGCAAGTCAAGGCAAGGCAAGGCAAGGCAAGGCAGGGCAGGGCAAGGCAATGGAAGGCAAGGCAAGGCGTGGCTAGGAAAGACAAGTCAAGGCAAGGCGTTTTTAGGCAAAACAAGGCCCTACTAGGCAAGACAAGGAAAGGCTTGGCTAGGCAAGGCAAGGCGTGGCTAAGCAAGGCAAGGCGTAGCTAGGCAAGGCATGGCTAGGTAAGCAAGGAGAGTCTAGGCAAGGCAAGGCAAGGCAAAATAGAAAGGAAAGGCTAGGCAGAGCAGCACAGGGCAGGGCAGGGCAGAGCAGGGCAGAGTAAGGCAGAGCAGGTCTATGTAGAGCAAGGCCACGCATTGCCTTGCCTTTCTTTGCCTTGCCTTGCGCTGCAATCCCTGCCAACCTATCCTGCCCTGCCCTGCACAGAGCTGCATTGCCTTGTCCTGCCTTGCCCTGCCCTGCCTTGCCTTGCTCTGCCTTGCCCTGACCTGCTCTGCCTTGTCTTGCCTTGCCTTGCCCTGCCTTGCTCTACCTTCCCTGCTTTAACTTACAGTGCCCTGCCCTGTCCTACATTGCCCTGCCCTGTCCTACATTGCCCTGCCCTTCCCTGCCCTCCCCTGACCTGATCTAACCTGCTCTTCCCTGCCTTGCCTTGCCCTACCCTATGCTGCCCTGCCGTGCCCTGTCCTACATTGCCCTGCCCTTACCTGCCCTCCCCTGACCTGATCTAACCTGCTCTTCCCTGCCTTGCCTTACCCTGCCCTATCCTGCCCTGCCGTGCCCTGTCCTGCCTTGCGTTGCCTGCCTTGCTCTGCCCTGCCCTGCCCTGCTCTGATTTTCCTTGCCTTGACTTGCCTCGCCTTGCCCTGCCATGCCCAGCCTTGCCCTGATTTCCCTTCCTTGCCCTGCCGTGCCCTGTCCTGACCTGCGCTGCCCTGCCCTTCCCTGCTCTCCCTTGGCCTTGCTCTGCCCTACCTTGCACTGCCTTGCCTTACCCTGCACTGCCCTGCCCTGCCCCGCCCAGTCTTACATTGCACTGACCTGCCCAGCCCAGCCCTGCTCTGCCTTGCCTACCCTGCTTTGCCTTGTCTTGCCTTGCCTTTCTGTGCCTTGCCTTGCCCTTCCATGCCTTGCTCTGCCTTGCCTTGCCGTGCCTTGCCTTGCCCTGCCCTAAAATGCCTTGCTCTGCCCTGCTCTGCCTTGATTTGTCGTGCCCTGCCTTGCAAAGACTTGACCTGCCTTGTCTTAACCTGTCCTACCCTGCCTTATCTTACTCTGCCCTGTCCTGCCCTGCCCTCATCTGCCCTGCCCTGCCCTGTCCTGCTCTGCTCTCCCCTGCCTTCCCCTTCACTGCTTTGCCTAGCCTTGGCTTGCCTTGCCTTGCTTTGCCGTGCCTTGTATTGCCTTGCCTTGCTTTGCCTTGCCTAGATTTGCCTTGCCTTGCCTTTCCCTGCCAGGCAGCGCCCTGCATTTCCCTGCCCTGCCCTGCCCTTCCTTGGTCTGCCTAGCCTTGCTGTATCTGCACGCCAATGTACGTTGATACAAATTGTGAGCTTTTTAGACCTGAAAACCAGTAAAATGACAACACACTAATTTGTCTTTAACTTAAATAATATTAAACGGAGAAAAGTTTTACTTAAAATAAATGTATATCTAACCCTAATGTATATGTTTATAAAAATTGGAAACATTTCCCGTAAACATTATGAAACACCATTTCCGAAAATTTTTGGACGACCTGAAAAATCGGGTGGACTGTTTTGAATTTTGCGTTCTGAGTAGTGTCCACAAAACACTGATTGTATTTTAAAGTTTAAATATAATTTTAAAAGAATATCTTTGTTCGAGGTACGTCATTTTTATTAATTTAAAAGAATAACGTTTTTAATATAAAATATGTATATTATAAGACGTCTTCAAACAAACATCAAAACTCAAATTAGTCTGTAAATTTCAATGTATCATAAATAATCACACATATCTTTGTAACAGCTATATTCTCCAACGTAACATGTGGTCGCAGTGTTGCCTTGTTCGTTGATTCAGAATTGAGAGCTTTTCATAGCTGAAAACGAGAAAAATGACAACACACTAATTTGCCTGTAACTTAAATAATATTAAACGGAAAAAAGTTTTAATTAAAAGAAATGTATATCTAACTTTAATGTATATGTTTATAAAAATTGTTAACATTTCCCGTCAACATTATGAAACACCATTTCTGACAGTTTTTGGACTACCTGAAACATTCGGGTTAACTAATGTATTGAATTTTGCGTTCTGAGCTATAACCATAAAATACTCTTTGTATTTTTATTTTTGTTTCTAATTTTGAAAGGATAACATTTTTCGAAGTATATCATCCTTGATTTGCTCAAATGAATAGTGTTTTAATATAAAACATGTATATGATAAGACGACTTGAAACAACCAACAAATCCTAAGTCTCTCTGTAAATATCATATATAATAACACAAATCTTTGTAGTTGCTATAGACCCTCACATACTATGTTATAGCAGTAGGCCGATGTTCGTTGTCACAGAATTGTGTCATATTCACAGTTGAAAACGCAAGTTATGATATCACAATATCTACCTGTTACTTAAATAATATTATTCGGATAAAAGTGCTACTTTAAAGGAATGAATATTTATCTTAAATATACATGTTTATGATAATTGGAAACATTTCCCTTCAACTTTATGAATCACTACTTCTAACAGTTTTTTACGACCTGTAATATACGGATGTTCTAATGTTTTCATTTGTGAATTCTGAACTGTGTGCCACTAAAAACTGTTTGTATTTTAACGTTTGTATGTAATTTTGAAAGGATAACATTGTTAGAGGAACATATTTTATTACCTCAAAAGAATACTGTTTCTAATATAAAATATATATATGATAAGACGTCTCCAAACAAACATCAAAACTCAAATTAGTCTTTAAATTTCATTGCATCGTATATAATCACACATATCTTTATTACTTCGATATTCCTCAAAATACTATGTGATTGTGTGCGCCGATGGTCGTTGATACAGAATTATGTGCCAATCAGACCTTAAAACACATAATATGTTAACAAAAACATTCTCCCTGTAACTTAAACAATAGTAATCGAACATAAGTGCTACTTTAAACCATTGACTATCTAGTTCGAAACAATTTTTTTCAATTTTCTGAACTACCATTTCTGACAATTTTTGGACGACCTGTAATGTACGAAAGACAAATGTTTTGAATTTTGCGTACTGAGCAGTGTGTCAACAAATACTGTTTGTATTTTCACGTTTGTACGTAACTTTGAAAGGATGAAGAAGTTCGAAGGTCATCATGCATTATTTACTTAAAGAATAATGTTTTTTATATAAGACATTTATGTGATAAGTCGTTTTCAGACAACCTTAAAAACTCAAGTCTGTCTGTAATTAGCATTGCATCATATATATTTATACACATCTTTGTAACTGCGATTATCCTCGTCGCTCTTGTGGTCGCTGCACGCCGATGTTCGTTGATACTGAATTATGAGCTATTCAGAGCTTAAACGCATAATATGTTAACACAACATTCTCCCTGTAACTTAAACAATATTAATCGAACATAAGTGCTACTTTAAACCATTGACTATCCAACCCTAACGTATATGTTTATATTATTTCGAAACAATTCCCTTCAACTTCATGAACTAACATTTCTGACAATTTTTGGACGACCTGTTATGTACGAAAGACAAATGTTTTTAATTTTGTGTACTGAGCCGTGTGTCAATAAATACTGTTTGTATTTTCACATTTGTATGTATCTTTGAAAGGATGTTCGAAGATCATCATGCATTATTTACTTAAAATATTAATGTTTTTTATATAAGACATTTATGTGATAAGTCGTCTTCAAACAACCGTCAAAACTCAAGTCTGCCTGTAGATAACATTGCAACGTATATATTCACACACAACTTTGTAACTGCGATTATCATCGTCGATGTCTTTGGTCGCTGCACGCCGATGTTCGTTGATTCAGAATTGTTTACTTTTAAGAGCTCAAAACGCCTAATATAACTTCACTCTAACCGGCGTGTAACTTAAATAATATTAATCGGACAAATGTGCTATTTTAAAATAATGAATATCCAATCCTAATTTACACGTTTATTATATTTTGAAACATTTCCCAACAAATTTAAGAACCATCACTTTTTATCCGTTTTTAAGAGTCTTGTGATTTACGGATGGTATTAAAAATTGAATTTTGCATTCTAATCTGTGTGCCACTAAATACTGTATGTATTTTTACGTTTGTATGTATTTTAAAAAGGATTACTTTGTTCTACGTACACCATGCTTCATTACCTCAAATGATTAGTGTTTTTAATATAAAACATTTATACGATAAGACGACTTCATACAAACATCAAAACCTAAGTCTGTCTGTAAATTATATTGCATCCTATATATTCACATAAATCTATGTTGCTGCGATAGACCCTTACATACTATGTAGTGGCTGGAAGCCGATGTTTGATGATACAGAATTGTGTGCTGTACAGACAGAGCTGAAAACGATTAATATTACTACACACTAAGCTGCCTGTATCTGAAATAATATTAATCGGACATAAGTAGTATTGTGAAGCAATGAATATCTAACCGTAATGTATATGTTTATAATAATAGGAACATTTCCCTTCAATTTTAACTACCTCCATTTCTGACAGTTTTTGTACGTCCTGTAAAGTGCGGTTGGACTAATGAATAGATTTTTGCTTTCTGAGCTATAACCATAAAATACTCTTTGTATTTTTATTTTTGTATGTAATTTTGAAAAGATAACATTGTTCGAGGTATATCATCCTTGATTTGCTCAAATGAATAGTGTTTTAATATAAAACTTGTATATGATAATACGACTTGAAACAACCAACATATCCTAAGACTCTATGTAATATCAAATATAATAACACAAATCTTTGTAGTTGCTATAGACCCTCACATACTATGTTATAGCAGTAGGCCGATGTTCGTTGTCACAGAATTGTGTCATATTCACAGTTGAAAACGCAAGATATGATAACACAATATCTACCTGTTACTTAAATAATATTAATCGGACAAATGTGCTACTTTAAAATAATGAATATCTAATCCTAATGTACACGTTTATTATAATTTGAAACATTTCCCAACAAATTTATGAACCACCTTTTTTTAACCGTTTTTGGGGCTCTTGTGATTTAAGGGTGGTCTTAAAAATTGAATTTTGCATTCTAATCTGTGTGCCACTAAATACTGTATGGATTTTTACGTTTGTATGTATTTTAAAAAGGATTACTTTGTTCGACGTACATCATGCTTAATTACCTCAAATGAAAAGTGTTTTTAATATAAAACATCACAGAAACAAAGATATATATGAATATATACGATGCAATGTAATTTACAGACAGACTTACGTAAGATGGTTGTATGAAGTCGTCTTATCGTATTGATGTATTATATTAAAAACACTAATCATTTAAGGTAAAGAAGCATGATGTACCTTGAACAATGTAATCCTTTCAAGATAACATACAAACGTTAAAATACAAACAGTATTTTGTGGACACAGCTCAGAACGAAAAATTCAAAACATTAGTTCACCAGTATATTTCAGATTTTCCAAAAACTGTCAGAAATGATGTTTCGTAATGTCGACGGGAAATGTTTCCAATTTTTATAAACATATACATTAGGGTTAGATATTCATTTCTTTCAAGTAAACCGTTTATCCGTTTAATATTATTTAAGTTACAGGCAAATTAGTGTGTTGTTATTTTTCCCTTTTTCAGATCTGAAAAAGCTCACAATTCTGCATCAATGAACATCGCCGCACAGCGACCATATGTTACGTTGAAGAATATCGCAGTTACAAAGATATGTGTGAATATATACCATGCAATTTTATTTACAGACCGACATAGGATTTGATAGTTGTTAGAAGACGTCTGATCATATACATGTTTTAAATTAAAAACACTATTCTTTTGAGATGATCAATTATGATATACCTCGAATACAGTTTTCCTTTCAAAATTACGTACAAACGTTAAAATACAAACAATATTGGCGTGCAGCTATCACAGACTTCGACGAGGATTATCGAAGTTACAAAGATGAGTGTGAATATATACAATGCAATGTAGTCTAGAGACAGACATGAGTTTTGACGGTTGTTTTAAGAAGTCATATCATATTAATCCCTTTTATATAAAACACTATTCTTTAAGGAAATCATGCATGATATTCTTTGAACATCGTCATCCTTTCAAATGAACGTACAAACTTTAAAATATAAACAGTATTTATTGTCACACGACTCAGTACGCAAAATTCAAAACATTAGTCTACCCTTACATAACACAACGTCCAAAAATTGCCTCAAATGGTGGTTCATAAAGTTGAAGGGAATTGTTTCGAATTATTATAAACATATACGTTAGGTTTTAGATATTCAATGGTTAAAAGTAGCACTTTTGTCCGTTTAATATTATGTAAGTTACATGCAATTTTGTGTGTTGTTATATTATGTCTTGAATTACCTTGCCTTGGCTTGCCTTACCTTGCCTTGACTTGCCTTACCTTGCCTTCTTTTGCCGCTACTAAAATTTCCTTGCATTGCCTTCCCTTGCCTTGCCGTGCCTGGCCTTGCCTAACAATGCCTTGCCTTGCCTTGCCTTGCCTTTATTTGCCTTCACATGCCTTGATTTGCCTTACATTACATCACCTTACTTTACCTTACATTACATTACATTGCAAGACAAGCAAGGCAAGTCAAGGCAAGGCAAGGCAAGGCAAGTCAAGGCAGAGCAAGGCAGGGCAAAGCAGGCAAGGCAAGGCAAGGCAAGGCGTGGCTAGGCAAGGCAAGGCGTGACTAGGCAAGTCAAGGCAAGGCGTGGCTATGCAAGGTAAGACGTGGCTAGGCTAGGCAAGGCGTAGCTAGGCAAGGCAATTCGTGGCTAGGCAAGGTGTGGTTAGGAAATCCAAGTCGTGGCTAGGCAAGGCAAGGCGTGGTTAGGAAAGGCAAGGCGTGGCTATGTAAGGCAAGGAGAGGCTAGGAAGACAAGGCAAGGCGTAACTAGACAAGTCAAGTCTAGGCGTGGGTAAGCAAGGCAAGGCAAGGCGTGGCTAAGCAATGCAAGGCAAGACAATGCAAGGCAAGACAAGGCAAGGCAACGCAATGCAAGGCAAGGCAAGGCAAGGCTAGGTAATTCAAGGCAAGGCAAGGCAAGTCTAGGCAAGGCAACGCAACTCAAGGCTAGGCAAGGCAAGGCAAGACAAGGCAATGCAAGGAAAGACAAGGCAAGGCAAGGCGTGGCTAGGCAAGGCAAGGAGAGGCTAGGCAAGGCAAGGCAAGGCGTGACTAGACAAAGCTAGGCAAGGCGTGGCTAGGCAAGAAAGGCAAAGCGTTGCTAGGCAAGGCAGGGCAAGTCAGGGCAGGGCAGGGCAATGCAAGGCAAGGCAAGGCAGACCAAGGCAACTCAAGGCAGGGCAGGAAAGGGCAAGGCAGGGCAAGGCAGGGCAAGGCAAGGCAAGGCAGGTCAGGGCAGGGCAAGACTCGGCTAACGAAGGCAAGTTGTGGCTAGGCAAGGCAAGGCGGGGCTAGGCAAGGCAAGGCAAGGCAAGGCGTGGCTAGGCAAGGAAAGGAAAGGTGTGGCTAGACAATTCAAGGCGTGGATAGGCAAGGCAAGGCGTGGCTAGGCAAGGCAAGGCGTGGCTAGGCAAGGAAAGGCGTGGCAATGCAAGGCAAGGCAGGGCAAGGCATGGCAGGGCAGGGCATGGCAGTGCAGGGCAATTCATTGCAAGGCAGAGCGAGGCAGGGCAGGGCATGACAGGGCAGTTTAGGTCAGGGCAGGCCAGGGCAGGGCAAGGCAATACGTGGCTAGGAAAGGCTATGCGTGGCTAGGCAAGGCAAGGCGTGGTTACGAAAGGCAAGGCGTGGTTAGGAAAGGCAAGGCGTGGCTAGGTAATCAAGGTGAGGCTACGCATGGCAAGGCAAGGGAGGGCAAATCAAGGCAAGGCAGGGCAGGGCAGGAAAGGGCAAGGAAGGCAGGGCAGGGCAGGGCAGGAAAGGGCAAGGAAGGCAGGGCAGGCCAAGGTAAGGCACGTAAGGCAAAGGCAAGGCAAGGCAAGGCAGGGGAGTGCAGTTCAGGGAAAGGCTGGGCAAGGCAGGGCAAGGCATGGAAAGGCAGAGGAAGGCATGGCAAGGCAAGGCAAGTTGTGGCTAGGCTAGGCAAGGCGTGGCTAGGCAAGACAAGGCGTGGCTAGGCAAGGCAAGGCAAGTTAAGGCAAGGCGTGGCTAGGCAAGGCAAGGTGTGGCTAGACACGGCAAGTCGTCGCTAGGTAAGGCAAGGCGTGGTTAGGCAAGGGTAGGCGTGACTAGGCAAGGAAAGGCGTGGCTCGGCAAGGCAAGTCGTCGCTAGGTAAGGCAAGGCGTGCCTAGGCAAGGCTAGGCATGGTTAGGCAAGGCAAATCAAGGCAAGGCAGGGCAAGGCATGGCAAGGCAGGGCAAGGCAGGTCAAGGTAGGGCAAGGCAGGGCAAGACAAGGCAAAGCAAGGCAAGGCGTGGCTAGGCAAGGCAAGGGAATTCGTGGCTAGGAAAGTTAAGGCTTGACTCGGCAAGACAAGGCAAGGCAAGGCGTGGCTAGGAAATGCAAATCGTGGCTAGGCAAGGCAAGGCGTGGATAGGAAAGGCAAGGCTTGGCTAGGAAAGGCAAGGAGATGCAGGGCAAGGCAAGTCGTGGCTAGACAAGGCAAGGCAAGCCGTGGCTAGGCAAGGAAGGCAAGGCTTTTTTAGGCAAGGCAAGGCAAGGCAGGGCAAGGCAGGGCAAGGCAGGGCAAGGCAGGGCAAGGCAGGGCAATGCAGGCAAGGCAGAGCAGGGCAGGGCAGGGGAGGGCAGGGCGGGACAGGGCAGGAAAAGGCAGGGCAAGGCAAGGCAAGGCAAAATAAGGCAAGGCAGGGCAGTGCAGGGTAGGGCAAATCAGGGCAAGGCAAAGCAAGGCAAAGCAAGGAAGGGCAGGGCACGGCTTGGCAGGGCAGTGCAGGGTACGGCAGGGCAGGGCAGGGCAGTGTAGGTCAGGGCAGGGCAAAGCAGAGCATGGCAGGGCAGGGCAGGTCAAGGCAGGGCAGTGAAGATCAGGGCAGGGGAGTGCAGGGCAGTGCAGGGCAAGCAGGGCAATTCAGGTCCAGGCATGGCAAAACAGGTCAGGGCAGGGCAGGGCAGGTCAGGGCAGGAAATGTCAGGGAAGGGCAGGGAAGGCAGGGTAAGGCAAGGCAAAGCAAGGAAGGCAAAGGCAATGCAAGGCAGGGGAGTGCAAAACAGGGCAAGGCAGGGCAAGGCAGGGCAAGTCAGGGAAAGACAGGGCAAGGCAAGGCAAGGCAAGGCAAGTTGTGGCTAGGCAAGGCAAGGAGTGGCTAGGCAAGGTAAGGCGTGGCTAGACAAGGCAAGGCGTGGTTAGGCAAGGCTAGGCATGGCTAGGCAAGGCAATTCAAGGCAACGAAGCTCAAGGCAGGGCAAAGCAGGGCAAGGCAGGGCAAGGCAAGGCAAGGCAAGGCAAGGCAAGGCGTGGCTAGGCAAGGGAAGGGAAGTCGTGGCTATTCAAGGCAAGGCTTGACTCGGCAAGACAAGGCAAGGAAAGGCGTGGGTAGGAAAGGCGAGGGTAGGAACGCCAAGGCGTGGCTAGGCAAAGCAAGCCGTGGATAGGAAAGGCAAGGAGAGGCTAGGCAAGGCAAGGCAAGTCGTGGCTAGACAATTCAAGGCAAGGCGTGGTTAGGCAAGGAATGCAAGTATTTTCTAGTCAAGGAAAGGCATGGGAAGGCAGGGCAAGGCAGGGCAAGGCAGAGCAGGGCAGGGCAATGCAAGGCAAGGCAAGGCAGGCCAAGGCATGTCAAGGCAGGGCAGGGGAGGTCAGGGCGGAACAGGGAGGAAAAGGCAGAGAGAAGTCAAGGCAAGGCAGAGCTGGGGAGAGCAGGACGGTTAGGCAGGGCAGTGCATTGCAAAGCGGCAAGGCAAGACAAAAAAAGAAAGGCAAGGCAAGGCAAGGCAGGTCAAGGTAAGTCAAGGCATGGCAAGGCAAGGCAAGGCAAGGCAAGGCAAGGCAAGTCAAGGCCTGTCAAGGCAAGGCAAGGAAAGGCAAGGCAGGGCAGAGCAGGGTATGGCAGTGCAGGGCAGCGCATTGCAAGGCAGGGCAAAGCAGGGCAGAACAGTTTAGGTCAGGGCAGGGCAGGGCAGGCCAGGGCAGGGCAGGGCAGGGCTAGGCAGGCAGGGCAAGGCAAGGCAGGGCAGGGCAAGGCAAGGCAAGGTAGTCCATGGCAAGGGAAGGCAGGGCAGAGTAGTTCAGGGCGGAGCAAGGCAGGGCAAGAAAAAGAGAGGCAAGGAAAGGCAAGCCAAAGGAGATCAAGAAACGGCATTGCAAAGCAAAATATTGCAATTCAAGGCAAGGCAAGGCAAGACAAGGCAAGGCAATGCAAGGCAAAGCAGGGAAGGGCAGAGCAGGGCAGGGCAGGGCAAGGCAGGGCAGTGTAGGTCAGGTCAGGGCAGGGCAGGGCAGGACAAGGCATGACAGTGTATGTCAGGGCAGGGGATTGTAGGGCAGGGAAGGGCAAGGCAGAGCAATTTAGGGCAAATCATGGCAAGGTAGGTCAGGGCAGATCAAGGCAAGGCGTGGCTAGGAAAGACAATGCGTGGCAAGGCAAGGCGTGGTTAGGAAAGGCAAGGCGTGGCTAGGTAAGGCAAGGTGAGGCTACGCAAGGCAAGTCAAGGCAAGGCAGGGCAGGGCAGGGCAAAGCAGGGAAAGGCAAGGCAAGGCAAGGAAAGGAAAGGAAAGGCAAGGCAGGGCAGCACAGGGCAGGGCAAGGCAAGGCAAGGCAGGGAACGGCAGGGCAGGCCACGGCAGTGTAGGTCAGGGCAGGGCAAGGCAAATCAGGGTAAGGCAAGTTAAGGCAAGTTATGCTATGGCAAGGCAAGGCAGGGCAGGGGAGTGTGGGGCGGAGCAAGGCAAGGCAAGGAACGTGCAAGGAAGGGCAATGCAAGGCAAGGCAATGCAAGGCAAGGCAAGGCAAGGCAAGGCAAGGCAAGGCAGTTCAGTACAGAGCAAGGCAGGGCAGGGCAGGTCAAGGCAGGGCAAGGCAGAGCAAGGCATGGCATACCAGGTCAGGGAAGTGCAAGGCAGGGCAAAGCAAGGAAAGGCAGGGCAAGGCAGGGCAAGGCAATTATGGCCAAGGCAAGGCAAGGCAGGGCAGGGGAGGGCCGGTCGGGGCAGGGCAAAGAAGACAACGAGAGGCAAAGCAAAGGCAAGGCAAGGCAGGGTAAGGAAAAGCAATGCAAGGCAAGGCAATTTAAGGCAAGGCAAGGAAAGGCAAGGCAAAGCAATGCTACGCAGAGCAGGATAGGGCAGGGCAAATCAGGGCAAGGCAAGGCAAGGCAGGGCAAGGCTAAGAAAAGCAAGGTAAGGCAAGGCAAGGTACGGCAGGGCAGGGCAAATCAGAGCAAGGCAAATCAAGTCAAGAAAGGCCAGACAAGGCAAAGCAATTCGTGGCTAGTCGAGGCAAGGCAAGGCGTGGCTAGGCAAGGCAAGGAGTGTCTAGGCAAGACTAGGCGAGTCTAGGCAAGGCAAGGCGTGTTTAGGCATGGCAAGGCTAGGTTTGGCTAGGCAAGGCAAATGAAGGCAAGGTAGGGCAAGGCAGGGCAAGGCAGGGCAAAACAGGGCAAGGCAAGGCAAGACTAGGAAGGGCAGGGCAGGTCATGGTAGGGCAGAGCATGGCAGTGCAGGGCAGGGCAGGGCAAGGCAGGGCAATACATTGCTAGGCAAGGCAAGGCAATACAAAGGAATGTAAGGAAATGCAAGGCAAGGCAAGGCTAGGCAAGGCAAGGCAGAGCAGGGCAGGGAAAGACGTGGTTAAGGAAGGCAAGTTGTTGCTAGGCAAGGCAAGGCGTGGCTAGGCAAGTCAAGGCAAGGGTTGGCTAGGCAAGGCAAGGCGTGGCTAGGCAAGGCAAGGCAAGGTTTGTCTTGGCAGGACAGGGCATGGCAGAGCAGGGTAAGGCAGAGCAAGGCAGGGCAAGGCAAGGCAGGGCAGGACAGGGCAGGGCAGGGCAGTGTAGGTCATTGCAGGGCAGGGCAATGCATGGCAGTGCAGGGTAAGGCAGGGCAAGGCAGGACAAGTCAGGGCAGGGCAGGGCAGAGTAGGGCAGTGTAGGTCAGGGCAGGGCAGGGCAAGTCAAGGCAAGGCAATGTAGGCCATGGCAAGGCAAGGAATGGCATTGGAGTGCAGGGCAGGCAAGGGTAAGGCACGGCAAGGCAGGTCAGGGTAGTTCAAAGCAGGGCAAGGAAAGGCAAGGCAAGGCAAGGCAAGGAAGGCAAAGGCAAGGCAGGACAAAGGAGGGCCGAGCGGTGCAGGGAAAAGAAGGCATAGAGAGGCAAAGCAAAGGCAAGGCAAGGCAGGGCGAGGAAGGGCAGAGTAGGGCAAGGCAGGGCAAGGCAGGGTAAGGCAGGGCATCGCAGTCAAGACAAGCAAGGCTGGCCGACGCAGGTCAAAGCAAGGCAAGGCAAGGCAATGCAAGTTAAGGCAAGGTAAGGTAAGGCAAGGCAAGGCAGGGCGTGACTAGGCAAGGCAAGGTGTGGGTAGGCAAGGAAGGCACAGGCAAGGCAGGACAGGGGAGGGCCGGGCGGTACAGGGAAAAGAAGACAAAGAGAGACCAACCAAAGGCAAGGCAAGGCAGGACAGAGGAGAGCCGGGCGGTACAGGGAAAAGAAGACAAAGAGAGACAAACCAAAGGCAAGGCAAGGCAGGGCAAGGAAGGACAGAGCAGGGCAAGGCAGGGCAAGGCAGGGCATGGCAGGCAAGTCAAGGCAAGGAAGGCAAAGGCAAGGCAGGACAGGGGAGGGCCGGGCGGTGCAGGGAAAAGAAGACAAAGAGAGGCAAACAAAGGCAAGGCAAGGCAGGGCAAATATGGGCAAGGCAGGGCAATGCTTGACAGTGCAGGGCAGGCCAGGGAGTGGCGAGGCAAAGCAAGGCAAGGCGTGGCTAATCAAGGCAAATCAAACAAAGCAGGCCAAGCAGGGTAATTCAGAGCAAGGCAAGGCAAGGCAAGGCAAAGCAAACAAGGCGTGGCTAGGCAAGGCAAGGCAAAGTGTGGCTAGGCAAGGGAAGGCATGTCTAGGCAAGACAAGGCAAGGCGTGGCTAGGCAAGGCAAGGCGTGGCTAGGCAAGGAGTGGCTAGGAAAGGCAAGGCGTGGCTAGGTAAGACAAGGAGAGGCTAGGCAAGGCAAGGCAAGGCGTGGTTAGACAAGGCAAAGCAAGGCATAGCTAGGCAAGGCAAGGCGTGGATAGGAAAGGCAAGGCGTTTCTAGGAAAGGCAATGAGAGGCTAGGCAAGGCAAGGCAAGGCGTGGCTAGACAAGGCAAGGCAAGGCGTGGCAAGGCAAGGAAGGCAAGTTGTGGCTATTCAAGGCAAGGCAAGGCAAGGCAGGGCAGGGCAGGGCAATGCAAGGCAAGGCAAGGCAGGCCAAGGCAAGGCAAGGCAGGGCAAGGGAGGGCAAGGAGGGACAGGGCAGGGCAGTGAATTGCAAAGCTGCAAGGCAACACAAATAAAGAATGGCAAGGCAAGGCAAGGCAAATCAAGGCAGGTCAAAGTAAGGCAAGGCAAGGCAATGCAAGGCAAGTCCTGGCAAGTCAAGGCTAGGCAAGGCAGGGCAGGTCAAGGCAGGGCATGTCAGTGCAAGGCACGGCAGGTCAGAGCAGGAAGGACAGAGCAGGGTAGGGCAAGGCAGGGCAAGGCAAGTCAAGGCAAGTAAAGGCAAGGCAAAGCAAGGCAAGGCAAGGCAAAGTAAGGCAAGGAAAGGCAAGGCAAGTCAGTTCAGGAAAGGGTAGGGCAAATCAGGTCAAGGCAAGGCAAGGCAGGGCAGTTCAGGTCAGGGCAGTGTAGGTTAGGGCAGGGCAGGTCAAGGCAGGGCAAGGCAAGGTAAGATAAGGTATGGCATGGAAGACAAGGCCGGGCAGTTAAGTGTGGGGCGGAGCAAGGCAGGGCAATACATTGGAAGGCAAGGCAAGGCAAAGGAAAGTAAGGAAAGGCAAGGCAAGGGCAGGCAAGGCAAGGCAGAGCAGGGCAGGGTAAGACGTGGTTAAGGAAAGCACGTTGTGGCTAGGCAAGGCAAGGCGTGGTTAGGCAAGGCGAGGCAAGCGGTGCCTAGGCACGGCAAGGCAAGGCAAGGCAAGGCATGGCTAGGCAAGGCAAGGCAAGGCAAGGTGTGGCTTGGCAGGGCAGGGCAGGGCAGGGCAGGGCATGGCAGTGAACCTTAAGGCATTGCAAGGCAGGGCAAGGCAGGGCAGGGCAGGGCAGGGCAGGGCAGGGCAGGGCAGTGTAGGTCATTGCAGGGCAGGGCAGGGCATGGCAGTGCAGGGTAAGGCAGTGCAAGGCAGGGCAAAACATAGAGAGGCAAGACAAGGCTAGGCAAGGAAGGGCAAGGAAGGGCAATGCAAGGCAAGGCAAAGCAAGGCAAGTCAAGGCAAGGCAAGGCAAGGCAAGGCAGGGCAGGGCAGAGCAGGTTGGGCAAGGCAGAACAACTCATAGCAAAGCAGGTCAGGGCAGAGCAATTCAGGGAAAGGCAAGTCAAGGCAAGGCAGGGCAAGGCAGGGCAAGGTCAGGGCAGGGCATATAAGGCAGGGCAAGGCAAGGCAATACGAGGAAGGACAAGGAAAGGCAAGGCAGTGTAAGTAAGGGCAATGCAAGGCAAGGCAATGCAATTCAAGGCATGGCAAGGCAAGGCAAGGCAATTCAAGGCAAGGCATGGCAATTCGTGTCTATACCCGGCCGCCGGAAGGCAAAGGCGTGTAAGCTGAAGCCCCGGCGAGTAGGAGGGCGCGGCGGTGTGCGCGGAAGGGTCAGGGCGCGTGCCCGCCTGGAGCAGCCGCTGGTGCAGATCTTGGTGGTAGTATTAGCGCCGCAAGAAAAGCAGGCCAGGGCAGGGCAAGGCAAAGCAACGCAGGGCAAGGCAGGGCAAGGCAGGGCAGGGCAGGGCAAAGAAGGGAAAGGGAAGGCAATGCTTGGCAGGGCAAGGCAGGGCAGTGCGTGGCAAAGCAATGCAAGGCAAGGCGTGGCTAAGCAAGGCAAATCAAGGCAAAGGAGGGCAAGCAGGGCAATTCAGGGCAAAGCAAGGCAAGGCAAGGCAAGGCAAAGCAAGGTGTGGCTAGGCAATGAAAGGCAAGGTGAGGCTAGGCAAGGTTAGGCGTGTCTAGGCAAGACAAGGCAAGGCGTGTCTAGCCAAAGCAGGCGTGGCTAAGCAAGGCAAGGCTTTGCTAGGGAAGGCGTGGCTAGGAAAGGCAAGGCGTGGCTAGGTAAGGCAAGAAGAGGCTAGGCAAGGGAAGGCAAGGCTTGGCTAGACAAGGCAAGGAAAAGCGTGGCTAGGTAAGGCAAAAAAGGCATGGCTAGGCAAGGCAAGGCGTGGCTAGGAAAGGCTAGGAGAGGCTAGGCTGGGCATGCCAGGGCAAGGGAAGGGCAGAGCAGGTCAGGGCAGGGCAGGGTAAGGCAGGGCAAGGCAGAGCAAGGCATGGCAAGGCAGGTCAGGGCAAGGGCAGGGCAGGGCATTGATGGCAGACAAGGCAAGGCAAGGCAAGGAAGGACAAGGCAAGGCAAGGCAGGTCATTGGAGAGCCGGGCGGGGCAGAGCAAAAAAGACAAAGAGGGGCAAAGCAAAGGCAAGGCCAGGCAGGGTAAGGAAGTGCAATGCAAGGCAAGGCAAGGCAAGGCAAGGCAAGGCAAGGTAAGGCAAGGCAAGGCAAGGCAAGGCAAGGCAATACTAGGCAGGGCAGGATAGGGCAGGGCAAATCAGGGCAAGGCAAGTCAAGGCAAGGCAAGGCAGGGCAAGGCTAGACAAAGCAAGTCAAGGCAAGGCAAGGCAAGGCAAGGCAGTTCAGAGCCGGGAAAATCAGTGCATGGCAAGTCAATTCAATTCAAGGCAAGGAAAGTATAGGCAAGGCAAGGTAAGGCAAGGCAAGGAAAGGCCAGGCAAGACATGACCAGACAAGGCAAGGCAGGAAAAGGCAAGGCAAGGCAAGACAAAGCAAGGCGTGGCTAGGCAAGTCAAGGGAAGGCGTGGCTAGGAAAGGCAAGGCTTGACTCGGCAAGACAAGTCAAGGCGTGGCTAGGCAAGGCAAGCCGTGGCTAGGCAAGGCAAGCCGTGGCAAGGCAAGGCAAGAGGTGTTTAGGCAAGACAAGGCAAGCAAAGCATGGCAAGGAAATGCAAGGCAAGGCAACGCAAGGCAAAGGCAATCAATGCAAGGCAACGCAAGGCAAGGCTAGGCAGGGAAGGTCAGGTCACGTTAGCGCATTGCAGGGCAGTGTAGGGCAGGGCAAGGCAACGCAAGGCATGGCAAGGCAAGGCAAGGCAAAGTAAAGAAAGGCAAGTCAAGGCAAGGCCAGACAAGGCAAAGCAAGGCAGGGCAGGGCAGGGCAGGGCAGGGCAAGGCAAGGCAACAAAAGGCAAGGCAAGCCAATTTAATGCACGGCAAGGCAGGGCATGGCAGGGTAGAGCAGATCAAGGGAGGACAGGGCAGGGAAGGGCAGGGCAGGGCAGGTCAGGGTAAATCAGAGCAAAGCAAGGGAAGGCCTCGTAGGCCAAGGCAAGGCAAGGTAGGGGAGTGCAGGGCGGTGTAGGGCAGGGCAAGACAAAAAGATGCAAGGCAAGATAAGGCAGGGCAAGGTATGGCAATGCAAGGCAACGCAGTGCAAGTCAAGGCATGGAAAGCCAAGGCAAGACAAATCAAAGAAAAGCAAGGCAAAGCAGAGCAGAGCGGGGCAGGGCAGTGTTTGTCAGGGCAGGGCAGGGCAAGGCAAGGCAAGGCGTGGCAGGGCAGAGCAGGGCAAGGCAGGTCAAGGAATGGCAAAGCAAGGCGGGCCAAGGCAAGGCAAGGCAAGGCAATGCAAGGCAGGCCAGGCCAGGGCAAGGCAAGGCAAGGCAGGGCAAGGCAAGGCAAGGCAAGGAAGATAAGGAAAGGAAAGGCAGGGTAAGTAAGGGCAATGCAATTCAAGGCAATGCATGGCAAGGCAAGGCAAGGCAATGCAAGGCAAGGCAAGGCAAGGCAAGGCAAGGCAAGACAAGGCAAGGCAGGCCAGGCCAGGGCAAGGCAAGGCAGGGCAAGGTTAGGCAGTGCAGGGCTGGTCAAGTTAGGGCAGGGAATGGCAGTGCAGGGCAGGGCAGGGCAAGGCAGCGCAATACATTGCAGGGCAAGGTAAGGCAAAGGAAAGTAAGGAAAGGAAAGGCAAGGCAAGGCCAGGCAAGGCAAGGCAGAGCAGGGCAGGGCAAGACGTGGTTAAGGAAGGCAAGTTGTGGCTAGGCAAGGCAAGGCGTGGCTAGGCAAGGCAAGGCAAAGTGTGGCTTGGCAGGGCAGGGCAGGGCAGGGCATGGCAGTGCAGGGTAAGGCAGTGCAAGGCAGGGCAACGCAGAGCAGGGCTGGGTAGGGCAGGGCAGTGTAGGTCATTGCAGGGCAGGCAAGTCATGGCAGTGCAAGGTAAGGCAGTGCAAGGCAGGGAAAAACATAGAGAGGCAAGACAAGGCTAGGCAAGGAAGGGTAAGGAAGGGCAATGCAAGGCAAGGCAATTCAAGGCAAGTCAAAGCAAGGCAAGGCAAAGCAAGGCAGGGCATGGCAGAGCAGGCAGGGCAGAGCAGGGCAAGGCAGGGCAAGGCATAGCAAGGCATGGCAAAGCAGTTCAGGGCAGAGCAAGTCAGGGCAAGGCAATTCAAGGCAAGGCAGGGCAAAGCAGGGCAAGGGCAGGGCAGGGCTAATAAGGCAGGGCAGGGCAAGGCAAGGCAAGGAAGGCCAAGGAAAGGCAAGGCAGGGTAAGGCAAGGCAAGGCACTCCAGGGAAAGGCAAGGCAAGGCAAGGCAGGGCAAGGCAGGGAAAGGCAGGGCAAGGAAGGGAAAGGCAAGGCAATGCTTGGCAGGGCAGGGCAGGGCAGTGCGTGGCAAGGCAAGGCAAGGCAAGGCGTGGCAAGGCAAGGCAGGGCAAGGCAAGGCAAGGCAAGGCAAGGCAAGGCACTCCAGGGAAAGGCAAGGCAAGGCAAGGCAGGGCAAGGCAGGGAAAGGCAGGGCAAGGCAAGGCAAGGCAAGGCAAGGCACTCCAGGGAAAGGCAAGGCAAGGCAAGGCAGGGCAAGGCAGGGAAAGGCAGGGCAAGGAAGGGAAAGGCAAGGCAATGCTTGGCAGGGCAGGGCAGGGCAGTGCGTGGCAAGGCAAGGCAAGGCAAGGCGTGGCTAAGCAAGGCAGATCAAGGCAAAGCAGGGCATGCAGGGCAATTCAGGGCAAGGCAAGGCAGGGCAAGGCAAGGCAAGGCGTGGCTAGGCAAGGAAAGGCAAGGTGTGGCTAGGCAAGGGTAGGCGTGTCTAGGCAAGACAAGGCAAGGCGTGGCTAGGCAAAGCAGGCGTGGCTAAGCAAGGCAACGCGTGGTTAGGCAAGGCTTCGCTAGGAAAGGCAAGGCGTGGCTAGGTAATGCAAGGAGAGGCTAGGCAAGGGAAGGCAAGGCGTGGCTAGAAAAGGTCAGGAAAAGCGTGGCTAGGCAAGGCAAAGAAAGGCATGGCTAGGGAAGGCAAGGCGTGGATAGGAAAGGCAAGGCGTGGCTAGGAAGTGCTATTAGAGGCTAGGCAGGGCATGCCAGGGCAAGGGAAGGGCAGAGCAGGGCAGGGCAGGGCAGGGCAAAGCAGGGCAAGGCAGTGCAAGGCATGGCAAGGCAGGTCAGAGCAGAGCAAGGCAGGGCAAGGCAAGGCAAGGCAAGGCAAGGCAGACAAGGCAGGGCAAGGGCAGGGCAGGGCATTGAAGGCAGGGCAAGGCAAGGCAAGGCAAGGAAGGCCAAGGCAAGGCAAGGCAGGTCATTGGAGGGCCGAGCGGGGCAGAGCAAAGAAGACAAAGAGGGGCAAAGCAAAGGCAAGGCAAGGCTGGGTAAGGAAGGGCAATGCAAGGCAAGGCAAGGCAAGGCAAGGCAAGGCAATACTAGGCAGGGCAGGATAGGGCAGGGCAAATCAGGGCAAGGCAAGGCAAGGCAAGGCAAGGCAGGGCAAGGCTAGACAAAGCAAGACAAGGAAAGGCAAGGCAAGGCAAGGCAGTTCAGGGCAGGGCATGGCAAGGCAAGGAAAGGCAAAGCAATTCGTGGCTAGGCAAAGAAAGGCAAAGTGTGGCTAGGCAAGGAAAGGCGTGTCTAGGCAAGACAAGGCAAGGCGTGGCTAGGCATAGCAAGGCGTGGCTAGGCAAGGCAAGGCGTCGCTATGCAAGGCGTGGCTAGGAAAGACAAGGCGTGGCTAGGTAAGAAAGGAGAGGCTAGGCAAGGGAAAGCAAGGAGTGGCTAGACAAGGCAAGGAAAAGCGTGGCTAGGCAAGGCAAAGAAAGGCATGGCTAGGCAAGGCAAGGCGTGGATAGGAAAGGAAAGGCGTGGCTAGGAAAGGCTAGGAGAGGCTAGGCTGGGCATGGCAGGGCAAGGGCAGGGCAGAGCAGGGCAGGGCAGGGCAGGGCAAGGCAGGGCAAGGCAGAGCAAGGCAGGGCAAGGCAGGTCAGGGCAGAGCAAGGCAGGGCAAGGCAATGCAAGCCAAGGCAAGGCAGACAAGGCAGGGCAAAGGCAGGGCAGGGAATTGAAGGCAGGGAAGGCAAGGCAAGGCAAGGAAGGCCAAGGCAAGGCAAGGCAGGTCATTGGAGGGCCGGGCGGGGAAGAGCAAAGAAGACAAAGAGGGGCAAAGCAAAGGCAAGGCAAGGCAGGTTAAGGAAGGGCAATGCAATGCAAGGCAATGCAAGGCAAGGCAAGGCAAGTCAAGGCAAGACTAGGCAGGGCAGGACAGAGCAGGGCAAATCAGGGCAAGGCAAGACAAGGCAAGGCAAGGCAGGGCAAGGCTAGACAAAGCAAGACAAGGCAAGGCAAGGCAGTTCAGGGCAGGAAAATCAGTGCAAGGCAAGTCAATTCAAGTCAAGGCAAGGCAAGTCCAGGCAAGCCAAGGTAAGGCAAGGCAAGGAAAGGCCAGGCAAGACAATTCCAGACAAGGCAAGGCAGGAAAAGGCAAGGCAAGGCACGGCAAAGCAAGGCGTGGCAAAGCAAGGCAAGGGAAGGCGTGGCTAGGAAAGGCAAGGCTTGACTTGGCAAGACTCGTCAAGGCGTGGCTAGGCAAGGCAAACTGTGCCTAGGCAAAGCAAGGCGTAGCTAGGCAAGGCAAGGCAAGGCGTAGATAGGCAAGGCGTGGCAAGGAAAGGCGTGGCTAGGAAAGGCAAGGCGTCAATAGGAAAGGCAAGGAGAGGCTAGGCAAGGCAAGGCTAGGCAGGGCAGGACAGGGCAGGGCAAACCAGGTAAAGGTAAAGCAAGGCAAGGCAAGGCAAGGCATGGCAATTCAGGGCAGGGCAAAGCAGGTCAGGGCAGGGCATGGCATTGCAGGGCAAGGCAAGGCAAGGCAGGGCGAGGCAGGTTAGGGCATGAAAGGTCAGTGTAGGTCAGGGCAGGCCAGGGCAGGGCGGGGCAAGGCAGGGCAGTGTAGGTCAGGGCAGGGGAGTGCAGGTCAGGGAAGGGCAAGGCATGGCAATTCATGGCAAGGCATGGCAAGGCAGATCAGGGCAGGCCAAGGCAGGGCAAGGCAAGGCAAGGCATGGCAAGGCAAGGCGTGGCTAGCAAAGGCAATGCGTGGCTAGGCAAGGCAAGGCAAGGCGTGGTTAGGAGAGGCAAGGCGTGTCTAGGTAAGGCAAGGTGAGGCTACGCAAGGCAAGGCAAGGGAAGGCAAGGCAAGGCAAGGCAAGGCAGGGCAGGGCAGGGCAAAGCAGGGAAAGGCAAGGCAAGGCAAGGCAAGGCAAGGCAAAGAAGGCAAGGCAAGGCAAGGAAAGGAAAGGCAATGCAGGGCAGCACAAGGCAGGGCAATGCACGGCAGGTCAGTGCATTGCACGGCAGGTCAGAGCAGGGCAGGGCAATGCAAGGCAAGGCAAGGCAGGCCAAGGCAAGTCAAGGCAGGGCAGGGGAGGGCAGGGCGGATCAGGGAGGAAAAGGCAGTTCAAGTCAAGGCAAAGCAGAGCAGTGGAGAGCAGGGCGGGGAAGGCGGGGCACTGCATTGCAAAGCGGCAAGGCAAGACAAATAAAGAAAGGCAGGGCAAGGCAAGGCAGGTCAAGGTAAGGCAAGGCATGGCAAGGCAAGGCAAGGCAAGGCAAGGAAAGTCAGGGCAGGGCAAGGCAGGGCAGGGCAGGGCATGTCATTGCAGGGCATGGCATGGCAGGTCAGGGAAGAGCAAAGTAGGGCAAAGTAAGGCAAGGCAGGGCAAGAGCAGTGCAGGGCATTGAAGGCAAGGCAAGGCCTATTCGTGGCTAGACAAAGCAAGGCAAGGCGTGGCTAGGCAAGGCAAGGTGTGTCTAGGCAAGACTAGGCGTGGCTAGGCAAGGCAAGGCGTGTTTAGGTATGGCAAGTCTAGGTGTGGCTAGGCAAGGCAAATGAAGGAAAGGTAGGGCAAGGCAGGGCAAGGCAGGGCAAGGCAAGGCAGGGCAAGGCAAGGCAGTGCAAGGCAAGGCAATCAAGGCAAGGCAAGGCTAGGCAGGGCAGTGCAGGTCAGGGTAGGTCAGGGCATGGCAGTGCAGGGCAGGGCAGGGCAAGGCAGCGCAATACATTGCAAGGCAAATCAAGGCAAAGGAAAGTAATGAAAGGCAAGGCAAGGCCAGGCAAGGCAAGGCAGAGCAGGGCAGGGCAAGCCGTGGTTAAGGAAGGCAAGTTGTGGCTAGGCAAGGCAAGGCGTGGCTAGGCAAG
Organism: Zootermopsis nevadensis; assembly: GCF_977971745.1. Taxonomy (NCBI): domain Eukaryota; kingdom Metazoa; phylum Arthropoda; class Insecta; order Blattodea; family Termopsidae; genus Zootermopsis; species Zootermopsis nevadensis. The sequence goes on along the minus strand of NW_028259139.1, from coordinate 15,903,284 downwards.
GCAAGGCAAGGGGTGGCTAGGCAAGGCAAGGCAAGGCAAGGCGTGGCTAGGCAAGGCAAAGCAAGGTGTGGTTTGGCAGGGCAGGACAGGGCAGGGCATGGCAGTGCAGGGTAAGGTAGTGCAAGGCAGGGCAAGGCAGGGCAGGGCAGGGCAGGGCAGTGTAGGTCATTGCAGGGCAGGGCAGGGCATAGCAGTGCAGGGTAAGGCAGTGCAAGGCAGGGCAAGGCAGGGCAGGGCCGGGCAGGGCAGGGCAGGGCAGGTCAGTGTAGGTCAGAGCAGGGCAGGGCAGAGCAGGCCAGGGATGGGAAGGGCAGTGCAGGGAGGGCTAGGCAGGGCAAGTCAAGGCAAGGCAATGTAGGCCATTGGAAGGCAAGGCAGGGCAGGGGAGTGCAGGGCAGAGTAGGGCAAGGCACGGCAAGGCAGGTCAGGGCAGTTCAAGGCAGGGCAAAGAAAGGCAAGTCAAGGCAAGGCAGGGCAGGGCAGGGAAATTGCAGGGCAGGGAAATTGCAGGGCAGGGAAAAGCAGGGCAAGGCAAGGCAAGGCAAAAAAGGCAAAATCAAGGCAAAACAGGGGAGGGCCGGCGGTGCAGGGAGAAGAAGACAAAGAGAGGCAAAGCAAAGGCAAGGCAAGGCAGGGCAAGGAAGTGCAGAGCAGGGCAAGGCAGGGCATGGCAGGCAAGTCAAGCCAAGGCAGGGCAGGGCAGGGAAATTGCAGGGCAGGGAAGGGTAGGGCAGGGCAGTGCAAGGAAGGCAGGGCAAGGAAAGGCAAGGGTAGGAAGGCAAAGGCAAATCAGGACAGGGGAGTTCCGTTCGGTGCAGGGAGAAGAAGACAAAGAGAGGCAAAGCAAAGGCAAGGCAAGGCAGGGCAAGGAAGAGTAAGGCAGGGCAGAGCAAGGCAGGGCAGTGCAGGGCAAGGCAGGGCAAGGCAGGGCAAGGCAGGCAAGGCATGGCAACGCAGGTCAAAGCAAGGCAAGGCAAAGCAATGCAAGGCAAGGCAAGGAAAGGTAAGGCAAGGCAAGGCAGGTCGTGGCTAGGCAAGGCAAGGTGTTTCTAGGCAAGGCAAGGCGTGGCTAGGCAAGGCAAGGCGTGGCTAGGCAAGGCAAGGCGTGGCTAGGCAAGGTAAGGCTTGGCTCGGCAAGTCAAGGCGCGTCTAGGCAAGGCAAGGCGTTGCTAGGCATGGCTAGGCAAGAGGTGTTTAGGCAAGGCAAGGCAATGTAAGGCAACCAAGTAAATGCAAGACAAGGCAATGCAAGGCAAGGCAATCAAGGCAAGGCAAGGCATGGCAAGGATAGGCAGGGCAGTTCAGTTTTGAGTAGGGCAGGGCGGGGCAGTGCAGGGCAGGGCAGGGCAAGGCAGGGCAAGGCAGGGCAAGGTAAGGCAACGCAAGACAAGGCAAGGCAAGGCAAAGTAAAGAAAGGCAATGCTAAGGCAAGGCCAGACAAAGCAAGGCAAGGCAGGATAGGGCAGGGCAGGGCTGGGCAGGGCAAGGCAAGGCAATGAAAGGCAAGGCAAGGCAATGCACGGCACGGCAGTGCATTTCAGGGTAGGGCAGAGCAAGGGAGGGCAGGGCAGGGCAGGGCAGGGCAGGGCAGGGCAGGGCAGAGCAAATCAGGGCAAGGCAAGGGAATGCATGGTAGGCCAAGGCATGGCAGGGCAGGGGAGTGCAGGGCGGTGCAGAGCAGGGTAGGACAAAGAGATGCAAGGCAAGTTAAGGCATGGCAAACAGGTCAGGGCAGAGCAAGGCAGGGCAAGGCAAGGCAAGGCAAGGCAGGGCATGGCAGGGCAAGGGCAGGGCAGGGCATGTAAGGCTGGGCAAGGCAAGGCAAGGCAAGGCAAGGAAGGCCAAGGAAAGGCAACGCAGGGTAAGGAATTGCAATGCAAGGCAAGGCAAGGCAAGGCAAGGCAAGGCAAGGCTAGGCAGGGCAGGACAGAGCAGGGCAAATCTGGGCAAGGCATGGCAAGGAAAGGTGTGGCTATTTAAGGCAAATCAAGGCAAGGTAGGGCAAGGCAGCGCAAGGCATGGCAAGGCAGGGCAAGGCAGGGCAAGGCAGGGCAGGACAGGACAAGGCAAGGCAACGAAAGGTAAGGCAAGGCAAGGCAAGGAACGGCAAGACAGGGCAGAGTAGGGCAGGCAGGGCAGGGCAGTTCAGGGCAAGGCAGTTCAAGACAAGGAAAGGCATGATAGGCCAAAATAATGCAGGGCAGGAGATTGCAGGGCGGTGAAGGACAGGGCAAGACAAAGAGAGGCAAGGCAAGGCAAGGTAATTCAAAGCAGTTCAAGGCAAATCTAGGCAGGGCAGGGCAAGGCAAGGTAAGGCGTGGCAGGTTAAGGCAGGGCAAGGCAAGGAAAAGCAAGGCGGGTCAAGGAAAGGCAATGCAATGCAAAGCAATTTAAGTCAAGGCAAGGCAAGGCAATTCAAGGCATGGCAAAGCAAGGCAGGGCGGGGCACGGCGGGGCAAGTCAGTGCAGGGCCGCGCAGGGCAGGGCAAGGCAAGGCAGGGCGTGGCAGGGCAGGGCAGGGCAAGGCAGGGCAAGTGAAGGCAAGGCAAGGCAAGGCAGGCCAGGGGAGGGCAAGGCAAGGGAAGGCAGGGCAAGGCTAGGTGTGGTTATTCAAGGCAAATCAAGGCAAGGTAGGGCAAGGCAGCGCAAGGCATGGCAAGGCAGGGCAAGGCAGGGCAAGGCAGGGAAAGGCAGGGCAAGACAGGGCAGGACAGGACAAGGCACGGCAACGAAAGGTAAGGCAAGGCAAGGCAAGGAACGGCAAGACAGGGCAGAGCAGGGCAGGCAGGGCAGGGCTCTTCAGGGCAAGGCAGTTCAAGGCAAGGAAAGGCATGATAAGCCAAAATAATGCAGGGCATGAGATTGCAGGGCGGTGAAGGACAGGGCAAGACAAAGAGAGGCAAGGCAAGGCAAGGCAATGCAAGGCAAAGCAGATCAAGGCAAATCTAGGCAGGGCAGGGCAGGGCAAGGCAAGGTAAGGCGTGGCAGGGTAAGGCAGGGCAAGGCAAGGCAAAGCAAGGCGGGTCAAGGAAAGTCAATGCAATGCAAGGCAATGCAAGTCAAGGCAAGGCAAGGCAATTCAAGGCATGGCAAAGCAAGGCAGGGCGGGGCACGGCGGGGCAGGTCAGTGCTGGGCCGGGCAGGGCAGATCAAGGCAAGGCAGGGCGTGGCAGGGCAGGGCAGGGCAAGGCAGGGCAAGGGTAGGCAAGGCAAGGCAAGGCAAGGCAAGGCAAGGCAAGGCAAGGCAAGGCAAGGCAAGGCAGGCCAGGGGAGGGCAAGGCAAGGGAAGGCAGGGCAAGGCAGGGAAAGGCAAGGCAATGCTTGGCAGTTCAGGGCAGGGCAGTGCTTGGCAAGGCAAGGCAAGGCGTGGCTAAGCAAGGCAAATCATAGCAAAGCAGGGCAAGCAGGGCATTTCAGGGCAAAGCAAGGCAAGGCAAGGCAAGGCAAAGCAAGGCGTGGCTAGGCAAGGAAATGCAAGGTGTGGCTTGGAAAGGGAAGGCGTGTCTAGGCAAGACAAGGCAAGGCGTGGCTAGGCAAAGCAAGGCGTGGCTAGGCAAGGCAAGGCGTGGCGTGGCTAGGCAAGGCGTGGCTAGAAAAGGCAAGGCGTGGCTAGGTAAGGCAAGGAGAGGCTAGGCAAGGCAAAGCAAGGCGTGGCTAGACAAGGCAAGGCGTGGCTAGACAAGGCAAGGCGTGGCTAGACAAGGCAAGGTAAAACGTGGCTAGGCAAGGCAAAGAAAGGCGTGGCTAGGCAAGGCAAGGCGTGGATAGGAAAGGCAAGGTGTTGCTATGAAAGGCAAGGAGAGGCTAGGCAAGGCAAGGCAAGGCGTGGCTAGACAAGGCAAGGCGTGGGTAAGCAAGGCAAGGCAAAGAGTGGCTAAGCAAGACAAGGCAAGGCAAGGCAAGGCAAGACAAAGCAAGGCAAGGCAATGAAAGGCAAGGCAAGGCAAGGCAAAGCTAGGCAAGGTAAGGTAAGCCAACGCAAGGCAAGGCAAGGCAAGGAAATGTAAGGCAGGGCAGGGGCGTGGTTAGGAAAGGCAAGGCGTGGCTAGGTAAGGCAAGGAGAGGCTAGGAAAGGCAAGGCAAGGCGTGGCTAGACAAGGCAAGGCAAGGCGTGGGTAAGCAAGGCAAGGAGTGGCTAAGCAAGACAAGGCAAGGCAAGGCAAGGGAAGACAAGGCAAGGCAAGGCAATGAAAGGCAAGGCAAGGCAAGGCTAGGCTAGGTAAGGTAAGGCAAGGCAAGGCAAGGCTAGGCAAAACAAGACAAGTCAAGGCTAGGCAAGGCAAGGCAAGACAAGGCAATGCAAAGAAAGGCAAGGCAAGGCGTGGCTAGGAAAGGCAAGTTGTGGCTAGGCAATGCAAGGCGTTGCTAGGCAAGGCAAGGCAAGAGGTGTTAGGCAAGGCAAGGCAATGTAAGGCAATACAAGGAAATGCAAGACAAGGCAATGCAATCAAGGCAAGGAAAGGCAAGGCAAGGCTAGGCAGGCAGGGCAGGTCAGGGTAGGGCAGGGCAGGGCAGTGCAGGGCAGGGCAGGGCAAAGTTGGTCAAGGCAAGGCAACGCAAGGCAAGGCATGTCAAGGCAAAGCAAGGCAAGGCAAGGCAAGGTAAGGAAAGGTAAGGCATGGCCAGACAAGCCAAAGCAAGGCAGGACAGGGCAGGGCTGGACAGGGCAGGGCAGGGCAAGGCAAGGCAACGAAAGGCAAGGCAATGCACAGCACGGCAGTGCATGGCAGGGCAGGGCAGATTAAGGGAGGGCAAAGCAGGGCAGGGCAGGGCAAGACAAAGAGATGCAAGGCAAGTTAAGGCAGGGCAAGAAATGGCAATGCAAGGCAAGGCAATGCAAGTCAAGACAAGGCAAGTCAAAGCAAGGGAAGGGAAGGAAAGGCAAAGCAAAGCAGGGCAGGGCGGGGAAGGAAAGTCAAGGCAAGGCAAGCCAAGGCAAGTCAAGACAAGGAAAGGCAAGGCAAAGCAGGGCAGGGCGGGGCAGGTCAGTGCAGGTCAGGGCAGGGCAGGGCAGGTCAGGAAAGGCAGGGCTAGACAGGGCAAAACAAGGTAAGGCAAGGCAAGGCAACGCTAGTCAAGGTAAGGTAAGGCAAGGCAAGACAAGGCTAGGCAAGGCAAGGCAAGACAAGGCAAGGCAAGGAAAGGCAATGCAAGGCAAGTCGTGGCTATTCAAGGCAAGGCAAAGCGTGGCTAGGCAAGGCAAGGCAAGGCAAGGCAATGTAGGGCAGGGCAGGGCAGGGCAAGGCATGGCAAGGCAGGGCAAGGTAAGGCGTCACTAGCCAAGGCAAGGCGTGACTAACCAAGACAAGGCAAGGCGTGTCTAGACAAGGCAAGGCGTGGCTAGGCAAGCCAAGTCGTCGCTAGGCAAGGCAAGGCGTTTCTAGGCAATTCTAGGCGTGGCTAGGCAAGGCAAATCAAGGCAATTCAGGGCAAAGCAGGGCAAGGCAGGGCAAGGAAGGGCGAGGCAAAGTAAGGCAAGGCAAGTCAAGGCGTGGCTAGGCAAGGCAAGGCAAGGCGTGGCTAGGCAAGGCAAGGCAAGGCAAGGCGTGGCTAGGCAAGGCAAGGCGTGACTAGGCAAGACAAGGCAAGACGTGACTAGGCAAGGCAAGGCTTGGCTAGGCAACACAAGGCGTAGCCAGGCAAGGCAATTCGTGGCTAGGCAAGGCCATGCGTGGTTAGGAAAGGCAAGGCGTGCCTAGGTAAGGCAAGGGGAGGCTAGGCAAGGCAAGGCAAGGCGTGGCTAAACAAGGCAAGGTGTGGGTACGCAATTCAAGGCAAGGCGTGGTTAGGCAAGGCAAGGCAAGGCAAAGCAAGGCAAGACAAGGCAAGTCAACTCAATGCAAAGCAAGGCAAGGCATGGCAAGTCTAGGCAAGGTAAGGTAAGGCAAGGCTAGGCAAGGAAAGCAAGGCAAGGCAAGTCAAGTCTAGGCAAGGCAAGGCAAGACATGGCAAGGCAAGGAAAGGCAAGGCAAGGCAAGGCGTGGCTAGGCAAGGCAAGGCGTGGCAAGGCAAAGCAAGGCAAGAGGTATTTAGGCATGGCAAGGCAATGTAAGGCAAGGCAACGAAATGCAAGACAAGGCAATGCAAGGCAAGGCAAGGCCAGACAAGGCAAGGTAAAGAAAGGCAAGGCAAGGCAAGGCCAGACAAGGCAAGGCAAGGCAGGACAGGGCAGTGCATGGCAGGGCAGGGCAGAGCAAGGGAGGGCAGGGCAGGGCAGGTCATGGCAAGGAAAGGCAAAGCAATGCAAGGCAAGGCAATCAAGGCAAGGCAAGGCAAGGCTAGGCAGAGCAGGGCAGGGCAAGTCAGGGTAGGGCACTGCATGGCAGTGCAGGGCAGGGCAGGGCAGGCAAGGCATGGCAGTGTAGGTCAGGGCAGGGCAGGGCAAGGCGTGGTTAGGAAAGGCAAGGCGTGGCTACGTAATCAAGGTGAGGCTACGCAAGGCAAGGCAAGGAAGGGCAAATCAAGGCAAAGCAGGGCAGGGCAGGTCAAAGCAGGGAAAGGCAAGGCAAGGCAAATCAAGGCAAGGCAAGGCAAGGCAAGGAAAGGAAAGGCAAGGCAGGGCAGCACAAGGCAGGGCAATGCAGGGCAGGTCAGTGCAGGGCTTGGCAGGTCAGAGGAGAGCAGGACATAGCAGGGTAGGGGAAGGCAGGGCAAGGAAAAGCAAGGCAAGGAAAGGCAAGGCAAGGCAATGCAAGGCAAGGCAGGGCAAGTTAAGGCAAGGCAGGGCATTGCAGGGTAGGGTAAATCAGGGCAAGGCAAAGCAAGGAAGGGCAGGGCACTTCGGGGCAGGGCAGTGCAGGGTACGGCAGGGCAGGGCAGGGCAGGGCAGTGTAGGTCAGGGCAGGGCAGGGCAGGGCAGAGCATGGCAGGGCAGGGCAGGTCAAGGCAGGGCAGTGAAGATCAGGGCAGGCGAGTGCAGTTCAGGTCAGGGCAGGAAATGTCAGGGACTTGCAGGGAAGTCAGGGCAAGACATAGCAAGGAAGGCAAAGTTAATGCAAGGCAGAGGAGTGCAAAACAGGGCAAGGCAGGGCAAGGCAGGGGAATACAGGGCAATGCAAGGCAAGGCAAGTTGTGGCTAGGCAAGGCAAGGAGTGGCTAGGCAAGGTAAGGCTTGGCTAGGCAAGGCAGGGAAAGACAGGGCAAGGCAAGGCAAGGCAAGGCAAGTTGTGGCTAGGCAAGGCACGGAGTTGCTAGGCAAGGTAAGGCGTGGCTAGGCAAGGCAAGGGGTGCCTAAGCAAGGCAATTCAAGGAAAGGCAAGCAAGTCGTGGCTAGGCAAGGCAAGGTGTGGCTAGACAAGCCAAGTCGTTGCTATGTAAGGCAAGGCGGGGCTAGGCAAGGCTAGGCGTGACTAGGCAAGGCTAGGCATGGCTAGGCAAGGCAATTCAAGGCAAGGCAGCTCAAGGCAGTGCAAGGCAGGGCATTCATGGCAAGGCAGGGCAAGGCAAGGCAAGGCAAGGCAAAGCAAGGCGTGGCTAGGCAAGGCAAGGGAAGTCGTGGCTAGGCAAGGCAAGGCTTGACTCGGCAAGACAAGGCAAGGCAAGGCGTGGATAGGAAAGGCAAGGCGTGGATAGGAAAGGCATGGCGTGGCTAGGAAAGGCAAGGAGAGGCTAGGCAAGGCAAGGCAAGTCGTGGCTTGACAAGGCAAGGCAAGGCGTGGCTAGGCAAGGAAGGTAAGTCTTTTCTAGGCAAGGCAAGGCAAGGCAGGGCAAGGCAGGGCAATGCAGAGCAGGGCAGGGCAATGCAAGGCTAGGCAAGTAAGGCCAAGGCAAGTCAAGGCAGAGCAGGGGAGGGCAGTGCGGAACAGGGACGAAAAGGCAGGGCAAGTCAAGGCAAAGCAGAGCAGGAGAGAGCAGGGCGGGGCAGGCAGGGCAGTGCATTGCAAAGCGGCAAGGCAAGACAAATAAAGAAAGGCAAGGCAAGGCAGGTCAAGGTAAGGCAAGGCATAGCAAGGTAAGGTAAGCAAGGCAAGGCAAGGCAAGGCAAGGAAATTCAGGGCATGGCATTGCAGGGAATGGAATGGCAGGTCAGGGAAGAGCAAGGGTGGGCAAAGCAAGGCAGGGCAAGGCAAGGCAGTTCAAGGCAGGGCAATGGCATTGCAGGGCATTGAAGGCTAGGCAAGGAAAGACAATTATGTCAAAGGCAAGGCAAGGCAGGGCAGGGGAGGGCCGGGCGGAGCAGGGCAAAGAAGACAACGAGGGGCAAAGCAATTTCAAGGCAAGGCAGGGTAAAGAAAAGCAATGCAAGGCAATTCAATGCAAGGCAAGGCAAGGCAAGTCAAGGCAAAGCTAGGCAGAGCAAGACAGGGCAGGGCAAATCAGGTCAAAGCAAGGCAAAGCAAAGCAGGGCAAGGCTAGGAAAAGCAAGGCAAGGCAAGGCAAGGCAGGGTAGGGCAAATCAGAGCAAGGCAAATCAAGGAAAGGAAAGGCCAGGCAAGTCAAGTCCAGACAAGGAAAGGCAATTCTTGGCTAGGCAAGGCAAGGCAAGGCGTCTCTAGGCAAGGCAAGGTGTGTCTAGGCAAGACTAGGCGTGGCTAGGCAAGGCAAGGCGTGTTTAGGCATGGCAAGTCTAGGTGTGGCTAAGCAAGGCAAATGAAGGCAAGGTAGGTCAAGGCAGGGCAAGGCAGGAAAAGGCAGGGCAAGGCTATACAGAGCAGGGCAGGTCAGGGTAGGGCAGGGCATGGCAGTGCAGGGCAGGGCAGGGCAAGGCAGCGCAATACATTGCAAGGCAAGGCAAGGCAAAGGAAAGTTAGAAAAGGCAAGGCAAGGCAAGGCCAGGCATGGCAAGGCAGAGCAGGTCAGGCCAAGACGTGGTTAAGGAAGGCAAGTTGTGGCTAGGCAAGGCAAGGCAAGCGGTGTCTAGGCAAGGCAAGTCAAGGCGTGGCTAGGCAAGGCAAGGCAATGTGTGGCTTGGCAGGGCAGGGCAGAGCAGGGCATGGCAGTGCAGGGTAAGGCAGGGCAGGGCAAGGCAAGGCAGGGCAGCGCAAGGCAAGGCAAGGTAGTCCATGGCAAGGGAAGGCAGGGCAGAGTAGTTCAGGGCGGAGCAAAGCAGGGCAAGAAAAAGAGAGGCAAGGAAAGGCAAGCCAAAGGAGATCAAGAAACGGCATTGCAAGGCAAAATAATGCAATTCAAGGCAAGGCAAGGCAAGACAAGGCAAGGCAATGCAAGGCAAAGCAGGGAAGGGCAGAGCAGGGCAGGGCAGGGCAAGGCAGGGCAGTGTAGGTCAGGTCAGGGTAGGGCAGGTCAGGACAAGGCATGGCAGTGTATGTCAGGGCAGGGGATTGTAGGGCAGGAAAGGGCAAGGCAGAGCAATACAGGGCAAATCATGGCAAGGTAGGTCAGGGCAGGGCAAGGCAAGGCGTGGCTAGGAAAGACAATGCGTGGCAAGGCAAGGCGTGGTTAGGAAAGCAAGGCGTGGCTAGGTAAAGCAAGGTGAGGCTACGCAAGGCAAGGCAAGGCAAGGCAGGGCAGGGCAGGGCAAAGCAGGGAAAAGCAAGGCAAGGCAAGGCAAAGCAAGGCAAGGCAAGGCAAGGCATGGCATGGCAAGGCAAGGCAAGGAAAGGAAAGGAAAGGCAAGGCAGGGCAGCACAGGGCAGGGCACGGCAGTGTAGGTCAGGGCAGGGCAAGGCAAATCAGGGTAAGGCAAGGTAAGGCAAGTTATGCTATGGCAAGGCAAGGCAGGGCAGGGGAGTGTGGGGCGGAGCAAGGCAAGGCAAGGAACGTGCAAGGAAGGGCAATGCAAGGCAAGGCAATGCAAGGCAAGGCAAGGCAAGGCAGTTCAGTACAGAGCAAGGCAGGGCAGGGCAGGTCAAGGCAGGGCAAGGCAGAGCAAGGCATGGCATACCAGGTCAGGGAAGAGCAAGGCAGGGCAAAGCAAGGCAAGTCAGGGCAAGGCAGGGCAAGGCAATTAAGGCCAAGGCAAGGCAAGGCAGGGCAGGGGAGGGCCGGTCGGGGCAGGGCAAAGAAGACAACGAGAGGCAAAGCAAAGGCAAGGCAAGGCAGGGTAAGGAAAAGCAATGCAAGGCAAGGCAATGCAAGGCAAGGCAAGGAAAGGCAAGGCAAAGCAATGCTAGGCAGAGCAGGACAGGGCAGGGCAAATCAGGGCAAGGCAAGGCAAGGCAAGGCAAGGCAGGGCAAGGCTAGGCAAAGCAAGGTAAGGCAAGGCAAGGCAAGGCAGGGCAGGGCAAATCAGAGCAAGGCAAATCAAGTCAAGAAAGGCCAGACAAGGCAAAGCAATTCGTGGCTAGTCAAGGCAAGGCAAGGCGTGGCTAGGCAAGGCAAGGTGTGTCTAGGCAAGACTAGGCGTGTCTAGGCAAGGCAAGGCGTGTATAGGCATGGCAAGGCTAGGTTTGGCTAGGCAAGGCAAATGAAGGCAAGGTAGGGCAAGGCAGGGCAAGGCAGGGCAAGGCAGGGCAAGGCAAGGCAAGACTAGGAAGGGCAGGGCAGGTCAGGGTAGGGCAGAGCATGGCAGTGCAGGGCAGGGCAGGGCAAGGCAGGGCAATACATTGCTAGGCAAGTCAAGGCAATACAAAGTAATGTAAGGAAATGCAAGGCAAGGCAAGGCTAGGCAAGGCAAGGCAGAGCAGGGCAGGGAAAGACGTGGTTAAGGAAGGCAAGTTGTGGCTAGGCAAGGCAAGGCGTGGCTAGGCAAGTCAAGGCAAGGGTTGGCTAGGCAAGGCAAGGCGTGGCTAGGCAAGGCAAGGCAAGGTTTGGCTTGGCAGGGCCGGGCATGGCAGAGCAGAGTAAGGCAGAGCAAGGCAGGGCAAGGCAGGGCAGGGCAGGGCAGGGCAGGGCAGTGTAGGTCATTGCAGAGCAGGGCAGGGCATGGCAGTGCAGGGTAAGGCAGGGCAAGGCAGGACAAGTCAGGGCAGGGCAGGGCAGCTCAGGGCAGTGTAGGTCAGGGCAGGGCAGGGCAAGTCAAGGCAAGGCAATGTAGGCCATGGCAAGGCAAGGAATGGCAGGGGAGTGCAGGGCAGGCAAGGGCAAGGCACGGCAAGGCAGGTCATAGTAGTTCAAGGCAGGGCAAGGAAAGGCAAGTCAAGGCAAGGCAGGGAAGGGCAGGGAAATTGCAGGACAGGGATGGGTAGGGCAGGGCAGTGCAGTTAAGGCAGGGCAAGGCAAGGCAAGGCAAGGAATTCAAAGGCAAGGCAGGACAAAGGAGGGCCGAGCGGTGCAGGGAAAAGAAGGCAAAGAGAGGCAAAGCAAAGGCAAGGCAAGGCAGGGCAAGGAAGGGCAGAGTAGGGCAAGGCAGGGCAAGGCAGGGCATCGCAGTCAAGACAAGCAAGGCAGGGCAACGCAGGTCAAAGCAAGGCAAGGCAAGGCAAAGCAAGTTAAGGCAAGGCAAATTAAGGCAAGGTAAGGCAGGGCGTGACTAGGCAAGGCATGGGGTGCCTAGGCAAGGCAAGGTGTGGGTAGGCAAGGAAGGCAAAGGCAAGGCAGGACAGGGGAGGGCCGGGCGGTACAGGGAAAAGAAGACAAAGAGAGACAAACCAAAGGCAAGGCAAGGCAGGACAGGGGAGATTCGGGCGGTACAGGGAAAGAAGACAAAGAGAGACAAACCAAAGGCAACGCAAGGCAGGGCAAGGAAGGACAGAGCAGGGCAAGGAAGGGCAAGGCAGGGCATGGCAGGCAAGTCAAGGCAAGGAAGGCAAAGTCAAGGCAGGACAGGGGAGGGCCGGGCGGTGCAGGGAAAAGAAGACAAAGAAACAAAGGCAAGGCAAGGCAGGGCAAGTAATGGCAAGGCAGGGCAGAGCAGGGCAAGGCTGGGCAAGGGAGGGCAAGGCAGGGCAAGGCAGGGCAAGGCAAGGCAATGCTTGGCAGGGCAGGGCAGGGCAGGGAGTGGCGAGGCAAAACAAGGCAAGGCGTGGCTAAGCAAATCAAATCAAAGCAAAGCAGGCCAAGCAGGGCAATTCAGGGCAAGGCAAGGCAAGGCAAGGCAAAGCAAACAAGGCGTGGTTAGGCAAGGCAAGGCAAGGTGTGGCTAGGCAAGGGAAGGCATGTCTAGGCAAGACAAGGCAAGGCGTGGCTAGGCAAGGCAAGGCGTGGCTGGGTAAGACAAGGAGAGGCTAGGCAAGGCAAGGCAAGGCGTGGGTAGACAAGGCAAGGCAAATCGTGGCTAGGCAAGGCAAAGCAAGGCATAGCTAGGCAAGGCAAGGCGTGGATAGGAAAGGCAAGGCGTTTCTAGGAAAGGCAAGGAGAGGCTAGGCAAGGCAATTCAAGCCGTGGCTAGACAAGGCAAGGCAAGGCGTGGCAAGGCAAGGAAGGCAAGTTGTGGCTATTCAAGGCAAGGCAGGGCAGGGCAGAGCAGGGCAATGCAAGGCAAGGCAAGGCAGGCCAAGGCAAGGCAAGGCAGGGCAAGGGAGGGCAGGGAGGGACAGTGCAGGGCAGTGAATTGCAAAGCTGCAAGGCAACACAAATAAAGAATGGCAAGGCAAGGCAAGGCAAATCAAGGCAGGTCAAAGTAAGGCAAGGCAAGGCAATGCAAGGCAAGTCCTGGCAATTCAAGGCTAGGCAAGGCAGGGCAGGTCAAGTCAGGGCAATGCAGGGCAGGTCAGTGCAAGGCACGGCAGGTCACAGCAGGGCAGGACAGAGCAGGGTAGGGCAAGGCAGGGCAAGGCAAGTCAAGGCAAGTAAAGGCAAGGCAAAGCAAGGCAAGGCAAGGCAAACTAAGCCAAGGAAAGGCAAGGCAAGTCAGGGCAGGAAAGGGTAGGGCAAATCAGGTCAAGGCAAGGCAAGGCAGGGCAGTTTAGGGCAGGGCAGTGTAGGTTAGGGCAGGGCAGGGCAAGGCAGGGCAAGGCAAGTTAAGGTAAGGTATGGCATGGAAGACAAGGCCGGGCAGTTATGTGTGGGGCGGAGCAAGGCAGGGCAAAACATAGAGAGGCAAGACAAGGCTAGGCAAGGAAGGGCAAGTAAGGGCATTGCAAGGCAAGGCAATGCAAGGCAAGTCTAAGCAAGGCAAGGCAAGGCAAGGCAGGGCAGGGCAGAGCAGGCTAGGCAGGGCAGGTCAGGTCAGGGTAGGGCAGGGCACGGCAGTGCAGGGCAGGGCAGGGCAGGGCAGGGCAAGGCAGCGCAATACATTGGAAGGCAAGGCAAGGCAAAGGAAAGTAAGGAAAGGCAAGACAAGGCCAGGCAAGGCAAAGCAGAGCAGGGCAGGGCAAGACGTGTTTAAGGAAAGCATGTTGTGGCTAGGCAAGGCAAGGCGTGGCTAGGCAAGGCGAGGCAAGCGGTGCCTAGGCAAGGCAAGGCAAGGCAAGGCAAGGCATGGCTAGGCAAGGCAAGGCAAGGCAAGGTGTGGCTTGGCAGGGCAGGGCAGGGCAGGGCATGGCAGTGCACGGTAAGGCAGTGCAAGGCAGGGCAAGGCAGGGCAGGGCAGGGCAGGGCAGGGCAGTGTAAGTCATTGCAGGGCAGGGCAGGGCATGGCAGTGCAGGGTAAGGCAGTGCAAGGCAGGGCAAAACATAGAGAGGCAAGACAAGGCTAGGCATGGAAGGGCAAGGAAGGTCAATGCAAGGCAAGGCAAAGCAAGGCAAGTCAAGGCAAGGCAAGGCAAGGCAAGGCAGGGCAGGGCAGAGCAGGTTAGGCAAGGCAGAACAACTCATGGCAAAGCAGGTCAGGGCAGAGCAATTCAGGGAAAGGCAAGTCAAGGCAAGGCAGGGCAAGGCAGGGCAAGGTCAGGGCAGGGCATATAAGGCAGGGCAAGGCAAGGCAAGACAAGGAAGGACAAGGAAAGGCAAGGCAGTGTTAGTAAGGGCAATGCAAGGCAAGGCAATGCAATTCAAGTCATGGCAAGGCAAGGCAAGGCAATTCAAGGCAAGGCAAGGGAAGGCAAGACAAAGCAGGCCAGGGCAGGGCAAGGCAAAGCAACGCAGGGCAAGGCAGGGCAAGGCAGGGCAGGGCAGGGCAAAGAAGGGAAAGGGAAGGCAATGCTTGGCAGGGCAAGGCAGGGCAGTGCGTGGCAAAGCAATGCAAGGCAAGGCGTGGCTAAGCAAGGCAAATAAAGGCAAAGGAGGGCAAACAGGGCAATTCAGGGCAAAGCAAGTCAAGGCACACAAAGCAAGGCGTGTCTAGGCAAGGAAAGGCAAGGTGAGGCTAGGCAAGGGTAGGCGTGTCTAGGCAAGACAAGGCAAGGCGTGTCTAGCCAAAGAAGGCGTGGCTAAGCAAGGCAAGGCTTTGCTAGGGAAGGCGTGTCTAGGAAAGGCAAGGCGTGGCTAGGTAAGGCAAGGAGAGGCTAGGCAAGGGAAGGCAAGGCGTGGCTAGACAAGGCAATTAAAAGCGTGGCTAGGCAAGGCAAAAAAGGCATGGCTAGGCAAGGCAAGGCGTGGATAGGAAAGGCAAGGCGTGGCTAGGAAAGGCTAGGAGAGGCTAGGCTGGGCATGCCAGGGCAAGGGAAGGGCAGAGCAGGGCAGGGCAGGGCAGGGTAAGGCAGGGCAAGGCAGAGCAAGGCATGGCAAGGCAGGTCAGGGCAAGGGCAGGGCAGGGCATTGAAGGCAGGCAAGGCAAGGCAAGGCAAGGAAGGACAAGGCAAGGCAAGGCAGGTCATTGGAGAGCCGGGCGGATCAGAGCAAAGAAGACAAAGAGGGGCAAAGCAAAGGCAAGGCCAGGCAGGGTAAGGAAGTGCAATGCAAGGCAAGGCAAGGCAAGGCAAGGCAAGGCAAGGCAAGGCAAGGCAAGGCAAGGTAAGGCAAGGCAAGGCAAGGCAAGGCAAGGCAATACTAGGCAGGGCACTATAGGGCAGGGCAAATCAGGGCAAGGCAAGTCAAGGCAAGGCAAGGCAGGGCAAGGCTAGACAAAGCAAGACAAGGCAAGGCAAGGCAAGGCAAGGCAGTTCAGGGCAGGGCAAATCAGTGCATGGCAAGTCAATTCAAGGCAAGGCAAGGAAAGTCTAGGCAAGTCAAGGTAAGGCAAGGCAAGGAAAGGCCAGGCAAGACATGACCAGACAAGGCGCAGCAGGAAAAGGCAAGGCAAGGCAAGACAAAGCAAGGCGTGGCTACGCAAGTCAAGGGAAGGCGTGGCTAGGAAAGGCAAGGCTTGACTCGGCAAGACAAGTCAAGGCGTGGCTAGGCAAGGCAAGCCGTGGCTAGGCAAGGCAAGCCGTGGCAAGGCAAGGCAAGAGGTGTCTAGGCAAGACAAGGCAAGCAAAGCATGGCAAGGAAATGCAAGGCAAGGCAATGCAAGGCAAAGGCAATAAAGGCAAGGCAACGCAAGGCAAGGCTACGCAGGGAAGGTCAGGTCACGTTAGGGCAGGGCAGGGCAGTGCAGGGCAGGGCAAGGCAACGCAAGGCATGGCAAGGCAAGGCAAGGCAAGGTAAAGAAAGGCAAGTCAAGGCAAGGCCAGACAAGGCAAAGCAAGGCAGGGCAGGGCAGGGCAGGGCAGGGCAAGGCAGGGCAAGGCAAGGCAACGAAAGGCAAGGCAAGCCAATTTAATGCACGGCAAGGCAGGGCATGGCAGGGCAGAGCAGATCAGGGGAGGACAGGGCAGGGCAGGGCAGGGCAGGTCAGGGTAAATCAGAGCAAAGCAAGGGAAGGCCTGGTAGGCCAAGGCAAGGCAAGGCAGGGGAGTGCAGGGCGGTGCAGGGCAGGGCAAGACAAAAAGATGCAAGGCAAGATAAGGCAGGGCAAGGAATGGCAATGCAAGGCAACGCAGTGCAAGTCAAGGCAAGGAAAGCCAAGGCAAGACAAATCAAAGAAAAGCAAGGCAAAGCAGAGCAGAGCGGGGCAGGGCAGTGTTTGTCAGGGCAGGGCAGGGCAGGGCAAGGCAAAGCAAGGCGTGGCAGGGCAGAGCAGGGCAAGGCAGGTCAAGGAATGGCTTAGCAAGTCGGGGCAAGGCAAGGCAAGGCAAGGCAAGGCAAGGCAGGCCAGGCCAGGGCAAGGCAAGGCAAGGCAGGGCAAGGCAAGGCAAGGCAAGGAAGCCAAGGAAAGTAAAGGCAGGGTAAGTAAAGGCAATGCAGTGCAAGGCAATGCATGGCAAGGCAAGGCAAGACAATGCAAGGCAAGGCAAGGCAATGCAAGTCAAGGCAAGGCAAGGCAAGGCAGGCCAGGCCAGGGCAAGGCAAGGCAGATCAAGGTTAGGCAGTGCAGGGCTGGTCAGGTTAGGGCAGGGAATGGCAGTGCAGGGCAGGGCAGGGCAAGGCAGCGCAATATATTGCAGGGCAATTCAAGGCAAAGGAAAGTAAGGAAAGGCAAGGCAAAGCAAGGCCAGGCAAGGCAAGGCAGAGCAGGGCAGGGCAAGACGTGGTTAAGGAAGGCAAGTTGTGGCTAGGCAAGGCAAGTCAAACGGTGGCTAGGCAAGGCAAGGCAAGGCAAGGCAAGGCGTGGCTAGGCAAGGCAAGGCAAAGTGTGGCTTGGCAGGGCAGGGCAGAGCAGGGCATGGCAGTGCAGGGTAAGGCAGTGCAAGGCAGGGCAACGCAGGGCTGGGTAGGGCAGGGCAGTGTAGGTCATTGCATTGCAGGCAAGACATGGCAGTGCAAGGTAAGGCAGTGCAAGGCAGGGAAAACATAGAGAGGCAAGACAAGGCTAGGCAAGGAAGGGCAAGGAAGGGCAATGCAAGGCAAGGCAATGCAAGGCAAGTCAAAGCAAGGCAAGGCAAAGCAAGGCAGGGCAGGGCAGAGCAGGCAGGGCAGAGCAGGGCAAGGCAGGGCAAGGCAGGGCAAGGAAGGGAAAGGCAAGGCAATGCTTGGCAGGGCAGGGCCGGGCAGTGCGTGGCAAGGCAAGGCTAGGCAAGGCGTGGCTAAGCAAGGCAAATCAAGGCAAAGCAGGGCATGCAGGGCAATTCAGGGCAAGACAAGGCAAGGCAAGGCAAGGCGTGGCTAGGCAAGGAAAGGCAAGTTGTGGCTAGGCAAGTGTAGGCGTGTCTAGTCAAGAGAAGGCAAGGCGTGGCTAGGCAAAGCAAGCGTGGCTAAGCAAGGCAAGGCGTGGTTAGGCAAGGCGTGGCTAGGAAAGGCAAGGCGTGGCTAGGTAATGCAAGGAGAGGCTAGGCAAGGGAAGGCAAGGCGTGGCTAGAAAAGGCCAGGAAAAGCGTGGCTAGGCAAGGCAAAGAAAGGCATTGCTAGGGAAGGCAAGGCGTGGCTAGGAAAGGCAAGGCGTGGCTAGGAAGTGCTAGGAGAGGCTAGGCAGGGCATGCCAGGGCAAGGGAAGGGCAGAGCAGGGCAGGGCAAGCAGGGCAAAGCAGGGCAAGGCAGTGCAAGGCATGGCAAGGCAGGTCAGAGCAGAGCAAGGCAGGGCAAGGCAAGGCAAAGCAAGACAGACAAGGCAGGGCAAGGACAGGGCAGCGCATTGAAGGCAGGGCAAGGCAAGGCAAGGCAAGGAAGGCCAAGGCAAGGCAGGTCATTGGAGGGCCGAGCGGGGCAGAGCAAAGAAGACAAAGAGGGGCAAAGCAAAGGCAAGGCAAGGCTGGGTAAGGAAGGGCAATGCAAGGCAAGGCAAGGTAAGCCAAGGCAATACTAGGCAGGGCAGGATAGGGCAGGGCAAATCAGGGCAAGGCAAGGCAAGGCAGGGCAAGGCTAGACAAAGCAAGACAAGGAAAGGCAAGGCAAGGCAAGGCAGTTCAGGGCAGGGCATGGCAAGGCAAGGCAAGGCAAAGCAATTCGTGGCTAGGCAAAGAAAGGCAAGGTGTGGCTAGGCAAGGAAAGGCGTGTCTAGGCAAGACAAGGCAAGGCGTGGCTAGGCATAGCAAGGCGTGGCTAGGCAAGGCAAGGCGTCGCTATGCAAGGCGTGGCTAGGAAAGGCAAGGCGTGGCTAGGTAAGAAAGGAGAGGCTAGGCAAGGTAAAGCAAGGCGTGGCTAGACAAGGCAAGGAAAAGCGTTACTAGGCAAGGCAAAGAAAGGCATGGCTAGGCAAGGCAAGGCGTGAATAGGAAAGGAAAGACGTGGCTAGGAAAGGCTAGGAGAGGCTAGGCAGGGCATGGCAGGGCAAGGGCAGGGCAGAGCAGGGCAGGGCAGGGCAGGGCAGGGCAGGGCAGGGCAAGGCAAGGCAACGAAAGGCAAGGCAAGCCAAGGTAATGCAATGCAAGGCAGGGCATGGCATTGTAGAGCAGATCAAGGAAGGACAGGGCATTGCAGGGCAGGTCAAGGCAAATCAGGGTAAGGCAAGGGAAGGCAAGGTAGGTCAAGGCAAGGCAAGGCAGGGGAGTGCAGGGCGGTGCAAGGCAGGGCAAGAAAAAAAAAGATACAACACAAGTTAAGGCAGGGCAAAGAATGGCAATGCAAGGCAAGGCAGTGCAAGTCAAGGCAAGGAAAGCCAAGGCAAGACAAATCAAAGAAAGGCAAGGCAAGGCAAAGCAGAGCAGGGCGGGGCAGGGCAGTGTTTGTCAGGGCAAGTCAGGGCAGGGCAAGTCAAGGCAAGGCGTGGCAGGGCAGAGCAGGGCAAGGCAGGGCAAGGCATGGCAACGCAAGGCGGGGCAAGGCAAGGCAAGGCAAGGCAAGGCAAGGCAGGCCAGGTCAGGGCAAGGCAAGGCAAGGCAGGGCAAGGCAAGGCAAGGCAGGGCAAGGGCAGGGCAGGGCATATAAGGCATAGCAAGGCAAGGCAAGGCAAGGAAGGCCAAGGAAAGGAAAGCCAGGGTAAGTAAGGGCAATGCAAGGCAAGGCAATGCAAGGCAAGGCAAGGCAAGGCAAGAAAAGGCAAGGCAAGGCAAGGTGAGGCTAGGCAAGTCAACGCAAGTCAAGGCTAGGCAAGGCAAGGGAAGACAAGGCAATGCAAGGAAAGGCAAGGCAAGGCAAGGCGTGGCTAGGCAAGGCAAGGCGTGGCTAATCAAAGCAAAGCGTGGCTAGGCAAGGGAAGGCTTGGCTCGGCAAGTCAAGGCTTGTCTAGGCAAGGCAAGGCAAGGCAAGGCAGGGCAGGGTAGGGCAAATCAGAGCAAGGCAAATCAAGGCAAGGAAAGGCCAGGCAAGTCAAGTCCAGACAAGGAAATTCAATTCTTGGCTAGGCAAGGCAAGGCAAGGCGTCTCTAGGCAAGGCAAGGTGTGTCTAGGCAAGACTAGGCGTGGCTAGGCAAGGCAAGGCGTGTTTAGGCATGGGAAGTCTAGGTGTGGCTAAGCAAGGCAAATGAAGGCAAGGTAGGTCAAGGCAGGGCAAGGCATGAAAAGGCAGGGCAAGGCTATACAGAGCAGGGCTGGTCAGGGCAGGGCAGGGCAAGGCAGCGCAATACATTGCAAGGCAAGGCAAGGCAAAGGAAAGTAAAGAAAGGCAAGGCTAGGCAAGGCCAGGCAAGGCAAGGCAGAGCAGGGCAGGGCAAGACGTGGTTAAGGAAGGCAAGTTGTGGCTAGGCAAGGCAAGGCAAGCGGTGTCTAGGCAAGGCAAGTCAAGGCGTGGCTAGGCAAGGCAAGGCAAGGTGTGGCTTGGCAGGGCAGGGCAGAGCAGAGCATGGCAGTGCAGGGTAAGGCAGTGCAAGGCAGGGCAAGGCAGGGCAGGGCAGGGCAGGGCAGGGCAGTGTAGGTCATTGCATGGCAGGGCAGGTCATGGCAGTGCAGGGTAAGGCAGAGCAAGTCAGGGAAAAACATAGTGAGGCAAGACAAGGCTAGGTAAGGAAGGGCAAGGAAAGGCAAAGCAAGGCAAGGCCAAGCAAGGCAAGGCAGAGCAGGGCAGGGCAAGACGTGGTTAAGGAAGGCAAGTTGTGGCTAGGCAAGGCAAGTCGTGGCTAGGCAAGGCAAGGCAAGGGGTGGCTAGGCAAGGCAAGGCAAGGCGTGGCTAGGCAAGGCAAAGCAAGGTGTGGTTTGGCAGGGCAAGACAGGGCAGGGCAAGGCAGGGAATGGCAGGGAAGGGCAGTGTAGGTCATTGCAGGGCAGGGCAGGGCATAGCATTGCATGGTAAGGAAGTGCAAGGCAGGGCAAGGCAGGTCAGGGCAGGGCAGGGCAGTGTAGGTCAGAGCAGGGCAGGGCAGAGCAGGGCAGGGCAGAGCAGGGCAGGGCAGAGCAGGGCAGGGATGGGAAGGGCAGGGAGGGCAAGTCAGGGCAAGTCAAGGCAAGGCAATGTAGTCCATGGAAGGGCAAGGCAAGGCAGGGGAGTGCAGGGCAGAATAGTTTAAGGCACGGCAAGCCAGGTCAGGGCAGTTCAAGGCAGGGCAAAGAAAGGCAAGTCAAGGCAAGGCAGGGTAGGGCAGGGAAATTGCAGGGCAGGTTAAAGCAGGGCAAGGCAATGCAAGGCAAGGAAGGCAAAAGCAAGGCAAGACAGGGGAGGGCCGGGCGGTGCAGGGAAAAGAAGACAAAGAGAGGCAAAGCAAAGTCAAGGCAAGGCAGGTCAAGGAAGGGCAGATCAAGTCAAGGAAGAGCAAGGCAGTTCATGGCAGGCAAGGCAGGCAACGCAGGGCAACGCAGGTCAAAGCAAGGCAAGGCAAGGCAATGCAAGGCAAGGCAAGGCAAGGTAAGGCAAGGCAAGGCAGGGCGTGGCTAGGCAAGGTAAGGGGTGCCTAGGCAAGGCAAGGTATTGCTAGGCAAGAAACGCAAAGGCAAGGCAGGACAGGGGAGAGCCGGGCGGTACAAGGAAAAGAAGACAAAGAGAGGCAAAGCAAAGGCAAGGCAAGGCAGGGCAAGGCAGGGCATGGCAGGCAAGTCAAGGCAAGGCAGGGCAGGGCAGGGAAGGGCAGGGCAGGGCAGTGCAAGGAAGGCAGGGCAAGGCAAGGCAAGGAAGGCAAAGGCAAGGCAGGACAGGGGAGGGCCGTTCGGTGCAGGGAGAAGAAGACATAGAGAGGCAAAGCAAAGGCAAGGCAAGGCGGGGCAAGGAAGGGCAAGGCAGGGCAGAGCAAGGCAGGGCAGAGCAGGGCAAGGCAGTGTAAGGCAGGGCAAGGCAGGCAAGGTAGGGCATCGCAGGTCAAAGCAAGGCAAGGCAAAGCAATGCATGGCAAGGCAAGGCAAGGTAAGGCAAGGCAAGGCAGGTCGTGGCTAGGCAAGGAAAGGGGTGCCTAGGCAAGGCAAGGTGTTTCTAGGCAAGGCAAGGCGTGGCTAGGCAAGGCAAGGCAATGCGTGGCTAGACAAGGCAAGTCAATGCGTGGCTAGGCAAGGCAAGGAAAGGGAAGGCAAGGCAAGGCAAGGCAAGGTGAGGCAAAGCAAGGCAAGGCAAGACGTGGCTTGGCAAGGCAAGGCGTGGCTTGGCAAGGCAAGGCGTGGCTAGGTAAGGCAAGGCTAATCGTGGCGAGTCAAGGCGTGGCTTGGAAAGGCATGGCGTGGCTAGGCAAGGAAAGGCGTGGTTAGTAAAGGCAAGGCGTGGCTAGGTAAGGCATGGAGAGGCTAGACATGGCAAGGCAAGGCGTGGCTAGACATGGCAAGGCAAGGCGTGGCAGTTCAAGTCATGGCAGTGCAGGGCAAGGCATTGCAAGGCAGGACAGTGCAGGGCAAGGCAATGAAGGGCAAGGCAGAGCAGTGTAGGTCAGGGCAGGGCAATGCAGGGCAGGGCTGGGCAGAGAAGGCAAGGCAAGGCAGAGCAAGGCAAGGTAAGGCATGGTAGGCCAAGGCAAGGGAAGGCAGGCAGGGGAGTGCAAGGCGGAGCACGGCAGGGCAAGACAAGGAGAGGCAAGGAAAGGCAAGGCAATGAAGATCAAGGAAAGGCAATGCAAGGCAAGGCAATGCAAGGCAAGGCAAGGCAAGGCGTGGCTAGTAAAGGCAATATGTGGCTAGGCAAGGCAAGGCGTGGTTAGGAAAGGCAAGGCGTGGCTAGGTAAGGCAAAGTGAGTCTACGCAAGGCAAGCCAAGGCAAGGCAAGGCAAGGCAGGGCATTGCAGGGCAAAGCAGGAAAAGGCAAGGCAAGGCAAGTCAAGGCAAAGCAAGGCAATGCAAGGCAAGGCAAGGCAAGGCAAGAAAAGGAAAAGCAAGGCAAGGCAGCACAGGGCAGGGCAATGCAGGGCAGGTCAGTGCAGGGCACGGCAGGTCAGAGCAGGGCAGGACAGAGCAGGGTACGGCAAGGCAGGGCGAGGCAAGTCAAGGTAAGGAAATGAAAGGCAAGGCAAGGCAAGGCAAGGCAAGGCAAGATAAGGCAAGGCAAGGCAAGGAAAGGCAGGGCAGGGCAGGGTAGGGCATATCAGGGCAAGGCAAGGCAAGGCAAGGCAGTGCAGTTCAGGTCAGGGCAGTGTAGGTCAGGGCAGGGCAGGGCAAGGCCTGGCAAGGCAAGGTAAGGCAAGGTATGCCATGGCAAGACAAGGCCGGGCAGGGGAGTGTGGGCGGAGCAAGGCAGGGCAAAACGTAGAGAGGCAAGACAAGGCAAGGCATGGAAGGGCAAGGAAGGGCAATGCAAGGCAAGTCAAGGCAATGCAAGGCAAGGCAATGCAGGGTAGGGCAGAGCAGGCAGGGCAGGGCAGGGCAAGGCAGGGCAAGGCAGAGCAAGGCATGGCAAAGCAGCTTAGGGCAGAGCAAGGCAGGGCAAGGAAAGGCAAGGCAGGGCAAGGTAGGGCAAGGGCAGGGCAGGGCATATAAAGCAGGGAAAGGCAAGGCAAGGCAAGGAAGGCCAACGAAAAGCAACGCAGACTAAGGAATTGCAATGCAAGGCAAGGCAATGCAAGGCAAGGCAAGGCAAGGCAAGGTAAGGCAAGGCAAGGCAAGGCTAGGCAGGGCAAGACAGAGCAGGGCAAAAATGAGCAAGGCAAGGCAAGGAATGGCAAGTCAGGGCAAGGCTAGGCAAATCAAGACAAGGCAAGGTAAGGCAAGGCAAGGAAAGGCCAGGCAAGACAAGGCCAGACAAGGCAAGGCAAGGCGTGGCTAGGCAAGGCAAGGCGTGGCTAGGCAAGACTAGTCGTTGCAAGGCAAGATAAGGCGTGTTTAGGTATGGCAAGGCTAGGTTTGGCTAGTTAAGGCAAATCAAGGCAAGGTAGGGCACGGCAGCGCAAGGCATGGCAAGGCAGGGCAAGGCAGGGCAAGGCAGGGCAGGACAGGACAAGGCAAGGCAACGAAAGGTAAGGCAAGGCAAGGCAAGGAACGGCAAGCCAGGGCATGTCACTGCAGGGCAGAGCAGGGCAGGTCAGGGCAGTTCAGGGCAAGGCAGTTCAAGGCAAGGAAAGGCATGATAGGCCAAAATAATGCAGGGCAGGAGAGTGCAGGGCGGTGAAGAACAGGGCAAGTCAAAGAGAGGCAAGGCAAGGCAAGGCAAGGCAAGGCAAAGAAGATCAAGCAAAATCTAGGCAGGGCAGGGCAGGGCAAGGCAAGGTAAAACGTGACAAGGTAAGGCAGGGCAAGGCAAGGCAAAGCAAGGCGGGGCAAGGAAGGGCAATGCAATGCAAAGCAATGCAAGTCAAGGCAAGGCAAGGCAATTCAAAGCATGGCAAAGCAAGGCAGGGCGGGGCACGGCGGGGAAGGTCATTGCAGGCCCGGGCAGGGCAGGGCAGGGCAGGGCAAGGCAAGGCAGGGCGTTGCAGGGCAGGGCAGGGCAAGGCAGTGCAAAGGAAGGCAAGGCAGGCCAGGGGAGTGCAACGCAAGGGAAGGCAGAGCAAGGCAGGGCAAGGCAGGGAAAGGCAAGGCAATGCTTGGCAGGGCAGGGCAGTGCTTGGCAAGGCAAAGCGTGGCTAAGAAAGGCAAATCATAGCAAAGCAGGGCAAGCAGGGCAATTCAGGGCAAGGCAAGGCAAGGCAAGGCAAAGCAAGGCGTGGCTAGGCAAGGAAATGCAAGGTGTGGCTAGGCAAGAGAAGGCGTGTCTAGGCAAGACAAGGCAAGGCGTGGCAAGGCAAAGCAAGGCGTGGCTAGGCAAGGCAAGGCGTGGCTTGGCTAGGAAGGCGTGGCTGGGAAAGGCAAGGCGTGGCTAGGTAAGGCAAGGAGAGTCTAGGCAAGGCAAGGCAAAGCGTGGCTAGACAAGGCAAGGCAAGGCGTGGCTAGACAAGACAAGGAAAAGCGTGTCTAGGCAAGGCAAAGAAAGGCGTGGCTAGGCAAGGCAAGGCGTGGATAGGAAAGGCAAGGAGTTGCTAGGAAAGGGAAGGAGAGGCTAGGCAAGGCAAGGCAAGGCGTGGCTAGACATGGCAAGGCAAGGCGTGGGTAAGGAAGGCAAGGCAAGGAGTGGCTAAGCAAGACAAGGCAAGGCAAGGCAAGGCAAGACAAGGCAAGGCAATGCAAGGCAAGGCTAGGCAAGGTAAGGTAAGGCAAGGCAAGGCATTCAAGGAAATGTAAGGCAGGGCAGGGCGTGGCTAGGTAAGGCAAGGAGAGGCTAGGCAAGACAAGGCAAGGCGTGGCTAGACAAGGCAAGGCAAGGCGTGGGTAAGCAAGGCAAGGCAAGGAGGGGCTAAGCAAGACAAGGCAAGGCAAGGCAAGGCAAGACAAGGCAAGGCAAGGCAATGAAAGGCAAGGCAAGGCAAGGCAAGGCTAAGCAAGGTAAGGTAAGGCAAGGCAAGGCAATGCTAGTCAAAACAAGACAAGTCAAGGCTAGGCAAGGTAAGGCAAGACAAGGCAATGCAAGGAAAGGCAAGGCAAGGCGTTTCAAAGAAAGGCAAGGCGTGGCTAGGCAATGCAAGGCGTGGCTAGGCAAGGCAAGGCAAGAGGTGTTAGGCAAGGCAAGGAAATGTAAGGCAATACAAGGAAATGCAAGACAAGGCAATGCAATCAAGGCAAAGAAAGGCAAGGCAAGGCTAGGCAGGCAGGGCAGGTCATTGTAGGGCAGGGCAGGGCAGTGCAGGGCAGGGCAAGGCAAGGCAAGGCAGGGCAAGAGAGGGCAAGGCAGGGCAAGGAAGGGAAAGGAAAGGCAATGCTTGGCAGGGCAGGGCAGGGCAGTGAGTTGCAAGGCAAGGCAAGGCAAGGCGTGGCTAAGCAAGGCAAATCAAGGCAAAACAGGGCAAGCAGGGAAATTCAGGGCAAGTCCAGGCAAGGCAAGGCAAGGCAAAGCAATTCGTGACTAGGCAAAGAAAGGCAAGGTGTGGCTAGGCAAGAAAAGGCGTGTCAAGTCAAGACAAGGCAAGGCGTGGCTAGGCAAGACGTGGCTAGGAAAGGCAAGGAAAAGCGTGGCTAGGCAAGGCAAAGAAAGGCATGGCTAGGCAAGGCAAGGCGTGGCTAGGAAAGGCTAGGAGATTCTAGGCAGATCAAGGCAGGGCATACAGGGTAAGGGCAGGGCAGAGCAGAGCAGGGCAGGGCAGGGCAAGGCAGGGCAAGGCAGAGCAAGGCAGTGCAAGGCAGTTCAGGGCAGAGCAATGCAGGGCAAAGCAAGGCAATGCAAGGCAAGGCAGGAAGGCAGGCCAAGGGCAGGGCAGGGCATTGAAGGCAGGGCAAGGCAAGGTATGGCAAGGAAGGCCAAGGCAAGGCAAATCAGGTCATTGGAGGGCCGGGTGGGGCAGAGCATAGAAGACAAAGAGGGGCAAAGCAAAGGCAAGGCAAGGCAGGGTAAGGAAGGGCAATGCAAGGCAAGGCAATACAAGGCAAGGCAAGTCAAGGCAAGGCAAGGCAAGACTAGGCAGGCAGGACAGAGCAGGGCAAAACAGGGCAAGGCAAGACAAGGCAGGGCAAGGCAGGGCAAGGCTAGACAAAGCAAGACAAGGCAAGGCAAGGCAAGGCAAGGCAGTTCAGGGCAGGAAAATCAGTGCAAGGCAAGTCAATTAAGGCAAGGCAAGGCAAGTCTAGGCAAGGCAAGGTGAGGCAAGGCAAGGAAAGGCCAGGCAAGACATGACCAGACAAGGCAAGGCAGGAAAAGGCAAGGCAAGGCAAAGCAAGGCGTAGCTAGGCAAGGCAAGGGAAGGCGTGGCCAGGAAAGGCAAGTCTTGACTTGGAAAGACAAGTCAAGGCGTGGCTAGGCAAGGAAAGTCGTGGCCAGGCAAGGCAATGCGTAGCTAGGCAAGGCGTGGCAAGGAAAGGCGTGGCTAGGAAATGCAAGGCGTGTCTAGGCAAGGCAAGGCTTGGATAGGAAAGGCAAAGCGTGGCTAGGAAAGGCAAGGAGAGGCTAGGCAAGGCAAGTCTAGGCAGGGCAGGGCAAACCAGGTAAAGGTAAGATAAGGCAAGGCAAGGCAAGGCATGGCAAGCCAGGGCAGGGCAAAGCAGGGCAGGGTAGGGCACGGCAGTTCAGGGAAACGCAGTTCAAGGCAAGGAAAGTCATGATAGGCCAAAATAATGCAGGGCAGGAGAGTGCAGGGCGGTGAAGGGCAGGGCAAGACAAAGAGAGGCAAGGCAAGGCAAGGCAAGGCAAGGCAAGCCAAAGCAGATCAAGGCAAATCTAGGCAGGGCAGGGCAGGGCAAGGCAAGGCAAGGCGTGGCAGGGCATTCACGGCAAGGCAAGGCAAAGCAAGGCGGGGCAAAGAAGGGCAATGCAATGCAAGGCAATGCAAGTCAAGGCAAGGCAAGGCAATTCAAGGCATGGCAAAGCAAGGCAGGGCGGGGTACGGCGGGGCAGGGCAGGGCAGGGCAGGGCCGGGCAAGGCAAGGCAGGGCGTGACAAGGCAGGGCAGGGCATGCAGGGCAAGGCAAGGCAAGGCAAGGCAAGGCAAGGCAAGGCAAGGCAAAGCAATGCAAGGCAGGTCAGGGGAGGGCAAGGCAAGGCAAGGCAGGGCAAGGCAGGGCAATTCATGGAAAGGCAAAGCAATGCTTTTTAGGGCAGGGCAGGGCAGTGCTTGGCAAGGCAAGGCAAGGTAAGGTAAGGCAAGGCAAGGCAAGGCTAGGCAAATTAAGGCATGTCAAGGCTAGGCAAGGCAAGGCAAGACAAGGCAATGCAAGGAAAGGCAAGGCAAGGCGTGGCTAGGAAAGGCAAGGCGTGGCTAGGCAATGTAAGGCGTGGGTATGCAAGGCAAGGCAAGAGGTGTCTAGGCAAGGCAAGGCAATGTAAGGCAATGCAAGGAAATTCAAGACAAGGCAATGCAATCAATGCAAGGAAAGGCAAGGCAAGGCTAGGCAGGCAAGGCAGGTCAGGGTAGGGCAGGGCAGGGCAGTGCAGGGCAGGGCAGGGCAAAGCAGGTCAAGGCAAGGCAACGCAAGGCAAGGCAAAGCAAGGCAAAGCAAGGCAAGGCAAGGCATGGCAAGGTAAGGAAAGGCAAGGCAAGGCAAGGCCAGACAAGCCAAGGCAAGGCTGGGCAGGCAGGGCAAGGCAACGTAAGGCAAGGCAATGCACAGCACGGCAGAGCATGGCAGGGCAGGGCAGAGTAAGGGAGGGCAAAGCAGGGCAGGGCAAGTCAGAGCAAATCAGGGCAAGGCAAGGGAAGGCATGGTAGGCCAAGTCAAGGCAGGGCTTGGGAGCGCAGGGCGGTGCAGGGCAGGGCAAGACAATGAGATGCAAGGCAAGGTAAGGGAGGGCAAGAAGTGGCAATACAAGACAAGGCAATGCAAGTCCAGACAAGGCAAGCCAAAGCAAGGGAAGGCAAGGAAAGGCAAAGCAAAGCAGGGCAGGGCGGGGAAGGCAAGTCAAGGCAAGGCAAGCCAAGGTAAGTCAAGGCAAGGAAAGGCAAGGCAAAGCAGGGCAGGGCGGGGCAGGGCAGTGCAGGTCAGGGCAGGGCAGGTCAGGGCAAGGCAAGGCAAGGCGTGGCAGGGCACAGCAAGGAAAGGCAGGGCAAGGCAAGGCAAAGCAAGGCGGGGCAAGGAAGAGAAATGCAACGCAAAGCAATGCAAGTGAAGGCAAGACAAGGCAAGGCAAGGCAAGGAAAAGCAAGGCAGAGCAGGAGAGAGCACGGCAGGGCAGGGCAGGGCAGTGCAGGGCAAGGCGGCCAAGCAAGACAAATAAAGCAAGGCAAGGAAATTGAAGGCAAGGCAAGACAGGGCAAGGTAAGGCAAGGCAAGGCAAGGCAAGGCATGTAAAGGCAATGCAAGGCAAGGCTGGGCAGGGCAAGGCAGGACAGGGCAGGGAATGACAGTGCAGGGCAAGGCAGTGCAAGGCAGGGCAAGGCAGGGCAGGTCAGGGCAGGGTAGGGCAGAGCAGGGCAGTGTAGGTCAGGGCAGGGCATGGCATGGCAGGGCAAGTCACGGAAATGCAAGTCAGGGTAGGGCAAGGCAAGGCAAGGCAAGGCAAGGGAAGGCAAGGCAAGGCATGAAGGCAAAGGCAAGTCAGGGCAAGGGAGGGCCGGGCGGTTGAGGAAAAACAAGACAAAGAGAGGCAAAGCCAACCAAGGCAATTCAGGTCAAGGAAGGGCAAGGCAGGGCATGGCAGAGCAGGGCAAGGCATGGCAAGGCAGGACAAGGCAGGCAAGGCAAAGCAAGACGGGGCAAGGTAGAGCAATGCAATGTAAGGCAATGCAAGTCCAATCATGGCAAGACAAGGCAAGGCAAGGCAAAGCAAGACAAGGCAAGGCAGGGCAAGGAAAGGCAAGCCAATTCAAGAAAAGGCAAGGCAAGGCAATGCAAGACAATGCAATGCAAGGCAATGCAATCAAGGGAAGGCAAGGCAAGGCAAGTATAAGCAGAGCAGGGCAGTTCAGTGCAGGGCAGGGCGGGGCAGTGCAGGGCAGCGCAGGGCAAGGCAGGGCAAGGCAGGGCAAGGCAAGGCATCGCAAGGCCAGGCAAGGAAAGGCAAGGCAAGGTAAGGAAAGGCAAGGCAAGTTAAGGCCAGAAAAGGCAAGGCAAGGCAGGACAGAGCTGGGCAGTGCAGGGCAAGGCAAGGCAACGAAAGGTAAGGCAAGGCAAGGTAATGCACGGCACGGCAGTGCATGTCAGGGTAGGGAAGAGCAAGGGAAGGCAGGGCAGGGCAGAGCAGGGCAAGGCAAGGGAATGCATGGTAGGCCATGGCAAGGCTGGGCAGGGGAGTGCAGGGCGGTGAAGAGTAGGGTAAGACAAACAGATGCAAGGCAAATCAAGGCAAGGAAGAGCAATGCAATGCAAGGCAATGCAAATCAAGGCATTACAAGGCAAGGCAAGGCAAGGCATCGCAAAGCAAGGCAGGACAGGGCACGGCGGGACAGGGCAGTGCAAGGCAGGGCAAGGCAAGCCAGGGCGTGGCAGGGCAGGGTAGGGCAAGGCAGGGCGAGGCAAGGCAAGGCAAGGCAAGGCAAATTAAGGCAAGGCAAAGCATGGCAAGGCAAGGCATGGTAGGGCAGGGCAAGGCAGATTAAGGCAGGGCAAAGCAAGGCATGGTTTGGCAGGGCAATACATGGCAAAGCGTGACTAGGCAAGGCAAGGATTACTAGGCAAGGCAAGGCGTGGCTAGGCAAGGCGTGGCTAGGCAAGGCAAGGCTTGGATAGGAAAGTAAAGGCGTGGCAAGGAAAGGCAAGGAGAGGTTAGGCAAGGCAATGCAAGTCGTGGCTAGACAAGGCAAGGCAAGGCAGGGCAGTGCAGGGCAATGCAAGGCAAAGCGAGGCAGACCAAGGCAAGGCTAAGCAAGGCAGGGGAGGGCAGGGCGAAACAGGTCAGGAAATGGCAGGGCAAGGCATGGCAAGGCAAGTCAGAGGAGGGGAGAGCAGAGCGGGGCAGGGCAGGGCAGTGCATGGCAAGGCGGCAAGGCAAGACAAGTAAAGCAAGGCAAAGATAGGCAAGGCAAGTCAAGGCAGGGCAAAGTAAGGCAAGTCAAGGCAAGGCAAGGCAAGGCAAGGCAAAGCAAATCAGGGCAGGGCACGGCGGGGCAGGGCAGTGCAAGGCAGGGCAGGGCAGGGCAAGGCAAGGCAAGCCGTGGCAGGGCAGGGCAGGTCAGGGCAGGGCAATGCTAGGCTAGGCAAGGCAAGGCAAGGCAAAGCAAGGTAAGGCAAAGCAAAGCAAGGCAAGGCAGGGCTCGGCAGGGCAGGGCAAGGCAGGGCAAGGCAGGGCAAGGCAAGGCAAGGCTTGGCAGTGCAGGGCAGGGCAGGGCAGGGCAGGGCAGGGCAGGGCAGGGCAGGGCATGGCAGTGCAGGGTAAGTCAGTGCAAGGCAGGGCAGGGCAGGGCAGGGCATTGTTGGTCAGGACATTGCAGTGCAGGGCATGGCAGTGCAGGGTAAGGCAGTGTAATTCAGGGCAAGGCAGGGCAGAGCAGGGCAGGGTAGTGTAGGTCATGGCAAGGCAGGGCAGGGCATGGCAGTGCAGGGCTGGGCAGGGAAGGACAAGGCAGGGCAAGGCAAGGCAAGGCAAAGTAGGCCATGCCAAGGCAAGGCAGGGCAGGGGAGTGCAGTGCGGAGCAAGGCAGGGCAATACAAGGCAAGGCAATGCAAGGAAAGGCAAGGCGAGGCAAGTAAATGTAAGGCAGGGCAGGGCTGGGCAGAGCATTTCAGGGCAGGGCAGGTCGTGGCAAGGCAGGGCAGTGTAGGTCAGGGAGGGCAGGGCAGGGCAGGCAGGGCAAAGCAGGGCAAGTCAAGGCAAGGCAATGTAGGTCATGGCAATGCAAGGCAGGGCAAGGGAGTGCAGGGCAGGGCAGGGAAAGGCACGGCAAGGCAGGTCAGGGCAATTCAAGGCTGGGCAAGGCAAGGCAAGGCAAGGAAAGGCGGAGCAGGGCAGAGCAATTGCAAGGCAGGGAAGGGTAGGGCAGGTTAGTGCAAGGAAGGTTAGGGCAAGGCAAGGCAAGGCAAGGTAGGCAAAGGCAAGGCAGGACAGGGGAATGACGGGCGGTGCAGGGAAAAGAAAACAAAAGAGGCAAAGCAAAGGCAAGGCAAGGCAGGCAAGGAAGGGCAAGGCAGGGCAGGGCAGGGCTTAGCAGAGCAGGGCAAGGCAGGGCAAGGCAGGCAAGACAGGGCAACGCAGGGCAAAGCAAGGCAAGGCAAGGCAATGCAAGGCAAGGCAAGGCAAGGTAAGGCAAGGCAAGGCAGGGCGTGGCTAGGCAAGGCAAGGGGTGTCTATTCAAAACAAAGTGTGGCTAGGCAAGGCAAGGCGTGGCTATTCAAGACAAGGCAATGCGTGGCTAGACACGGCAAGTCAAAGCGTGGCTAGGCAAGGCAAGGCAAGGCAAGGCAAGGTGAGGCAAGGCAAGGAAAGGTGAGGCAAGGCAAGGCAAGGCAAGGCAAGGCGTAGCTAGGAAAGGCATGGCGTGACTAGGTAAGGAAAGGCGTGGTTAGGAAAGGCAAGGCGTGGCTAGGTAAGGCTAGGAGATGCTAGACAAGGCAAAGCAAGGCGTGGCTAGGCAAGGCAAGTCAAGTCAGAGCAAGGGAGAGCAGAGCGGGGTAGGGCAGGGCAGTGCAGGGCAAGGCGGCAAGGCAAGACAAATAAAGCAAGGCAAAGATAGGCAAGGCAAGTCAAGGCAGGGCAAGGTAAGGCAAGTCAAGGCAAGGCAAGGCAAGGCAAGGCATGGCAGTGTAGGTCAAGACAGGGCAAGGCAGGGCAGGGTAGGGCAGTGTAGGTCAAGGCAGTTCAGGGCAGGGCTGGGCAGGGCAGGGCATGGCATGGCAGGGCAAGGAAAGGCAAGGAAGTGTAGGCCATAACAAGGCAAGGCAGGGCAGGGGAGTGCAGGGTGGAGCAAGGCAGGGCAAGACAAAGAGAGGCAAAGCAAGGCAAGGCAAAGCAAGAAGGGCAATGCAATTCAAGGCATCGCAAGGCAAGGCAAGGCAAGGCAAGGCAACTCAGGGCAGGGCAGGGCAGAGCAGAGCAGGGCAGGGGAGGTCAGGGCAGGGCAAGGCAGGGCAGTGTAGGTCAGGGCAGGGCAGGGCAGGGCAAGGCAAGGCAAGGCATGGTACGTCATGGCAAGGCAGGGCAGGAGAGTGGAGGGCGGTGCAGGGCGGTGCATAGCAGGGCAAGACAAAGAGAGGCAAGGCAGGGCAGTGTAGGTCAGGGAGGGGAGGGCAGGGCATGCAGGGCAAGTCAAGGCAAGGCAATGTAGGTCATGGCAATGCAAGGCAGGGCAAGGGAGTGCAGGGCAGGGCAGGGAAAGGCACTGCAAGGCAGGTCAGGGCAATTCAAGGCAGAGCAAGACAAGGAAAGGCAAGGCAAGGCGGAGCAGGGCAGAGCAATTGCAAGGCACGGAAGGGTAGGGCAGGGCAGTGCAGGGAAGGCAGGGCAAGGCAAGGCAAGGCAAGGTAGGCAAAGGCAAAGCAGGACAGGGGAATGACGGTCGGTGCAGGGAAAAGAAGACAAAAGAGGCAAAGCAAAGGCAAGGCAAGGCAGGCAAGGAAGGGCAAGGCAGGGCAGGGCAGGGCAAGGCAGAGCGTGGCTAGGCAAGGCAAGGCAAGGCAAGTTGAGGCAAGGCAAGGAAAGGTGAGGCAAGACAAGGCAAGGCAAGGCGTAGCTAGGAAAGGCATGGCGTGACTAGGTAAGGAAAGGCGTGGTTAGGAAAGGCAAGGCGTGGCTAGGTAAGGCTAGGAGATGCTAGAAAAGGCAAAGCAAGGCGTGGCTAGGCAAGGCAAGGCAAATCTTGGCTAGGCAAGGCAAGGTAAAGCATGGTAAGGCAAGGCAGGGCAGGGCAGGGCAAGGCAGGGTAAGGCAAGGCAACGTAAGCAAAGTCAAGGCAGGGAAAGGCAGGGCAAGGGCAGGGCAGGACAGGGCAGGGCAAAGCAAGGCAAGGTAAGGTAAGGCAAGGTAAGGCAATGCAAGGCAAGGCAATGCAAGGCGCTTCTAGGCAAGGCAAGGCGTGGCTAGTCAAGGCAAGGCAAAATGTGTCTAGGCAATGCAGATCAAGGAAAGGCAATGAAAGGCAAGGCAATGAAAGGCAGGGCAGGGTAGGGCAAATCAGGGCAAGGCCAGGCAAGGCAGGGCAGTTCAGGGCAGGGCAGTGTAGGTCAGGGCAGGTCAGGGCAAGGCAGGGCAAGGCAAGGTAAAGCAAGGTATGGCATGGCAAGACAAGGCCGAGCAGGGAAGTGTGGGTCGGAGCAAGGCAGGGCAAAACATAGAGAGGCAAAACAAGGCAAGGCAAGAAAGTGCAAAGCAAGGCAAGGCAATGCAAGGCAAGTCAAGGCAAAGCAAGGCAAAGCAAGGCAGGGCAGGGCAGAGCAGGCAGGGCAGGGCAGGGCAAGGCAAAGCAAGGCATGGCAAAGCAGGACAGGCAGAGCAAGGCAGGGAAAGGCAAGTCAAGGCAAGGCAAGGTAAGGCATGGTAGGCCAAGGCAAGGCAAGGCAGGAAGGGGAGTTCAAGGCAGGGCAAGGCAGGGCAAGGCAGGGCATGGCAGGCAAGTCAAGGCAAGGCAGGGCAGGGCAGGGAAGGGCAGGGCAGGGCAGTGCAAGGAAGGCAGGGCAAGGCAAGGCAAGGAAGGCAAAGGCAAGGCAGGACAGGGGAGGGCCGTTCGGTGCAGGGAGAAGAAGACATAGAGAGGCAAAGCAAAGGCAAGGCAAGGCGGGGCAAGGAAGGGCAAGGCAGGGCAGAGCAAGGCAGGGCAGAGCAGGGCAAGGCAGTGTAAGGCAGGGCAAGGCAGGCAAGGTAGGGCATCGCAGGTCAAAGCAAGGCAAGGCAAAGCAATGCATGGCAAGGCAAGGCAAGGTAAGGCAAGGCAAGGCAGGTCGTGGCTAGGCAAGGAAAGGGGTGCCTAGGCAAGGCAAGGTGTTTCTAGGCAAGGCAAGGCGTGGCTAGGCAAGGCAAGGCAATGCGTGGCTAGACAAGGCAAGTCAATGCGTGGCTAGGCAAGGCAAGGAAAGGGAAGGCAAGGCAAGGCAAGGCAAGGTGAGGCAAAGCAAGGCAAGGCAAGGCGTGGCTTGGCAAGGCAAGGCGTGGCTTGGCAAGGCAAGGCGTGGCTAGGTAAGGCAAGGCTAATCGTGGCGAGTCAAGGCGTGGCTTGGAAAGGCATGGCGTGGCTAGGCAAGGAAAGGCGTGGTTAGTAAAGGCAAGGCGTGGCTAGGTAAGGCATGGAGAGGCTAGACATGGCAAGGCAAGGCGTGGCTAGACATGGCAAGGCAAGGCGTGGCAGTTCAAGTCATGGCAGTGCAGGGCAAGGCATTGCAAGGCAGGACAGTGCAGGGCAAGGCAATGAAGGGCAAGGCAGAGCAGTGTAGGTCAGGGCAGGGCAATGCAGGGCAGGGCTGGGCAGAGAAGGCAAGGCAAGGCAGAGCAAGGCAAGGTAAGGCATGGTAGGCCAAGGCAAGGGAAGGCAGGCAGGGGAGTGCAAGGCGGAGCACGGCAGGGCAAGACAAGGAGAGGCAAGGAAAGGCAAGGCAATGAAGATCAAGGAAAGGCAATGCAAGGCAAGGCAATGCAAGGCAAGGCAAGGCAAGGCG
Source organism: Zootermopsis nevadensis (assembly GCF_977971745.1). NCBI lineage: Eukaryota > Metazoa > Arthropoda > Insecta > Blattodea > Termopsidae > Zootermopsis > Zootermopsis nevadensis. The sequence continues at coordinate 15,869,399 of NW_028259139.1, read as the reverse complement.
TGGCTAGTAAAGGCAATATGTGGCTAGGCAAGGCAAGGCGTGGTTAGGAAAGGCAAGGCGTGGCTAGGTAAGGCAAAGTGAGTCTACGCAAGGCAAGCCAAGGCAAGGCAAGGCAAGGCAGGGCATTGCAGGGCAAAGCAGGAAAAGGCAAGGCAAGGCAAGTCAAGGCAAAGCAAGGCAATGCAAGGCAAGGCAAGGCAAGGCAAGAAAAGGAAAAGCAAGGCAAGGCAGCACAGGGCAGGGCAATGCAGGGCAGGTCAGTGCAGGGCACGGCAGGTCAGAGCAGGGCAGGACAGAGCAGGGTACGGCAAGGCAGGGCGAGGCAAGTCAAGGTAAGGAAATGAAAGGCAAGGCAAGGCAAGGCAAGGCAAGGCAAGATAAGGCAAGGCAAGGCAAGGAAAGGCAGGGCAGGGCAGGGTAGGGCATATCAGGGCAAGGCAAGGCAAGGCAAGGCAGTGCAGTTCAGGTCAGGGCAGTGTAGGTCAGGGCAGGGCAGGGCAAGGCCTGGCAAGGCAAGGTAAGGCAAGGTATGCCATGGCAAGACAAGGCCGGGCAGGGGAGTGTGGGCGGAGCAAGGCAGGGCAAAACGTAGAGAGGCAAGACAAGGCAAGGCATGGAAGGGCAAGGAAGGGCAATGCAAGGCAAGTCAAGGCAATGCAAGGCAAGGCAATGCAGGGTAGGGCAGAGCAGGCAGGGCAGGGCAGGGCAAGGCAGGGCAAGGCAGAGCAAGGCATGGCAAAGCAGCTTAGGGCAGAGCAAGGCAGGGCAAGGAAAGGCAAGGCAGGGCAAGGTAGGGCAAGGGCAGGGCAGGGCATATAAAGCAGGGAAAGGCAAGGCAAGGCAAGGAAGGCCAACGAAAAGCAACGCAGACTAAGGAATTGCAATGCAAGGCAAGGCAATGCAAGGCAAGGCAAGGCAAGGCAAGGTAAGGCAAGGCAAGGCAAGGCTAGGCAGGGCAAGACAGAGCAGGGCAAAAATGAGCAAGGCAAGGCAAGGAATGGCAAGTCAGGGCAAGGCTAGGCAAATCAAGACAAGGCAAGGTAAGGCAAGGCAAGGAAAGGCCAGGCAAGACAAGGCCAGACAAGGCAAGGCAAGGCGTGGCTAGGCAAGGCAAGGCGTGGCTAGGCAAGACTAGTCGTTGCAAGGCAAGATAAGGCGTGTTTAGGTATGGCAAGGCTAGGTTTGGCTAGTTAAGGCAAATCAAGGCAAGGTAGGGCACGGCAGCGCAAGGCATGGCAAGGCAGGGCAAGGCAGGGCAAGGCAGGGCAGGACAGGACAAGGCAAGGCAACGAAAGGTAAGGCAAGGCAAGGCAAGGAACGGCAAGCCAGGGCATGTCACTGCAGGGCAGAGCAGGGCAGGTCAGGGCAGTTCAGGGCAAGGCAGTTCAAGGCAAGGAAAGGCATGATAGGCCAAAATAATGCAGGGCAGGAGAGTGCAGGGCGGTGAAGAACAGGGCAAGTCAAAGAGAGGCAAGGCAAGGCAAGGCAAGGCAAGGCAAAGAAGATCAAGCAAAATCTAGGCAGGGCAGGGCAGGGCAAGGCAAGGTAAAACGTGACAAGGTAAGGCAGGGCAAGGCAAGGCAAAGCAAGGCGGGGCAAGGAAGGGCAATGCAATGCAAAGCAATGCAAGTCAAGGCAAGGCAAGGCAATTCAAAGCATGGCAAAGCAAGGCAGGGCGGGGCACGGCGGGGAAGGTCATTGCAGGCCCGGGCAGGGCAGGGCAGGGCAGGGCAAGGCAAGGCAGGGCGTTGCAGGGCAGGGCAGGGCAAGGCAGTGCAAAGGAAGGCAAGGCAGGCCAGGGGAGTGCAACGCAAGGGAAGGCAGAGCAAGGCAGGGCAAGGCAGGGAAAGGCAAGGCAATGCTTGGCAGGGCAGGGCAGTGCTTGGCAAGGCAAAGCGTGGCTAAGAAAGGCAAATCATAGCAAAGCAGGGCAAGCAGGGCAATTCAGGGCAAGGCAAGGCAAGGCAAGGCAAAGCAAGGCGTGGCTAGGCAAGGAAATGCAAGGTGTGGCTAGGCAAGAGAAGGCGTGTCTAGGCAAGACAAGGCAAGGCGTGGCAAGGCAAAGCAAGGCGTGGCTAGGCAAGGCAAGGCGTGGCTTGGCTAGGAAGGCGTGGCTGGGAAAGGCAAGGCGTGGCTAGGTAAGGCAAGGAGAGTCTAGGCAAGGCAAGGCAAAGCGTGGCTAGACAAGGCAAGGCAAGGCGTGGCTAGACAAGACAAGGAAAAGCGTGTCTAGGCAAGGCAAAGAAAGGCGTGGCTAGGCAAGGCAAGGCGTGGATAGGAAAGGCAAGGAGTTGCTAGGAAAGGGAAGGAGAGGCTAGGCAAGGCAAGGCAAGGCGTGGCTAGACATGGCAAGGCAAGGCGTGGGTAAGGAAGGCAAGGCAAGGAGTGGCTAAGCAAGACAAGGCAAGGCAAGGCAAGGCAAGACAAGGCAAGGCAATGCAAGGCAAGGCTAGGCAAGGTAAGGTAAGGCAAGGCAAGGCATTCAAGGAAATGTAAGGCAGGGCAGGGCGTGGCTAGGTAAGGCAAGGAGAGGCTAGGCAAGACAAGGCAAGGCGTGGCTAGACAAGGCAAGGCAAGGCGTGGGTAAGCAAGGCAAGGCAAGGAGGGGCTAAGCAAGACAAGGCAAGGCAAGGCAAGGCAAGACAAGGCAAGGCAAGGCAATGAAAGGCAAGGCAAGGCAAGGCAAGGCTAAGCAAGGTAAGGTAAGGCAAGGCAAGGCAATGCTAGTCAAAACAAGACAAGTCAAGGCTAGGCAAGGTAAGGCAAGACAAGGCAATGCAAGGAAAGGCAAGGCAAGGCGTTTCAAAGAAAGGCAAGGCGTGGCTAGGCAATGCAAGGCGTGGCTAGGCAAGGCAAGGCAAGAGGTGTTAGGCAAGGCAAGGAAATGTAAGGCAATACAAGGAAATGCAAGACAAGGCAATGCAATCAAGGCAAAGAAAGGCAAGGCAAGGCTAGGCAGGCAGGGCAGGTCATTGTAGGGCAGGGCAGGGCAGTGCAGGGCAGGGCAAGGCAAGGCAAGGCAGGGCAAGAGAGGGCAAGGCAGGGCAAGGAAGGGAAAGGAAAGGCAATGCTTGGCAGGGCAGGGCAGGGCAGTGAGTTGCAAGGCAAGGCAAGGCAAGGCGTGGCTAAGCAAGGCAAATCAAGGCAAAACAGGGCAAGCAGGGAAATTCAGGGCAAGTCCAGGCAAGGCAAGGCAAGGCAAAGCAATTCGTGACTAGGCAAAGAAAGGCAAGGTGTGGCTAGGCAAGAAAAGGCGTGTCAAGTCAAGACAAGGCAAGGCGTGGCTAGGCAAGACGTGGCTAGGAAAGGCAAGGAAAAGCGTGGCTAGGCAAGGCAAAGAAAGGCATGGCTAGGCAAGGCAAGGCGTGGCTAGGAAAGGCTAGGAGATTCTAGGCAGATCAAGGCAGGGCATACAGGGTAAGGGCAGGGCAGAGCAGAGCAGGGCAGGGCAGGGCAAGGCAGGGCAAGGCAGAGCAAGGCAGTGCAAGGCAGTTCAGGGCAGAGCAATGCAGGGCAAAGCAAGGCAATGCAAGGCAAGGCAGGAAGGCAGGCCAAGGGCAGGGCAGGGCATTGAAGGCAGGGCAAGGCAAGGTATGGCAAGGAAGGCCAAGGCAAGGCAAATCAGGTCATTGGAGGGCCGGGTGGGGCAGAGCATAGAAGACAAAGAGGGGCAAAGCAAAGGCAAGGCAAGGCAGGGTAAGGAAGGGCAATGCAAGGCAAGGCAATACAAGGCAAGGCAAGTCAAGGCAAGGCAAGGCAAGACTAGGCAGGCAGGACAGAGCAGGGCAAAACAGGGCAAGGCAAGACAAGGCAGGGCAAGGCAGGGCAAGGCTAGACAAAGCAAGACAAGGCAAGGCAAGGCAAGGCAAGGCAGTTCAGGGCAGGAAAATCAGTGCAAGGCAAGTCAATTAAGGCAAGGCAAGGCAAGTCTAGGCAAGGCAAGGTGAGGCAAGGCAAGGAAAGGCCAGGCAAGACATGACCAGACAAGGCAAGGCAGGAAAAGGCAAGGCAAGGCAAAGCAAGGCGTAGCTAGGCAAGGCAAGGGAAGGCGTGGCCAGGAAAGGCAAGTCTTGACTTGGAAAGACAAGTCAAGGCGTGGCTAGGCAAGGAAAGTCGTGGCCAGGCAAGGCAATGCGTAGCTAGGCAAGGCGTGGCAAGGAAAGGCGTGGCTAGGAAATGCAAGGCGTGTCTAGGCAAGGCAAGGCTTGGATAGGAAAGGCAAAGCGTGGCTAGGAAAGGCAAGGAGAGGCTAGGCAAGGCAAGTCTAGGCAGGGCAGGGCAAACCAGGTAAAGGTAAGATAAGGCAAGGCAAGGCAAGGCATGGCAAGCCAGGGCAGGGCAAAGCAGGGCAGGGTAGGGCACGGCAGTTCAGGGAAACGCAGTTCAAGGCAAGGAAAGTCATGATAGGCCAAAATAATGCAGGGCAGGAGAGTGCAGGGCGGTGAAGGGCAGGGCAAGACAAAGAGAGGCAAGGCAAGGCAAGGCAAGGCAAGGCAAGCCAAAGCAGATCAAGGCAAATCTAGGCAGGGCAGGGCAGGGCAAGGCAAGGCAAGGCGTGGCAGGGCATTCACGGCAAGGCAAGGCAAAGCAAGGCGGGGCAAAGAAGGGCAATGCAATGCAAGGCAATGCAAGTCAAGGCAAGGCAAGGCAATTCAAGGCATGGCAAAGCAAGGCAGGGCGGGGTACGGCGGGGCAGGGCAGGGCAGGGCAGGGCCGGGCAAGGCAAGGCAGGGCGTGACAAGGCAGGGCAGGGCATGCAGGGCAAGGCAAGGCAAGGCAAGGCAAGGCAAGGCAAGGCAAGGCAAAGCAATGCAAGGCAGGTCAGGGGAGGGCAAGGCAAGGCAAGGCAGGGCAAGGCAGGGCAATTCATGGAAAGGCAAAGCAATGCTTTTTAGGGCAGGGCAGGGCAGTGCTTGGCAAGGCAAGGCAAGGTAAGGTAAGGCAAGGCAAGGCAAGGCTAGGCAAATTAAGGCATGTCAAGGCTAGGCAAGGCAAGGCAAGACAAGGCAATGCAAGGAAAGGCAAGGCAAGGCGTGGCTAGGAAAGGCAAGGCGTGGCTAGGCAATGTAAGGCGTGGGTATGCAAGGCAAGGCAAGAGGTGTCTAGGCAAGGCAAGGCAATGTAAGGCAATGCAAGGAAATTCAAGACAAGGCAATGCAATCAATGCAAGGAAAGGCAAGGCAAGGCTAGGCAGGCAAGGCAGGTCAGGGTAGGGCAGGGCAGGGCAGTGCAGGGCAGGGCAGGGCAAAGCAGGTCAAGGCAAGGCAACGCAAGGCAAGGCAAAGCAAGGCAAAGCAAGGCAAGGCAAGGCATGGCAAGGTAAGGAAAGGCAAGGCAAGGCAAGGCCAGACAAGCCAAGGCAAGGCTGGGCAGGCAGGGCAAGGCAACGTAAGGCAAGGCAATGCACAGCACGGCAGAGCATGGCAGGGCAGGGCAGAGTAAGGGAGGGCAAAGCAGGGCAGGGCAAGTCAGAGCAAATCAGGGCAAGGCAAGGGAAGGCATGGTAGGCCAAGTCAAGGCAGGGCTTGGGAGCGCAGGGCGGTGCAGGGCAGGGCAAGACAATGAGATGCAAGGCAAGGTAAGGGAGGGCAAGAAGTGGCAATACAAGACAAGGCAATGCAAGTCCAGACAAGGCAAGCCAAAGCAAGGGAAGGCAAGGAAAGGCAAAGCAAAGCAGGGCAGGGCGGGGAAGGCAAGTCAAGGCAAGGCAAGCCAAGGTAAGTCAAGGCAAGGAAAGGCAAGGCAAAGCAGGGCAGGGCGGGGCAGGGCAGTGCAGGTCAGGGCAGGGCAGGTCAGGGCAAGGCAAGGCAAGGCGTGGCAGGGCACAGCAAGGAAAGGCAGGGCAAGGCAAGGCAAAGCAAGGCGGGGCAAGGAAGAGAAATGCAACGCAAAGCAATGCAAGTGAAGGCAAGACAAGGCAAGGCAAGGCAAGGAAAAGCAAGGCAGAGCAGGAGAGAGCACGGCAGGGCAGGGCAGGGCAGTGCAGGGCAAGGCGGCCAAGCAAGACAAATAAAGCAAGGCAAGGAAATTGAAGGCAAGGCAAGACAGGGCAAGGTAAGGCAAGGCAAGGCAAGGCAAGGCATGTAAAGGCAATGCAAGGCAAGGCTGGGCAGGGCAAGGCAGGACAGGGCAGGGAATGACAGTGCAGGGCAAGGCAGTGCAAGGCAGGGCAAGGCAGGGCAGGTCAGGGCAGGGTAGGGCAGAGCAGGGCAGTGTAGGTCAGGGCAGGGCATGGCATGGCAGGGCAAGTCACGGAAATGCAAGTCAGGGTAGGGCAAGGCAAGGCAAGGCAAGGCAAGGGAAGGCAAGGCAAGGCATGAAGGCAAAGGCAAGTCAGGGCAAGGGAGGGCCGGGCGGTTGAGGAAAAACAAGACAAAGAGAGGCAAAGCCAACCAAGGCAATTCAGGTCAAGGAAGGGCAAGGCAGGGCATGGCAGAGCAGGGCAAGGCATGGCAAGGCAGGACAAGGCAGGCAAGGCAAAGCAAGACGGGGCAAGGTAGAGCAATGCAATGTAAGGCAATGCAAGTCCAATCATGGCAAGACAAGGCAAGGCAAGGCAAAGCAAGACAAGGCAAGGCAGGGCAAGGAAAGGCAAGCCAATTCAAGAAAAGGCAAGGCAAGGCAATGCAAGACAATGCAATGCAAGGCAATGCAATCAAGGGAAGGCAAGGCAAGGCAAGTATAAGCAGAGCAGGGCAGTTCAGTGCAGGGCAGGGCGGGGCAGTGCAGGGCAGCGCAGGGCAAGGCAGGGCAAGGCAGGGCAAGGCAAGGCATCGCAAGGCCAGGCAAGGAAAGGCAAGGCAAGGTAAGGAAAGGCAAGGCAAGTTAAGGCCAGAAAAGGCAAGGCAAGGCAGGACAGAGCTGGGCAGTGCAGGGCAAGGCAAGGCAACGAAAGGTAAGGCAAGGCAAGGTAATGCACGGCACGGCAGTGCATGTCAGGGTAGGGAAGAGCAAGGGAAGGCAGGGCAGGGCAGAGCAGGGCAAGGCAAGGGAATGCATGGTAGGCCATGGCAAGGCTGGGCAGGGGAGTGCAGGGCGGTGAAGAGTAGGGTAAGACAAACAGATGCAAGGCAAATCAAGGCAAGGAAGAGCAATGCAATGCAAGGCAATGCAAATCAAGGCATTACAAGGCAAGGCAAGGCAAGGCATCGCAAAGCAAGGCAGGACAGGGCACGGCGGGACAGGGCAGTGCAAGGCAGGGCAAGGCAAGCCAGGGCGTGGCAGGGCAGGGTAGGGCAAGGCAGGGCGAGGCAAGGCAAGGCAAATTAAGGCAAGGCAAAGCATGGCAAGGCAAGGCATGGTAGGGCAGGGCAAGGCAGATTAAGGCAGGGCAAAGCAAGGCATGGTTTGGCAGGGCAATACATGGCAAAGCGTGACTAGGCAAGGCAAGGATTACTAGGCAAGGCAAGGCGTGGCTAGGCAAGGCGTGGCTAGGCAAGGCAAGGCTTGGATAGGAAAGTAAAGGCGTGGCAAGGAAAGGCAAGGAGAGGTTAGGCAAGGCAATGCAAGTCGTGGCTAGACAAGGCAAGGCAAGGCAGGGCAGTGCAGGGCAATGCAAGGCAAAGCGAGGCAGACCAAGGCAAGGCTAAGCAAGGCAGGGGAGGGCAGGGCGAAACAGGTCAGGAAATGGCAGGGCAAGGCATGGCAAGGCAAGTCAGAGGAGGGGAGAGCAGAGCGGGGCAGGGCAGGGCAGTGCATGGCAAGGCGGCAAGGCAAGACAAGTAAAGCAAGGCAAAGATAGGCAAGGCAAGTCAAGGCAGGGCAAAGTAAGGCAAGTCAAGGCAAGGCAAGGCAAGGCAAGGCAAAGCAAATCAGGGCAGGGCACGGCGGGGCAGGGCAGTGCAAGGCAGGGCAGGGCAGGGCAAGGCAAGGCAAGCCGTGGCAGGGCAGGGCAGGTCAGGGCAGGGCAATGCTAGGCTAGGCAAGGCAAGGCAAGGCAAAGCAAGGTAAGGCAAAGCAAGGCAAGGCAAGGCAGGGCTCGGCAGGGCAGGGCAAGGCAGGGCAAGGCAGGGCAAGGCAAGGCAAGGCTTGGCAGTGCAGGGCAGGGCAGGGCAGGGCAGGGCAGGGCAGGGCAGGGCAGGGCATGGCAGTGCAGGGTAAGTCAGTGCAAGGCAGGGCAGGGCAGGGCAGGGCATTGTTGGTCAGGACATTGCAGTGCAGGGCATGGCAGTGCAGGGTAAGGCAGTGTAATTCAGGGCAAGGCAGGGCAGAGCAGGGCAGGGTAGTGTAGGTCATGGCAAGGCAGGGCAGGGCATGGCAGTGCAGGGCTGGGCAGGGAAGGACAAGGCAGGGCAAGGCAAGGCAAGGCAAAGTAGGCCATGCCAAGGCAAGGCAGGGCAGGGGAGTGCAGTGCGGAGCAAGGCAGGGCAATACAAGGCAAGGCAATGCAAGGAAAGGCAAGGCGAGGCAAGTAAATGTAAGGCAGGGCAGGGCTGGGCAGAGCATTTCAGGGCAGGGCAGGTCGTGGCAAGGCAGGGCAGTGTAGGTCAGGGAGGGCAGGGCAGGGCAGGCAGGGCAAAGCAGGGCAAGTCAAGGCAAGGCAATGTAGGTCATGGCAATGCAAGGCAGGGCAAGGGAGTGCAGGGCAGGGCAGGGAAAGGCACGGCAAGGCAGGTCAGGGCAATTCAAGGCTGGGCAAGGCAAGGCAAGGCAAGGAAAGGCGGAGCAGGGCAGAGCAATTGCAAGGCAGGGAAGGGTAGGGCAGGTTAGTGCAAGGAAGGTTAGGGCAAGGCAAGGCAAGGCAAGGTAGGCAAAGGCAAGGCAGGACAGGGGAATGACGGGCGGTGCAGGGAAAAGAAAACAAAAGAGGCAAAGCAAAGGCAAGGCAAGGCAGGCAAGGAAGGGCAAGGCAGGGCAGGGCAGGGCTTAGCAGAGCAGGGCAAGGCAGGGCAAGGCAGGCAAGACAGGGCAACGCAGGGCAAAGCAAGGCAAGGCAAGGCAATGCAAGGCAAGGCAAGGCAAGGTAAGGCAAGGCAAGGCAGGGCGTGGCTAGGCAAGGCAAGGGGTGTCTATTCAAAACAAGGTGTGGCTAGGCAAGGCAAGGCGTGGCTATTCAAGACAAGGCAATGCGTGGCTAGACACGGCAAGTCAAAGCGTGGCTAGGCAAGGCAAGGCAAGGCAAGGCAAGGTGAGGCAAGGCAAAGAAAGGTGAGGCAAGGCAAGGCAAGGCAAGGCAAGGCGTAGCTAGGAAAGGCATGGCGTGACTAGGTAAGGAAAGGCGTGGTTAGGAAAGGCAAGGCGTGGCTAGGTAAGGCTAGGAGATGCTAGACAAGGCAAAGCAAGGCGTGGCTAGGCAAGGCAAGGCAAGTCAGAGCAAGGGAGAGCAGAGCGGGGTAGGGCAGGGCAGTGCAGGGCAAGGCGGCAAGGCAAGACAAATAAAGCAAGGCAAAGATAGGCAAGGCAAGTCAAGGCAGGGCAAGGTAAGGCAAGTCAAGGCAAGGCAAGGCAAGGCAAGGCATGGCAGTGTAGGTCAAGACAGGGCAAGGCAGGGCAGGGTAGGGCAGTGTAGGTCAAGGCAGTTCAGGGCAGGGCTGGGCAGGGCAGGGCATGGCATGGCAGGGCAAGGAAAGGCAAGGAAGTGTAGGCCATAACAAGGCAAGGCAGGGCAGGGGAGTGCAGGGTGGAGCAAGGCAGGGCAAGACAAAGAGAGGCAAAGCAAGGCAAGGCAAAGCAAGAAGGGCAATGCAATTCAAGGCATCGCAAGGCAAGGCAAGGCAAGGCAAGGCAACTCAGGGCAGGGCAGGGCAGAGCAGAGCAGGGCAGGGGAGGTCAGGGCAGGGCAAGGCAGGGCAGTGTAGGTCAGGGCAGGGCAGGGCAGGGCAAGGCAAGGCAAGGCATGGTACGTCATGGCAAGGCAGGGCAGGAGAGTGGAGGGCGGTGCAGGGCGGTGCATAGCAGGGCAAGACAAAGAGAGGCAAGGCAGGGCAGTGTAGGTCAGGGAGGGGAGGGCAGGGCATGCAGGGCAAGTCAAGGCAAGGCAATGTAGGTCATGGCAATGCAAGGCAGGGCAAGGGAGTGCAGGGCAGGGCAGGGAAAGGCACTGCAAGGCAGGTCAGGGCAATTCAAGGCAGAGCAAGACAAGGAAAGGCAAGGCAAGGCGGAGCAGGGCAGAGCAATTGCAAGGCACGGAAGGGTAGGGCAGGGCAGTGCAGGGAAGGCAGGGCAAGGCAAGGCAAGGCAAGGTAGGCAAAGGCAAAGCAGGACAGGGGAATGACGGTCGGTGCAGGGAAAAGAAGACAAAAGAGGCAAAGCAAAGGCAAGGCAAGGCAGGCAAGGAAGGGCAAGGCAGGGCAGGGCAGGGCAAGGCAGAGCGTGGCTAGGCAAGGCAAGGCAAGGCAAGTTGAGGCAAGGCAAGGAAAGGTGAGGCAAGACAAGGCAAGGCAAGGCGTAGCTAGGAAAGGCATGGCGTGACTAGGTAAGGAAAGGCGTGGTTAGGAAAGGCAAGGCGTGGCTAGGTAAGGCTAGGAGATGCTAGAAAAGGCAAAGCAAGGCGTGGCTAGGCAAGGCAAGGCAAATCTTGGCTAGGCAAGGCAAGGTAAAGCATGGTAAGGCAAGGCAGGGCAGGGCAGGGCAAGGCAGGGTAAGGCAAGGCAACGTAAGCAAAGTCAAGGCAGGGAAAGGCAGGGCAAGGGCAGGGCAGGACAGGGCAGGGCAAAGCAAGGCAAGGTAAGGTAAGGCAAGGTAAGGCAATGCAAGGCAAGGCAATGCAAGGCGCTTCTAGGCAAGGCAAGGCGTGGCTAGTCAAGGCAAGGCAAAATGTGTCTAGGCAATGCAGATCAAGGAAAGGCAATGAAAGGCAAGGCAATGAAAGGCAGGGCAGGGTAGGGCAAATCAGGGCAAGGCCAGGCAAGGCAGGGCAGTTCAGGGCAGGGCAGTGTAGGTCAGGGCAGGTCAGGGCAAGGCAGGGCAAGGCAAGGTAAAGCAAGGTATGGCATGGCAAGACAAGGCCGAGCAGGGAAGTGTGGGTCGGAGCAAGGCAGGGCAAAACATAGAGAGGCAAAACAAGGCAAGGCAAGAAAGTGCAAAGCAAGGCAAGGCAATGCAAGGCAAGTCAAGGCAAAGCAAGGCAGGGCAGGGCAGAGCAGGCAGGGCAGGGCAGGGCAAGGCAAAGCAAGGCATGGCAAAGCAGGACAGGCAGAGCAAGGCAGGGAAAGGCAAGTCAAGGCAAGGCAAGGTAAGGCATGGTAGGCCAAGGCAAGGCAAGGCAGGAAGGGGAGTTCAAGGCAGGGCAAGGCAAGGCAAGGCAAGGCAATGCAAGGTAAGGCAAGGCAAGGCAAGGCAAGGCGTGGTTAGGAAAGGCAAGGCGTGGCTAGGTAAGGCAAAGAGAGGCTACGCAAGGCAAGCCAAGGCAAGGCAAGCCAAGGCAAGGCAGGGCATTGCAGGGCAAAGCAGGGAAAGGCAAGGCAAGGCAAGGCAAAGCAAGGCAATGCAAGGCAAGGCAAGGCAAGGAAAGGAAAAGCAAGGCAGGGCAGCACAGGTCAGGTCAATGTAGGGCAGGTCATTTCAGGGCACGGCAGGTCAGAGCAGGGCAGGACAGAGCAGGGTAGGGCAAGGCAGGACAAGGCAAGTCAAGGCAAGGAAAGGAAAGGCAAGGCAAGGCAAGTCAAGGCAAGTTAAGGCAAAGCAAGGCATTCAGGGCAGGGCAAAATTGCAAATCAGGGCAAGGCAATACAAGGCAGAGCAGTTCAGGTCAGGGCAGTGTAGGTCACTGCAGGGCAGGGCAAGTCAGGGCAAGTCAAGGTCAGGCAAGGTATGCCATGGCAAGACAAGGCCGGGCAGGGGAGTGTGGGGCGGAGCAAGGCAGGGCAAAACGTAGAGAGGCAAAACAAGGCAAGGCAATTAAGGGCAAGGAAGGGCAATGCAAGGCAAGTCAAGGCAAGTCAGGGCAGGGCAGAGCAGGCAGGGCAGGTCAGGTCAAGGCAGGGCAAGGCAGAGCAAGGCATGGCAAAGCAGGTCATGGCAGAGCGAGGCAGGGCAAGGCAAGGCAAGGCAGGGCAAGGTAGGGCATATAAGGCAGGGCAAGGCAAGGCAAGGAAGGCCAAGGAAAGGCAACGCAGGGTAAGGAAGGGCAATGCAAGTCAAGGCAATGCAAGGCAAGGCAAGGCAATGCAAGGGTAGGCAGGGCAGAACAGAGCAGGGCAAATCTGGGCATGTCAAAGCAAGGCAAGGCAAGGCAGGCCAGAGGAGGGCAAGGCAAGGCAGGGCAAGGCAGGGCAAATCAGGGCAAGGCAGGGAAAGGCAAGGCAATGCTTGGCAGGGCAGGGCAGGGCAGGGCAGTGCTTGGCAAGGCAAGGCAAGGCAAGGCGTGGCTAAGCAAAGCAAATCATAGCAAAGCAGGGCAAGCAGGGCAATTCAGGGCAAGGCAAGGCAAGGCAAGGCAAAGCAAGGCAAGGCTAGGCAAGGAAAAGCAAGGCAGGGTAGGGCACGGCGGGGAGGGCAGGAAAAGGCAGGGCAAGGCAAGGCAAGGCAGAGCAGGGGAGAGTAGGGCAAGGCAGGGCAAGGCAAGGCAAAGCAAGGCGGGGCAAGGAAGAGCAATGCAATGCAAGGCAATGCAAGTCAAGGCATGTCAAGGCAAGGCAAGGCAAGGCAAGGCAAGACAAGACAAAGCAAAGCGTGGCTAGGCAAGGCAAAGAAAGGTGTGGCTAGGTAAAGCAAGGCGTGGCTAGGAAAAACAAGGTTAGGCGTGGCTAGATAAAGCAAGGCGTGTCTCGGCAAGGCAAGGAGAGGCTAGGCAAGGCAAGGCAAAGGCGTGGCTAAGCAAGGCAAAGAGGGGCAAGGAAGGCCAATGCAAGGCAAGGCAATGCAAATCAAGGCAAGGCAAGACAAAGCGTGGCTAGGCAAGGCAAAGCGGGGCAAGGAAGGGCAATGCAAATCAAGGCAGGGCAGGGCACGGCGTGGGATATCAGTGCAGGGCAGGTCAAGGGCAAGGCAAGGCAAGGCGTGGTAGGGCAGGGCAAGGCAGGGCAAGGCAAGGAAAGGCAAGGCAAGGCAAGGCAAAGCACGGCAAGGCAAGGCAAGGCAAGGCTAGGCAAGGCAGGGCAGGGCAGGTCAGGGCAAGGCAGGGCATGCTCTGCAAGGCAGGGCAAGGCAAGGCAAGTCGTGGCAGGGCAGGGTAGGGCAGGGCAGAGCAGGACGTGGCAAGGCAAGGCAAGGCAAGGCGTGGCTAACTAAGGCAAATCAAGGCAAAGTAGAGCAAGCAGGGCAAGGCAGGGCAAGGCAAGTCTAGGGAAGTCTAGGTAAAACAACGCGTGGCTAGGCAAGGCAAGGCAAGGTGTGGCTAGGCAAGGGAAATCGTGAGTACGCAAGACAATTCAAGGCGTGGTTATTCAAAGCAAGGCTTGGCTAATCAAGGCAATGCGTGGCTAGGAAAGGCAAGGCGTGGCTAGGTAAGGCAAGGAGAGTCTAGACAAGGCAAAGCAAGGCGTGGCTCGAAAAGGCAAGGCAAGGTGTGGCTAGGCAAGATAAGGCAAGGCGTGGCTAGGCAAGGCAAGGCAAAGCAAGGCAGGGAAGGGCAGGGCAGATCAATTCAGGGCAAGGCAAGGCAAGTCAAGGCATGGCAAGGCAAGGCAAGGCAAGGCAACGCAGGGAGTGGCAAGGAAAGGCAAGGTTTGCCTAGGCAAGGCAAGGCGTGGCTAGGCAAGGCAAGGCTAAGCGTGGCTAGGTAAGGCGTGGCTAAGAAAGGCAAAGCGTGGCTAGGAAAGGAAAGGCGTTGATAGGAAAGGCAAGGCGTGGCTAGGCAAGGCAAGGCGTGGCTGGGCAAGGCAAGGCTAAGCGTGGCTAGGCTAGGCGTGGCTAAGAAAGGCAAGGCATGGCTAGGAAAGGAAAGGCGTTGATAGGAAAGGCTAGGCGTGGCTAGGCAAGGCAAATCAATGCAATTCAGGGCAAGGCAGGGCTAGGGAGGGCAAGGCAAAGTAAGGCAAGTCAAGTCAAGGCGTGGCTAGGCAAGGCAAGGCGTGGCTAGGCAAGGCAAGGCGTGTCTAGACAAGACAAGGCAAGGCGTGGCTAGGCAAGGCAAGGCGTGGCTTTGCAAGGCAAGGAGTAGCTAGGCAAGGCAATTCGTGGCTAGGTAATTCAAGTCGTGGCTAGGCAAGGCAAGGCGTGGTTAGGAAAGGCAAGGCGTGGCTAGGTAAGCCAAGGAGAGGCTAGGCAAGGCAAGGCAAGGCGTGGCTAGGCAAGGCAAGGCAAGGCAAAGCAAGGCAAGACAAGGCAAGTCAGGCCAATGCAAGGCAAGGCAAGGCAAGACAAATCTTGGCTATGCAAGGAAAGGCAAGGCAAGGTAAGGCAAGGAGGGCAGGGCAGGGCAATCAAGGGCAAGGCAAGGCAACGTGAGGCAAGTCAAGGCAGGGCAAATCAGAGCAAGGGCATGGCAGGGCAGGGTAAGGGCAGGGCAGGGCAGGGATTGCAGGGCAAGGCAGGGCAAAACAATGTAAGACAAAGCAAGGCAAGGCATGGCAAGGCAATGAAAGGTAAGGCAAGGCAAGGTAAGGTAATGGAAGGCAAGGCAAGGCAAGACGCGTCTAGGCAATGTAAGGCGTGGCTAGGCAAGGCAAGGCAAGAGGTGTCTAGGCAAGGCAAGTCAAGGCAAGGAAATGCAAGGCAAGAAATGAAAGGCAATCAAAACAAGGGAAGGCAAGGCAAGGCTAGTCAGGTCAGGGCAAGTCAGGGTAGGGTTGGGCATTGAAGGGCAGGGCAGGGCAAGGCAGGGCAAGGCAGGCAAGGCAAGGCAACACAATGCAAGGCAAGGCAAGGCAAGGCAAGGTAAGGAATGGAAAGGCAAAGCAAGGCAAGGCAGGGAAGGGCAGGGCAGGGCAGGGCAGGGCACGGCAGGGCAAGGCAAGGCAACGAAAGTCAACTCAAGGCAAGGCAATGCACGGCAAGGCATGGCATGGGACTGCAGGGCAGTGCAGGGGAGGGCAGGGCAGTTCAGGGCAGGTCAGGGCAAATCAGGGCAAGGCAAGGGAAGGCATGGTAAGCCAAGGCAAGGCAAGGTGAGGCAAGGCAAGGCAATTCATGGCGTGGCTAGGCAAGGCAAGGCGTGGCTATTCAAGGCAAGGTTAAGCGTGGCTAAGCAAGGCGTGACTAGGAAAGGCAAGGCGTGGCTAGGCAAGGAAAGACGTGGTTAGGAAAAGCAAGGCGTGGCTAGGTAAGGCAAGGAGAGGCTAGACAAAGCAAGGCAAAGCGTGACTAGACAAGGTAAGGCATTGCGTGGCTAGGCAAGGCAAGGTAAGGCTTTGCTAGGAAAGGCAAGGCAAGTCAAGCAAGGCGTGTCTAGGCAAGGCAAGGCGTTTCTAGGCAAGGCAAGGCGTGACTAGGCAAGGCATGGATAGGAAAGGCAAGGCGTGGCTAGCAAAGGCAAGGTGAGGC
Organism: Zootermopsis nevadensis; assembly: GCF_977971745.1. Taxonomy (NCBI): domain Eukaryota; kingdom Metazoa; phylum Arthropoda; class Insecta; order Blattodea; family Termopsidae; genus Zootermopsis; species Zootermopsis nevadensis. The sequence continues at coordinate 15,854,036 of NW_028259139.1, read as the reverse complement.
TAGGCAAAGCAAGGCTAGGCGTGGCTAGACAATTCAAGGCAAGGCGTGGCTACTGAAGGAAGGCAAAGCGTGGCTAGGCAAGGCAAGGCAAGGGAAGGCAAGGCAGACCAAGGAAAGGCTAGGCAGAGCAGGGGAGGGCAGGGCGGGACAGGGCAGGAAAAGGCAGCTCAAGGCAAAACAAGGAAAGTCAGAGGAGAGGAGATCAGGGCGGGTCAGGGCAGGGCATTGCAAGGCAAGGCGGCAAGGCAAGACAAATAAAGCAATGGAAGGAAAGGCAAGGCAATCCAAGTCAGGGCAAGGTAAGGCAAGGCAAGGCAAGGCAATTCATTGACAAGGCTTGGCAAGGCAAGGCAGGGCAAGGCTAGGCGGGGCAAGGCAGATAAGGCAAGGGAAGGAAAGGCAAGGCAAGGCAAGGCGTGGCTAGGCAAGGCTAGTTGTGGCTACGCAAAGCAAGGCGTGGCTAGGCAAGGTAAAGCTTGGCTCGGCAAGGCAAGGCGCGTCTAGGCAAGGCAAGGCGTGGCTAGGCAATTCAAGGCAAGAGTTGTCAAGGCAAAGCAAGGCAAGGCAAATCATGACAAGGAAATGCAAGGCAAGGCAAGGCAAGGTTAGGCAGGGCAGGGAAGTTCAGAGTAAGGCAGGGCAGGTCAGTGCAGGGCAGGGCAGGGCAAGGCAGGGAATGGCAGGGCAATGCAGGGCAATTTAAGGCAACGCAAGGCAAGGCAATTCAAGGCAAGGCAAGGCAAGGTAGGGAAAGGCAAGGCAAAACAAGGCCAGACAAGCAAGGCAAGGCAGGTTAGGGTAGGGCAGGGCAGGGCAAGGCAGGGTAAGGCAAGGCAACGAAAGGCAAGGCAAGGCAAGACAATGCACGGCAAGGCAGGGCACTGCAGGGCAGGGCAGAGCAATGGAGGGTAGGGCAGGGCAGGGCAGTTCAGGGCAAATCAGGGCAAGGCAAGGGAAGGAATGGTAGGCCAAAGAAAGGCAGGGCAGGGGAGTGCAGGGCGGTGCAGGGCAGGGCAAGACAAAAAGATGCAAGGCAAGTTAAGGCAGGGCACGGAATGGCAATGCAAGGCAAGGCAATGCAAGTCAAGTCAAGGCAAGACAAGGCAAGACAAGGCAAGGAAAGGCAAGGCAAAGCAGGGCATTGCGGGGCAGGGCAGTGCAGGTCAGGGCAGGGCAGGGCAGGGCAAAATAAGGCAAGACGTGGCAGGGCAGAGCAGAGCAATTCAAGGGAACGCAAAGCAAGGCAGGGCAGGGCACGGCGGGGCTGGCAGTGCAGGGCAGGGCATGGCAAGGCAAGGCAAGGCAGGGCGTGGCATGGTAGGGCAGGGCAAGGCAGGGCAAGACAAGGCAAGGCAAGGCAAGGGAAGGCAAAGCAAGGCAAGGCAAAGCAAGGCAAGGCAACGCAGGGCAGGGCAGGGCAGGGCAAGGCACGGCAAGGCAGAGCAAGGCAAGGCAAGGTTTGGCAGGGAAGGGCAGTACAGGGCGTGGCTAGGCAAGGCAAGGCAAGGCAAGGCGTGGCTAAGCAAGGCAAATCAAAGCAAAGCAGGGCAAGCAGGGCAAGTCAGGGCAAGGCAAGGCAAGGGAAGGCAAGGCAAGGTGTGGCTAGGCAAGCGAAGGCGAGTCTAGGCAAGACAAAGCAAGGCGTGGCTAGGCAAAGCGAGGCGTTGCTAAACATGGCAAGGCGTGGCTAGGCAAGGCGTGGCTAGGTAAGGCAAGGAGAAGGTAGGCAATGCAAGGCAACGTGTGGCTATACAAGGCAAGACAAGGCGTGGCTAGGCAAGCCAAGGCAATGCGTGGCTAGGCAAAGCAAGGCAAGGCAAGGCATGGCAGGGCAGGGAAGGGCAACGCAGGTCAAGGCAAGGCAAGGCAAGTCAAAGCAAAGCAATGGAAGGCAGGGCAGGACAGGCCAAATAAGGGCAACGCAAGGCAAGGCAAGGCAAGGCGTGACTAGGTAAGGTAAGGTGTGACTAGGCAAGGTAAGGTGTGGCTAGGCAAGGCAAGTCGTTGCTAGATAAGGCAAGGCGTGGCTAGGCAAGGAAAATCAAGGCAGGGTAGGGCTAGGCAGAGCAAGGCAAGTCAAGGCAAGGCTAGGCGTAGCTAGGCAAGGCAAGGAAAATCGTGGCTATTCAAGGCAAGGCTTGACTAGGCAAGACATGGCAAGGCGTGACTAGGCAAGGCAAGGCGTACTAGGCAAGGCAAAACGTGGCTAGGCAAGGCGTGGCTAGGCAAGGCGTGGCTAGGCAAGGCGTGGCTAGGCAAGGCAAGGAGTGGATAGAAAAGTAAAGGCGTGGCAAGGAAAGGCAAGGAGAGGCTAAGCAAGGCAATTCAAGGCGTGGCTAGACAAGGCTAAGCAAGGCAGGGCAAGGCAGGGCAGTGCAGTGTAATGCAAAGCAAGGCAAGGCAGAGCAAGGGAAGGCTAGGCAGGGCAGGGGAGGGCAGGGCAAGAAGGGGCAGGAAAAGGCAGGGCAAGGCAAGCCAAGGCAAGGCAGAGCAGGGGAGAGCAGGGTGGGGCAGGGCAGGGCAGTGCAGGGCAAGACGGCAAGGCAAGGCAAGGTAGGCCATGACAAGGCAAGGCTGGGCAGGGGAGTGCAGGGCGGAGCAAATCAGGACAAGACAAAGAGATTCAAGGCAAGGCAAGGCAAGGCAGAGCAAGCAAGGACAAGGCAAATCAAGGCAGGGCAGGGCAGGGCAGAGCAGGGCAGGGCAGGGCAGTGCAGGGCAGGGCAAGGCAATGCAGTGTAGGTCAAGGCAGGGCAGGGCATGGCAGAGCATGGCATGGCAGGGCAGGGCAAGACAAGGCAGGGCAGTGTAGATCAGGGCAGTGGACTGCAGGGCAGGGCAGGGCAAGGCAGGGCAATTCAGGGCCAGGCATGGCAAGGCAGGTCAGGGCAGAGCAGGGCAGGGAAGGCAGGGCAAGGCAAGGAATTCAAAGGCAAGGAAAGGCAAAGCAGGGGAGTACAGGGCAGGGAAAGGCAGGGCAAAGCAGGGAAACGCAGGGCAAAGCAAGGCAAGGCAATTTGTGGCTAGGCATGGCAAGGCAAATTGTGGCTAGGCAAGGCTTGGTGTGGCTAAGCTGTGCAGGGCAGGGCAGGGCAGTTCTAGGCAGGGCAGGGCAAGGCAAGGAAGGGCAAGGTAGTGCAGGACGGAGCAATGCAGGGCAAAACAATGAAGGCAGGGTAAGGCAAGGCAAGTCAGATAAAGGATTGGTAATCAAGGCAAAGCAATGCAAGGCAAGTCAAGGCAAGGCAAGGCAAAGCAAAGCAAGTCAAGGCAAGGCAATGCTGGGCAGGGCAGTGCATGGCAGTGCAGGGCAAGGCATTTCTAGGCAGGGCAAGGCAGGGCAGGGCATGACATGTCAGTGTAAGTCAGGGCAGGGCATGGCAGGGCATGGCAGGGCAGGGCAGAGCTGGTCAGGGCAGGGCCGGGCAGGGCAGGGCAGGGCATGGCAAGACAATGCAAGGCAAGGCAAGGCAAGGTAGGCCATGACAAGGCAAGGCTGGGCAGGGGAGTGCAGGGCGGAGCAAGTCAGGGCAAGACAAAGAGATTCAAGGCAAGGCAGAGCAAGCAAGGGCAAGGCAAGGCAAGGCAGGGCAGGGCCGGGCAGAGCAGGGCAGGGCAGGGCAGTGCAGGGCAGGGGAAGGCAAGGCAGTGTAGGTCAGGGCAGGGCAGGGCAGGGCAGAGCATGGCATGGCAGGGCATGACAGGTCAAGGCAGTGAAGTGTAGAACTGGGCAGGGAAGGCAGGTCAAGGCAAGGAATTCAAAGGCAAGGAAAGGCAAAGCTGGTGGTGCAGGGCAGGTCAAGGCAGGGCAAGGCAGTGAAAGGCAGGGCAAATCAAGGCAAGGCATGTTGTGGCTAGGCAAGGCAAGGGGTGGCTAGGCAAGGCAAGGCAAGACGTGGCTAGGCAAGGCAAGGTGTGGCTAGACAAAGAAATTCGTCGCTATGTAAGGCAAGGCGTGGCTAGGCAAGGCTAGGCGTGACTAGGCAAGGCAAGTCGTTGCTAGGTAAGGCAAGGCTTGGCTAGGCAAGGATAGGCATGGCTAGGCAAAACAAATCAAGGCAAGGCAGGGCAAGGCAGGGCAAGGCAGGGCAAGGCAGGGCAAGGCAGAGCAAGGCAAGGCAAGGCAAGGCGTGGCTAAGAAAGGTGTGGCTAGGAAAGGCAAGAAGTGGCTAGGCAAAGCAAGGCGTGGATAGTAAAGGCAAGGCGTTGCTAGGAAAGGCAAGGAGAGGCTAGGCAAGGCAAGGCAAGTCGTGGCTAGACAAGGCAAGGCAAGGAGTGGCTTGGCAAGGAAGGCAAGGCAAGTCAGAGCAAGGAAGATCAAGACATGGCAAGGCAGGGCAGGGCAGGGCATCGCAAACCAAGGCAAGGAAGGCCAAGGGAATTCAAGGCAGGGCAGGGGATTGCAGGGCGGGACAGAGCAGGAAAACTCAGGGCAAGTCAAGGCAAGGCAGAGCAGGGGACAGAAGGACGGGGCAGGGCAGGGCAATGCATTGCAAAGTAGCAATGCAAGACAAATAAAGAAAGGCAAGGCAAGGCAAGGCAGGTCAATGTAAGGCAAGGCAAGGCTAGGTAAAGTAAGGCAAGGCCTGGCAAGGCAAGGCAAGGCAGGGCAGGGAAAGGCAGGGCACTGCAGAACATGGCAGGGCATGGCAGTGCAGGGCAAGGCATTGCAAGGCAGAGCAGTGTAGGTCAGGGCAGGGCAGGGCAGTGTAGGTCAGGGCAGGGCTCGGCAGGGCAGGGCAGGGATAGGCACGGCAGGGCAAGGCAAGGCAGGGCAAGGCAAGGCAGTGAAAGGCAAGGCAAGGCAAGGTAGGCCATGGAAAGGCAAAGCAGTCCTGGGCAGTACAGGACGGAGCGAGGCAGGGCAAGATAAAGAGAGGCAAGGAAAGGCAAGGCAAGGCAGATAAAGGAAGGGCAATGCAAGGCAAAGCAATGTAAGGCAAGGCAAGGAAAAGTAAGGTAATTGAAGGCAAGGCAACGCAGGGAATGGCAGGGCAGGGCAGGGCAGGGCAGAGCAGGGCAGGGCAGAGCACTGCAGGGCAAAGCAAGGCAGAGCAATGTAGGACAGGGCAGGGCAGAGCAGGGCAAGGCATGGCAGTGTAGGTCAGGGCATAAAAGGGCAAGGCAGGGCAATTCAGGGCAAGGCATGGCAAGTCAGGACAGGGCAGGGCAAGGCAGGATTAGGCAAGGCAAGGCATGGCTAGGAAAGACAATGCGTGGCTAGGAAATGCATGGCGTTTTTAAGAAAGGCAAGGCGTGGCTAGGTTAGGCAAGGTGAGGCTACGCAAGGCAAAGCAGGGAAAGGCAAGTCAAGGCAAGGCAAGTCAAAGCAAGGCAAGGCAAGGCAATGCAAGGCGTGACTAAGCAAGGCAAGGAAAGGAAAGTTAAGGAAGGGCAGCACAGGGCACGGCAATGCAGGGCAGGTCAGTGCAGGGTAGGGCAAGGCAGGACAAGGCAAGGCAAGGCAAAAAAAGGCAAGGCAAAGCAAGGCAAGTTAAGGCAAGGCAAGGCAAGGGAAGGCAAGGCAAGGCAAGATAAATCAAGGCAAATCAAGGCAAGGCAAGGCAAAGCAGGGCAGGGCAGGATAGGGAAAATCAGGGCAAGGCAAGGCAAGGCATGGCGGGGCAGGGCAGGGCAGGGCAGTGTAGGTCAGGGCAGTGCAGGGAAGGCAGGGCAAGGCTAGGCAAGGAAGGCAAAGGTAAGGCAGGTAGGGAAGGGCCGGGCGGTGCAGGGAAAAGAAGACAAAGAGAGGCAAAGCAAAGGCAAGGCAAGGCAGGGCAAGGAAGTGCAAGACAGGGTAGGGCAGGGCAGGGCATGGCAGTGCAGAGCAAGGCTTTGCAAGGCAGGGCAAGACAGGGCATGACAGGTCAGTGTAGGTCAGGCCAGGACAGGGCAGGACAGGGGAGTGCAGGGCGGAGCAAGTCAGGGCAAGACAAAGGGAGGCAAGGCAAGGCAGAGCAAGGAAGGGCAATACAAGGCAAGGCAATGCAAGGCAAAGCAAGGCAAGGCAAGGCAAGGCAAGTCAAGGCAAGGCAGGGCAGGGCAGGGCGAAGCATAGGAGGGCAGGGCAGGGCATGGCATGGCAATGCAGGGCAAGGCATTGCAAGGCGGGGCAAGACAGGGCAGGGCCGGGCAGGGCATGGCAGGGCAGGGCTAGGCAGGGCAGGGCAAGGCAAGGAAGGGCAGGGTAGTGCAGGACGGAGCAAGGCAGTGCAAAACAATGAGAGGCAAGGCAGATAAAGGAAGGGCAATGCAAGGCAAAGCAATGCGAGCCAAGTCAAGGCAAGGCAAGGCAAGGCAAAGCAAATCAAGGCAAGGCAAGGCTGGGCAGGGCAGGGCAGGGCAGAGCAGGACAGGGCAGGGCAAGACAGGGCAATGTAGGTCAGGGCAGGGCAAGGCAAGGCAGTGTAGGTCAGGGTTTGGGAGAGCAGGGCAGGGAATGGCAAGGCAGGGCAGTTCAGGGCAAGGCATGGCAAGTCAGGTCAGGGCAGGGCAAGGCAGGGCAAAGCAAGGCAAGGCAAGGCAAGGCAAGGCGTGGCTATGACAGACAATGCGTGGCTAAGAAATGCAAGGCAGTGTTAGAAAAGGCAAGGCGTGGATAGATAAGGCAAGGTGAGGCTACTCAAGGCAAGGCAAGGCAAGGCAGAGCAGGGCAGGGCAAAGGAGGGAAAGGAAATTCAAGGCAAGGCAAGGCAAGGCAAAGCATGGCTAGACAAGGCAAGGCTAGGCGTGGCTAGGCAACGCAAGGCAAGGCAAATCTTGGCTAGGCAAGGCAAGGCAAAGCAAGGTAAGACATGGTATGCCATGGCAAAGCAAGGCAGGCAGGGAAGTGTGGGGCGGAGCAAGACAAGGCAAGGAAGGGCATGGAAGGGCAATGCAAGGCAAGGCAATGCAAGGCAAGTCAAGGCAAGGCAAGGCAAGGCAAGGCAGGGCAGGGCAGGGCTGTGAAGTTCAGGGCAGGGAGGAGCAAGGCTGGGCAAGACAAAAATAGACAACGCAAGGCAAGGCAGAGCAAGAAAGGGCAATGAAAGACAAGGCAATGCAAGGCAAGTCAAGGCAAGGAAAGGCAAGGCAGGGCAGGGCTGGGCAGAACAGGGCAGGTCAAGGCAGGGCAGGTAAGGGCAAATCAGGGCAAGGCAAGGGAAGTCATGGTAGGCCAAGGCAAGGCAAGGTGAGGCAAGGCAAGGCAAGGCAAGGCGTATCTAGGCAAGGCAAGGCGTGGCTAGGCAAGGCAAGGCTAAGCGTGGCTAAGCAAGGCATGGCTAGGAAAGGCAAGCCATGGCTAGGCAAGTAAAGGCGTGGTTAGGAAAGGCAAGGCGTGGCTAGAAAAGGCAAGGCAAGGCGTGGCTAGGCAAGGCAAGGAAAGGCTTGGCTAGGAAAGGCAAAGGAAGGCAAGGTAAGGCAAGGCAGGACAGGGGAGGGCAAGGCAGGGCAAAACAAGGTAAGGCAAGGCAATGCAAGGCAATTAAGGCAAGGCAAGGCAAGGCAAGTCAAGGCAAGGAAATGGAAGGCAAGGCAAGGCAAAGCAAAGCTAAGCAAGGTAAGGTAAGGCAAGGCAAGTCAAGGCAAGAGTAGGCAAGGCAATGCAAGGCAAGTCTAGGCAAGGCAAGGCAAGGCAAGGCGTGGCTAGACAAGGCAAGGCGTATCTAGACAAGGCAAGGCAAGGTGTGGCTAGGCAAGGCAAGGCAAAGCGTGGCTAGGCAAGTCAATGCAAGGCAAGGGAAGGCAGGGCAGGGCAGGGCAAGGCAGGGCAAGGCAGGGCACTGTAGGGCAAGGCAGGACAAGGCAGCGCAAGGCAGGATAAGGCAGGGCAAGCTAAGGAAAGGCTAGGTGTGACTAGCCAAGGCAAGGCGTGACTAGGCAAGACAAGACAAGGCATGGCTATGCAAAACAAGGCTAGGCAAGGCTAGTCGTCGCTAGGCTAGGCAAGGCGTTTCTAGTCAAGGCTAGGCGTGGCTAGGCTAGGCAAGGCAAGGCGTCATTGGCAAGACAAGACATGGCGTGGCTAGGCAAGGCAAGGCGTGACTAGGCAAGACAAGGCGTAGCTAGGCAAAGCAATTAGTGGCTAGGCAAGTCGTGGCTAGGAAATGCAAGTCGTGGCTATTCAAGTCAAGGCGTGGTAAGGAAAGGCAAGGCGTGGCTAGGTAAAGCAAGGTGAGGCTAGGCAAGGCAAGGCAAAGCGTGTCTAGACAAGGCAAGTCAAGGCGTTGCTAAGCAAGGCAAGGCAAGGCAAGTCTAGGCAAGGTAAGGTAAGGCAAGGCAAGACAACACAAGGCACGGCTAGGCAAGGCAAGGCAAAGCAAGGTAGGCCATAGCAAGGCAAGTCAGGCAGGGGAGTGCATGGCGGAGCAAGGCAGGGCAAGACAAAGAGAGGCAAGGAAAGGAAAGGCAATGCAGATCAAGGAAGGGAAATGCAGGCAAAGCAATGCAAGGCTAGGCAAGGCAGGGCAGGGCAGGGCAAAGCAGGGAAAGGCAAGGCAAGGCAAAGCAAGGCTAGGCAAAGCAAGGCAACTCAAGGTAAGGATAGGAAAGAAAACGCAAGGCCTGGCAGCACAGGTCAGGGCAATGCAGGGCAGGTCAGTGCAGGACACGGCAGGTTAGAGCAGGGCAGGACAGAGCAGGGTAGGGCAAAGCAGGGCAAGGCAAGGCAAGGAAAGGCAAGGCAAGGCAAGGCAAGATAAGGCAAGGCAAGGCAAGGCAAAGCAAGGCAAAGCAAGGCAGGGCAGGGCATCGTAGGGCAATTCAGGGCAAGGCAAGTCAAGGCAGAGCAGTTCAGGGCAGGGCAGTGTAGGTCAGGACAGGGCAGGGCAGGGCAAGGCAGTGCAAGGCAAGGTAAGGCAAGGTATGCCATGGCAAGACAAGACAGGGCAGGGGAGTGTGGGACGGAGCAAGGCATTGCAAGACATAGAGAGGCAAGACAAGGGAAGGCAAGGAAGGGCAATGCAAGACAAGACAATGCAAGGCAAGTCAAGGCAAGGCAAGGCAAGGCAAGGCAAGGCAAGGCAGGGCAGGGTAGAGAAGGGCAGGGCAGGGCAGAACAAGGCAGAGTAAGGCAGAGCATGGCATGGCAAGGCAGGTCAGAGCAGAGCAAGGCAGGGCAAGGCAAGGCAAGACAAGGCACGGCAAGGCAAGGCAAGGCAAGGAAGGCCAAAGAAAGTCAAGGCAGGATAAGGAAGGTCAATGCAAGGCAAGGCAATGCAAGCCAAGGCAAGGCAAGGCTAGGCAAGGCAAGGCAAGGCAAGGCTAAGCAGGGCAGGACAGGGCAGGGCAAATCAGGGCAATCAAGGCAAGGCAAGGCCAGGCACATCAAGGCTAGGCAAAGCAAGACTAGGCAAGGCAAGGCCAGGCAAGGCAAGGCAGGGCAAATCAGTTCAAGGCAAGTCAAGGCACGGCAAGGCAAGGCTAGTCTAGGCAAGGCAAGGTAAGGCAAGGCAAGGAAAGGCCAGGCAAGACAAGGCCAGACAAGGCAAGTGAAGGCGTGTCTAGGCAAGTCAAGGCGTGGCTAGGCAAGATTAGTCGTGGCTAGGCAAGGCAAGGCGTGTTAATTCATGGCAAGACTAGTTGTGGCTAGTCAAGGCAATTCAAGGCAAGGTAGGGCAAGGCAGGTCAAGGCAGGGCAAGGCAGGGCATGGCAGGGCAAGGCAGGGCAAGGAAGGACAAAGCAAGGCAATGCAAGGCAAGGCAATTAAGGCAAGGCAAGGCAAGGCAAGGCATTGCATGTCAAAGTAGGGCAGGGCTTGGCAGTGCAGGGAAGGGCAGGGCAAGGTAGGGCAAGACAGGGCAAGGCAAGGCAACGCAAGGTAAGGCAAGGCAAGGCAAGGCAATGTAAGGCAAAGGAAGGTAAGGAAAGGCAAGGCAAGGAAAGGCCAGGCAAGGCAAGGCAAGGCAAGTCAGGGCAGGGCAGGACAGGACAAGTCAAGGCAACGAAAGGTAAGGCATGGCAAGGCAAGGAACGGCAAGACAGGGCATGTCAGGGCAGGGCAGAGCAGGGCAGGACAGGGCAGGGCAGTTCAAGGCAAGGCAGGGCAAGGCAAGGCAAGGCAAGGCAGATCAAGGCAAATCTAGGCAGGGCAGGGCAGGGTAAAGCAAGGCAAGGCGTGGCAGGGAAGAACAGGGCAAGGCAGGGCAAGGCAAGGCAAAGCAAGGCGGGGCCAGGAAGGGCAATACAATGCAATGCAATGCAAGCCAAGGCAAGGCAAGGAAAGGCAAGGCAAGGCAAAGCAAGGAAGGGGAGGGCACGGCGGAGCAGGGCAGTGCAGGGCCGGGCAGGGCAGGGCAGGACAGGGTAGGGCAGGGCAAGGCAAGGAAGGGCGTGGCAAGTCAGGGCAGGGCAAGGCAAGGCAAGGCAAGGCAAGGCAAGGCAAGGCAAAGGAAGTCAAGTCAAAGCAAAACAAGGCAAGGCAGGCCATAGCAGGGCAAGGGAAGGCAAGGTAGGGCCGGGCAGGGCAGGGTGTGACTAGGCAAGACGTGGCTAGGCAAGGCAAATCAAGGCAAAGAAGGGCCAGTCAGGGCAAGGCAGGGCAAGGCAAGTCAAAGCAAGGCAAGGCAAAGTAAGGCAAGGCGTGGGTAGGCAATACAAGGCAAGGCAAGGCGTGGCTAAGCAAGGCAAGGCGTCGCTAGGCAAAGCGTGGCTAGGTAAGTTAATTAGAGTCTAGGCAAGGCAAGGCAAGGCAAGGCAAGGAAAGGAAAGGAAAGGCAAAGCAGGGCAGCACAGTGCAGGTTATTGCGGGGGATGTCATGGTAGGGCAGGGCAAAGCAGAGCAAAGTAAGGCAGAGCAGGGCTAGGCAGGGCAAGGCCACGCCTTGCCTTGCCTTTCTTTGCCTTGCCCTGTGCTGCAATCCCTGCCCTGTCCTACCCTGCTTTGCCCTGCCTTGTCTAGCCCTTCCACGCCCTGCCTTGCAATTACCTGCCCTGCACTGAGCTGCATTGCCTTTCCCTGCCTTGCCCTGCCCTGCCTTGCCTTGCCCTGCCTTGCCTTGCCCTACCTTGCCCTGACCTGCTCTGCCTTTTCTTGCCTTGCCTTGCCCGGCCTTGCTCTGCCTTCCCTGCTTTAACTTACAGTGCCCTGTCCTACATTGCCCTGCCCTGCTTAACCCTCCCCTACCCTGATCAAACTTGCAATTCCCTGCCTTGCCTTGCCCTGCCCTGCCCTGCCCTGCCTTGCCTTGCCGGCCCTGATCTGCCTTGTCCTGCCTTGCCTTGTCCTGCCTTGCCCTGCCCTGTTCTGCTCTGCCTTCCCTTTCCTTGCTATGCCTCGATTTGCCTTGTCTTACCATGCCTTGCCTTGCCCTGCCCTGCCATGCGTTGGCCTGCCCTAAACTGCCCTGCCTTGCCTTGTATTGCCTTGCCTAGACTTGCCCTGCCCTGCCATGCCTTGTCCTGCCCTAAACTTCCCTGACTTGCTTTACCTTGCCTAGACTTGCCCTGCCCTGCCATGCCCTGCCCTAAACTGCCCTGCCTTGCCTTGCCTTGCCTTGACTAGACTTGCTCTTCCCTGCCTTGAACTGCCATCCCTTGCCTTTCCATGCCTTGACTTGACTTGTCTTACCATGCCTTGCCTTGTCCTGCCCTGCTCTGCCCTGCCAGGCCTTGCCATGCCGTGCCCTGCCCTACCCTGCTTTGCCTTGTCGTGCCTTGCTCTGCCCTGCCCTGGCCTGCCCAGCCCTGCTCTGATTTTGCTTGCCTTGACTTGCCTCGCCTTGCCCTGCCATGCCCAGGCTTGCCCTGACTTCCCTTCCTTGACCTGCCGTGCCCTGCCGTGCCCTGTCCTGACCTGCGCTGCCCTGCAGTTCCCTTCTCTGCCTTGCCTTGCTCTTCCCTGCCTGCCCTGCCCTTCCCTGCCCTGCCCTATCCTCCTTTGCACTGCCCTACCCTGCCCTGCCCTGCTCTGCCCTGACTTGCTTTGCCTTGCCTTGCCTAGTTTTGCCTTGATTGCCCTGCCCTGCCCCACCCTGCCCTGAAATGCCATGCTGTGCCCTGCACTGCTCTGCCTTGCCTTTCCTTGCGTTGCCCTTCCCTGTACTGCCTGCCCTGCCTTGCCTTGTCTTGCCTTGCCGTGGCTTTCATTGCCCTGCCTAGCCTTGCCTTGCGGTGCCCTACCCTGAAATGCCCTTCCCTACCCTTCACTGCCTTGCCCTGCCTTGAAGTACTCTGCCGTGCTCTGCCCTGCCTTGCCCTGACTGTCCTGCAATTCCCTACCATGCCCTGTCCTGACCTGCCCTGATCTGCCCTGCCCAGCCCTGCCCTGCCCTGCCCTTCACTGCCCTGCCTTGCCTTGTCTTGCCTTGCCTTTCCTTGCCTTGGCCTGCCCTGCCCTCCTCTGCCTTGCCTTACCTGCTTTGCCTTGCCTTTCTGTGCCTTGCCTTGCCCTGATAAGCCTTGCCCTACCCTGCCCTGCCCTGCTCTGAATTGTTTTGTCGTTCCCTGCCTTGATTTAGCCTGCCCTGCCCTGCCTTTTCTTACTCAGCCCTGACCTACCCTGCCCTGCCATGCCCTGCTTTGCCCTGCCCTGTCCTACTCTGCTCTCCCCTGGCTTGCCCTTCCCTGCCTTGCCTTGCCTTGCATAGCCTTGCCTTGCCTTGCCTTTCCTTGCCTTGCTTTGCCGTGCCTTGTCTTGCCTTGCCTTGTCTTGCCTTGCCTTGCCTTGCCTAGATATGTCTTGCCTTGCCTTGCCTTTCCCTGCCAGGCAGCGCCCTGCATTACCCTGCCCTGCCCTGCCCTTCCTTGGTCTGCCTTGCCTTGCTATATCTGCACGCCGATGTACGTTGATACAGAATTGTGTGCTTTTCAGAGCTAAAAACCAGTAAAATGACAACACACTAATTTGCCTGTAACTTAAATAATATTAAACGGAGAAAAGTTTTACTTAAATTAAATGTATATCTAACCTTAATGTATATGTTTATAAAAATTGGAAACATTTCCCGTAGGCATTATGAAACACCATTTCCGAAATTTTTGGAAGACTTAAAATATTCGGGTGGACTAATGTTTTGAATTTTGCGTTCTGAGCAGTGTCCACAAAACACTGTTTGTATTTTAACGTTTAAATATAATTTTAAAAAAATAACTTTGTTCGAGGTACGTCATTTTTATTAACTTAAAAGAATAGTGTTTTTAATATAAAATATGTATATGATAAGACGTCTTCAAACAAACAATAAAACTAAAATTATTCTGTAAATTTCAATGCATCATAAATAATCAACATATCTTTGTAACATCTATATTCTCCAACGTAACATGTGGTCGCAGTGTTGCCTTGTTCGTTGATTCAGAATTGAGAGCTTTTCATAGCTGAAAACGAGAAAAATGACAACACACTAATTTGCCTGTAAATTAAATAATATTAAACGGAAAAAAGTTTTAATTAAAAGAAATGTATATCTAACCCTAATTTATATGTTTATAAAAATTGTTAACATTTCCCGTCAACATTATGAAACACCATTTCTTACAGTTTTTGTACTACCTCAAATATTCAGGTGGACTAATGTATTGAATTTTGCGTTCTGAGCTATAACCATAAAATACTCTTTGTATTTTTATTTTTTTTGTAATTTTGAAAGGATAACATTGTTCGAGGTATATCATCCTTGATTTGCTCAAATGAATAGTGTTTTAATATAAAACATGTATATGATAAGACGATTTGAATCAACCAAACAAATCCTTAAGTCTCTCTGTAAATATCATATATAATAACACAAATCTTTGTAGTTGCTATAGACCCTCACATACTATGTTATAGCAGTAGGCCGATGTTCGTTGTCACAGAATTGTGTCATATTCACAGTTGAAAACGCAAGTTATGATAACACAATATCCACCTGTTACTTAAATAATATTATTCGGACAAAAGTGCAACTTTAAAGGAATGAATATTTATCTTAAATATACATGTTTATGATAATTGGAAACATTTCCCTTCAACTTTATGAACCACTACTTCTAACAGTTTTTTACGACCTTTAAAGTACGGATGTTCTAATGTTTTGATTTATGAATTCTGAACTGTGTGCCACTAAAAACTGTTTGTATTTTAACGTTTGTATGTAATTTTTAAAGGATAACATTGTTAGAGGTACATCATATTTTATTACCTCAAAGGAATACTGTTTCTAATATAAAATATTATATGATAAGACGTCTCCAAACAAACATCATAACTCAAATTAGACTTTAAATATCATTGCATCGTATATAATCACATATATCTTTATTACATCGATATTCTTCAAAATACTATGTGAATGCTGTGCGCCGATGGTCGTTGATACAGAATTGTGTGCCAATCAGACCTTAAAACGCATAATATGTTAACACAACATTCTCCCTGTAACTTAAACAATAGTAATCGAACATAAGTGCTACTTTAAACCATTGACTATCTAGTTCGAAACAATTCCCTTCAACTTTATGAACTACCATTTCTGAAAATATTTGGATGTCCTGTTATGTACGAAAAACAAATATTTTGATTTTTGTGTACTGAGCCGTGTGTCAACAAATATTGTTTGTATTTTCACGTTTGTACGTAACTTTGAAAGGATGAAGAAGTTCGAACAACATCATGCATTATTTACTTAAAAGAATAATGTTTATTATATAAAACATTTATGTGATAAGTCATCTTCAAACAACCGTCAAATCTCAAGTCTGTCTGTATCTAACATTGCATCGTATAATTCACACACATCTTTGTAACTGCGATTATCCTCGTCGATATCTGTGGTCGCTGCACGCCGATGTTCGTTGATACTGAATTGTGAGCTATTCAGAGCTTAAACGCATAATATGTTAACACAACATTCTCCCTGTAACTTAAACAATATTAATCGAACATAAGTGCTACTTTAAATCATTGACTATCTAACCCTAACGTATATGTTAATAATAGTTCGAAACTTTTCCATTCAATTTCATGAAGAAACATTTCTGACAATTTTTGGACGACCTGTTATGTACGAAAGAAAAATGTTTTTAATTTTGTGTACTGAGCCGTGTATCAATAAATACTGTTTGTATTTTCACGTTTGTGCGTATCTTTGAAAGGATGAAGATGTTCGAAGAACATCATGCATTATTTACTTAAAATAATAATGTTTTTTATATAAGACATTTATGTGATAAGTCGTCTCCAAACAACCGTCAAAACTCAAGTCTGTCTGTAGATAACATTGCATCGTATATATTCACACACATTTTTGTAACTGCGATTATCCTCGTCAATGTCTGTGGTCGCTGCACGCCGATTTTCGTTGATACAGAATTGTGTACTTTTAAGAGCTCAAAACGCATAATATAACTTCACACTAACCGGCGCGTAACTTAAATAATATTAATCGGACAAATGTGCTACTTTAAAATAATGAATATCTTATCCTAATGTACACGTTTATTATAATTTGAACATTTCCGAATAAATTTATGATCCACCACTTTTTAACCGTTTTTGGGTCTCTTGTGATTTAAGGGTGGTCTTAAAAATTGAATTTTGCATTCTAATCTGTGTGTCACTAAATACTGTATGTATCTTTACGTTTGCATGTATTTTAAAAAGGATTACTTTGTTCGACGTACATCATGCTTAATTACCTCAAATGAAAAGTGTTTATAATATAAAACATCGCAGGAACAAACATTTATGTGAATATATACGATGCAATGTAATTTACAGACAGACTTACGTAAGATGGTTGTATGAAGTCGTCTTATCATATTGATGTTTTATATTAAAAACACTAATCATTTAAGGTAAAAAAGAATGATATACCTTGAACAATGTAATCCTTTCAAGATTACATACAAACGTTAAAATACAAACAGTATTTGGTGGACACAGCTCAGAACGAAAAATTCAAAACATTAGTCCACCAGTATATTTCATATCTTCCAAAAACTGTCAGAAATGGTGTTTCGTAATATTGACGGGAAATGTTTCCAATTTTTATAAACATATACATTAGGATTAGATATTCATTTCTTTCAAGTAAACCGTTTATCCGTTTAATATTATTTAAGTTACAAGCAAATTAGTGTGTTGTTAATTTTCCCTTTATCAGCTCTGAAAAGCTCACAATTCTGCATCAATGAACATCGCCGCACAGCGACCATATGTTACGTTGAAGAATATCGCAGTTACAAAGATATGTGTGAATATATACCATGCAATTTTATTTACAGACCGACATAGGATTTGATAGTTGTTAAAAGTCGTCTTATCATATACATGTTTTAAATTAAAAACACTTCTTATTTTGAGATGATCAAGTATGATAAACCTCGAATATAGTTTTCCTTTCAAAATTACGTACAAACATTAAAATACAAACAATATCGGCGTGCAGCCATCACAGACTTCGACGAGGATTATCGAAGTTAAAAAGATAAAAGTGAATATATACGATGAAATGTTATCTAGAGACAGACTTGAGTTTTGACGGTTGTTTTAAGACGTCTTATCATATTAATCCCGTATATAAAAAACACTATTCTTTAAGGAAATCATGCATGATATTCTTTGAACAACGTCATCGTTTCAAATTAAAGTACAAACTTTAAAATATAAACAGTATTTATTGTCACACGGCTCAGAACGCAAAATTCAAAACATTATTCTACCCTTACATAACACGTCGTCCAAAAATTGCCTCAAATGGTGGTTCATACAGTTAAAGGGAATTGTTTCGAATTATTATAAACATATACGTTAGGTTTAGATATTCAATTTTTAAAAGTAGCACTTTTGTCCATTTAATATTATGTAAGTTACATGCAGATTAGTGTGTTGTTATATTATGTCTTGATTTGCCATGCCTTGGCTTGCCTTGCCTTGCCTTGACATGCCTTGCCTTGCCTTGCCTTGCGTTGCCATCGTTTGCCGCGCCTAATATTTCCTTGCATTGCCTTCCCTTGCCTTGCCGTGCCTTGCCTTGCCTAACATTGCCTTGTCTTGCCTTGCCTTGCTTTCACTTGCCATCAAATGTCTTGATTTGCCTTACATTACATTACCTTACGTTACCTTACATTATATTACATTGAAAGACAAGCAAGGCAAGTCAAGGCAAGGCAACGCAAGGCAAGTCAAGGCAGGGCAAGGCAGGGCAAAGCAGGCAAGGCAAGTCAAGGCAAGGCAAGGCGTGTCTAGGTAAGGCGTGGGTATGAAAAGCAATGCGTTGCTAGGCAAAGCAAGGCGTGGTTAGGAAAGGCAAGGCGTGGCTAGGTCAGGCAAGTTGAGGCTACGCAAGGCAAAGCAAGGCAAAGCAGGGCAGGGCAGGGCAAAGCAAGGAAAGGCAAGGCAAGGCAAGATAAGGCAAGGCAAGGCAAGTAAAGGCAAGGCAAGGCAGTTCAGGGCAGGGTAGGGCAAATCAGGGCAAGACAAGGCAAGGCAAGGCAGGGCAGGGCAGGGCAGGGCAGAGCAGGGCAGGGCAGGGCAGTGTAGGTCAGGGCAGAACAGGGCAGGTACGGCAGGGCAAGGCAAGGAATTCAAAGGCAAGGAAAGGCAAAGCAGGGGAGTGCAGGGCAGGGCAAAGCAGGGCAAGGCAGGGCAAGGCAGGGCAAAGCAGGGAAAGGCAGGGCAAGGCAAGGCAAGGCAAGATGTGGCTAGGCAAGGCAAGGCGTTGCTAGGCAAGGCAGGGGGTGGCTAGGCAAGGCAAGGCAAGGCAAGGCAAGGCAAGACGTGGCTAGGCAAGACAAAGTGTGGCTAGACAAGGCAATTCGACGCTAGGTAAGGCAAGGCGTGACTAGGCAAGGAAAGGCGTGGCTAGGCAAGGCAAGTCGTCGCTAGGAAAGGCAAGGCGTGGCTAGGCAAGGCTAGGCAGGGCAAGGAAGGGCAAGGGAAGGCAAGGCAGGGCAAGGCAGGGCAAGGCAAGGCAAGGCAAGGCGTGGCTACGGAAGGCAAGGGAAGTCGTGGCTAGGCAAGGCAAGGCAAGGCGTGGCTAGGAAAGGCAAGGCAAGGCAGAGCTGGAAAAGGCAGGGCAGTTCAGGGCATGGCAATGCAGGGCAAGGCATTGCAAGGCAGGGCAAAGCAGGGCAGGGCATGGCAGGACAGGGCAGTGTAGGTCAGGGAAGGGCAGGGCAGGGCAGGGCAAGGCTAGGCAGGGCAGGGCAAGGCAAGGCAGGGCAAGGCAAGGCAGGGCAAGGCAAGGCAGGGCAAGGCAAGGCAAGGCAAGGAAGGCAAATTCAAGGCAGGACAGGGAAAGGCCGGACGTTGCAGGGAAAAGAAGACAAAGAGAGGCAAAGCAAAGGCAAAGCAAGGCAGGGCAAGGAAGGGCAAGGCAGGGCAGGTCAGTGTAAGGCAGGGCAAGGCAGGCAAGTCAGGGCAACGCAGGCAAAGCAAGGCAAGGCAAGGCAATGCAAGGCAAGTCAAGGCAAGTTGAGGCAAGGCAAGGCAGGGCGTGGCTAGGCAAGGCAAGGGGTGCCTAGGCAAGGCAAGGTGTGGCTAGGCAAGGCAAGGCGTGACTAGGCAAGGCAAGGCAATGCGTGGCTAGACAAGGCATGTCAATGCGTGGCTAGGCAAGGCAACGCAAGGGAAGGCAAGGCAAGGCAAGGCAAGGCTTCGCTAGGCAAGGCAGGGCTTGGCTAGGCAAGACTAGGCGTGGCTAGGCAAGGCAAGGCGTGTTTAGTCATGGCAAGGCTAGGTGTGGCTAGGCGAACAAATCAAGGCAAGGTAGGGCAAGGAAGAGCAGGGGAAGGAAGGACGGGGCAGGGCAGGGCAGTGCATTGTAAAGCGGCAAGGCAAGACAAATAAAGAAAGGCATGGCAAGGCAAGGCAGGTCAAGGTAAGACAAGGCAAAGCAAGGCAAGGCAAAGCCTGGCAAGGCACGGCAAGGCAAGGCAGGGCAGTGAAAGGCAGAGCAGTTCAGGTCTTTGCAGTGCAGGGTAAGGCATTGCAAGGCAGGGCAGTTCAGGGCAGGGCAGTGTAGGTCAGGGCAGTGCAGGGCAGGGCAGGGCAGAGCAGGGCTTGGCAGGGCAGGGCAAGGCAAGGCAGGGCAAGGCAGGGCAGGGCAAGGCAAGGCAAGGCAAGATAGGCAAAGGCAAGGCAAGGCAGGGCAGGGTAGTGCAGGGTAAAGTAGGGCAACGCAGTTCAAGGCAACGCAGGGCAAAGCAAGGCAACGAAAGTCAAGGCAAGCAAAGCAAGGCACGGCAAGACAGTGCATGTCAGGGCAGGGCAGAGCAGGGCTTGGCAGAGCAGGGCAGAGCAGGGCAGGGCAGGGCAGGGCAGGGCAGTTCAAGGCAAGGCAGGGCAAGGCAAGGCAAGGCATGGTAGGCCAAAACATTGCAGGGAGGAGAGTGCAGAGCGGTGCAGGGCAGCGCAAGACAAAGAGAGGCAAGGCAAGGCAAGGCAAGGCGGGACAAGGAAGGGCAATGCAAGTCAAGGCAAACAAGGCAAGGCAAGTCAAGGCAAAGCAAGGCAGGACAGGGCACGGCGGGGCAGGGCAGTGCAGGGCACGGCAGGGTAGAGCAGGGCAGGTCAGGGAAAGTCAAGGCAAGGCTTGGCAGGGCAGGGCATTGAAAGGCAGGGCAAGGAAGTTCAAGCAAGGCAAAGCGGGGCAAGGCAAGGCAAGGCAAATCAACACGTGGCTAGGCAAGGCAAGGCAAGGTGTGGCTAGGCAAGGGAAGGCGTGACTAGGCAAGACAAGGCAAGGCGTGGCTAGGCAAAGCAAGGCGTGTCTAGGCAAGGCAAGGAGAGGCTAAGCAAGGCAAGGCAAGGCAAAGCAAGGCAAGGCAAGGCAGTGCAGGGCAGGGCAGGGCAAGGCACAGCAAGGCAGGGCAAGGCAGCGCAAGGCAAGGCAAGGCTTGGCGGGGCAGGGCAGCACAGGGCGTGGCTAGGCAAGGTAAGGCAAGGCAACGCAAGGCAAACCACGGCAAGGCAATTCAAGGCAAGGCAGGTCAGGGCAGGTCAGGGCAAGATAGGGCATGCAGGGCAAGGCAGGGCAATCAAGGCAAGTCGTGGCAGTGCAGGGCAGGGCAGGGCGTGGCAAGGCAAGGCAAGGCAAGGCGTGGCTAAACAAGGCAAATCAAGGCAAAGCAGGGCAAGCAGGGCAAGGCAGGTTAAGGCAAGGCAAGGCAAGGCCAGATAAAGCAAGGCGTGGCTAGGCAAGGCAACACAAGGTGTGGCTAGGCAAGGGAAGGCGTGAGTAGGCAAGACAAGGGAAGGCGTGGCTAGGCATAGCAAGGCGTGGCTAATCAAGGCAAGGCGTGGCTAGGCAAGGCGTGGCTAGGTAAGGCAAGGCCTTGCTAGGTAAGGCAAGGCCTTGCTAGGTAAGGCAAGGAGAGTCTAGGCAAGGCAAGGCAAGGCAGGCGTGGCTCGAAAAGGCAAGGCAAGGCGAGGCTAGGCAAGGCAAGGCAAGGCGTGGCTAGGCAATTCAAGGCAAGGCAGGGCAGGACAGGGCAGAGCAGGCAAGGCAGGGCAAGGCAGGGCAAGGCAGGCAAGGCAGGCAAGGCAGGCAACGCAGGGAAAAGCAAGGCAAGGCAAGGCATCAAATCAATTTAAGGCCTGACAAGGCAAGGCAGGTCGTGGCTAGGAAAGGCAAGGGTTGCCTAGGCAAGGCAAGGCGTTTCTAGGCAAGGCAAGGCGTGGCTAGGCAAGGCAAAGGAAGGGAAGGAAAGGCAAGGCAAGGCAAGATGAGCCAAGGCAAGGCAAGGTGAGGCAAGGCAAGGCAAGTCAAGGCAAACAAGGCGTGGATAGCAAGGCAAAGCGTGGCTAGGCAAGGCAAGGCTAAGCGTGGCTAGGCAAGGCGTTTCTAGGAAAGGCAAGGCGTGGCTAGGCAAGGAAAGGCGTGGATAGGAAAGGCAAGGCGTGGCTAGGTAAGGCAAGGAGAGGTTAGACAAAGCAAGGCAAGGCAAATTAAGGCAAGGCAGGGCAGCGCAGGGTAAGGTAGGGCAAGGCCAGGCAAAGTAAGGCAAGTCAAGGCAGGGCAAGGCAGGGCAAGGGCAGGGCAGTTCAGGGCATTGCAGCACAGGTCATGGAAGGCAGGGCAAGGCAGGGCAAAACAAGTTAAGGCAAGGGAAGTCAAGGCATGGCAAGGCAAGGCAAGGCAAGGCAAGGCAAGGCAAGGCAAGTCACGGCAAGGCAAGGCAATGCAAGGCAAGGCAAGGCAAGGCAAGGCTAGGCAAGGTAAGGTAAGGGAAGGCAAGGGAAGACAAAGCTAGGCAAGGCAAGGCAAGGCAAGGCGTGGCTAAGCAAGGCAAATCAAGGCAAAGCAGGGCAAGCAGGGCAAGTCAGGGCAAGGCAAGGCAAGGCAAGGCAAGGTGTGGCTAGACAAGGGAATGCGTTTCTAAGCAAGGCAAGGCAAGGCGTAGATAGGCAAAGCAAGGCGTGGTTAGGCAAGGCAAGGCGTTGCTATGCTAGGCTTCACTAGGTTAGGTAAGGAGAAGGTAGGCAATGCAATTCAAGGCGTGGCTAGACAATTCAAGGCAAGGCGTGGCTAGGCAAGGCAAGGCAAGGTAGGGCATGGAAGAGCAAGAAAGGGCATGTGAACGCAAGGCAAGGCAAGGGAAGGCAAGGCAAAGCAAGGGAAGGCAGTCCAGGACAGGCCAAATCAGGGCAAGGCAAGGCAAGGCAAGGCAGGGCAGGGCAAGACGTGGCTAAGCAAGGCAAGTGGTAACTATGCAAGACAAGGCAAAGCTAGGCAAGGCAAGGCAAGACAAGGCAAGGCAAGGAAACGCAAGGCAAGGCAAGGCGTGGCTAGGCAAAGCAAGGCGTAGCTAGACAAGGCAAGGCAAGACGTGGCTAGACAAGGCAAGGCAACGCGTGGCTAGGCAAGGCAAGGCAAGGTAGGGCAGTGCAGGGCAATTCAGGGCAAGCCAAGGAAAGGCTAGGCGTGACTAGCCAAGACAAAGCGTGAATAGACAAGACAAGGCAAGGCGTATCTTGGCAAGGCAAGGTGTGGCTAGGCAAGGCAAGTCGTCGCTAGGCAAAGCAATGCGTTTCTAGGCAAGGCTAGGCGTTGCTTGGCAAGGCAAATCAAGGTAATTCAGGGCATGGTAGGGCAAGGCAGGGCAAGGCGGAGCAGGGGAGAGCATGGCGATGCAGGGCAGGGCAGTGCATTGCAAAGCGGCAACGCAAGACAAATAAAGAAAGGCAAGGCAAGGCAAGGCAATTCAAGGCAGGTCAAGGTAAGACAAAGCAAGGCAAGGCAAGGCCTGGCAAGGCAAGGCAGGGCAAGACAGGGCAGGGCAAGTCAGGGAAGGGCAGGGCATGGCAGTGCAGGGCAAAGTATTGCAAGGCAGGGAAAGGCAGGGATGAGCAGGGCAGGGCAAAGCAAGGCAGGGCAAGGCAAGGCGTGTTTAGGCATGGCAAGGCTTGGTGTGGCTAGGCAAGGCAAATCAAGACAAGGTAGGGCAATGCAGGGCAAGTCAGGGCAAGGCAGAGCAAGGTAGGGCAAGGCAGGGCAAGGCAGGGCAAAGCAAAGCCTTGCAAGGCAAGGCAATCAAGGCAAGGCAAGGCAAGGCAAGGCTAGGCAGGGCAGGGCAGTTCAGGCTAGGGCAGGGCATGGCAGGGCAAGACAGGGCAAGGCAAGGCAACGCAAGGCAAGGCAAGGCAAGGCAAACCAAGTTAAATCTAGGCATTGTAGGGAAGGGCAAGACGGGGCAGGGCAAGTCAAGGCAAAGCAATGCAAGGCAGGGCAGGGCAAATAAGGGCAAGGAAAGGCAAGGCAAGGCAAGGCAGGGCAGGGCAGGGCAAGACTCGGTTAAGGAAGGCAAGTTGTGTCTAGGCAAGGCAAGGCGTGGCTAGGCAAGGTATAGCGTGGCTAGGCAAGGCAAGGCAAGGGGTGGCTAGGCAGGGCAAGGCAAGGCAAGGCGTGGCTAGGCAAGGCAAGGCAAGGTTTGGCTAGAAAAGGCAAGCCGTGGATAGGCAAGGCAAGGCGTGGCTAGGCAGGGCAAAGCGTGGCTAGGCAAGAAAAGGCGTGGCAAGGCAAGGCGTGGATAGGCAAGTCAAGGCGTGGTTACGCAACGCAAGTCATCGCTAGGTAAGGTAAAGCGTGGCTAGACAAGGTTAGGCGTAGCTATTGCAAGGATAGGCGTGGCTAGGCAAGACAGGGCAAGGCGTGGCTAACCAAGGCAAGGCGTGGCTAGGCAAGGCAAGTCGTCGCTAGGTATTACAAGGCCTGGCTAGGCAAGGCTAGGCGTTGCTAGGCAAGGCAAATCAATGCAAGGCAGGGCAAAGAAGGGCAAGGCAACGCAAGGCAAGGCAAGGTTTGGCTAGGCAAGGCAAGGGAAGGCGTGGCTAGGCAAGGCAAATCAAGGCATGGCAGGGCATGGCTTGGCAGGGCAAGGCAGGGCAAGGCAGGGCAATGCAGGGCAATGCAAGGCAAGGCAAGACAGGCCAAGGCAAGGCAAGGCAGGGCAGGGGAGAGCAGGGCGGGACATGGCAGGAAAATGCAGGGCAAGGCAAGGCAAGGCAGAGCAGGGGAGAGCAGGGCGGGGCAGGGCAGGCAGTGCATTGCAAGGCGGCAAGACAAGACAAATTAACTAAGGCAAGGCAAGGCAGGGCAAGGTAATGCAATTCAAAGCAAGGCAAGACAAGGGCTAGCAAGGCAAGGCATGGCAAGGCAGGGCAGGGCAATTCAGAGCAGGGCAGGGCTTGGCAGTGCAGGGACGGCATTGCAAGGCAGGGAAAGGATGGGCAGGTCATGACAGGTAAGTGCAGTTCAGGGCAGGTCAGGGCTGGGAAGGGCAGGGCAGGGCATGACAGGTAAGTGCAGGTCAGGGCAGGGCAGGGCTGGGAAGGGCAGGGCAGGGCAGGGCAAGGCAAGGAAAGGCAAGTTAGGCCATGGCAAGACAAGTTAGTGCAGGGGAGTGCAGGGCGGAGCAAATCAGGGCAAGACAAAGAGAGGCAAGGCAAGGCAAGGTAGAGCAAGGAAGGGCATTACAAGGCAAGGCAGGGCAGGGCAGGGCAGAGCAGGGCAGGGCAGGGCATGTAAAGCAGGGCAGTGGTGATCAGGGCAGGGGTGTGCAGGGCAGGTCAGCTCAATGCAAACCAAGGCAAGGCAGGCAAAGGGCAGTCAAGATAGGGCAGGGGAGGGCAGGGCGGAACAGGGCAGGGCAGTGCATTGCAATGCGGCAAGGCAAGACAAATAAAGAAAGGCAAGGCAAGGCAAGGCAAAGCCTGGCAAGGCAAGGCAAGGCAAGGCAGGGCAGGGAAAGGCAGGGCAGGGCAGGGCAATGCAGTGCAGGGCAAGGCATTGCAAGGCAGGGCAGGGCACGGCAGGGCAGTGTAGGGCAGGGCAGGGCAGGACAGGGCAGGGCAGAGTAGAGCTTTATCAGGGTAGGGCAAGGCAAGGCAGGACAAGGCAAGGCAGGGTAAGGCAAGACAAGGCAAGGTAGGCCATGGCAAAGCAAGGCAGGGCAGTGTAGTGCAGGACGGAGCAAGGCAGGGCATGGCAAAGAGAGGCAAGGAAAGGCAAGGCAAGGCTGATTAAGGAAGGGTAATGCAAGGCAAAGCAATGCAAGGCAAGGCAAGGCAAAGCAAGGCAAGGCAAGGTAAGTCAAGGCAAGGCAAAGCAGTTCACGGCAAGGCAGAGCAGGGCAGTGTAGGTCAAGGCAGGGTAATGTAGGTCAGGGTAGGGCAGGGCAGGGCAGGGCTAGTCATGGCAGTGTAGGTCAGGGCAGAGCAGGGCAAGGCAAGGCAAGGCAGGACAAGGCAGGCAACGCAGGGCAACGCAGGCAAAGCAATTCAAGGCAAGGTAATGCAAGGCAAGTCAAGGCAAGTTAAGGCAAGGCAAGTTAGGGCGTGGCTAGGCAAAGCAAGGGGTGTCTAGGCAAGGCAAGGTGTGGCTAGCCATGGCAAGTCAAGGCGTTGGTAAGCAAGGCAAGACAAGGCAAGGCAAGGCTAGGCAGTGCAAGGGCATGGCAGGGCATATAAAGCAGGGCAAGTCAAGGCAAGGCAAGGAAGGCCAAGGAAAGGCAAGGCTTGATAAGGAAGGGCAATGCAAGGCAAGGCAATGCAAAGCAAGTCAAGGCAAAGCTAGGCAAGGCAAGGCATGGGAAGGCCGGGCATGGCAGGACAGGGCTGAGAAGGGCAGGGCAGAACAAGGCAGTGTAAGGCAGAGCAAGGCAGGGCAAGGAAAGGCTAGGCAAGGCAAGGAAGGCCAAGGAAAGGCAAGGCAGGATTAGGAAGGGCAATGCAAGGCAAGGTAATGCAAGGCAAGGCAAGGCTAGGCAAAGCAAGGCAAGGCAAGGCTAGGCAGGGCAGGACAGGACTGGGCAAATCAGGGCAAGGCAAGGCAAGACAAGGCCAGGCACGGTAAGGCTAGGCAAAGCAAGACAAGGCTAGGCAAGGCAAGGTAAGGCAAAGCATGGCAGGGCAAAGCAGGGCAAGTCAGTTCAAAGGAAGTCAAGGCAAGGCAAGGCTAGTCTAGGCAAGGCAAGGTAAGGCAAGGCAAGGCAAGGCGTGGCTAGGCAAGGCTTGACGTGGCTAGGCAAGGCAAGGAGTGTAGGCATGGCAAGGCTATGTGTGGCTAGTCAAGGCAATTCAAGGCAAGGTAGGGCAAGTCAGGGCAAAACAGGGCAAGGCAGGGCAAGGCAGGGCAAGCAGGGCAAGTTAAGGCAAGGCAGGGCAAAGCAAGGCAATGCAAGGCAAGGCAATTAAGGCAAAGTAAGGCAAGGCAAGGCAGGGCAGGGCATGTCAGTGTAGGGCAGGGCATGGCAGTGCAGGGAAAGACAGGGCAAGGCAGGGCAAGACAGGGCGAGGCAAGGCAACGCAAGGCAAGGCAAGGCAAGGCAAAGTAATGCAAAGGAAGGTAAGGAAAGGCAAGGCAAGGCAAGGCCAGGCAAAGCAAGGCAAGGCAGGGCAGGGCAGGACAGGACAAGTCAAGGCAACGAAAGGTAGAGCAAGGCAAGGTAAAGAACGGCAAGACAGTGAATGTCAGGGCAGAGCAGGGCAGGGCAGGTTAGGGCAGGGCAGTTCAAAACAAGGCATGCCAAGGCAATTCAAGGCATGGTAGGCCAAAAATGCAGGGCAGGAGAGTGCAGGGCGGTGCAGGGCAGGGCAAGACAAAGAGAGGCAAGGCAAGACAAGGCAAAGCGGGGCAAAAGGGCAATGCAAAGCAATGCAAATCAAGGCAAGGCAATACAAGGCAAGGTAAAGCGGAGAAAAAGGGCAATGCAAAGCAATGCAAGACAAGGCAAGGCAAGGCAAGGCAAGGCAAGGCAAGGCAGATCAAGGCAAATCTAGGCAGGGCAGGGCAGGGCAAGGCAAGGCAGGGCAAGGAAGGCAAGGCAGGTCAGGGCAGGGCAGAGCAGGTCAAGGCAGGGCAAGGCAGGGCAAGGCAGGCAACGCAAGGCAAAACAAGGCGTGGCTAGTCAAGGCAATTCGTAGCTAGACAAGGCAAGGCAAGGCGTGGCTAGGCAAGGCAAGGCAAAGCGTGGCTAGGCAAGTCAAGGCAAGGCAAGGCAAGGCAGGGTAGGGCAGGGCAAGGCAGGGCAGTGTAGGTCAAGGCAGGGGAGTGAAGGGCAAAGAAGGGTAAGGCAGGGCAATTCAGGGCAAGGCATGGCAAGGAAAATCAGATCAGGGTAGTGCAGGGCAGAGCAAGGCAGGGCAGGGCAGGGAAGGGCAGGGCAGCGCAGGTCAGGACAGGGCAGGGCAGGGCACGGCAGGCCAAGGAAGGGAAGTCAGGGCAAGGCTGGGCATGGCAGGGCAAGGCGAGGCAAGTCAAGGCAAGGAAATTCATAGCAGGGCAGGGCAGGGCAGAGCAAGACAGGGCAGGGCAGGCCATTACAGGGCAAAGCAAGGCAGAGCAAAACAAGCAAGGCGAGTCAGGGTAGGGCAGGGCAAGGCATGGCAAGGCCTGGCAGGGCAGAGCAGGGCAGGACAAAGCAAGGCATGGTAAGACAAGTCAAGTCAAATCATGGCAAGGCAAGGCAATGCAATGCTGTTTAGGGCAGGGAATGTTAGGGCAGGGCAAGTCTATGCAAGGCAAGGCAAGGCAAGGCAAAGCAGTTTAGGTCAGGCCAAGGCATGGCAGGGCAGGGCAAGTCTAGGCAAGGCAAGGCAAGGCAAGGCAGGGCAGTTTAGGGCAGGCCAAGGCATGGCAGGGCAGGGCAAGGCATGGAAGGGCAAAGCAAGGCATGGTAAGACAAGGCAAGTCGAGGCATAGAAAGGAAAGGGAAGGAAGGGCAGAGCAGGGCAGGGCAAGGTAGGCCAAAGCAAGTCAGAACAAGCAGATCAGGGTAGGCAAGGCAAGGCAGGGCAGGGCACGGCAGGGCACGGTATGGCAGGACAGGGCAAGATAAGGCAGGATAAGGCAGGGCAAGGCAAGGCTGGGAAAGGCGGGTTAGATCAGGGTATTGGAGGGCAGGGCAGGAAAGGGCAATGTAAGACAGGGCAGGGCAATGTAAGTTAAAGCAGGGAAGGCAGAGCAAGGCAAGGCAAGGCAAGGAAAGACAAAGCAGAGCGGGTCAGGGCAAGGCAGGGAAAGGCAAGGCAGGGCAAGACAAGGCAGGGCAGGGTAAGGCAGGGCAAGGCAATGCAGCTCAGTGCAGGGTAGGTCTGGGCAAGGCAGGGCAAAGAAGGGTTAGACAAGGCAGAGCAGGGCAGGGTAGGACAGGGCAGGGATTGCAGCGCAGGGCAAGGCAACGAAATGCAAGGCAAGGCGTGGCCTTGCCCTACCTTGTCCTGCTTTGCCATGACCTTCCCTGCATTGACCTTCCCTGTGCTGCCCTGCCTTGCCTTTCTTTTCCTTGCTTTGCCTTGACTTGCCTTACCCTGCCTTGCTCCGCCCACACTCCCCTGCCCTGCCTTGCCTTCCCATGGCCTACATTGAAATACCTTGTTTTGCCCTGCCCAGCCCTGACCTACAATGCCCTGCCCTGCAATTTCGTGCCAGCCCTGCCTTGCCTTACATTGCCTTGCCTTATCTTGCCTTGCTCTGCCTTGCCCTGCCCTGCTCTATCCTGCCCTGCTCTGCCCTGCCGTGCCCTTCCCTGCATTGTCCTGCAATGTGCTGCTCTGCCTTGTCTTTCCTTTCCTTGCCTTGCCTTGCCTTGCCTTGCCTTCCATTGATTTGCCTTGCCTTGCCTTACTTTTCCTTGCCTTGCCCTGCTTTGCCCTTCCTTGCCCTGCCTTGCCTTGCCTTGCTTTGACTTTCCTTGCCTAGTCACGTCTTGCCTTGCCTTCTCTAGCGACGCCTTGCCTTGCCTTGCCTAGCCTCACCTTGACTTACCTAGCCACGCCTTGCCTTTCCTAACCACGCCTTGCCTTGCCCTGCCTTCCCTGCACTGCCCTGCCCTGCCCTTCCCTGGCATGCAATTGACCTACCCTGCCCTGCCTTGCCTTGACTTGCCTTGCCTTGTCCTGACTTGAACTGCACTGACATGCGTAGCCGTGCATTGCCCTGCCCTGCTCTGCCCAGCCGTGCTCTGCCTTGTCTTTCCTTGCCTTACCTTGCTTTGCATTGCCTTGCCTTACATTGCCCTGCCTTCCCTGTTTGCCCTGACCTGCCATACCTGACCTACACTGCCCTGCCTTGCCAAGACCTGCCCTGCCCTGCTCTGCCCAGCCCTGACCTGCCTTGCCTTTCCTTTCCTTGCCTTGCCTTGCCTTGCCCTGCCTTGCTTTGCCCTGCCCTGCCCAGCCCTGCGCTGCCCTGCCCTGCCCTGACCTACATTGCCCTGTCCTATCCTGCCCTGCTTTGCCTTGCCATGCCTTGCCTTGCCTTGCTTTGCCTAGCCTTGCCCTGCCTTGCTTTGCCTTGCCTTGCCTTGCCCTGATTTACCCTGCCCTGTCCTTCTCTGCCTAGCCTTGATTTGCCTTGCCTTGCCTTGCCTTGCATTGCCTTGCCTTGCATTGCCCTCCACTGCCCTGCCTTCCCTTGCCTTGACCTTAATTGCCTTGCTTTGCCTTGCCTTGCCTTCAGTGCCATGCACTGCCCTTGCCCTGCCTAGCCCTGCCTTGAATTGCCTTGCCTTGCTTGGCCCTGCCTTGCTCTTCCCTGACCTGTCATGCCATGCCTTGCTCTGCCCTGCTCTGCCTTGATCTGCCCTGCGCTGCCCTGCTCTGCCCTACCCTGCCTTGGCTTGCCTTGCCTTGTCTTGCCTTGCATTGCCCTTCCTTGTCCTTCCTTACCTTGCCTTGCTCCGCCCCACACTCCCCTGCCCTTCCTTGCCTTGCCATGCCTTGGCCTACCCTGACCTGACCTACACTGCCCTGCCCTGACCTGCCTTGCCTTGCTTTGCCCTAATTTGCCCTACCCTGACCTACCCTACCTTGCCTTCCTTGACTTGCCTTGCCTTATCTTGAATTTCCTTGCCTTGCGTTGCCTTGTTTGGCCTTTCCTTGCCTTGCCTTGCCTTGCCTTACCTTGCCTTGCCTTTCCTTACCTTGCCTTGCCTTGCCCTGCCTTGCCCTACCCTGCTCTGTCCTGCCCTGCTCTGACCTGCCGTGCCCTGCACTGACCTGCCCTGCATTGCTCTGCCCTGTGCTGCCCTGCCTTGCCTTTCCTTTCCTTGCCTTGCCTTGCCTTTCCCTGCTTTGCCCTGCCCTGCCTTGCTTTGCCTTGCCTTGCTTTGCCTTGCCTTGTGTTGCTTCACCTTGCCTTACCTAGCCACGCCTGCATTTCCTAAACACGCCTTGACTTGCCTAGGCACGCATTGCCTTTCCTAGCCACGCCTTTCCTTGCCATGCCTTGCCTTGCCTTGCCCCGCCTTGACCTGCCCTGACCTGCCTTGCCATGCCTTGCCCTGAATTGCCCTGCCTTGCCCTTCTTTTCTCTTCACTCCCCTGCCCTGACCTACACTGCACTGCCTTGCCCTGCCCTGCCCTGCCTTGCCTTGACTGGCCTTGCCATGCTTTGCCTTGCCTTGCCTAGCCACGAATTGCCTTGCCTTGTCTAGATACGAGTTGCCTTGCCTAGCCACGCCTTGCCTTGCCTTGCGTTGCCTTGCGTTGCCTTGCCTTGCCCTGCCTTGCCCTGCAATGCCATGCACTGCCCTGCCCTGCCAAACCCTGACCTGCCCTGCCTTGCCTATCCTTGCCTTGCCTTGCCTTGCCTTGTCTTGCATTTCCTTCCTTGCCTTACATTGCCTTGCCTCGCTTAGACACCTCTTGCCTTGCCTTGCCTAGCCACGCCTTGCATTGCCTAAACGCGCCTTGACTTGCCGAGCCAAGCCTTACCTTGCATAGCCACGCGTTGACTTGCCTAGCCACGCCTTGCCTTTCCTAGCCACGCCTTGCCTTGCCTTGTCTTTCCTTGCATTGCATTGTCATGCCTTGCCTTGCCTAGACTTGAATATCCTTACCTTGCCTTGCCTTGCCTTGCTTTGCCTTGCCTTTCCATGCCTTGCCTTGCCTTGCCTTACCTTGTCTTGCCCTGCCTTGCCCTGCCTTCCCTGACCTTCCTGCCCTGCCCTGCTCTGCCCTGCCTTGCCTTCCCTTACCTTTTCTAGCCAAGCCTTGCCTTGCCTTGCCTAACCACGTCTTGCCTTGTCTTGTCTAGCTACGCCTCGCCTTGCTTTGTCTAGCCTCTCTTTCCTTGCCTAGCCACGCCTTCCCTTTCCTGGCCATGCCTTCCTTAGCCACGCTTAGCCTTGCCTTGCCTGGCCACGCCTTGCCCTGCCTAGCCACGCCTTGCCTTGCCTTGCCTCACCTTGCCTTGCCTTGGCCTACCATGCCTTCCGTTGCCTTGCATAGGCACCTATTGCCTTGCCTAGCCACGCCCTGCCTTGCCTTGAATTTCCTTGCCTTGCCTTGCCTTGCATTGCCTTGCTTTGCCTTGCTTTGCCCTGCGGTGCCCTGCCTTGCCTTGCCTTTGCTTTGCCCCTATTTGTCTTCTTTTCCCTGCACCGCCCGGCCCTCCCCTGTCCTGCCTTGCCTTTGCCTTCCTTGCCTTGCCTTGCCTTGCCCTGCCTTCGCTGCACTGCCCTGACATGCCTTTCCCTGCCGTGCAATTGCCCTGCCCTGCCCTGCCTTGCCTTGACTTGCCATGCCTTGCCCTGCCTTGAACTGCCCTGACCTACCTTGCCGTGCTTTGACCTGCCTTGCCCTGCACTCCCCTGCCCTGCCTTGCCTAGCAATGGCCTACATTGCCTTGCCTTGTCTTGCCCTGCCTTGCCCTGAGCGCCCTGCCCTGCCCTCCCTGACCAACATTGCCCTGACTTGCTAAGATCTACCCTGCCCTGCTCTGCTTTGTCCAGCCCTGCCCTACCTTGCCTTTCCTTGCCTTGCCTTGCCTTGCATTGTCTTGCCTTGCATTGCCCTTTCTTACTCTGCCTTGCCTTACCTTGCCTTGAATTACCTTACCTTGAACTGCCTTGTTTTGCCTTGCCTTGCCTTGCCTTCCTTTATTTGTCTTGCCTTGCCGCCTTGCAATGCACTGCCCTGCCCTGCCCCGCCCTGCTCTTCCCTGCTCTGCCTTGCCCTGCCTTTTCCTGCCATGTCCCGCCCTGATCCTCCCCTGAAGTGCCATGCCTTGCCTTGGCCTGCCTTTCCTTGCCTTGCATTACCCTGCACTGCCCTGCCTTGCCCTGCCTTTCCCTGCCTTGCCCTGCCTTGCCCTGCCATGCCTCGATTTGCCTTGCCTAGCCACGCCTTCCCTTGCCTTGCCTAGCTACACCTTGCCTTGCGTTGTCTTGCCCTGCCTTGCCCTGACTTGCTTTAATTTGACTTGCCTAGCCACGCTTAGCCTTGCCTAGCCACGCCTTGCCTTCCTAGCCACGCCTTGCCTTGCCTAGCCACAGCTTTCATTGCCTAGCCACGCCTAGCATTGTCTAGCCATGCTTTGCCTTACCTAGCGACGACTTGCCTTGCCTAACCACGCCTTGCCTTGCCTAGCCACGCCTTGCCTTGCCTTGCCACGCCTTTCCTTGCCTAGCCACGTCTTGCCTTGCCTAGCCACGCCTTGCCTTACTTATCCACGGCTTGACTTGTCTAGCCACAACTTGCCTTGCTTTGCCTAGCCACGCCTTGCCTTGCCTTGCCTTGCCTTGCCTAGCCACGCCTTGCCTTACCTAGCCACAACTTGCCTTGCATTGCTTTTCCACGCACTGCCCTGCCTTGCCCTGCAAAGCATTGCCTTCCCTTTCCCTTCCTTGCCCTGAACTGCCCTGCCTTGCCCTGCCTTGCCCTGCCTTGCCCTGCGTTGCTTTGCCTTGCCCTGCCCTGGCCTGCTTTGTCTTGCCTTGCCTTGCCTTGCCTTGCCTTGCCTTGCCATGCCTTGAATTGCATTTCCTTGCCTTGCATTGCCCTTTCTTACACTGCCTTGCCTTTCCTTGTCCTTCCTTGCCTTGCCTTGCCTTGCCTTGCTTTGCCATGCCTTGAATTGCATTTCCTTGCCTTGCATTGCCCTTTCTTACACTGCCCTGCCTTGCCCTGCCTTGCCTTGACTTGCCTTTCCCTCCCTTGCTCTGCCCTGACCTGCTTTGCCATGAGTTGTTCTGCCTTGCCCTGCCTGCTCTGCCCTGCCCTGCCTTGCCTTGCCTTGCCTTGCCTTGACTTGCCTTGCTTTGCCTTGCCTTGCATTGCCCTTCCTTGCCCTTCCTTGCCTAGCCTTGTCTTGAATCTCTATGTTTTGCCCTGAATTGCACTGCCTTACCCTGAACTGCCATGACCTGCCCTGCCCTGCAATGACCTACACTGCCCTGCCCTGCCCTGCCCTGCCCTGCTTTGCCCTGCCTTGCACTGCCTTACCGTGCACTGCCATGCCCTGCCCTGCCCTGCCCTTCCAAGCCACACCTTGCCTTGCCTTGCCTTGCCTAGCCATGCCTTGCCTTGCCTTGCCTTGCCTTGCCTAGCCACCGCTTGCCTTGCCTTGCCTAGCCACGCCTTGCCTTGCCTAGCCACAACATGCTTTCCTTAACCACGTCTTGCCCTGCCTTGCTCTGCCTTGCCTTGCCTGGCCTTGCCTTGCCTTTCCTTACTTTTCTTTGCCTTGCCTTGCCATCCAATGTATTGCGCTGCCTTGCCCTGCCCTGCCCTGCACTGCCATGCCCTGCCCTAAACTGACATGCCCTGCCCTGCCTAGCCTGCTCTGCCCTGCCATGCCTTGCCTTGCCTTGCCTTGCTTTCACTTGCCTTGCATTGCCTTGCCTTGCAATGCCCTTCCTTGCCCTTCCTTGCCTAGCCTTGTCTTGCCTCTCTATGTTTTGCCCTGCCTTGCTCCGCCCCACACTTAACTGCCCGGCCTTGTCTTCCATGCCATACCTTGACTTACCTTGCCTTGCACTGCCTTGCCCTGCCCTGCCCTAACCTACACTGCCCTGACTTGAACTGCCCTGCCTTGCCTTGCCTTGACCTGATTTGCCGTACCCTTTCCTGCCCTGAATTGCCTTGCCTTTCCTTGCCTTACCTTGCCTTGCCTTGCCTTGCTTTGCCTTGCCTTTACTTGCCTTGACTTGCCTTGCCCTGCCTTGCCCTACCCTGCTCTGTCCTGCCCTGCTCTGACCTGCCGTGCCTTGCACTGACCTGCCCTGCATTGCCCTGCCTTGACCTGCCCTGCCTTGCCTAGCCTTGACTTGCCAGGACTTGCCTTGCATTGCCTTGCCTTGCCTTGCCTTGCCTTACTTTGACCTGTCTTGATTTGCCTTGCCTTGCCTTGCCATTCTTTATTTGTGTTGCCTTGCAGCTTTGCAGTTCACTGCCCTGCCCTGCCCCGCCCTGCTCTCCCCTGCTTTGCCTTGGCTTGGCTTGCCCTGCCTTTTCCTGCCCTGTCCCTCCCTGCCCTCCCTTGCCCTGCCTTGCCTTGCCTTGGCCTGCCTTGCCTTGCCTTGCATTGCCCTGCCCTGCCTTGCCTTGCCTTGCCTTGAATAGCCACAACTTGCCTTCCTTGCCTTGCCACGCCTTGCCTTGCCTTGTCTAGCCACGCCTTGCCTTGCCTTGCCTAGCCTCTCCTTGCCTTTACTAGAAACGCCTTGCCTTTCCTATAGACGCCTTGCCTTGCCTAGCTATGCCTTGCTTTGCCTTGCCTAGCCACGCTTTGCCTTGCCTTGTCTAACCACGCCTTTCCTTGCCTTGCCTAGCCTCTCCTTGTCTTACCTAGCCACGCCTTGCCTTTCCTAGCCACGCCTTGCCTAGCCACGCCTTGCCTTGCCTAGCCACGCCTTGACTTTTCTTGCCTAGACATGCCTTCCCTTGCCTAGCCACACCTTGCCTTGCCTTGCCTAGCCACGCCTTGTTTGCGTTGCCTTGCCTTGCCCTGAATTGCCCTGCTTGGCCTGCTTTGCTTTGATTTGCCTTGCTTGCATTTCCTTGCCTTGCATTGCCCTTTCTTACACTGCCCTGCCTTGCCCTGCCTTGCCTTGACTTGCCTTTCCCTCCCTTGCTCTGCCCTGACCTGCTTTGCCATGAGTTGTTCTGCCTTGCCCTGCCTGCTCTGCCGTGCCCTGCCTTGCCTTGCCTTGCCTTGCCTTGACTTGCCTTGCTTTGCCTTGCCTTGCATTGCCCTTCCTTGCCCTTCCTTTCCTAGCCTTGTCTTGAATCTCTATGTTTTGCCCTGCCTTGCCCTGCCTTGCTCTGCTCTGTCCTTCCTTCCCCTGCCTTGCCTTGCCTTTGGTTTGTCTCTCTTTGTCTTCTTTTCCCTGTACCGCCCGGCCCTCCCCTGTCCTGCCTTGCCTTGCCTTTGGTTTGTCTCTCTTTGTCTTCTTTTCCCTGTACCGCCCGGCCCTCCCATGTCCTGCCTTGCCTTTGCCTTCCTTGCCTACGCACACCTTGCCTTGCCTAAGCACCCCATGCCTTGTCTAGTCATGCCCTGCCTTGCCTAGCCTTACCTTGCCTTGCCTTAACTTGCACTGCCTTGTCTTGCCTTGCTTTGACCTGCGTTGCCCTGCCTTGCTTGTCTTGATTGCGATGCCCTGCTTTTCCCTGCCTTGCCCTACTCTGCCCTTCCTTGCCCTGCCTTGCCTTGCCTTTGCTTTGCCTCTCTTTGCCTTCTTCTCCCTGCACCGCTCGGCCCTCCTTTGTCCTGCCTTGCCTTTGCCTTCCTTGCCTTGCCTTGCCTTGCCCTGCCTTAACTGCACTGCCCTGCCCTACCCATCCCTGCCCTGCAATTTCCCTGTCCTTCCCTGCCTTGCCTTGACTTGCCTTACCTTGCCCTGCCTTGAACTACACTGACCTGCCTTGCCGTGCCTTGCCCTTGCCTGCCCTGCACTCCCCTGCCATTCCTTGCCTTGCCATGGCCTACATTGCCTTGCCTTGACTTGCCCTGCCCTGCCCTGACCTACACTGCCCTGCCCTGCCCTGCCCTGCCCTGAATTGTCCTGCCTTGCCCTGCCTTACCCTGCACTGCCATGCCCTGCCCTGCCCTGCAATGACCTACCCTGCCCTGCCCTGCCCTGCCCTGCCCTGCCCTGCCTTGCCTTGCCCTGCCTTGCTCTGCCTTACCCTGCTCTGCCATGCCCTGCCCTGCAAAGACAAACCTTGCCTTGCCTTGCCTAGCCACGCCTTGCCTTGCCTAGCCAACCCTTGCCTTGACTTGCCTAGCCACGCCTTGCCTTGCCTAGCCACAACTTGCCTTCCTTAACCACGTCTTTCCCTGCCCTGCTCTGCCTTGCCTAGCAATGTATTGCCCTGCCTTGCCCTGCCCTGCCCTGCACTGTCATGCTCTGCCCTACCCTGACCTGCCCTGCCCTTCCTAGTCTTGCCTTGCCTTGCCCTGCCTTGCCCTGCCTTGCCATGCCTTGCCCTACCTTGCCTTCATTTGCCTTGCCTAGCCAAACCTAGCCTTGCCATGCCTATACACGCCTTGCCTTGCCTAGCCACGCCTAGTCTTGCCTAGACACTCCTTGCATTGCCTAGCAACGCCTTGCCTTGCCTTGACTAGCCACGAATTGCTTTGCCTTGTCTGGCCTTGACTTGCCTGGCCTTTCTTGCCTTGATTTGCCTTGCTCTGATTTGCCTTGCCCTGATCTGCCTTGCCTTGCGTTACCTTGCTTTGCCTAGCCTTGCCCTGCCTTGCCTTGCCTTGCCTTGCCTTGCCCTGATTTGCCCTGCTCTGTCCTGCTCTGCCTAGCATTGCTTTGCCTTGCCTTTCCTTGCTTTGCCTTGCATTGCCTTGCCTTGCATTGCTTTTCCTTACAATGCCTAGACTTGCCTTTGCTTTGCCTCTCGTTGTCTTCTTTGCCCTGCTCCGACCGGCCCTCCCCTGCCCTGACTTGCCTTGCCTTGGCCATAATTGCCTTGCCCTGCCTTGCCCTGCCTTGCCTTGCTTTGCCCTGCCTTGCTCTTCCCTGATCTGGTATGCCATGCCTTGCTATGCCTTGCCCTGTCTTGACCTGCCCTGCCCTGCCTTGCTCTGTACTGAACTGCCTTGCCTTGCCTTGCCTTGCATTGCCTTGCCTTGCATTGCCCTTCCTTGCACGTTCCTTGCCTTGCCTTGCTCCGCCCCACACTCCCCTGCCCTGCCTTGCCTTGCCATAGCATAACTTGCCTTACCTTGCCTTACCCTGATTTGCCTTGCCCTGCCCTGACCTACACTGCCGTGCCCTGCCCTGCCGTGCCCTGCCTTGCCTTGCGTTGCCCTGCCCTGTGCTGCCCTGCCTTGCCTTTCCTTTCCTTTCCTTGCCTTGCCTTGCCTTGCCTTGCCATGCCATGCCTTGCCTTGCCTTGCCTTGCTTTGCTTTGCCTTGCCTTGCGTTTCCCTGCTTTGCCCTGCCCTGCCCTGCCTTGCCTTGACTTGCCTTGCGTAGCCTCACCTTGCCTTACCTAGCCACGCCTTGCCTTTCCTAACCACGCCTTGCCTTGCCACGCATTGTCTTTCCTAACCACGCCTTGCCTTGACCTGCCCTGACCTACCTTGCCATGATTTGCCCTGAATTGCTCTGCCTTGCTCTTCCCTGCCCTATAATCCCCTGCCCTGACCTACACTGCCATGCCTTGTCCTGCCCTGCCCTGCCCTGACCTGACCTACACTGCTCTGCCTTTCCCTGCCCTGCCCTGCCTTTCCCTGCCCTGCCCTGCTCTGCCGTTCCCTGCTTTGCCTTGCATTGCATTGCCTTGTCTTGCCTTGCCTTGCCTTGCCTTGCATTATTTTGCCTTGCAATGCCGTTTCTTGATCTCCTTTGCCTTGCCTTTCCTTGCCTTTCCTTGCCTCACTTTTTCTTGCCCTGCCTTGCTCCGCCCTGAACTACTCTGCCCTGCCTTCCCTTGCCATGGACTACCTTGCCTTGCCTTGCCTTCCCTGCCTTGCCCTGCCCTGGCCTGCCCTGCCCTGACCTAAACTGTTCTGCCCTGCTTTGCAGTGCCTTGCAATGCGCTGCCCTGCACTGCCATGCCCTGCTCTGCCCTGCCTTGCCTTTCCTAGCCTTGCCTTAACAGGCCTTGACTTGCCTTGCCTTGCCTTGCCATGCCTTGACTTACATTGACCTTCCTTGCCTTGCCTTGCCTTTCTTTATTTGTCTTGCCTTGCCGCTTTGCAATGCACTGCCCTGCCTACCCGTCCTGCTCTCCCCAGCTCTGCCTTGCCTTGACTTGCCCTGCCTTTTCCTCCCTGTTCCGCCCTGACCTCCCCTGCCCTGCCTTGACTTGCCTTGGCCTGCCTTGCCTTGCCTTGCATTGCCCTACCCTGCTCTGCCTTGCCCTGCCTTGCCCTGCCTTCCCATGCCTTTCCTTGCCTAGAAAATACTTGCCTTCCTTGCCTAGCCACGCCTTGCCTTGCCTTGTCTAGCCACGACTTGCCTTGCCTTGCCTAGCCTCTCCTTGCCTTTCCTAGCCACGCCTTGCCATTCCTATCCACGGCTTGCTTTGCCTAGCCACGCCTTGGCTTTCCTACCCTCGCCTTTCCTACCCACGCCTTTCCTTGCCTTGTCTTACCGAGTCAAGCCTTGCCTTGCCTAGCCACGACTTCCCTTGTCTTGCCTAGCCACGCCTTGCCTTGCCTTGCCTTGCCTTGCCTTGCCCTGCCTTGCCCTGCCTTGCCCTGCATTGCCCTGCCTTGAGCTGCGTTGCCTTGAATTGCCTTGCCTAGCCATGCCTAGCCTTGCCTAACCACGCCTTGCCTTAACTAGCGACGACTTGCTTTGCCTAGCCACGCCTTTCCTTGCCTAGTCACGCATAGCCTTGTATAGCCACGCCTTGCCTTACATAGCAACGACTTGGCTTGTTTAGGCACAAATTGCCTTGCCTAGCCACGACTTGACTTGCCTTGCCTTGCCCTGCCTTGCCCTGTTTTGCACTCCCCTGCCTTGCATTGCCTTTGCCTTCCTTGCTTTGCCTTGCCTTGCCCTGCCTTCCCTGCCCTTCCCTGACATTACCTGCCCTGACCTGCCCTGCCCTGCCCTGACCTGTTTTGCCATGCCTGGCCCTGAATTGCCCTGCTTGCCCTGCACTGCCCTGCACTCCCCTGCCCTGATCTTCACTGCCCTGCCTTGACCTGCCCTGCCCTGCCATGCTCTGCCCTGCCCTGCCCTGCCCTGACCTACACTGCCCTGCCCTGCCCTGACCTGCCGTACCCTGCACTGCCCTGCCCCGCCGTACCCTGCCTTTCCTTGCTTTGCCTTGCTTTGCCTTTCCCTGATTTGCCCTACCCTGCACTGCCCTGCCTTGCCTTATTTTGCCTTGCCTTGCCTTGCCCTGCCATTTCCTGCCCTGTCCCGCCCTGCCCTCCCCTGCCCTGCCCTGCTCTGCCTTGCCCTGCCTTGCCCTGCCTTGCCCTGCCTTGCCTTGCCTTGCCTAGAAAAGCCTTGCCTTCCTTGCCTAGCCACGGCTTGCTTTGCCTTGTCTAGCCACGACTTGCCTTGCCTTGCCTAGCCTCTCCTTGCCTTTCCTAGCCACGCCTTGCCTTGCCTTGTCTTGCCGAGTCAAGCCTTACATTTCCTAGCCACGACTTCCCTTGCCTTGCCTAGCCACGCCTTGCCTTGCTTTGCCTTGCCTTGCCCTGCCTTGCCCTGCCTTGCCCTGCCTTGCCATGCCTTGCCCTGCCTTGCCTTGATTTGCCTTGCCTAACCATGCCTAGCCTTGCCTAGGCACGCCTTGCTTTACCTAGCGACGACTTGCCTTGCCTAGCCACGCCTTTCCTTGCCTAGTCACGCCTACCCTTGCCAACCTACGCCTTGCCTTACCTAGCGACGACTTGCCTTGTCTAGCCACACCTTGCCTTGCCTAGCCACGCCTTGCCTTAACTTGCCTTGCCTTGCCTAGCCACGCCTTGCCTTGCCTAGCCACGCCTTGCCTAGCCTAGCCACAACTTGCCTTGCCTTGCCATGCCTTCCTCTGCCTTTCCATGCCTTACCCTGCCTTGCCCAGCCTTTCCCTGAACTGCACTCACCTGCCTTGCCTTGCCTTGCCTTGCCTTAGCCTTACTTGCCTTACCTTGCCCTGCCCTGCCTTCCTTGCCCTTTCCTGCCCTGCCCTGGCCTGCCATGCTCTGCCCTGCCCTGCCCTGCCCTGACCTACACTGCCTTGCCTTAACTGTTCTGCCCTGCCCTGCCCTGCCCTGCCCTGCCGTTCCCTGCACTGTCCTCCCCCTCCGTGCCTTGCCCTGCCTTGCTTTGCCTTGCCTTGCCTTGCCCTGATTTGCCCTACCCTGCCCCGCCGTTCCTTGCCCTGCATTGCCTTATCTTGCCTTGCCTTGCCTTGCATTGCCTTACCTTGCCTTGCCTTTCCTTGCCTTGCCTTGCCTTGACCTGCCTTCCCCTACTCTGCTCTGTCCTGCTCTGCTCTGACCTGCCAAGCCCTGCACTGACCTGCCCTGCATTGCCCTGCCTTGTTATTATTATTATTATTTATTATTGACTGCAAATGGGTTTATACCCGGTGGCAGTGTCCTACAATAACATACAAAACAATGAGACAGAACAGAACAATGAGATACATCAACACAATGAGACAGAACAAAACAATAAACAAAAGGACACAACAAAAACAATAAGACACAATAAACAATGAAATACATCAACACAGAGACAGAACAAAACAATAAACAAAAGGACACAACAAAAACAATATGACACCCAAACAATGGGATACATCAACACAATGAGACACAACAAAACAATAAACAAAGAACACAACAAAAACAATAAGACACAATAAACAATGAGATACATCAACACAGAGACAGAACAAAACTATAAACAAAAGGACACAACAAAAACAATATGACACACAAACAATGGGATACATCAACACAATGAGACACAACAAAACAATAAACAAAGGACACAACAAAAACCATAAGACACAACATACAATGAGATACATCAACACAGAGACAGAACAAAACAATAAAAATGGACACAACAAAAACAACACATCCCACTTAAAATCAACCAACTCATAAATTACAAAACCATCCAACCTCAAGTACTTAACTTAAAAAAAAGAACTTAATACCACCTAGACATAAGACAATAACTATAATGTGTTACAAACGTCATGAACTGATGCACTCACACAACAATACAATGAGACACAACAATACAACATACCACACTCAAAATAAAACATCTGACACACAATAAAAAAACACACATCCACTAATTAATCACAATACTTAAGAGTAGAATATAAAGTCCGCTCTCAGTACATGAAAATTTTATCCCAAAGAACTACAGCCCTTCATCTGCCCTGCCTTGCCTTTCCTTTCCTTGCTTTGCCTTGCCTTGCCTTGATTTGCCTTGCCTTGCCTTGCCTTTCCCTGCTTTGCCCTGCCCTGCCCTGCCTTGCCTTGATTTGCCCTCCCTTGCCTTGCCTTGCGTAGCCTCACCTTGTTTACCTAGCCACGCCTTGCCTTTCCTAACCACGCCTTGCCTTTCCTAAACACGCCTTGCCTTGCCTAGCCACGCATTGCCTTTCCTAGCTTCGTATTGCCTTGCCCTGCCCTGGCCTGCCCTGACCTAAACTGCCTTGTCATGCAATGCCCTGCCTCGCCCTGCCTTGCAATGAATTGCCCTGCACTGCCATGCCCTGCCCTGCCCTGCCTTGACCTGCCTTGCCTTGCATTGCCACGCCTTTCCTTGCCTAACCACGCCTTGCCTTGAGTAGCCACGCCTTGCCTTGCCTTGCCTTGCCTTGCCTAGCCACGCCTTGCCTTGCCTAGCCACAACTTGCCTTCGTTAGCCGAGTCTTGCTCTGCCCTGACCTGCCTTGCATTGCCTTGCCCTGCCTTGCCCTGCCTTGCCCTTTCCTGCCCTGCCTTGAGTTGCCTTGGTCTGCCTTGCCTTGCCTTGCATTGCCCTGCCCTGCCCTGACTTGCCCTGAATTGCCTTGCCTTGCCTTGCCTAGCAACGCTTTGCCTTTCTTGCCTAGCCACGCCTTGCCTTGCTTTGTCTAGCCACGCCTTGCCTTGCCTTGCCTTGCCTAGCCTCTCATTGCCTTGCCTAGCCACGCCTTGCCTTGCCTTGCCTTTCCTTGCATTGCCTTTTCTTGCCTTGCCTTGCCTAGCCTTGACTTGCGTTGCCTTGCCTAGCCTTGCCTTGCCTTGCCTTGAATTACCTTACCTTGCCTAGCCTTGCCTTGCCTTGCCTTGCCTTGCATTGCCTTGCCTTGCCTTGTCTTGCCTTGCATTGTCTTGCCTTGCATTGCTTAGCCACGCCTTGCCTTGCCTTGCTTACCCACGCCTAGACTTGCCTTGTCTAGTTACGCCTTGCCTTGCCTTCCTAGCCTCTCCTTGCCTTACCTAGCCACGCCTTGCCTTTCCTAACCACGCCTTGCCTTGCCTAGCCACGACTTGCATTTCCTAACCACGCCTTGCCTTGCCACGAATTGCCTTGCCTAGCTACGCCTTGCCTAGCCTAGCCACGCCTTACCTTGCATAGCCACGCCTTGCCTTGACTTGCCTAGTCACGCCTTGCCTTGCCTAGCCACGCCTTGCCTTGCCTTGCCTTGCCTTGCCTGCTTTGCCCTGCCTTGCTCTGCTTTGACTTGCCTTGCCTTGCCTTGCCTTGACTTGCCTTGCTTGTTTTGCAATGTAATGTAATGTAAGGTAACGTAAGGTGATGTAATGTAAGGCAAATCAAGGCATGTGAAGGCATGTAAAGGCAAGGCAAGGCAAGGCAAGGCAATGTTAGGCAAGGCCAGGCACGGCAAGGCAAGGGAAGGCAATGCAAGGAAATTTTAGGAGCGGCAAAAGAAGGCAAGGCAAGGCAAGTCAAGGCAAGGTAAGGCAAGCCAAGGCAAGGTAATTCAAGACATAATATAACAACACACAAAATTGCATGTAACTTACATAATATTAAACGGACAAAAGTGCTACTTTTAACCATTGAATATCTAAAACCTAACGTATATGTTTATAATAATTCGAAACAATTCCCTTCAACTTTATGAACCACCATTTGAGGCAATTTTTGGACGACGTGTTATGTAAGGGTAGACTAATGTTTTGAATTTTGCGTACTGAGTCGTGTGACAATAAATACTGTTTATATTTTAAAGTTTGTACGTTCATTTGAAAGGATGACGATGTTCAAAGAATATCATGCATGATTTCCTTAAAGAATAGTGTTTTATATAAAAGGGATTAATATGATATGACTTCTTATAACAACCATCAAAACTCAAGTCTGTCTCTAGACTACATTGCATTGTATATATTCACACTCATCTTTGTAACTTCGATAATCCTCGTCGAAGTCTGTGATAGCTGCACGCCAATATTGTTTGTATTTTAACGTTTGTACGTAATTTTTAAAGGAAAACTATTTTCGAGGTATATCATAATTGATCATCTCAAAATAAGAAGTGTTTTTAATTTAAAACATGTATATGATAAGACGTCTTCTAACAACTATCAAATCCTATGTCGGTCTGTAAATAAAATTGCATGGTATATATTCACACATATCTTTGTAACTGCGATATTCTTCAACGTAACATATGGTCGCTGTGCGGCGATGTTCATTGATGCAGAATTGTGAGCTTTTTCAGATCTGAAAAAGGGAAAAATAACAACACACTAATTTGCCTGTAACTTAAATAATATTAAACGGATAAACGGTTTACTTGAAAGAAATGAATATCTAACCCTAATGTATATGTTTATAAAAATTGGAAACATTTCCCTTCGACATTACGAAACACCATTTCTGACAGTTTTTGGAAGATCTGAAATATACTGGTGAACTAATGTTTTGAATTTTTCGTTCTGAGCTGTGTCCACAAAACACTGTTTGTATTTTAACGTTTGTATGTTATCTTGAAAGGATTACATTGTTCAAGGTACATCATGCTTCTTTACCTTAAATGATTAGTGTTTTTAATATAATACATCAATACGATAAGACGACTTCATACAACCATCTTACGTAAGTCTGTCTGTAAATTACATTGCATCGTATATATTCACATATATCTTTGTTTCTGTGATGTTTTATATTAAAAACACTTTTCATTTGAAGTAATTAAGCATGATGTACGTCGAACAAAGTAATCCTTTTTAAAATACATACAAACGTAAAAATCCATACAGTATTTAGTGGCACACAGATTAGAATGCAAAATTCAATTTTTAAGACCACCCTTAAATCACAAGAGCCCCAAAAACGGTTAAAAAGGGGTGGTTCATAAATTTGTTGGGAAATGTTTCAAATTATAATAAACGTGTACATTAGGATTAGATATTCATTATTTTAAAGTAGCACATTTATCCGATTAATATTATTTAAGTAACAGGTAGATATTGTGTTATCATATCTTGCGTTATCAACTGTGAATATGACACAATTCTGTGACAACGAACATCAGCCTACTGCTATAACATAGTATGTGAGGGTCTATAGCAACTACAAAGATTTGTGTTATTATATATGATATTTACAGAGAGACTTAGGATATGTTGGTTGTTTCAAGTCGTCTTATCATATATAAGTTTTATATTAAAACACTATTCATTTGAGCAAATCAAGGATGACATACCTCGAACAATGTTATCTTTTCAAAATTACAAACAAAATAAAAATACAAAGAGTATTTTATGGTCATAGCTCAGAAAGCAAAAATCTATTCATTAGTCCAACCGCACTTTACAGGTCGTACAAAAACTGTCAGAAATGGAGGTAGTTAAAGTTGAAGGAAAAAGTTCCAATTATTATAAACATATACATTACGGTTAGATATTCATTGCTTCACAGTACTACTTATGTCCGATTAATATTATTTCAGATGCAGGCAGCTTAGTGTGTAGTAATATTAATCGTTTTCAGCTCTGTCTGTATAGCACACAATTCTGTATCATCAAACATCGGCTTCCAGCCACCACATATTATGTAAGGGTTTATCGCAGCAACATAGATTTATGTGAATATATAGGATGCAATATAATTTACAACAGACTTAGGTTTTTATGTTTGTATGAAGTTGTCTTTTCGTATATATGTTTTATATTAAAAACACTAATCATTGGAGGTAATGAAGCATGATGTACGTAGAACAAAGTAATCCTTTTTAAAATACATACAAACGTAAAAATACATACAGTATTTAGTGGCACACATATTAGAATGCAAAATTCAATTTTTAATACCATCCGTAAATCACAAGACTCTTAAAAACG
This sequence comes from Zootermopsis nevadensis, assembly GCF_977971745.1. Taxonomy (NCBI): domain Eukaryota; kingdom Metazoa; phylum Arthropoda; class Insecta; order Blattodea; family Termopsidae; genus Zootermopsis; species Zootermopsis nevadensis. Next base: position 15,809,612 of record NW_028259139.1, on the reverse strand, counting down.
GTTAAAAAGTGGTGGTTCTTAAATTTGTTGGGAAATGTTTCAAAATATAATAAACGTGTACATTAGGATTGGATATTCATTATTTTAAAATAGCACATTTGTCCGATTAATATTATTTAAGTTACACGCCGGTTAGTGTGAAGTTATATTATTCGTTTTGATCTCTTAAAAGTAAACAATTCTGTATCAACGAACATCGGCGTGCAGCGACCAAAGACATCGACGAGGATAATCGCAGTTACAAAGATGTGTGTGAATATATACGTTGCAATGTTATCTACAGACAGACTTGAGTTTTGACGGTTGTTTGAAGACGACTTATCACATAAATGTCTTATATAAAAAACATTATTATTTTAAGTAAATAATGCATGATGATCTTCGAACATATTCATCCTTTCAAAGATACATACAAACGTGAAAATACAAACAGTATTTATTGACACACGGCTCAGTACACAAAATTAAAAACATTTGTCTTTCGTACATAACAGGTCGTCCAAAAATTGTCAGAAATGTTAGTTCATGAAGTTGAAGGGAATTGTTTCGAACTATTATAAACATATACGTTATGGTTAGATCTTCAATGGTTTAAAGTAGCACTTATGTTCGATTAATATTGTTTAAGTTACAGGGAGAATGTTGTGTTAACATATTATGCGTTTAAGCTCTGAATAGCTCCCAATTCAGTATCAACGAACATCGGCGTGCAGCGACCACAAGCAGCGACGAGGATAATCGCAGTTACAAAGATATGTATAAATATATATGATGCAATGTTAATTACAGACAGACTTGAGTTTTTAAGGTTGTTTGAAAACGACTTATCACATAAATGTCTTATATAAAAAACATTATTCTTTTAAGTAAATAATGCATGATGAACTTCGAAATTCTTCATCCTTTCAAAGTTACGTACAAACGTTAAAATACAAACAGTATTTGTTGACACACTGCTCAGTACGCAAAATTCAAAACATTTGTCTTTCGTACATAACAGGTCGTCCAAAAATTGTCAGAAATGATAGTTCATAAAGTTGAAAAAAATTGTTTCGAACTAGATATTCAATGGTTTAAAGTAGCACTTATGTTCGATTAATATTGTTTAAGTTACAGGGAGAATGTTGTGTTAACATATTATAAGTTTTAAGGTCTGATTGGCACAGAATTATGTATCAACGACCATCGGCGCACAGCAATCACATAGTATTTTGAAAAATATCGAAGTAATAAAGATATGTGTGATTATATACGATGCAATGAAATTTAAAGACTAATTTGAGTTTTGATGTTTGTTTGGAGACGTCTTAACATATATATATTTTATATTAGAAACAGTATTCTTTTGAGGTAATAAAATATGATGTTCCTCTAACAATGTTATCCCTTCAAAATTACATACAAACGTTAAAATACAAATAGTTTTTAGTGGCACACAGATCAGAATTAACATATGAAAGCATTAGAACATCCGTATATTACAGGTCGTAAAAAACTGTTAGAAGTAGTGGTTCATAAATTTGAAGGGAAATGTTTCCAATTATCATAAACATGTATATTTAAGATAAATATTCATTCCTTTAAAGTAGCACTTTTGTCCGAATAATATTATTTAAGTAACAGATAGATATTGTGTAATCATATCTTGCGTTTTCAACTGTGAATATGACACAATTCTGTGACAACGAACATCGGCCTACTGCTACAACATAGTATGTGAGGGTCTATAGCAACTACAAAGATTTGTGTTATTATATATGATTTTTACAGAGAGACTTAGGATTTGTTGGTTGTTTCAAGTCGTCTTGTCATATACATGTTTTATATTAAAACACTATTCATTTGAGCAAATCAATAATGATATACCTCGAACAATGTTATCCTTTCAAAATTAGAAACAAAAATTCATAATGTTAACGGGAAATGTTAACAATTTTTATAAACATATACATTAGGTTTAGATATACATTTCTTTTAATTAAAACTTTTTTCCGTTCAATATTATTTAAGATACAGGCAAATTAGTGTGTTGTCATTTTTCTTGTTTTCAGCTATGAAAAGATCTCAATTCTGTATCAACGTACATCGGCGTGCAGATATAGCAAGGCAAGGCAGACCAAGGAAGGGCAGGGCAGGGCAGGGAAATGCAGGGCGCTGCCTGGCAAGGAAAGGCAAGGCAAGGCAAGACAAGGCACGGCAAAGCAAGGCAAGGCAAGGCAAGGCAAGGCAAGGCTAGGCAAGACAAGGCAAGGCAGGGAAGGGCAAGGCGGGGGCGAACAGAGCAGGACAGGGCAGGGCAAAGCAGGGCATGGCAGAGCAGGGCAGGTAAGGGCAGAGTAAGAAAAGGCAGGGTTGGGCAGGGTAAGTCAAGGCAGGGCACGACAAAACAAGGCAGAGCAGGGCAGGGCAGTGCATGGCAGGGCAGAGCAAGGCATTTCAGGGCATGGCAAGGCAATTCATGGCAAGGCAAGGCAGGGCAAGGAATGGCAGGGCAAGACGAGGAACAGAGAGGCAAGGCAAAGCAGGGTAGGCAAGGCAGGGGAGGGCAGGGCAGGGCAGGGCAAGGCAAGGCAGGACAGGACAGAATAGGGCAGGGCAGGGAAGTGCTGGGCAGAGTAGGGCAGGTCAGGTCAGGGCAATGTAAGACTGGGCAGGGCAGGTCAGGGCAGTGCAGGGTAAGGCAAGGCAGTGCAAGGTAGGGCAGAGCAATGCAAGGCAGAGCAGGGAAGGGCAGGGCAGCGCAGGACAGGACAGGGCACGGCAGGGCACAGCAGGGCAAGGAAGGGAAGTCAGGGCAAGGCTGGGCTTGAAAGGGCAAGGCGAAGCAAGTCAAGGGAAGGAAAATCAGAGCAGGGTAGGGCAGGGCAGAGCAAGGCAGGGCAGGGCAGGGAAGGGCAGGGCAGTGCAGGTCAAGACAGGGCACGGCAAGGCACGGCAGGGCACGGCAGGGCAAGGAAAGGAAGTCAGGGCAAGGATGGGCATGGCAAGGCAAGGCGAGGCAAGTTAAGGCAAGGAAAATCAGAGCAGGGAAGGGCAGGGAAGGGCAGGCCAGGACAGGGCAAAGCAAGGCAGAGCAAGACAAGGCAAGGCGAGGCAGGGTAGGTCAGGGCAAGGCATGGCAAAGCCTGGCAGGGCAGAGCAGGGCAGGACAAGGCAAGGCATGGTAAGACAAGTCAAATCAAAGCATGGTAAAGCAAGGGATGGCAGTTCAGGGCAGAGCAGGGCAAGTCTAGGCAAGGCAAGGCAATGCAAGGCAGTTTAGGGCATAGCATGGCAGGGCAGGGCAAGTCTATGCAAGGCAAGGCTAGGCAAGGCAGGGCAGTTTAGGGCAGGCCAAGGCATGGCAGGGCAGGGCAAGTCATAGAAAGGGCAAGGCAAGGCATGGTAAGACAAGGTAAGTCGAGGCATAGAAAGGAAAGGGAAGGCAGGGCAGAGCAGGGCTGGGCAAGGTAGGCTAAAGCAAGGCAGAACAAGCAGATAAGGGCAGGCAAGGCAAGGCAGGGCAGGGCACGGCAGGTCACGGCATGGCATGACAGGGCAGGATAAGGCAGGATAAGGCAGGGCAAAGCAAGGCTGGGAAAGGCAGGTTAGATCAGGGTAGGGGAGGGCAGGGCAGGGCAGGGCAGGGCAGGGCAGGGCAATGAAAGACAGGGCAGGGCAATGTAAGTTAAAGCAGGGAAGGCAGAGCAAGGCAGGGCAAGGCAAGGCAAGACAAAGCAGAGCGGGTCAAGGCAAGGCAGGGCAAGGCAAGGCAGGGCAAGACAAGGGAGGGCAGGGTAAGGCAGGGCAAGGCAATGCAGCTCAGTGCAGAGTAGGTCTGGGCAAGGCAGGGCAAAGAAGGGTTAGACAAGGCAGGGCAGGGCAGGGTAGGATAGGGCAGGGATTAGCAGCGCAGGGCAAGGCAAAGAAATGCAAGTCAAGGCGTGGCCTTGCCCTACCTTGTCCTGCTTTGCCTTACTCTGCCCTCCTCTGACCTGCCCTGCTCTGACCTCCCCTGCATTGACCTTCCCTGTGCTGCCCTGCCTTGCCTTTCCTTTCTTTGCCTTGCCTTGCCTTGCCTTGCCTTGCCCTGCCTTGCTCCGCCCACACTCCCCGGCCTTCCTTGCCTTCCCATGGCCTACCTTGCCATGACTTGTCTTGCCCTGCCCAGCCCTGCCCTGCCATGCCCTGTCCTGACCTGCCCTGACCTACAATGCAATGCCCAGCCCTGCCCTGCCATGCCCTGCCCTGACCTGCCCTGACCTACAATGCCCTGCCCTCCCCTTTCCTGCCTGCCCTGCCTTGCCTTGCCTTACATTGTATTGCCTTATCTTGCCTTGCAATGTCTTGCCTTGCCTTTCCTTTCCTTACCTTGCCTTGCCTTGCTCTGCCTTGCCTGCCCTGCTCTATCCTGCCCTGCGTTGCCCTGCCGTGCCCTTCCCTGCATTGTCCTGCAATGTGCTGCTCTGCCTTGTCTTTCCTTTGCTTGCCTTGCCTTGCCTTCCCTTGATTTGCCTTGCCTTGCCTTACTTTGTCTTGCCTTGCCCTGCTTTGACCTTCCTTGCCCTGCCTTGCCTTGCCTTGCTTTCACTTTACTTGCCTAGTCACGTCTTGCCTTGCCTTTTCTAACCACGCTTTGCCTTGCCTTGCCTTCCCAGCACTGCCCTGCCCTGCCCTACCATGGCCTGCAATTGACCTACCCTGCCCTGACTTGCCTTGACTTGCCTTGCCTTGTCCTGCCTTGAACTGCCTGACATGACTAGCCGTGCATTGCCCTGCCCTGCTCTGCCCAGCCGTGCTCTGCCTTGCCTTTCCTTGCCTTACCTTGGCTTGCATTGCCTTGCCTTGCATTGCCCTGCCTTTCCTGTTTGCCCTGACCTGCTTTCCTGACCTACACTGCTCTGCCTTGCCAAGACCTACCCTGCCCTGCCCTGCTCTGCCCTGCATTGCTCTGCCCAGCCCTGAACTGCCTTGCTTTTCCTTTCCTTGCCTTGCCTTGCATTGCCCTTTCTTGATTTGCCTTGCCTTGCCTCTCTTTGCCTTGCCCAGACTTGCTCCGCCCTGTACTCCCCTGCCTTGCGTTGGCATGGCCTACTTTGCCTTGCCTTGCCTTGCCTTGCCCTGCCTTGCTTTGCCCTGCCCTGCCCAGCCCTGCGCTGCCCAGCCCTGCCCTGACTTACACTGCCCTGCCCTATCCTGCCCTGCCTTGCCCAGCCTTGCCTTGCCATGCCTTGCCTTGCCTTGCTTTGCCTAGCCTTGCCCTGCCCTGCATTGCCCTGCCCTGTGCTGCTCTGCCTTGCCTTTCCTTTCCTTGCCTTGCCTTGCCTTGCCTTTCCCTGCTTTGCCCTGCCCTGCCCTGCCTTGATTTGCCTTGCCTTGCTTTGCCTTGCCCTGCGTTGCTTCACCTTGCCTTACCTAGCCACGCCTGCATTTCCTAAACACGCCTTGCCTTGCTTAGCAACGCATTCCCTTTCCTAGCCACGCCTTGCCTTGCCATGCCTTGCCTTGCCTTGCCCTGCCTTGCCCTGCCCTGACCTGCCTTGCCATGCCTTGCCCTGAATTGCTCTGCCTTGCCCTTCTTTGCCCTTCACTCCCCTGCCCTGACCTACACTGCCCTGCCTTGCCCTGCCCTGCCCTGCCTTGCCTTGCCTTGCCTTGCCATGACTTGCCTAGCCACGCTTTGCCTTGCCTTGCCTAGCCACGCCTTCCCTTGCCTTGTCTAGCTACGAGTTGCCTTGCCTAGCCACGCTTTGCCTTGCCTTGCCTTGCCTTGCGTTGCCTTGCGTTAACTTGCCTTGCCCTGCATTGCCCTGCAATGCCATGCACTGCCCTGCCCTAACCTGACCAGCCCTGCCTTGCCTATCCTTGCCTTGCCTTGCCTTGCCTTGATTGCCTTGCCTTGCATTGCCTTGTCTTGCATTTCCTTCCTTGCCTTACATTGCCTTGCCTTGCTTAGACACCTCTTGCCTTGCCTTGAATAGCCACGCCTTGCCTTGCCTAAACGCGCCTTGAGTTGCCGAGCCAAGCCTTACCTTGCATAGCCACGCCTTGACTTGCCTAGCCACGCCTAGCCTTTCCTAGCAACGCCTTGCCTTGCCTTGCCTTTCCTTGCATTGCCTTGTCATGCCTTGCCTTGCCTTTCCTTGCATTGCCTTGTCATGCCTTGCCTTGCCTAGCCTTGAATATCCTTACCTTTCCTTGCCTTGCCTTGCTTTGCCTTGCCTTGCCATGCCTTGCCTTGCCTTGCCTTACCTTGTCTTGCCCTGCCTTGCCCTGCCTTCCCTGACCTTCCTGCCCTGCCCTGCCCTGCCCTGCCTTGCCTTCCCTTGCCTTTTCTAGCCAAGCCTTGCCTTTCCTTGCCTAACCACGCCTTGCCTTGCCTTGTCTAGCTACGCCTCACCTTGCTTTGTCTAGCCTCTCCTTTCCTTGCCTAGCCACGCCTTCCCTTTCCTAGCCACGCCTTCCTTAGCCACGCTTAGCCTTGCCTTGCCTGGCCACGCCTTGCCCTGCCGAGGCACGCCTTGCCTTGCCTTGCCTTGCCTTGCCTCACCTTGCCTTGCCTTGGCCTACCATGCCTTCCCTTGCCTTGCATGGGCACCTATTGCCTTGCTTAGCCACGCCCTGCCTTCCCTTGAATTTCCTTGCCTTGCCTTGCCTTGCATTGCCTTGCGTTGCCTTGACTTGCCCTGTCTTGCCCTGAGCGCCCTGCCCTGCTCTCCCTGACCTACATTGCCCTGATTTGCAAAGATCTGCCCTGCCCTGGCCTGCTTTGTCCAGCCCTGCCCTACCTTCCCTTTCCTTGCCTTGCCTTGCCTTGCATTGTCTAGCCTTGCATTGCCCTTTCTTGCTCTGCCTTGCCTTAACTTGCCTTGAATTACCTTACCTTAAACTGCCTTGTTTTGCCTTGCCTTGCCTTGCCTTGCTTTATTTGTCTTGCCTTGCCGTCTTGCAATGCACTGCCCTGCCCTGCCCCGTCCTGCTCTTCCCTTCTCTGCCTTGCCCTGCCTTTCCTGCCATGTCCCGCCCTGACCCACCCCTGCAGTGACATGCCTTGCCTTGTAGTGCCTTGCCTTGCCTTGCATTGCCCTGCACTGCCCTGCCATGCCCTGCCTTGCCCTGCCATGCCTTGCCCTGCCATGCCTTGATTTGCCTTGCCTAGCCACGCCTTCCCTTACCTTGCCTAGCTACACCTTGCCTTGCGTTGCCTTGCTCTGCTTTGCCCTGACTTGCCTTAATTTGCCTTGCCTAGCCTCGCCTAGCCTTGCCTAGCCACGCCTTGCCTTACCTAGCGACGACTTGCCTTACCTAGCCACGCCTTGCCTTGCCTAGCCACGCCTTGCCTTGCCTAGCCACGCCTTTCCTTGCCTAGCCACGCCTAGCATTGTCTAGCCATGCTTTGCCTTACCTAGCGACGACTTGCCTTGCCTAACCACGCCTTGCCTTGTCTAGCCACAACTTGCCTTGCCTTGCCTAGCCACGCCTTGCCTTGCCTTGCCTTGCCATGCCTTGCTTAGCCACGCCTTGCCTTGCCTAGCCACAACTTGCCTTCCTTAGCCGAGTCTTTCCCTGCCCAGACCTGCCTTGACTTGCCTTGCCCTGCCTTGCTCTTCCCTGCCCAGACTAGAGTTGCCTTGGTCTGCCTTGCCTTGCCTTGCATTGAACTGCCCTGCCCTGCACTGCCCTACCCCGCCGTGCCCTGCCCTGCCTTGCTTTGCGTTGCCCTGCCTTGCCTTGCCTTGACTTGCATTGCCTTGCATTGCTTTGCCTTTCCTTGCCACGCCTTGCTTTGCCTTGCACTGCCCTGCCTTGCCCTGCTCTGCCCTGCCACGCCTTGCCTTGCCTTGCCCTGCCCTGCCCCGCCCTGCCCTGATTTGCCTTGCCTTTCCTTGCCTTTTTTTCCTTGGCTTGCTTTGCCTTGACTTGCATTGCCTTGCCTTGCATTGCCATACTTTGATATGCCTTGCATATTTTTGTCTTACCCTGCCCTGCACTCCCATGCCCTGCCTTGCCTTGGCCTACCATGCCTTCCCTTGCCTTGCCCTGATTTGCCCTGACCTGCCCTGCCTTGACTTCCCTTGCTCTGACCTGCCCTGGCATGCCCTGCCTTGCCGTGCATTGCCTTGCCTTGCCTTGCCTTTCGTTGTCTTGCCTTGCCCTGCCCTGCCCTAACCTGCCCTGCCTTGTCTTGCCTTGTCTGCCCTTGCCTTTCCTTACCTTGCCTTGCCTTGCTTTGACTTGACTTGTGTTGCCTTGCCTTGCCCTGCCTTGCCCAGCCTTGCCTTGCCCTGCCCTGCACTGCCTTGCCCTGCCCTACCCTGACCTGCCCTGCCCTGCCTAGCCTTGCCTTGCCTTGGCTTGACTTGATTGCCTTGCCTTGCATTGAATTGCCTTGCATTTCCTTGAATTGCCTTGCCTTGCCTAGACACCTCTTGCCTTGCCTTGCCTAGCCACGCCTTGCCTCGCCTAGACGCGCCTTGCCTTGCCGAGCCAAGCCTTACATTGCCTAGCCACGCCTTGCTTTGCCTAGGCACGCCTTGCCATGCCTAGCCATGAATTGCCTTGCCTTTCCTTTCCTTGCCTTGCCTTGTCTTGCCTTGCCTTGATTAGCTTTGACTTGCCTTGCCTTGCCTAGCCTTGCCTTGCCTTGCCTTGACTTACCTTATCTTGCCTAGCCTTGACTTGCCTTGCATTACCTTGACTTGCCTTGTCTTGCATTGCTTTGCCTTGCCATGCTTTGCCTAACCACGCCTTGCCTTGCCTTGCGTACCCAAGCGCTGCCTTGTCTAGCCACGCCTTGCCTTGCCTTGCCTAGCCTCTCCTTTCCTTACATAGCCACGCCTTGCCTTTCCTAACCACGCCTTGAGTTGCCTAGCCACGACTTGCATTTGCTACCCACGCCTTGCCTAGCCACGAATTGCCTTTCCTAGCTACGCCTTGCCTTGCCTAGCCACGACTTTGCTTTGCCTAGCCACGCCTTGCCTTGTCTTGCCTAGACACGCCTTGCCTTGTCTTGCCTAGACACGCCTTGCCTAGCCTAGCCACGTCTTGCCTTGCCTAGCCTCGCCTTGCCTTGCCTTGCCTTGCCTAGCCACGCCTTGACTCGCCTTGCCTTACCTTGCTTTGCCCTGCCTTGCCCTGCCTTGCCCTGAATTGCCTTGATTTAACTTGCCTAGCCACGAATATCTTTGCCTAGAAACGCCTTGCCTTGCCTAGCGACGACATGCCTTGCCTAGCCACGCCTTGCCTTTTCTAGACACGCCTTTCCTTGTCTTGCTTAGTCACGCCATGCCTTGGCTAGTGACGCATTGCCTTGCCTTGCCTTGCCCTGTCTTGCCATGCCTTGCCATGCCCAGCCCAGCTTTGCCCTGCCCAGCCCTGCCCTGACCTAAACATCCCTGCCCTTCCCTGACCTCCCATGCCCTGCCCTGCACTGTTCTGTCTTGCCATGCCTTGCCCTGCCCTGCCCAGCTTTGCCCTGCCCAGCCCTGCCCTGACCTAAACATCCCTGCCCTTCCCTGTCCTCCCATGCCCTACCCTGCCCTGCCCAGCCTGCCTTACCCTGCCTTGCACTGCCTTGCCCTGCACTGTCATTCCCTGCCCTGTCCTGCCTTGCCCTGCCCAGCCTTGCCTTGCCTTCCCTTGCCATGCCTTGCCTTGCCTTGCCTTGCTTTGCCTTGCCTTGCCTTGCCTTGCTTTGCCTTGCCTTGCCTTACCTTGCCTTGCCTTGCCTTGCCTTGCCTTTCCTTGCCTTGCTTTATTTGTCCTGCCTTGCCGCCTTGCCCTGCACTGCCCTGCCCTGCCTCGCCCTGGTCTCTCCTTATCTGCATTGCCTTGCTTTGCCCTGCTTTTTCCTGAACTGTCCCGCCCTGCCATCCCCTGTCCTAATTAGCCTTGCCTTTGCCGGTCTTTTCTTGCCTTGCATTGCCCTGCCCTGCCCTGCCTTGCCCTGCCTTGCCCTGCCTTGCCTTGCCTTGCCTTGCCTTGCCTTGCCTAGTCACGCTTTGCCTTCCTTGCCTAGACACGTCTTGCCTTGCCTTATCTAGCCACACCTTACATTGCGTTGCCTAGTCTCTCCTTGCCTTTGCTAGCCACGCCTTGTTTTTCCTATCCACGCCTTGCCTTGCCTAGCCACGCCTTGCCTTGCCTAGTCAAGCCTTGCCTTGCCTAGCCACGCCTTGCCTTGTCTTGCCTAGACACGAATTCCCTTGTCTAGCCACACCTTGCCTCGCCTTGCCTAGCCACGCCTTGCTTTGCCTTGCCATGGCCTACATTAACTTGCCTTGACTTGCCCTGCCTTGCCCTGCCTGCCCTGCCCTGCCCTGCCCTGACTTACACTGCCCTGCCTTGCCCTGACCTGCCCTGCCCTACCCTGCTCTACCCTGCCCTGCCCTTCCTTTCCTTGCCTTGCCTTGCCTTGCCTTACCTTGCCCTGCCTTGCCTTGCCTTGCATTTCCTTGCCTTGCTTTATTTGTCTTGCCTTGCCGCCTTGCCCTGCACTGCCCTGCATTGCCTCGCCCTGCTCTCCCCTTCACTGCCTTGCCTTGCCTTGCCTTGCCCTGCCTTTTCCTGCCCTGTTCCGCCCTGCCCTCCCCTGTCCTACCTAGCATTGCCTTGGCCTGTCTCTTCTTGTCTTGCATTGCTCTGCCCTGCTCTGCCTTGCCCTGCCTTGCCATGCGTTGCCTTGCCTAGTCACGCTTTGCCTTCCTTGCCTAGCCACGCCTTGCCTTGCCTTTTCTAGCCAAGCCTTGCCTTTGCTAGCCACGCCTTGCCTTTCCTATCCACGCCTTGCCTTGCCAAGCCACGCTTTGCCTTGCCTAGTCAAGCCTTTGTTTTGCCTAGCCACGCCTTGCCTTGTCTTCCCTAAACACGCATTCCCTTGCCTAGCCACACCTTGCCCCGCCTTGCTTAGCCACGCCTTGCTTTGCCTTGCCTTGCCTTGCCTTGCCTTGCCCTGACTTGCCCTGCTTGCCCTGCTTTGCCTTATTTACCTTGCTTAGCCACGCCTTGGCTTGCCTTGCCTAGCCACACCCTGCCCTGCCAAGCCTAGCCTTGCCTTGCTTTGTATTGCACTTCCTTGCCCTGCTCTGCCCTGCCACGCCTTGCCTTGCCTTGCCCTGCCATGCCCTGCCTTGCACTGCCCTGCCCCGCCGTGCCCTGCCCTGCCTTACTTTGCCTTGTCTTGCCTTGCCTTAACTTGCATTGCCTTCCCTGCCCTGCCCTGCCCTGCTCTTGATCTGTCTTGCCTTGCATTGCCTTGCATTGTTTTGCCTTGCCCTGCCTTGCTCTGCCCTGCTCTGCTTTGCAATGCCTTGCTCCGCCTCGCCCTACCCTGCCCTGCCTTGCTCTGCTCTGCCCTGCTCTGCCCTGCCCTGCCTTGCCTTGCCTTGCTTTGCCTTGCCTTGCTTTGCCCTGGCCTGGCCTGCCTTGGCTTGCCTTGGATTTCCTTGCCTTGCCTTGCCTTGCCTTGCCTTGCCTTGCCTTGCATTGCATTGCCTTGCCTTGCATTGCCCTTACTTACTCTGCCTTTCCTTTCCTTGGCCTTCTTTGACTTGCCTTGCCTTGCCCTGCCTTATATGCCCTGCCCTTGCCCTGCCTTGCCTTGCCTTGCATTGCCTTGCCTTGCCTTGCCTTGCCTTGCCCTGACCTGGCCTGCCTTGCCTTGCCTTGCCTTGCCTTGCCTTGCCCCGCCGTGCTTTGCCCTGCCCTGACCTGCCCTGACAAACACTGCCCTGCCCCGCCCTGCTCTGCTTTGCCTTGCCTTTCTTTGATTTGTCTTGCCTTGGCTTTCCTTGCCTTGACTTGCACTGCCTTGCCTTGCATTGCCATTCCTTGCCCTGCATTAACTTGCGTTGCATCTTTTTGTCTTGCCCTGCCCTGCACCGCCCTGCACTCCCTTGCCTTGCCTTGCCATGGCCTACCATGCCTTCCCTTGCCTTGCCCTGATTTGCCCTGACCTGCCCTGCCCTGCCCTGTCCTCCCTTGATCTGCTCTGCCCTGCCATGCCCTGCCTTGCCGTGCATTACCTTGGCTTGCCTTGCCTTTCGTTGCCTTGCCTTGCCCTGCCCTGCCCTGCCCAGCCTTGCCTTGCCTTGTCTGGCCTTGCCTTGACTTGCCTTTCTTTACCTTGCCTTGCCTTGCCTTGCGTTGCCTTGCGTTGCCTTGCCCTGCCCTGCACTGCCCTGCCCTGCCCTAACGTGACCTGTCCTACCCTGCCTAGACTTGCCTTGCGTTGCCTTGCCATGATTGACTTTGCCTTGCATTGCCTTGCCTTGAATTTCCTTGCCATGATTTGCTTGCCTTGCCTTGCCTAGACACCTCTTGCCTTGCCTTGCCTAGCCACGCATTGCCTTGCCTAGACGCGCCTTGCCTTGCCGAGCCAAGCCTTACCTTGCCTAGTACGCCTTGCTTTGCCTAGCCACGCTTTGCCTTGCCTAGCCACGCCTTGCCTTGCCTTGCATTTCCTTGCCTTGCCTTGTCTTGCTTTGCCTTGCCTAGACTTGACTTGCCTTGCCTTGCTTTCCTTGCCTAGCCTTGCCTTACCTTACCTTGCCTAAACTTGCCATGCCTTGCCTTGCTTTGCATTGCGTTGACTTGCCTTGTCTTGCCTTGCTTTGCCTTGCCTTGCATTGCCTAACCACGCCTTGCCTTGACTTGCGTACCCACACCTTGCCTTGTCTAGCCACGCCTTGCCTTGCCTTGCCTAGCCTCCCCTTGCCTTACCTAGGCACGCCTTGCCTTTAATAATCACGCATGGCCTTGCCTAGCCACGAATTGCCTTCCCTAGCTACGCCTTGTGTTGCCTAGCCAATCCTTGCCTTGCCTAGTCACGTCTTGCCTTGTCTTGCCTAGTCACGCATTGCCTTGCCACGCCTTGCCTTGCCTTGCCTAGCCACGCCTTGCCTTGAATTGCCTAGCCACGCCTTGACTTGCAATGCCTTACTTTGCCTTGCCCTGCCTTGCCCTGCCTTGCCCTGCTTTGCCCTGATTTGCCTTGATTTGCCTTGCCTAGCCACGCCTAGCCTTGCCTAGAAACGCCTTGCCTTGCCTAGCGACGACTTATCTTGCCTAGCCACGCCTTGCCTTGTCTAGACACGCCTTGCCTTGTCTTGGTTAGTCACGGCTTGCCTTGGCTAGTGACGCCTTGCCTTGCCTTGCTTTGCCCTGTCTTGCAATGCCTTGCCCTGCCTTGCCATGCCTTGCCCTGCCCTGCCCTGCCCTGCATTGCCTTGCCTTGCCTTGCCTTGCCTAGCCACGCTTTGCCTTGCCTTGAATAGACACGCCTTGCCTTGCATTGCCTTTCCTTGCCTTCCCTTGTCTTGCCTTGCCTTGCCTAGCCTTGTCTTGCCTTGCCTTACCTTACCTTGACTAGCGTTGCCTTGCCTTGCCTTACCTTGTTTTGCCCTGTCTTGCCCTGCATTGCAATGCCTTGACTTGCCTTACGATGCCTTGCCTTGCCCTGCCTTGCCCTGCACTGCCCTGCCTTGCCTTACCTTGCCTTGCCTTGCCTTTTCTTGCCTAGCTACGCCTTGCCTTTCCTAGCCACGCTTTGCCTAGCGACGCTTAGAATTGCTTTGCCTAGCCACGCCTTGCCTTGCCTTGCCTTGCCTTGCCTCACTTTGCCTTGCCTTGCCTAGCCACGCCTTGCCTTGCCTAGCAACGCCTTGCCTTGTCTAGGCAACCCTTGCCTTTCCTAGCCAAACCCTGCCTTGCCTTGCCTTGCCTTAACTTGCCTTCATTGCCTTGCCTTGCCTTTCCTTGATTTGCCTGCGTTGCCCTGCCTTGCCTGCCTTGATCTGCCTTGCCATGCCTTGCCCTGCTCTGCCCTGCCCTGCCTTGCCCTTCCTTGACCTGCCTTGCCTTGCTTTGCTTTGCCTCTCTCGGTCTTGTTTTCCCTCCACCGCCCGGCCCTCCCCTGCCCTGACTTGCCTTTGCCTTCCTTGCCTGGCCTTGCCTTCCCTTGCCTTGCCTTGCCCTGCCTTGCCCTACCCTGACCTGCATTTCCGTGCCTTGCCCTGCCCTGCCCTGCACTCCCCTGCCCTGCCTTGCATTGCCAAGGCCTACATTGCCTTGCCTTGACTTGCCCTACCATGCCCTGCCTGCCCTGCCCTGCCCTGTCCTACACTGCCCTGCTTTGCCCTGACATGCCCTGCCCTGCTCTGCTCTGCCCTGATCTGCTCTGCCCTGCCCTGTCCTACACTGCCCTGCTTTGCCCTGACATGCCCTGCCCTGCTCTTCTCTGCCCTGCCCTGCCATGCACTGCCGTGCTGTGCATTGCCTTGCCTTTCGTTGCCTTGCCTTGCCCTGCCCTGTCCAGCCCTGCCCTGTCCTGCCATGCCTTGGCTTGTCTGGCCTTACTTGCCTTGCCTTACCTTTCCGTACCTTGTCTTGCCTTGCCTTGCTTTGCCTTGATTTGCCTTGCCTTGCGTTGCCTTGCCTTGACCTGCTTTGCCCTGCCCTGCCATGCACCGCCCTGCCCTGCCCTACCCTGAACTGCTTTGCCTGCCTAGCCTTGCCTTGCCTTTCCTTGCCTCGATTGCATTGCCTTGTCTTGCATTTCCTTGTATTGCCTTACATTGCCTTGCCTTGCCTAACACCTCTTGCCTTGCCTTGCCTAGCCACGCCTTGCATTGCCTAGCCACAACTTGCCTTTCCTAGCCACGCCTTGCCTTGCCTTTCTTTGCATTGCCTTGTCTTGCCTTGCCTAGCCTTGACTTGTCTTGTTTTGCCTAGCCTTGCCTTGACTTGCCTTACCTTACCTAGAATAGCCTTGCCTTGCCTTGACTTTCATTGCCTTGCCTTGCCTTGTCTTGCCTTGCCTTGCCTTGACTTGTCTTGCTTAGCCACTCCTAGCCTTACTTGCTTACACACGCCTTGCCTTGCCTTGTCTAGCAACGCCTTGCCTTGCCTTGCCTAGCCTCTCCTTGCCTTACCTAGCCACGCCTTGCCTTTCCTAACCACGCCCTGCCCTGCCTTACATTTCCTTGCCTTGCCTTGCCTTGCCTTGCCTTACCTTACCTTCCCTAGACTTGCCTTGCCTTGCCTTGCCTTTCATTGCCTTGCCTTGCCTTGTCTTGCCTTGCCTTGCCTTGCCTTGTCTTGCTTAGCCACTCCTTGCCTTGCCTTGCTTACCCACGCCTTGCCTTGCCTTGTCTAGCCACGCCTTGCATTGCCTTGCCTAGCCTCTCCTTGCCTTTCCTAGCTACACCTTGCCTTTCCTATCCACGCCTTGCCTTGCTTAGCCACGCCTTGCCTTTCCTAGCCACGCCTTGCTTTGCCTAGCCACGCCTTGCCTTGTCTTGCCTAGACAGGCCTACCCTTTCCTAGCCACACCTTGCATTTCGTTGCCTAGCCACGCCTTGCTTTGCCTTGCCTTGCCTTGCCTTGCCCTGAAATGCCCTGCTTGCCCTGCTTTGCTATGATTTGCCTTGCTTAGACACGCCTTGCCTTACCTTGCCTTGCCAAGCACTGCCCTGCCCTGCCGTGCCAAGCATTGCCTTGCCTTTCCCTGCCTTGCCCTGCCTTGCCCTGCCTTCCCTTGCCTTTCCCTCCCCTGGCCTGCCTTGCCTTGCCTTGCCTCTCTTTGTCTTGCCCTGTCCTTCACCGCCCTGCAATCTCCTGCCCTGCATTATTTTGGCCTATCATGCCTTTCCTTGCCTTGAACTGCATTGCCCTGAACTGCCCTGCCCTTCCTGCCCTGCTCTACCCTGCAGAGCCATGCCCTGTCTTTCCGTTCCTTGCCTTGCCTTGCCTTACCTTTCCTTGCCTTGCCTTGTCCTGTCCTGCCCTGCCTTGCCCTGCCTTGCCCTGCCTTGCCCTGCCTTGCCATGCCTTGCGCTGCCTTGCCCTACCTTGCCTTGATTTGCCTTGAATAGCCACACCTAGGCTTGCCCTGCCTTCCCTTGCCTTGCCCTCCCCTGGCCTGCCTTGCTTGCCTTGCCATGCCTTGCCTTCCTTTGCCCTGCCTTGCCCTGCCCTGACCTGCCACGCCCTGCCTTGCCTTGCCCTGCCCTGCCCGGCCCTGCACTGACCTGCCCCGCCGTGCCCCGCCCTGCCTTGCTTTGCCATGTCTTGAATTGCCTTGCCTTGCCTTGCCTTGCCTTGACTTGCATTGCTTTGCATTGCATTGCCTTTCCTTGACCCGCCTTGCTTTGCCTTGCCATGCCCTGCCTTAACCTGCCACGCCTTACCTTGCCTTGCCCTGCCCTGCCCTGCCTAGATTTCCCTTGAACTGCTTTGCCTGGCCTTGGCTTGCCTTGCCTCTCTTTGTCTTGCCCTGTCCTTCACCGCCCTGCAATCTCCTGCCCTGCATTATTTTGGCCTATCATGCCTTTCCTTGCCTTGAACTGCCTTGCCCTGAACTGCCCTGCCCTGCCTGCCCTGCTCTGCCCTGTCTTGCCGTTCCTTGCCTTGCCTTGAATTACCTTTCGTTGCCTTGCCTTGTCCTGTCCTGCCCTGCCTTGCCCTGCCTTGCCCTGCCTTGCCCTGCCTTGCCCTGCCTTGCCATGCCTTGCGCTGCCTTGCCCTACCTTGCCTTGATTTGCCTTGAATAGCCACACCTAGCCTTGCCATGCCTAAACACGCCTTATCTTGCCTAGCCACGACTAGTCTTGCCTAGCCACGCCTTGACTTGCAGAGCCACGCCTTGCCTTGCCTTGTCTGGCCTTGTCTTGCCTGGCCTTTCCTTGCCTTGCCTTACCTTGCCTTGCCTAAATTTGCCTTGCTTTGCCTTGTCTTAACTTGCCTTGAACTGATTTGCCCTGCCCTGCCCTGCCTTTCATTGCATTGCCTTGCCTTGCCTTGTCTTGCTTTGCCTAGCCTTGCCCTGACTTGCCTTTCCTTGCCTTGCCTTGCCCAGATTTGCCCTGCTCTGTCCTGCCCTGCCTAGCCTTGCCTTGCCTTGCCTTGCCTTGCCTTGCCTTGCCTTGCATTGCCTTGCCTTGCATTGCAATTTCTTGTCATGCGTTGCCTTTCCTTGGCCTTCCTTGCCTTGCCTTGCCTTGCCCTGCCTTATATGCCCTGCCCTGCCCTTGCCTTGCCTTGCCCTGCCTTGCCTTGCCTTGCCTTGCTCTGCCTTGCTCTGCCCTGACATGCTTTGCCATGCCTTAACTTACCTTGCATCTCTTTGTCTTACCCTGCCCTGCACCGCCCTGCACTCCCCTGCCCTGCCATGCCTTGGCCTACCATGCATTCCCTTTCCTTGCCCTGATTTGCTCTGCCCTGCCCTGCCCTGCCCTGCCCTGCCCTCCCTTGCTCTGCCCTACCCTGAAATGCACTGCCGTGCCGTGCATTGCCTTCCCTTGCCTTTCGTTGCCTTGCCTTGCCTTGCCCTGCCCTGCCCTGCCCTATCCTGCCTTGCCTTGCCTTGTCTGGCCTTGCCTTAGCCTTGCCTTTCCTTACCTTGCCTTGCCTTGCCTTGCCTTGCCTTGCCTTGCGTTGCCTTACCTTGCCCTGCCTTGCCCTGCCCTGCCCTGCACTGCCCCGCCCTGCCCTACCCAAACCTGAACTGCCCTGCCTATCCTTGCCTTGCCTTGATTGCCTTGCCTTGCATTGCCTTGTCTTGCATTTCCTTGGTTGCCTTACATTGCCTTGCCTTGCCTAAACACCTCTTGCCTTGCCTTGCCTAGCAACGCCTTGCCTTGCCTAGACGCGCCTTGACTTGCCGAGCCAAGCCTTACCTTGCCTAGCCACGCCTTGCCTTGCCTAGCCACGCCTTGCCTTTCCTAGCCACGCCTTGACTTGCCTTGACTTTCCTTGAATTGCCTTGTCTTGCCTTGCCTTGCCTAGCCTTGACTTGCCTTGCCTTGCCTTGCCTTACCTTAATTTGCCTAGCCTTGCCTTGCCTTGCCTTGCCTTGCATTGCCTTGCCTTGCCTTGTCTTGCCTTTTCTTGAGTTGCCTTGCCTTGCTTAGCCACGCCTTGCCTTGCCTTGCTTACCCACGCCTAGCCTTGCCTTGTCTAGGCACGCCTTGCCTTGCCTTACCTAGCCACGCCTTGCCTTTCCTAACCACGCCTTGCCATGCCTAGCCACGACTTGCATTTCCTAGCCACGCCTTGCATAGCAACGAATTGCCTTGCCTAGATACGACTTGCCTTGCCTAGACACGCCTTGAATTGACTAGCCACGCCTTGCCTTGTCTTGCCTAGTCACGCCTTGCCTTGCCTAGTCACGCCTTGCCTTGAATTGCCTAGCCACGCTTTGACTTGACTTGCCTTACCCTGCCTTGCCCTGTCTTGCCCTGCCTTGCCCTGCTTTGCCCTGCCTTGCCCTGCCTTGCCCTGAATTGCCTTGATTTGCCTTGCCTAGCCACGAATAGCCTTGCCTAGAAACGCCTTGCCTTTCCTAACGACGACTTGCCTTGCCTAGCCACGCCTTGATTTGTCTAGCCACGCCTTACCTTGTCTTGCTTAGTCACGAATTGCCTTGGCTAGTGACGCCTTGCCTTACCTTGCCTTGCCTTGCCCTGTCTTCCCTGCCTTGCTCTGCCTTCCCATGAATTGGAATGCCCTGCCCTGCCTTGCCTTGCCTTGCCTTGCCTAGCCAAGATTTGCCTTGCCTTGCCTAGCCACGCCTTGCCTTGCCTTGTCTAGCCACGCCTTGCCTTGCCATGTGTAGCCTCTCCTTGCCTTACCTAGCCACGCCTTGCCTTTCCTAGCCACGCCTTGACTAGACACGCTTAGCCTTGCCTTGCCTAGCCACGCCTTGCCTTGCCAAGCCACGCCTTGAATTGCCTTGCTTTGCCTTGCCTTACCTCACCTTGCCGTGCCTTGCCTCTTCTTGCCTTGCCTTGCCTTGCCTTGCCTTGCCTAGCCACGCATTGACTTGCCTTGTCTATCCACGCATTGCCTTGCCTTGCCTAGCCACGCCTTGCCTTGCCTAGAAACACCTTGCCTTGCCTAGGCACCCCTTGACTTGCCTAGCCTTGCCTTGCCTTGCATTGCTTTGCCTTGCCTTGCTTTGACCTGCGTTGTCCTGCCTTGCCTGCCTTTCCCTGCCTTGCCCTGTCTTGCCCTGCTCTGCCCTGCCTTGCTCTGCCCTGCCTTGCCCTTCCTTGCCCTGCCTTGCCTTGCCTTTGCTTTGCCTCTCTTTGTCTTCTTCTCCCTGCACCGAACGGCCATCCCCTGTCCTGATTTGCCTTTGCCTTCCTTGCCTTGCCTTGCCTTGCCCTGCCTTCCTTGCACTGCTCTGCCCTACCCTTCCCTGCCCTGCAATTTCCCTGCCCTGCCCTGCCTTGCCTTGACTTGCCTGCCATGCCCTGCCTTGCCCTGCCTTGCCCTCCATTGCACTTCCTTGCCCTGCCTTGCCTTGCCTTTGCTTTGCCTCTCTTTGTCTTCTTTTCCCTGTACCGCCCGGCCCTCCCCTGTCCTGCCTTGCCTTTGCGTTTCTTGCCTAGCCACACCTTACCTTGCCTAGGCACCCCTTGCCTTGCCTTACCTTGCCTTGCCTTGCCTTGAATTGCCTTGCCTTGCCTTGCTTTGACCTGCTTAGCCCTGCCTTGAATGCCTTGCCTGCCTTGCCCTGCCTTGCCCTTCCTTGCCCTGCTCTGCCCTTCCTTGCCCTGCCTTGCCTTGACTTTGCTTTGCCTCTCTTTGTCTTCTTTTCCCTGCACCGCCCGGCCCACCCTTATTTTGCCTTGCTTTTGCATTCCTTGCCTTGCCTTGCCTTGCCTTGCTTTTCCCTGCCCTGCAATTTCCCTGCCCTGCCCTGCCTTGCCTTGACTTGCCTTTCTTTGCCCTGACTTGAACTTCCCTGACCTGCCTTGCCGTGCCTTGCCCTACTCTGCCCTGCACTTCCCTGCCCTGCCTTGCCTTCCAATGGCCTACATTGCCTTGCCTTGACTTGCCCTGCCTTGCCCTCCCTGCCCTGCCCTTCCCATCCCTGGCCTGCTCTGCCCTGCCCTGCTATGACCTACACTACCCTGCCCTGCCCTGCCTTGACTTGCCCTGCCTTGCACTGCCTTACCCTGCACTGCTATGCCCTTCCCTGCCCTGCAATGACCTACACTGCCCTGCCCTGCCCTGCCCTGCCTTGCCCTGCCTTGCACTACCTTACCCTGCACTGCCATGCCCTGCCCTGTCCTGCCCTGCCAAACCACACCTTGCTTTGCCTTGCCTAGCCACGCCTTGCCTTGCCTTGCCTAGCCACGCCTTACCTTGCCTTGCCTAGCCACCCCTTGCCTTGCCTTGCCTAGCCACGCCTTGTCTTGATTAGTCACTACTTGCCTTCCTTAACCACGTCTTGCTCTGCCCTGCTCTGCCTTGCCTTGCCTGGCTTTGCCCGTTCTTGCCTTGCCTTGCTTTCCTTACTTGCCTTTGCCTTGCCTTGCCTTGCATTGTATTGCGCTGCCTTGCCCTGCCCCGCCCTGCACTGCCATGCCCTGACCTACCCTGACCTGCACTGCCCTGCCTAGCCTTGCCTTGCCTTGATTGCCTTGCCTTGCACTGCCTTGCCTTGCCCTGCCTTGCCCTGCCTTGCCCTACCTTGCCTTCATTTGCCTTGCCTAGCCACACCTAGACTTGCCATGCCTAAACACGCCTTGCCTTGCCTAGCAACGACTAGTCTTGCCTAGACACACCTTGCCTTGCCTAGCCACGCCTTGCCTTGCTTTGTCTAGCCACGAATAGGCCTTGCCTTGTTTTCAATGCCCTGCACTGCCCTTGCCCTGCCTTGCCCTGCCTTGCCCTGCCTTGCCTTGCCCTGCCTTGCCTTGCCTTGCCTTGCTTTGCCCTCCTTTGCTCTTCCCTGACCACCATGCCATGCCCTGCAATGACATGCCTTGCCCTGCCCTGCCTTGCCCTGCCCTGACTTTCTTTGCCTTGACTTGCCAGGCCTTGCCTTGCCTTGCCTTGTCTTGCTTTGCCTTGCCTTGCCATGCCTTGCCTTACCTTGACCTGCCTTGCCTTGCCCTGCCTTTCTTTATTTGTCTTGCCTTGCCGCTTTGCAATGCACTGCCCCGCCTTCCCCGCCCTGCTCTCCACTGCTCTGCTTTGCCTTGATTTGCCCTGCCTTTTAGTCCCTGTTCCGTCCTGCCCTCCCCTGCCCTGCCTTGACTTGCCTTGGCCTGCCTTGCCTTGCCTTGCATTGCCCTGCCCTGCTCTGACCTGCCGTGCCCTACACTGACCTGCCCTGCATTGCCCTGCCTTGTGCTCCCTGCATTGCCTTTCCTTTCCTTGCCTTGCCTTGCCTTCTTTGCCTTGACTTGCCTTGCCTTGCCTTGCCTTGCCTTTCCCTGCTTTCCCCTGCCCTGCCCTGCCTTCCCTTGCCTTGCCTTGCCTTCCCTTTCCTTGCCTTGCGTAGCCTCAACTTGCCTTACCTAGACACGCCTTGCCTTTCCTAACCACGATTTGCTTTGCCTAGCCACGCATTGCCTTTGCTAGCCACGCCTTGAATTGCCATGCCTTGCCTTGCATTGCCCTAACTTGGCCTGCCCTGATCTGCCTTGCCATGCCTTGCCCTGAATTGCCCTGCCTTGCCCTTCTCTGCCCTTGCACTCCCCTGCCTTACCTTCACTGCCCTGCCTTGCCCCGCCCTGCCCTGGCCTGCCCTGACCTACACTGACCTGTCATGCCCTAACCTGCTTCGCCCTGCCTTGCAATGCCTTGCCCTGCAATGCCATGCCCTGCCCTGCCCTGCTTTGCCCTGCCCTGAATTGCCATGCCTTGCCTTGCCTTGAATTGCTTTACCTTTACCTGGTTTGCCCTGCCCTGTCCTGCCCTGCCTAGCCTTGCCTTGCCGAGCCTCTCCTTGCCTTTCCTATCCACGCCTTGCCTTTCCTAGCCACGCCTTTCCTTGCCACGCCTTGCCTAGCTACGCCTTGCCTTGCCTTGCCTTGCCTAGCTAAGCCTTGCCTTGCCTAGCCACAGCTTGCCTTGCCTAGCCACGCTTTGACGAGTCTTGCCAAGTCAAGCCTTGCCTTTCCTAGCCACGCCTTCCCTTCCCTTGCCTGGCCACGCCTTGCTTTGCCTTGCCTTGCCTTGACTTTTCCTGCCATGCCTTGTCTGGTCATGTCTTGCCTGGTCTTTCCTTACCTTGCCTTACCTTGGCTTGGCTGGACTTGCCTTTCCTTGCCTTGAATTGACTTGCCTTGCACTGATTTTTATGCCCTGAACTGCCTTGCCTTGCCTTGCCTTTTCTTGCTTTGTCTAGCCTTGCCCTGCCTGGCCTTGCCTTGTCTTACCTTGCCCTGATTTGCCCTGCCTTGTACTGCCCTGCCTAGTTTTGCCTTGCCTTGCCTTGCCTTGCCTTGCCTTGCATTGCCTTGCCTTGCATTGCCCTGGCCTGGCCTGCCCTTGCCTTGCCATGCCCTGCCTAGCCTCTCCTAGCTTTTCCTATCCACGCCTTGCCTTTCTTTGCCTAGTCACGAATTGCTTTGCCTTGCCTTGCCTTGCCATGCCCTGCCCTGAACTGCCTTGCCTTGTCTTGCCTATCCTTGTCTTGCTTTGTCTAGCCTTGCCCTGCCTTGCCCTGATTTGCCCTGCCCTATCCTGCCCTGCCTAGTATTGCCTTGCTTTGCCTTGCCTTGCATTGCCCTTTCTTACCCTGCCTTGCCTTGCCTTTGCTTTGCCCCTCTTTGTTTTCTTTGCTCTGCCCCGCCCGGCCCTCCAATGACCTGCCTTGCCTTGCCTTGGCCTTCCTTGCCTTGCCTTGCCTTGCCCTGCCTTCAATGCCCTGCTCTGCCCTTGCCCTGCCTTGTCTGCCTTGCCTTGCCTTGCCTTGCCTTGCCCTGCCTTGCTCTGCTCTGACCTGCCTTGCCATGCCTTGCACTGCCTTGCCCTGCTTTGCCCTGCCCTGCCCTGCCCTGCTCTGCCTTTCCCTTGCCCTGGCATGCCCTGCCTAGCCTCTCCTAGCATTTCCTAGCCACGCCTCGCCTTTCCTATCCACGCCTTGCCTTGCCTAGCCATGCCTTTCTTTGCCTTGCCTAGCCACGCTTTTCCAGGCCTTTTCTAGCCACGTCTTGCCTTCCCTTGCCTAGCCTCTCCTTGCCTTACCTAGCCACGCCTTGGCTTTCCTAGCCACGCCTTGCCTAACCACGCCTTGCCTTGCTTAGCCACGCCTGCTTTGCCTAGCCACGCCTTGCCTTGTCTTGCCTAGACACGCCTACCCTTGCCTAATAACACCTTGCCTTTCCTTGCCTAGCCTTGCTATGAATTGCCCTGCTTGCCCTGCACTTCCATGCCCTGCCCTGCCCTGCAATGACCTACACTGATCTGCCCTGCCCTGCCCTGCTTTGCCCTGCCTTGCACTGCCTTACCCTGCTCTGCCATACCCTGCCCTGCCAAGCCAAATCTTGCCTTGCCTTGCCTAGCCACGCCTTGCCTTGCCTAGCCAACCCTTGCTTTCCTTAACCACGTCTTGCCCTGCCCTGCTCTGCCTTGCCTTGCCTAGCCTTGCCTTGCCTTGCATTTCCTTACATTCCTTTGCTTTGCCTTGCCTTGCCTAGCAATGTATTACCCTGCCTTGCCCTGCCCTGCCCTGCACTGCCATGCTCTGCCTACCCTGACCTGCCCTGCCCTTCCTAGTCTTGCCTTGCCTTGCCCTGCCTTGCCCTGCCTTGCAATGCCTTGCCCTACCTTGCCTTCATTTGCCTTGCCTAGCCACACCTTGCCTTTCCTTGCCTAGCCACGCCTTGCCTTGCCTTGCCTTGCCTAGCCACGCCTTGCCTTGCCTAGCCACAACTTGCCTTCGTTAGCCGAGTCTTGCCCTGCCCTGACCTGCCTTGCCTTGCCTTGCCCTGCCTTGCCCTGCCTTGCCCTGCCTTGCCCTGCCTTGCCCTGCGTTGCCCTGCCTTGCCCTTTCCTGCCCTGCTTAGAGTTGCCTTGGTCTGCCTTGCTTTGCCTTGCATTGCCCTGTCCTGCCCTGACTTGCCCTGCCTTGCCCTGAATTGCCTTGCCTTGCCTTGCCTAGCAACGCATTGCCTTTCTTGCCAACCACGCCTTGCCTTGCTTTGTCTAGCCACGCCTTGCCTTGCCTTGCCTAGCCTCTCCTTGCCTTGCCTAGCCACGCCTTGCCTTGCCTTGCCTTTCCTTGCATTGCCTTTTCTTGCCTTGCCTTGCCTAGCCTTGACTTGCGTTGCCTTGCCTAGCCTTGCCTTGCCTTGCCTTGCCTTACCTTACCTTGCCTAGCCTTGCCTTGCCTTGCCTTGCCTTGCATTGCCTTGCCTTGCCTTGTCTTGCCTTGCATTGTCTTGCCTTGCATTGCTTAGCCACGCCTTGCCTTGCCTTGCTTACCCACGCCTAGACTTGCCTTGTCTAGTTACGCCTTGCCTTGCCTTCCTAGCCTCTCCTTGCCTTACCTAGCCACGCCTTGCCTTTCCTAACCACGCCTTGCCTTGCCTAGCCACGACTTGCATTCCCTAACCACGCCTTGCCTAGCCACGAATTGCCTTGACTAGCTACGCCTTTCCTAGCCTAGCCACGCCTTACCCTGCATAGCCACGCCTTGCCTTGTCTTGCCTAGTCACGCCTTGCCTTGCCTAGCCACGCCTTGCCTTGCCTGCTTTGCCCTGCCTTGCTCTGCCTTGACTTGCCTTGCCTTGCCTTGACTTGCCTTGCTTATCTTGCAATGTAATGTAATGTAAGGTAACGTAGGGTGATGTAATGTAAGGCAAATCAAGACATGTGAACTCAAGTAAAGGCAAGGCAAGGCAAGGCAAGGCAATGTTAGGCATGGCCAGGCACGGCAAGGCAAGGGAAGGCAATGCAAGGAAATTTTAGGAGCGGCAAAAGAAGGCAAGGCAAGGCAAGTCAAGACAAGGTAAGGCAAGCCAAGGCAAGGCAATTCAAGACATAATATAATAACACACAAAATTGCATGTAACTTACATAATATTAAACGGACAAAAGTGCTACTTTTAACCATTGAATATATAAAACCTAACGTATATGTTTATAATAATTCGAAACAATTCCCTTCAACTTTATGAACCACCATTTGAGGCAATTTTTGGACGACGTGTTATGTAAGGGTAGACTAATGTTTTGAATTTTGCGTACTGAGCCGTGTGACAATAAATACTGTTTATATTTTAAAGTTTGTACGTTCATTTGAAAGGATGACGATGTTCAAAGAATATCATGCATGATTTCCTTAAAGAATAGTGTTTTATATAAAAGGGATTAATATGATAAGACTTCTTAAAACAACCGTGAAAACTCATGTCTGTCTCTAGACTACATTGCATTGTATATATTCACACTCATCTTTGTAACTTCGATAATCCTCGTCGAAGTCTGTGATAGCTGCACGCCAATATTGTTTGTATTTTAACATTTGTACGTAATTTTGAAAGGAAAACTGTATTCGAGGTATATCATAATTGATCATCTCAAAAGAATAGTGTTTTTAATTTAAAACATGTATATGATAAGACGTCTTCTAACAACTATCAAATCCTATGTCGGTCTGTAAATAAAATTGCATGGTATATATTCACACATATCTTTGTAACTGCGATATTCTTCAACGTAACATATGGTCGCTGTGCGGCGATGTTCATTGATGCAGAATTGTGAGCTTTTTCAGATCTGAAAAAGGGAAAAATAACAACACACTAATTTGCCTGTAACTTAAATAATATTAAACGGATAAACGGTTTACTTGAAAGAAATGAATATCTAACCCTAATGTATATGTTTATAAAAATTGGAAAAATTTCCCGTCGACATTACGAAACACCATTTCTGACAGTTTTTGGAAGATCTGAAATATACTGGTGAACTAATATTTTGAATTTTTCGTTCTGAGCTGTGTCCACAAAATACTGTTTGTATTTTAACGTTTGTATGTTATCTTGAAAGGATTACATTGTTCAAGGTACATCATGCTTCTTTACCTTAAATGATTAGTGTTTTTAATATAATACATCAATACGATAAGACGACTTCATACAACCATACAAAGTAATCCTTTTTAAAATACATACAAACGTAAACATCCATACAGTATTTAGTGGCACACAGATTAGAATTCAAAATTCAATTTTTAAGACCACCCTTAAATCACAAGAGCCCCAAAAACGGTTAAAAAAAGGTGGTTCATAAATTTGTTGGGAAATGTAACAAATTATAATAAACGTGTACATTAGGATTAGATATTCATTATTTTAAAGTAGCACATTTGTCCGATTAATATTATTTAAGTAACAGGTAGATATTGTGTTATCATATCTTGCGTTTTCAACTGTGAATATGACACAATTCTGTGACAACGAACATCGGCATACTGCTATAACATAGTATGTGAGGGTCTATAGCAACTACAAAGATTTGTGTTATTATATATGATATTTACAGAGAGGCTTAGTATATGTTGGTTGTTTCAAGTCGTATTATCATATACAAGTTTTATATTAAAACACTATTCATTTGAGCAAATCAAGGATGATATACCTCGAACAATGTTATCTTTTCAAAATTACAAACAAAAATAAAAATACAAAGAGTATTTTATGGTTATAGCTCAGAAAGCAAAAATCTATTCATTAGTCCAACCGCACTTTACAGGTCGTACAAAAACTGTCAGAAATGGAGGTAGTTAAAGTTGAAGGGAAATGTTCCAATTATTATAAACATATACATTACGGTTAGATATTCATTGCTTCACAGTACTACTTATGTCCGATTAATATTATTTCAGATACAGGCAGCTTAGTGTGTAGTAATATTAATCGTTTTCAGCTCTGTCTGTATAGCACAAAATTCTGTATCATCAAACATCGGCTTCCAGCCACTACATAGTATGTAAGGGTCTATCGCAGCAACATAGATTTATGTGAATATATAGGATGCAATATAATTTACAGACAGACTTAGGTTTTGATGTTTGTATGAAGTCGTCTTATCGTATACATGTTTTATATTAAAAACACTAATCATTTGAAGTAATGAAGCATGGTGTACGTAGAACAAAGTAATCCTTTTTAAAATACATACAAACGTAAAAATACATACAGTATTTAGTGGCACACAGATTAGAATGCAAAATTCAATATTTAATACCATCCGTAAATCACAAGACAATTAAAAACAGTTAAAAAGTGATGGTTCTTAAATTTGTTGGGAAATGTTTCAAAATATAATAAACGTGTACATTAGGATTGGATATTCATTATTTTAAAATAGCACATTTGTCCGATTAATATTATTTAAGTTACACGCCGGTTAGTGTGAAGTTATATTATGCGTTTTGAGCTCTTAAAAGTAAACAATTCTGTATCAAAGAACATCGGCGTGCAGCGACCAAAGACATCGACGATGATAATCGTAGTTACAAAGATGTGTGTGAATATATACGTTGCAATGTTATCTACAGACAGACTTGAGTTTTGACGGTTGTTTGAAGACGACTTATCACATAAATGTTATATATAAAAAACATTATTATTTTAAGTAAATAATGCATGATGATCTTCGAACATATTCATCCTTTCAAAGATACATACAAACGTGAAAATACAAACAGTATTTATTGACACACTGCTCAGTACACAAAATTAAAAACATTTGTCTTTCGTACATAACAGGTCGTCCAAAAATTGTCTGAAATGTTAGTTCATGAAGTTGAAGGGAATTGTTTCGAACTATTATAAACATATACTTTATGGTTAGATAGTCAATGGTTTAAAGTAGCACTTATGTTCGATTAATATTGTTTAAGTTACAGGGAGAAAGTTGTGTTAACATATTATGCGTTTAAGCTCTGAATAGCTCACAATTCAGTATCAACGAACATCGGCGTGCAGCGACCACAAGCAGCGACGAGGATAATCGCAGTTACAAAGATATGTATAAATATATATGATGCAATGTTAATTACAGACAGACTTGAGTTTTTAAAGTTGTTTGAAAACGACTTATCACATAAATGTCTTATATAAAAAACATTATTCTTTTAAGTAAATAATGCATGATGAACTTCGAACTTCTTCATCCTTTCAAAGTTACGTACAAACGTGAAAATACAAACAGTATTTGTTGACACACTGCTCAGTACGCAAAATTCAAAACATTTGTCTTTCGTACATAACAGGTCGTCCAAAAATTGTCAGAAATGGTAGTTCATAAAGTTGAAAAAAATTGTTTCGAACTAGATATTCAATGGTTTAAAGTAGCACTTATGTTCGATTATTATTGTTTAAGTTACAGGGAGAATGTTGTGTTAACATATAAGTTTTAAGGTCTGATTGGCACACAATTATGTATCAACGACCATCGGCGCACAGCAATCACATAGTATTTTGAAGAATATCGAAGTAATAAAGATATGTGTGATTATATACGATGCAATGAAATTTAAAGACTAATTTGAGTTTTGATGTTTGTTTGGAGACGTCTTAACATATATATATTTTATATTAGAAACAGTATTCTTTTGAGGTAATAAAATATGATGTTCCTCTAACAATGTTATCCCTTCAAAATTACAAACAAACGTTAAAATACAAATAGTTTTTAGTGGCACACAGTTCAGAATTAACATATGAAAGCATTAGAACATCCGTATATTACAGGTCGTAAAAAACTGTTAGAAGTAGTGGTTCATAAAGTTGAAGGGAAATGTTTCCAATTATCATAAACATGTATATTTAAGATAAATATTCATTCCTTTAAAGTAGCACTTTTGTCCGAATAATATTATTTAAGTAACAGATAGATATTGTGTAATCATATCTTGCGTTTTCAACTGTGAATATGACACAATTCTGTGACAACGAACATCGGCCTACTGCTATAACATAGTATGTGAGGGTCTATAGCAACTACAAAGATTTGTGTTATTATATATGATATTTAAAGAGAGACTTAGGATTTGTTGGTTGTTTCAAGTCGTCTTATCATATACATGTTTTATATTAAAACACTATTCATTTGAGCAAATCAATAATGATATACCTCGAACAATGTTATCCTTTCAAAATTAGAAACAAAAATAAAAATACAAAGAGTATTTTATGGTTATAGCTCAGAACGCAAAATTCAATACATTAGTCCACCCGAATATTTCAGGTAGACCAAAAACTGTTTGAAATGGTGTTTCATTATGTTGACGGGAAATGTTAACAATTTTTATAAACATATACATTAGGTTTAGATATACATTTCTTTTAATTAAAACTTTTTTCCGTTCAACATTATTTAAGATACAGGCAAATTAGTGTGTTGTCATTTTTCTTGTTTTCAGCTATGAAAAGCTCTCAATTCTGTATCAACGTACATCGGCGTGCAGATATAGCAAGGCAAGGCAGACCAAGGAAGGGCAGGGGAGGGCAGGGAAATGCAGGGCGCTGCCTGGCAAGGAAAGGCAAGGCAAGGCAAGGCAAGACAAGGCACGGCAAAG
The DNA here is from genome assembly GCF_977971745.1 of Zootermopsis nevadensis. NCBI lineage: Eukaryota > Metazoa > Arthropoda > Insecta > Blattodea > Termopsidae > Zootermopsis > Zootermopsis nevadensis. Next base: position 15,780,301 of record NW_028259139.1, on the reverse strand, counting down.
CAAGGCAAGGCAAGGCAAGGCAAGGCAAGGCAAGGCTAGGCAAGACAAGGCAAGTCAGGGAAGGGCAAGGCAGGAGAGAACAGAGCAGGACAGGGCAGGGCAAAGCAGGGCATGGCAGAGCAGGGCAGGTCAGGGCAGAGTAAGAAAAGACAGGGCAGGGCAGGGTAAGTCAAGGCAGGGCACGACAAAACAAGGCAGAGCAGGGCAGGGCAGGGCAGGGCAGGGCAGGGCAAGGCATTTCAGGGCATGGCAAGGCAAGGCACGGCACGGCAAGGCAGGGCAAGGAATGGCAGGGCAAGACGAAGCACAGAAAGGCAAGGCAAAGCAGGGTAGGCAAAGCAGGGGAGGGCAGGGCAGGGCAGGGCAAGGCAAGGCAGGAAAGGCAGAATAAGGCAGGGCAGGGAAGTGCTGGGCAGAGTAGGGCAGTTCAGGTCAAGGCAATGTAAGACTGGGCAGGGCAGGGCAGGGCAGTGCAGGGTAAGGCAAGGCAGTGCAAGGTAGGGCAGAGCAAGACAAGGCAGAGCAGGGAAGGGCATGGCAGCGCAGGACAGGACAGGGCACGGCAGGGCAAGGAAGGAATGTCAGGGCAAGGCTGGGCATGAAAGGGCAAGGCGAGGCAAGTCAAGGCAAGGAAAATCAGAGCAGGGTAGGGCAGGGCAGAGCAAGGCAGGGCAGGGCAGTGAAGGGCAGGGCAGTGCAGGTCAAGACAGGGACCGGCAGGGCACGGCAGGGCAAGGAAGGGAAGTCAGGGCAAGGCTGGGCATGGCAGGGCAAGGCGAGGCAAGTCAAGGCAAGGAAAATCAGAGCAGGGAAGGGCAGGGCAGAGCAAGGCAAGGAAGGGCAGGCCAGGACAGGGTAAAGCAAGTCAGAGCAAGACAAGGCAAGGCGAGGCAGGGTAGGGCAGGACAAGGCATGGCAAGGCCTGGCAGGGCAGAGCAGGGCAGGACAAGGCAAGGCATGGTAAGACAAGTCAAGTCAAAGCATGGCAAAGCAAGGGATGGCAGTTCAGGGCAGGGCAGGGCAAGTCTAGCCAAGGCAAGGCAATGCAGGGCAGTTTAGGGCAGAGATTGGCAGGGCAGGGCAAGTCTATGCAAGGCAAGGCAAGGCAAGGCAAGGCAAAGCAGTTTAAGGCAGGCCAAGGCATGGCAGGGCAGGGCAAGTCTAGGCAAGGCAAGGCAAGGCATGGTAAGACAAGGCAAGTCGAGGCATAGAAAGGAAAGGGAAGGCAGGGCAGTGTAGGGCAGGGCAAGGTAGGCCAAAGCAAGGCAGAACAAGCAGATCAGGGCAGGCAAGGCAAGGCAGGGCAGGTCACGGCATGGCATGACAGGGCAGGATAAGGCAGGATAAGGCAGGGCAAGGCAAGGCTGGAAAAGGCAGATTAGATCAGGGTAGGGGAGGGCAGAGCAGGGCAGGTCAATGTAAGACAGGGCAGGGCAATGTATGTTAAAGCAGGGAAGGCAGAGCAAGGCATTGCAAGGAAAGGCAAGACAAAGCAGAGCGGGTCAGGGCAAGGCAAGGCAGGGCAAGACAAGGCAGGGAAGGTTAAGGCAAGGCAAGGCAATGCAGCTCAGTGCAGGGTAGATCTGGGCAAGGCAGGGCAAAGAAGGGTTAGACAAGGCAGGGCAGGGCAGGGTAGGACAGGGAAGTGATTGCAGCGCAGGGCAAGGCAAAGAAATGCAAAGCAAGGCGTGGCCTAGCCCTACCTTGTCCTGCTTGGCCTTAATCTGTTCTCCTCTGACCTGCCCTGACTTGACCTCCCCTGCATTGACCTTCCCTGTGCTGCCCTGCCTTGCCTTTCCTTTCTTTGCCTTGCCTTGCCCTGCCTTGCGCCGCCCACACTCCCGTGCCCTACCTTGCCTTCCCATGGCCTACCTTGCCATGCCTTGTCTTGCCCTGCCCAGCCCTGCCCTGCCATGCCCTGTCCTGACCTGCCCTGACCTACAATGCCCTGCCCAGCCCTGCCCTGCCATGCCCTGCCCTGACCTGCCCTGACCTACAATACCCTACCCTGCCCTTTCCAGCCTGCCCTGCCTTGCCTTGCCTTACATTGCCTTGCCTAATCTTGCCTTGCAAAGTTTTGCCTTGTCTTTCCTTTCGTTACCTTGCCTTGCCTTGCTCTGCCTTGCCCTGCCCTGCTCTATCCTGCCCTGCTCTGCCCTGCCGTGTCCTTCTCTGCAATGTGTTGCTCTGCCTTGTCTTTCCTTTCCTTGCCTTTCCTTGCCTTGCCTTGCCTTCCCTTGATTTGCCTTGCCTTGCCTTACTTTGCCTTGCCTTGCCCTGCTTTGCCCTTCCTTGCCCTGCCTTGCCTTGCCTTGCTTTGACTTTCCTTGCCTAGTCACGTCTTGCCTTGCCTTCTCTAACCACGCCTTGCCTTGCCTTGCCTAACCTCACCTTGAATTACCTAGCCACGCCTTGCCTTTCCTAACCACGCCTTGCCTTGCCCTGCCTTCCCAGCACTGCCCTGCCCTTCCCTGGCCTGCAATTGACCTACCCTGCCCTGCCTTGCCTTGACTTGCCTTGCCTTGTCCTGCCTTGAAATGCCCTGACATGCCTAGCCGTGCATTGCCCTGCCCTGCTCTGCCCAGCCGTGCTCTGGCTTGCCTTTCCTTGCCTTACCTTGCTTTGCATTGCCTTGCCTTGCATTGCCCTGCCTTGCCTGTTTGCCCTGACCTGCCCTTCCTGACCAACACTGCTCTGCCTTGCCAAGACCTGCCCTGCCCTGCTCTGCCCTGCCCTGCTCTGCCCAGCCCTGACCTGCCTTGCCTTTCCTTTCCTTGCCTTGCCTTGCATTGCCCTTTCTCGATTTGCCTTTCCTGGCCTTGCCTCTCTTTTCCTTGCCCAGACTTGCTCCGCCCTGCACTCCCCTGCCCTGCCTTGCGTTGGCGTGGCCTACTTTACCTTGCCTTGCCTTGAACTGCCTTGCTTTGCCCTGAACTGCCGAGCCCTGCGCTGCCCTGCTCTGCCCTGACCTACATTGCCCTGCCCTATCCTGCCTGCCCTGCCCAGCCTTGCCTTGCCATCCCTTGCCTTACCTTGCTTTGCATAGCCTTGCCCTACCTTGCTTTGCCTTGCCTTGCCTTGCCCTGATTTGCCCTGCCCTGTCCTGCTCTGCCTAGCCTTGATTTGCCTTGCCTTGCCTTGCATTGCCTTGCCTTGCATTGCCCTCCCCTGCCCTGCCTTCCCTTGCCTTGGCCTTAATTGCCTTGCTTTGCCGTGCCTTGCCTTCAATGCCCTGCACTGCCCTTGCCCTGCCTTGCCCTGCCTTGAATTGCCTTGCCTTGCTTGGCCATGCCTTGCTCTTCCCTGACCTGTCATTCCATGCCTTGCTCTGCCCTGCTCTGCCTTGACCTGCCCTGCCCTGCCCTGCTCTGCCCTACTCTGCCTTGCCTTGCATTGCCTTGCCTTGTCTTGCCTTGCATTGCCATGCCTTGCATTGCCCTTCCTTGCCCTTCCTTACCTTGCCTTGCTCCGCCCCACACTCAACTGCCCTTCCTTGCCTTGCCATGGCATACCTTGTCTTATCTTGCCTTACTCTGCCTTGCCCTAACCTGACCTGACCTACACTGCCCTGCCCTGCCCTGCGTTGCCTTGCTTTGCACTAATTTGCCCTACCCTGAAATACCCTACCTTGCCTTCCTTGCCTTGACTTGCCTTATCTTGAATTGCCTTGCCTTGCCTTGCCTTGCCTGGCCTTTCCTTGCCTTGCCTTGCCTTGCCTTGCCTTGCCTTGCCTTGCCTTTCCTTACCTTGCCTTGCCTTGCCCTGCCTTGCCCTACCCTGCTCTGTCCTGCCCTGCTCTGACCTGCCGTGCGCTGCAATGACCTGACCTGCATTGCCCTGCCCTGTGCTGCCCTGCCTTGCCTTTCCTTTCCTTGCCTTGCCTTGCCTTTCCCTGCTTTGCCCTGCCCTGCCCTGCCTTGCTTTGCCTTGCCATGCTTTGCCTTGCCCTGCGTTGCTTCACCTTGCCTTTCATAGCCACGCCTGCATTTCCTAAACACGCCTTGCCTTGCCTAGCCACGCATTGCCTTTCCTAGCCACGCCTTGCCTTGCCATGCCTTGCCTTGCCTTGCCCTGCCTTGCCCTGCCCTGACCTGCCTTGCCATGCCTTGCCCTGAATTGCTCTGCCTTGCCCTTCTTTGCCCTTCACTCCCCTGCCCTGACCTACACTGCCCTGCCTTGCCCTGCCCTGCCCTGCCTTGCCTTGCCTTGCCTTGACTTGCCTAGACACGCATTGCTTGCCTTGCCTAGCCACGCCTTGCCTTGCCTTGTCTAGCTACGAGTTGCCTTGCCTAGCCACGCTTTGCCTTGCGTTGCCTTGCGTTGCCTTGCGTTGCCTTGCGTTGCCTTGCCTTGCCCTGACTTACCCTGCAATGCCATGCACTGCCCTGCCCTGCCCTAACCTGACCTGCCCTGCCTTGCCTATTCATGCTTTGCCTTGCCTTGCCTTGATTGCCTTGCCTTGCATTGCCTTGTCTTGCATTTCCTTCCTTGCCTTACATTGACTTGCCTTGCTTAGACACCTCTTGCCTTGCCTTGCCTAGCCACGCCTTGCCTTGCCTAAACGCGCCTTGACTTGCCTTGCCAAGCCTTACCTTGCATAGCCACGCCTTGACTTGCCTAGCCACGCCTTGCCTTTCCTAGCCACGCCTTGCCTTGCCTTGCCTTTCCTTGCATTGCCTTATCATGCCTTGCCTTGCCTAGCCTTGAATATCCTTACCTTGCATTGCCTTGCCTTCCTTTGCCTTGCCTTGCCCTGCCTTGCCCTGCCTTCCCTGACCTTCCTGCCCTGCTCTGCCCTGCCCTGCCTTGACTTCCCTTGCCTTTTCTAGCCAAGCCTTGCCTTGCCTTGCCTAACCACGACTTGCCTTGCCTTGTCTAGCTACGCCTCGCCTTGCTTTGTCTAGCCTCTCCTTTCCTTGCCTAGCCACGCCTTAGCTTTCCTAGCCACGCCTTCCTTAGCCACGCTAGGCCTTGCCTTGCCTGGCCACGCCTTGCCCTGCCTAGCCACTCCTTGCCTTGCCTTGCCTCACCTTGCCTTGCCTTGGCCTACCATGCCTTCTCTTGCCTTGCATAGGCACCTATTGTCTTGCCTAGCCACGCCCTGCCTTCCCTTGAATTTCCTTGCCTTGCCTTGCCTTGCTCTCCCTGCTCTGCCTTGACCTGCCCTACCCTGCCCTGCTCTGCCGTACCCTGCCTTGACTTGCCTTGACTTGCCTTGCCTTGTCTTGCCTTGCTTTGCCATGCCTTGCCTTGAACTGCCTTGAGCTGCCCTCACCTACCTTGCCTCGACTTGCCCTGCCTTGCCCTGAGCGCCCTGCCCTGCCCTCCCTGACCTACATTGCCCTGACTTGCCAAGACCTGCCCTGCCCTGCTCTGCTTTGTCCAGCCCTGCCCTACCTTGCTTTTCCTTGCTTTGCCTTGCCTTGCCTTGCATTGTCTTGCCTTGCATTGCCCTTTCTTGCTCTGCCTTGCGTTACCTTGCCTTGAATTACCTTACCTTGAACTGCCTTGTTTTGCCTTGCCTTGCCTTGCCTTGCTTTATTTGTCTTGCCTTGCCGCCTTGCAATGCACTGCCCTGCCGTGCCCCGCCCTGCTCTTCCCTGATCTGCCTTGCCCTGCCTTTTCCTGCTATGTCCCACCTTACCCTCCCCTGCAGTGCCATGCCTTGCCTTGGCCTCCCTTGCCTTGCCTTGCATTGCCCTGCACTGCCCTGCCTTGCCCTGCCTTGCCCTGCCTTGAACTGCCATGCCTTGCCCTGCCATGCCTTGATTTGCCTTGCCTAGCCACGCCTTCCCTTGACTTGCCTAGCTAAACCTTGATTTGCGTTGCCTTGGCCTGCCTTTGCCGTGACTTGCCTTAATTTGCCTTGCCTAGCCACGCCTAGCCTTGCCTAGCCACGCCTTGCCTTACCTAGCGACGACTTGCCTTGCCTAGCCACGCCTTGCCTTGCCTAGCCACGCCTTGCCTTGCTTAGCCACGCCTTTCCTTGCCTAGCCACGTCTAGCATTGTCTAGCCATGCTTTGCCTTACCTTGCGACGACTTGCCTTGCCTAACCACGCCTTGACTTGCCTAGCCACGCCTTGCCTTGCCTTGCCACGCCTTTCCTTGCCTAGCCACGTCTTGCCTTGCCTAGCCACGCCTTGCCTTACTTATCCACGCCTTGACTTGTCTAGCCACATCTTGCCTTGCCTTGCCTAGCCACGCCTTGCCTTGCCTTGCCTTGCCTTGCCTAGCCACGCCTTGCCTTGCCTAGCCACAACTTGCCTTCCTTAGCCGAGTCTTTCCCTGCCCTGACCTGCCTTGACTTGCCTTGCCCTGCCTTGCTCTTCCCTGCCCAGCCTAGATTTGCCTTGCTCTGCCTTGCCTTGCCTTGCATTGAACTGCCGTGCCCTGCCCTGCTTTGCTTTGCTTTGCCTTGCATTGCCCTGCCTTGCCCTGCTCTGCCCTGCCACGCCTTGAATTGCCTTGCCCTGCCCTGCCCTGCCCTGACCTACAGTGCCCTGCCCCGTCCTGCCCTGCTTTGCCTTGCCTTTCCTTGCCTTTTTTTGCCTTCGCTTGCCTTGCCTTGACTTGCATTGCCTTGCCTTGCATTGCCATACTTTGCCATGCATTGCATATTTTTGTCTTGCCCTGCCCTGCACTCAAATGCCCTGCCTTGCCTTGGCCTACCATGCCTTCCCTTGCCTTGCCCTGATTTGCCCTGACCTGCCCTGCCCTGACCTCCCTTGCTCTGCCATGCCCTGCCATGCCCTGCCTTGCCGTGCATTGCCTTGCCTTGCCTTGCCTTTCGTTGCCTTGCCTTGCCCTGCTCTGCCCTGCCCTAACCTGCCCTGCCCTGCGTTGTCTTGCCTTGTCTGGCCTTGCCTTGAATTGCCTTTCCTTACCTTGCCTTGCCTTGCTTTGCCTTGAATTGCGTTGCCTTGCCTTGCCCTGCCTTGCCCAGCCTTGCCCTTCCCTGCCCTGCACTGCCTTGCCCTGCCCTACCCTGACCTGCCCTGCCCTGCCTAGCCTTGCCTTGCCTTGGCTTGCCTTGATTGCCTTGCCTTGCATTGAATTGCCTTTCATTTCCTTGCCTTGCCTTGCCTTGCCTAGACACCTCTTGCCTTCCCTTGCCTAGCCACGCCTTGCCTTGCCTAGACGCGCCTTGCCTTGCCGAGCCAAGCCTTACATTGCCTAGGCACGCCTTGCCATGCCTAGCCACGAATTGCCTTGACTTTCCTTTCCTTGAATTGCCTTGTCTTGCCTTTCCTTGATTAGCTTTGACTTGCCTTGCCTTGCCTATCTTTGCCTTGCCTTGCCTTGCCTTACCTTATCTTGCCTAGCCTTGCCTTGGCTTGCATTACCTTGACTTGCCTTGTCTTGCCTTGCTTTGCCTTGCCTTGCTTTGCCTAGCCACGCCTTGCCTTGCCTTGCGTACCCAAGCGCTGCCTTGTCTAGCCACGCCTTGCCTTGCCTTGCGTACCCAAGCGCTGCCTTGTCTAGCCACGCCTTGCCTTGCCTTGCGTAGCCTCTCTTTCCCTTACCTAGCCACGCCTTGCCTTTCCTAACCACGCCTTGAGTTGCCCAGCCACGACTTGCATTTCCTACCCACGCCTTGAATAGCCACGAATTGCCTTGCCTAGCTACGCCTTGCCTTGCCTAGCCACGACTTTGCTTTGCCTAGCCACGCCTTGCCTTGTCTTGCCTAGACACGCCTTGCTTTGCCTAGCCACGTCTTGCCTTACCTAGCATCGCCTTGCCTTGCCTTGCCTAGCCACGCCTTGACTTGCTTTGCCTTACCTTGCCTTGACTTGCATTGCCCTGCCTTGCCCTGCCTTGCCCTGCTTTGCCCTGAATTGCCTTGATTTAATTTGCCTAGCCACGCCTAGCCTTGCCTAGAAACGCCTTGCCTTGCCTAGCGACGACATGCCTTGCCTAGCCACGCCTTGCCTTTTCTAGACACGCCTTGCCTTGTCTTGCTTAGTCACGCCATGCCTTGGCTAGTGACGCATTGCCTTGCCTTGCCTTGCCCTGTCTTGCCCTGCCTTGCCATGCCCAGCCCAGCTTTGTCCTGCCCAGCCCTGCCCTGACCTAAACATCCCTGCCCTTCCCTGCCCTCCCAAGCCCTGTCCTGCCCTGCCCTGCACAGCCTGCCTTGCCCTGCCTTGCACTGCCTTGCCCTGCACTGTCATTCCCTGCCCTGTCCTGCCTTGCCCTGCCCAGTCTTGCCTTGCCTTGCCTTGCCATGCCTTGCCTTGCCTTGCCTTGCTTTGCCTTGCCTTGCCTTACCTTGCCATGCCTTGCCTTGCCTTGCCATGGACTACCTTGCCTTGCCTTGCCTTGCCCTGCCTTGCCCTGCCCTGCCCAGCTTTGCCCTGCCCAGCCCTGCCCTGACCTAAAGATCCCTGAACTTCCCTGCCCTCCCATGCCCTGCCCAGCCTGCCTTGCCCTGCCTTGCACTGCCTTGCCCTGCACTGTCATTCCCTGCCCTGTCCTGCGTTGCCCTGCCCAGCCTTGCCTTGCCTTCCCTTGCCATGCCTTGCCTTGCCTTGCCTTGCCCTGCTTTTTCCTGCCCTGTCCCGCCCTGCCATCCCCTGTCCTAATTAGCCTTGCCTTTGCCTGTCTTTTCTTGCCTTGCATTGCCCTGCCCTGCCCAACCTTGCTCTGCCTTGCCCTGCCTTGCCTTGCCTTGCTTTGCCTAGCCACGCTTTGCCTTCCTTGTCTAGCCACGCCTTGCCTTGCCTTGTCTAGCCACGCCTTTCCTTGCGTTGCCTAGCCTCTCCTTGCCTTTGCTAGCCACGCCTTGTTCTTCCTATCCACGCCTTGCCTTGCCTAGCTACGCCTTGCCTAGCCACGCCTTGCCTTGCCTAGTCAAGCCTTGCCTTGCCTAGCCACGCCTTGCCTTGTCTTGCCTAGACACGAATTCCCTTGCCTAGCCACACCTTGCCTCGCCTTGCTTAGCCACGCCTTGCTTTGCCTTGCCATGACCTACATTAACTTGCCTTGACTTGCCCTGCCTTGCCATGCCTGCCCTGCCCTGCCCTGCCCTGACCTACACTGCCCTGCCTTGCCCTGACCTGCCCTGCCCTACCCTGCTCTACCCGGCCCTGCCCAGCCTTTCCTTGCCTTGCCTTGCATTGACTTACCTTGTCCTGCCTTGCCTTGCCTTGCATTTCCTTGCCTTGCTTTATTTGTCTTGCCTTGCCGCCTTGCCCTGCACTGCCCTGATTTGCCCCGCCCTGCTCTCCCCTTCACTGCCTTGCCTTGCCTTGCCTTGCCCTGCCTTTTCTTGCCCTGTCCCGCCTTGCCCTCTCTGTTCTACCTAGCCTTGCCTTGACCTGTCTCTTCTTGCCTTGCATTCCTCTGCCCTGCTCTGCCTTGCCCTGCCTTGCCTTGCGTTGCCTTGCCTAGTCACGCTTTGCCTTCCTTGCCTAGCCACGCCTTGCCTTGCCTTGTCTAGCCAAGCCTTTCCTTTGCTAGCCACGCCTTGCCTTTCCTATCCACGCCTTGCCTTGCCTAGCCACGCCTTGCCTTGCCTAGTCAAGCCTTGCCTTGCCTAGCCGCGCCTTGCCTTGTCTTGCCTAGACACGCATTCCCTTGCCTAGCCACACCTTGCCTTGCCTTGCTTAGCCACGCCTTGCTTTGCCTTGCCTTGCCTTGCCTTGCCTTGCCCTGACTTGCCCTGCTTTGCCTTAATTTACCTTGCTTAGCCACGCCTTGCCTTGCCTTGCCTATCCACGCCCTGCCCTGCCCTGCCCTGCCCTGCCCTGCAAAGCCTAGCCTTGCCTTGCCCTGCCTTGCCCAGAGTTGCCCTGCCCTGCCCTGCCCTGCCTTGCCTTGACTTGCTTTGCCTTGCCTTGCTTTGTCTTGCACTGCCTTGCCCTGCCCTGCCCTGCCACGCCTTGCCTTGAATTGCCCTGCCATGCCCTGCCTTGCACTGCCCTGCCCCGTTGTGCCCTGCCCTGCCTTACTTTGCCTTGTCTTGCCTTGCCTTAACTTGCATTGCCTTCCCTGCCCTGCCCTGCCCTGCTCTTGCCCTGCCTTGCCCTGCCTTGCCTTGCATTGTTTTGCCTTGCCCTGCCTTGCTCTGCCCTGCTCTGCCTTGCAATGCCTTGCTCTGAATTGCCCTGTCCTGCCCTGCCCTGCCCTGCTCTGCCCTGCTCTGCCCTGCCCTGCCTTGCCTTGCCATGCTTTGCCTTGCCTTGCTTTGCCTTGCCTTGCTTTGCCTTGACTTGCCTTGCATTGCATTGCCTTGCCTTGCATTGCCCTTCCTTGCCCTGCCTTGCCTTGCCTTGTCTTGCCTATCTTTGTCTTGCCCTGCCTTGCTCCGCCCTACACACCCCTCCCCGCCCTGTCCAGACCTGCCCTGCCCTACCCTGCCCTGCAGTAAATTACACTGCCCTGCCCTGGCCTGCCCTGCCCTGCCTTGCCTTGCCTTGCCCTGATTTGCCCTACCCTGCCCTGCCCTGCCCTGCCTTGCCTTGCCTTGCCTTACCTTGCCTTGCCTTGCCTTGCCTTGCATTGCCATATCTTGCTTTGCCTTGCCTTGTCTTTCCTTGCCTTTCCTTGCGTTGCATTGATTTGCCTTGCCTTGCCTTGACTAGCCTTGCTTTGCCTTGCCTTGCCTTGTCTTTCCTTGCCTTGCCTTGCCTTGCCGTTCCCTGCTCTGTCCTGCCCTGCACTGCCCTGCCGTGCCCTGCCATGACCTGCCCTGCCTTGCCTTTCCTTTCCTTGCTTGGCCTTGCCTTGCCTTGCCTTGCCTTGGCTTTCCCTGCTTTGCCCTGCCCTGCTCTGCTTTTTCTTGCCTTGCCTTGCCTTGCCTTGTCTTGCGTTGCGTAGCCTCACCTTGCCTTACCTAGACACGCCTTGCCTTTCCTAACTACGCCTTGCCTTGCCTAGCCACGCATTGCCTTTCCTAGCCACGCCTTGCATAGCCACGCATTGCCTTGCCTAGTCACGCCTTGCCTTGCCTTGCCATGCCTTGCCTTGCCTTGCCTGATTTGCCCTGCCTTGCCCTGCCTTGACTTGCCTTGCCTTGCCTTGACATGCCTTGCTTGTCTTGCAATGTAATGTAATGTAAGGTAACGTAAGGTAATGTAATATAAGGCAAATCAAGGCATGTGAAGGCAAGTGAAGGGAAGGCAAGGCAGGGCAAGGAAGGGCAATGCAAGGCAAGGCATTGCAATGCAAGGCAAGTCAAGGCAAAGCAAGGCAAGGCAAAGCAAGGCAAGGCAAGGCATGGCAGGGCAGAGCAGGGCAGAGCAGGGCAGGGCAGGGCAGGGCAGGGCAAGGCAGAGCAAGGCATTGCAAGGCAGAGCAAGGCAGGGCAAGGCAAAACAAGGCAAGGCAATGCAGGGCAAGGAAGGGCAAGGGCAGGGCAGGGCAGGGCAGGGCAGGGAAGGCAAGGCAAGGCAAGACAAGGCAAAGTAAGGCAGGGCAGGACACGGCGGGGCAGGGCAGTGCAAGGCAGGGCATGGCAGGGCAAGGGAAGGCAAGGCGTGGCAGGGCAGGGCAGGGCAAGGCAGTGCAAGACAAAGCAAGGCAAGGCAAAGCAAGGCAAGGCAAGGCAGGGCAGGGCAGGGCAGGGCAGGGCAACTCTGGGCAATTCAGGGTAATGCAAGGCTAGGCTTGACAGGGCAGGGCAGGGCAGGGCGTGGCTAGGCAAGTCATGGCAAGGCAAGTCATGGCAAGGCGTGGCTAAGCAAGGTAAATTAAGGCAAAGCGGGACAAGCATGGCAAGTCAGGGCAAGGCAAGGCAAGGCAAGGCAAGGCAAAGCAAGGCGTGGCTAAGCAAGGCGAGGCAAGGTGTGGCTAGGCAAGGGAATGCGTGTCTAGGCAAGACAATTCAAGGCGTGGCTAGGGAAGGCAAGGCTTGACTAGGCAAGGCAAGGCGTGGCTAGGCAAGGCAAGGCGTGGATAGGAAAGGCAAGGCGTGGCTAGCAAAGGCAAGGCTTGGCTAGACAAGGCAAGGCAAGGCGTGGCTAGGCAAGGAAGGCAAAGCGTGACTAGGCAAGGCAACGCAAGGCAAGGCTGGGCAAGGCAGAGCAGGGCAGAGCAATGCAAGGCAAGAAGAGACAGGCCAAGGCAATTCTAGGTAGGACAGGGGAGGGCAGGGCGGCACAGGGCAGGAAAAGGCAGGGCAAGGCAAGGCAAGGCAAGGCAGTGAAGGGGAGAGCAGGGCGGGGCAATGCAGGGCAGTGCAGGGGAAGGCGGCAAGGCAAGACAAATAAAGCAAGGCAAGGAAATGCAAGGCAAGGCAAGGCAGGGCAAGGTATGGCAAGGCAAGGCAAGGCAAGGAAAGGCAGGGCAGGGCAGGGTAGAGCAGGTTAGGGCAGGGCAGGGCAGTGTAGGTCAGGGCAGGGCAGGGCAAGCAGGGCAAGGCAGGGCAAGTCAAGGCAAGGCAATGTAGGCCATGGCAAGGCAAAGCAAGGCGTGGCTAGGCAAAGCGAGGCAAGGTGTGGCTAGGAAAGGGAATTCGTGTCTAGGCAAGACAAGGCAAGGCGTGGCTAGGCAAGGCAAGGCTTGACTAGGCAAGGCAAGGCGTGGCTAGGCAAGGCGTGGCTAGGCAAGGCGTGGCTAGGCAAGGCAAGGCGTGGATAGGAAAAACAAGGCGTGCCTAGCAAAGGCAAGGAGAGGCTAGGCAACGCAAGGCAAGGCGTGGCTAGACAAGGCAAGGCGTGGCTAGACAAGGCAAGGCAAGGCGTGGCTAGGCAAGGAAGGCAAAGCGTAACTAGGCAAGGCAAGGCAAGGCAAGGCATGGCAAGGCAGGGAAAGGCAGGGCAAGGCAGGGCAGGGCCGTGCAAGGCAAGAAAAGACAGGCAAAGGCAAGGCTAATTAGGACAGGGCAGGGCGGGACAGGGCAGGAAAAAGCAGGGCAAGGCAAGGCAAGGCAGAGAAGGAGAGACCAGGGCGAAGCAGGGCAGGGCAGTGCAGGTTAAGGCGGCAAGGCAAGACAAATAAAGCAAGGCAAGGAAAGGCAAGGCAAGGCAAGGCAGGGCAAGGTAAGGCAAGGCAAGGCAAAGCAAGGCAAGGCAAGGCAAGGCATGGCAAGGGAAGGCAAGGCAAGGCTGGGCAGGGCAAGGCAGGACAGGGCAGGGAATGACAGTGCAGGGCAAGGCAGTGCAAGGCAGGGCAAGGCAGTCTGGGCAGGGCAGGGCAGGGCATGGGAGGGCTGGGAAGGGCAGGGATGTTTAGGTCAGTACAGGGCTGCGCAGGGCAAAGCTGGGCAGGGCAGGGCAATTCAGTCAAGGCAAGGCAAGGCAAGGTAGTCCATGGCAAGGCAAGGCAAGGCAGGGCAAGGTAAGGCAAGGCAAGGCAAGGCAAGGCGAGGCTAGGCTAGGCAAATCAAGGCAATTCAGGGCAAGGCAGGTCAAGGCAGGGCAAGGCAAGGTAAGGCAAGGCAAGTCAAGGCGTGGCTAGGCAAGGCAAGGCGAGGCTAGGCAAGGCAAGACGTGGCTAGGCCAGGCAAGGCGTGTCTAGGCAAGACAAGGCAAGGCGTGGCAAGGCAAGGCAAGGCGTGGCTAGGCAAAGCAAGGCGTAGCTAGGAAACACAATTCGTTTGTAGGCAAGGCGTCGGTAGGAAATGCAAGTCGTGGCTAGGCAACTTAAGGCGTGGTTAGGAAAGGCAAGGTGTGGCTAGGTAAGGGAAGGAGAGGCTAGACAAGGCAGCGCTTGGGTACGCAATTCAAGGCAAGGCGTGGCTAGGCAAAGCAAGGCAAGGCAAAGCAAGGCAAGACAAGGCAAGTCAAGGTAATGCAAGGCAAGGCAAGGCAAGGCAAGGCTAGGCAAGACAAGGCAAGTCAAAGCAAATCAAGGCAATGGAAGACAAGGCAAGGCAAGGAAAGGAAAGGCAAGGCAATTCGTGGCTAGGCAAGGCAAGGCGTGCCTAGGCAAAGCAAGGCGTGGCTAGGCAATGTAAGGCTTGGCTCGGGAAGGCAAGGCGCCTCTAGGCAAGGCAAGGCGTGGCTAGGCAAGGCAAGGCAAGAGGTGTCTAGGCAAGGCAAGGCAAGGAAATGCAAGGCAATTCAATGCAAGGCAAGGCAATCAAGGCAAGGCAAGGCAAGGCAAGGCTAGGCAGGGCAGGGTAGGTCAGGGTAGGGCAGGTCAGGGTAGGGCAGGGCAAGGCAGTGCAGGGCATTGCAGGGCAAGGCTGGGCAAGGCAGGGCAAGACAAAGCAACGCAAGTCAAGGCAAAGCAAGGCAAGGCAAAGTAAGGAAAGGCAATTCAAGGCAAGGCCAGACAAGGCAAGACAAGGCAGGGCAGGGCAGGTTAGGGCAGGGCAGGGCAGGGCAAAGCAAGGCAACGAAAGGGAAGGCAAGGCAAGGCAATGCACGGCAAGGCAGGGCATGGCAGGGCAGGGCAGAGCAAGGGAGGTCAGGGCAGAGCAGGGCAGGTCAGGGCAAGGCAAGGGAAGGCATGGTAGGCCAAGGCAAGGCAGGGCAGGGGAGTGCAGGGCAGGGCAAGTCAAAAATATGCAAGGCTTGGCAAAGTATGGCAATGCAACGCAAGTCAATGCAAGTCAAGGCAAGGCAAGCCAAGGCAAAAAAAGGCAAGTAAAGGCAAGGCAAAGCAGGGCAGGGCGGGGCAGGGCACTGTAGGTCAGGGCAGGGCTGGGCAGGGCAAGGCAAGGCAAGGAGTGGCAGGGCAGAGCAGGGCAAGGCAGGGCAATGCAAGGCAAAGCAAGGCGGGGCAAGGAAAGGCAATGCAATGCAAGGCAATGCAAGACAAGGCAAGGCAAGGTAAGGCAACGCAAAGCAAGGTAGGGCAGAGTACGGCGGGGCATGGCAGTGCAGGGCAGGGCAGGGCAATGCAAGGCAAGGCAAGGCAGAACAAGGCAACTCTAGGCTGGTCAGGGAAGGGCAAGGCAGGGCAAATCAAGTCAAGGCAGGTCAGGGCAGGGAAAGACTCGGCTAAGAAAGGCAAGTTGTGGCTAGGCAAGGCAAGGCAAGGCAAGGCAACTCAAGTTGTGGCTAGACAAGTCAAGGCGTGGATAAGTAAGGCAAGGCCTGGCTAGGCAAGGCAAGACGTGGCTAGGCAAGTCAAGGCGTGGTTAGGCAAGGCAAGTCGTCGCTAGATAAGGCAAAGCATGGCTAGACAATGCTTGGCGTGGCTAGGCAAGGAAAGGCGTGGCTAGGCAAGGCTAGGCGTGGCTAGGCAAGGCAAATCGTCGCTAGGTAAGGCAAGGCGTGGCTAGGCAAGGCTAGGCGTAGCTAGGCAAGGCAAATTAAGGCAAGTCAGGGCAAGGCAGGGCAAGGCAACACAAGGCAAGTTGTAGCTAGGCAAGGCAAGGGAAGGCGTGGCTAGGCAAGGCAAATCAAGGCATGGCAGGGCAAGGCATGGCAGGGCAAGGCAGGGCAAGGGAGGGCAAGGCAGGGCAGTGCAGGGCAATGCAAGGCAAGGCAAGGCAGGCCAAGGCAAGGCATGGCACTGCAGGGGAGGGTAAGGCGGGACATGGCAGGAAAAGGCAGGGCAAGGCAGAGCAGGGAAGAGCAGGGCGGGACATGGCAGGGCAGTGCATTGCAAGGCGGCAAGACAAGACAAATAAAGCAAGGCAAGGCAAGGCAAGGCAAAACAAGGCAGTTCAAGGTAAGGTAATTCAAGGCAAGATAAGGCAAGGCAGAGCAAGAAAGGGCAATGCAAGGCAAGACAATGCAAGGCAAGGCAAGGAAAAGCAAGGAAAAGCAAGGTAGGGCATGGCTGGACAAAGCAGAGCAGGGCAGGGCAGGTCTTGGAAAGTCAGAGCAATGTAGGTCAGGGAGGGCAGGGCAGGGAGCTCAGGGCAAGTCAAGGCAAGGTAGGTCAGGGCAGTTCAAGGCAGTTCAAGGCAAGGCATGGCAATGCAAAGCAAGACAAGGCAAGGCAAATCAAGGCAAGGCAAGGCAGGGTAGGGCAGAGCAGGGCAGGGTAGGGCAGGCCAAGGCAGAGCAGGGCAGAGCAAGGCATGGCATGACAGGTCAGGGAGAGCAAGGCAGGTCCAAGCAAGGCAAGGCAATTCAAGGCAGGGCAAGGCAGGGCAAGAGCAGTGCAGGGCATTGAAGGCAAGGCAAGGCAAAGCAAGGCAATTAAGGCCAAGGCAAGGGAAGGCAGGGCAGGGGAGGGCAATGCAAGGCAAGGCAATGCAAGGCAAGTCAAGGCAAGGCAAGGCAAATCAAGGCTAGGCAGAGCAGGACAGGGCAGGTCAAATCAGGGCAAGACAAGGCAAGGCAAAGCAAGGCAGGGCAAGGCTAGGCAAAGCAAGGCAAGGCAAGGCATGGCAAGGCAAGGCTTGGCAGGGCAAGGCAGGATAGGGCAGGGCAATGTAGTTCAGGGCAGGGCAGGGCAGCGCAGGGCTGGGCAGGGCAGGGCAAAGCAAGGCAGGGCAAGGCAAGGCAAGGCAAAGTAGGCCATGCCAACGCAAGGCAGGGCAGGGGAGTGCAGGGCGGAGCAAGTCTGGGCAAGGCAAAGAGAGGCAAGGCAAGGCAAGGCAAATCAAGAAAGGGCAATGCAAGTCAAGGCAAGGAAAGGAAAGGCAAGGCAGGGCAGGTCTGGGCAGAGCAGGGCAGGGAAGAGCAGGGCAGGGCAGGGCAGGTCTTGGCAAGGCAGGGCAGTGTAGGTCAGGAAGGGCAGGTCAGGGCAAACAGGCAAGGCAGGGCAATGCAAGGCAAGGCAATGCAAGGCAAGGTAAGGCAAGGAAAGGCAAGGCAGAGCACGGCTGGGCAGAGCAGGGCAGGGCAATGCACGGCTAGGCATGTCAGGGCATTTCAAGGCAGGACAAGGCAAGGCAAGTCAAGGCAAGGCAGGGCAGGGTAGGTCAATTGCAGGCCAGGGAATTGCAGGGCAGGGCAGTGCAGGGAAGGCAGGGCAAGGCAAGGCGTGGTTAGGAAAGGCAAGGCGTGGCTAGGTAAGTCAAGGTGAGGCTAGGCCCAGGCAAGGGAATGCGTGGCTAGAGAAGGAAAGGCAAGACGTGACTAGGCAAGGAAAGTCAAAGCAAGGCAAGGCAAGGCAGGGCAAGGAAAAGAAAGACAAGGCAGAGCAGCACATTGCAGGTCAATGCAGGGAAAGGCACGGCAGGGCAGAGCAGGGCAGGATAGAGCAGGGCAGGGCAAGGCAGAGCAAGGCAAGGCAAGGTAATGAAAGGAAAGTCAAGGCAAGACATTGCAAGGCAAGATAAGGCAAGGCAATGTAAGGCAAGGCAAGGCAGGGCAGGCAGGAAAGGGCAGGGCAGGGCATTGTAGGTCAGGGCAGGTCAGGGCAGGGCATGGCAGGGCAGGGCTAAGCAGGGCAAGACAAGGCATGGCAAGGTAGGCCATGGGAAGGCAAGGCAGGGCAGGGGAGTTTGGGCGGAGCAAGGCAAGGTAAGGCAAGGCAAGGCAAGGAAAGGAAAGGCAAGGCAGGGCAGCACAGGGAAGGTCAATGCAGGGGAGGTCATGGCAAAGCAGGACAAGGTAGGGCTAGGCCACGCCTTGCCTTGCATTTCTTTGCCTTGCCCTGCGCTGCAATCCCTGCCCTGACCTACGCTGCCCTGCTCTACCTTGTCTAATCCTTCTTTGCCCTGCCTTGCCCAGACCTACCCTGCACTAAGCTGCATTGCCTTGCCTTGCCTTACCCTGCCCTGCCTTGTCTTGCCCTGCCTTGCCTTGCCCTGCCTTGCCCTGACCCGCTCTGCTTTGTCTTTCCTTGCCTTGCCCTGCCTTGCTCTGCCTTCCCTGCTTTAACTTACATTGCCCTGCCCTGTCTTACATTGCCCTGCCCTGCCCTGCCCTCCCCTGCCCTGATCTAACCTGCCTTTCCCAGCCTTGCCTTGCCCTGCCTTATCCTGCCTTATCTTGCCCTGTCCTGCCATAACGTGCCCTGCCGTGCCCTGCCCTTCCTTGCCTTACCTGCCCTGATCTGCTTGTTCTGCCTTGCTTTGGCCTACCTTGCCCTAACCTGCGCTGCCCTGCCTTCCCTTTCCTTTCTATGCCTCGACTTGCCTTGTCTTACCATGCCTTGCCTTGCCCTTCCATGCTTTGCCCTGCCCTGCCATGCCTTGGCCTGCCCTAAACTGCCCTGCCTTGCCTTGACTAGACTTGCCCTGCCCTGCCATGCCTTGGCCTGCCCTAAACTGCTTTGCCTTGCCTTGCCTTGTATAGATTTGCCCTGCCCTGCCATGACCCTGCCCTAAACTGCCCTGCATTGCCTTGCCTTGCCTAGACTTGCTCTGCCCTGCCCTGAACTGCCATCCCTTGCCTTGCCATGCTTTGACTTGACTTGTCTTACCATGCCTTGCCTTGTCCTGCCCTGCTCTGCCCTGCTAGGCCTTGCCATGCCTTGCCCTGCCCTACCCTGCCTCGCCTTGCCTTGTTTAGCTCTGCCTTGCTTTGCCCTGTCCTGTCCTGCCCTGCCCTGCCTTGCTCTGCCCTGCCCTGCCCTGCTCTGATTTTCCTTGCCTTGACTTGCCTCGCCTTGCCCTGCCATGCCCAGCCTTGCCCTGACTTCCCTTCCTTGCCTTGCCGTGCCCTGACCTGACCTGCACTGCCCTGCCCTTCCCTGCCCTGCCCTGCCTTGATCTGCCCTGCCCTACCCTGCTCTGATTTTCCTTGCCTTGACTTGCCTCGCCTTACCCTGACATGCCCAGCCTTGCCCTGACTTCCCTTCCTTGCCCTGCCGTGCCCTGCCGTGCCCTGTCTTGTCCTGCGCTGCCCTGCCTTTCCCTGCTCTGCCTTGTCTTGCTCTGCCCTACCTTGCACTGCCTTGCCTTACCCTGCACTGCCCTGCCATGCCCCGCCCAGTCTTACATTGCCCTGACCTGACCTGCCCTACTCTGAAGAGCACTTCCCTGCCCTGCCCTCCTCTGAACAGCACTTCCCTGCCCTGCCCTATTCTGCCCTGTCCTGCCTTGCCTTGCCCTGCCCTGCCCTGCCCTCCCCTGCCTTGCCTACCCTTCTTTGCCTTCCCTTTCTGTGCCTCGTCTTGCCCTTCCATTCCTTGCCCTGCCTTGCCTTGCCGTGCCTTGCCTCGCCCTGCCCTGAAATGCTTTGCCCTGCCCTGCCATGCCCTGCCCTGCTCTGCCTTGTTTTGTCGTGTCCTGCCTTGACTTAGCCTGCCCTGCCCTGCCTTGCCTTGCCTTGCCTTGCCTTGTTTTGCCGTGCCTTGTCTTGCCTTGCCTTGCCTTTCCCTGCCAGGCAGCGCCTTGCATTTCCCTGCCCTCCCCTGCCCTACCTTGGTCTGCCTTGCCTTGCTATATCTGCACGCCGATGTACGTTGATACAGAATTGAGAGCTTTTCATAGCTGAAAACAAGAAAAATAACAACACACTAATTTGCCTGTATCTTAAATAATATTGAACGGAAAAAAGTTTTAATTAAAACAAATGTATATCTAAACCTAATGTATATGTTTATAAAAATTGTTAACATTTCCCGTCAACATTATGAAACACCATTTCTGACAGTTTTTGGACTACCTGAAATATTCGGGTGGACTAATGTATTGAATTTTGCGTTCTGAGCTATAACCATAAAATACTCCTTGTATTTTTATTTTTGTTTCTAATTTTGAAAGGATAACATTGTTCGAGGTATATCATTATTGATTTGCTCAAATGAATAGTGTTTTAATATAAAACATGTATATGATAAGACGACTTGAAACAACCAACAAATCCTAAGTCTCTCTGTAAATATCATATATAATAACACAAATCTTTGTAGTTGCTATAGACCCTCACATACTATTTTATAGCAGTAGGCCGATGTTCGTTGTCAAAGAATTGTGTCATATTCACAGTTGAAAACGCAAGATATGATTACACAATATCTATCTGTTACTTAAATAATATTATTCGGACAAAAGTGCTACTTTAAAGGAATGAATATTTATCTTAAATATACATGTTTATGATAATTGGAAACATTTCCCTTCAACTTTATGAACCACTACTTCTAACAGTTTTTTACGACCTGTAATATACGGATGTTCTAATGCTTTCATATGTTAATTCTGAACTGTGTGCCACTAAAATCTCTTTGTATTTTAACGTTTGTATGTAATTTTGAAGGGATAACATTGTTAGAGGAACATCATATTTTATTACCTCAAAAGAATATTGTTTCTAATATAAAATATATATATGTTAAGACGTCTCCAAACAAACATCAAAACTCAAATTAGTCTTTAAATTTCATTGCATCGTATATAATCACACATATCTTTATTACTTCGATATTCTTCAAAATACTATGTGATTGTGTTCGCCGATGGTCGTTGATATAGAATTGTGTGCCAATCAGACCTTAAAACACATAATATGTTAACAAAAACATTCTCCCTGTAACTTAAACAATAGTAATCGAACATAAGTGCTACTTTAAACCATTGACTATCTAGTTCGAAACAATTCCCTTCAACTTTATGAACTACCATTTCTGACAATTTTTGGACGACCTGTTATGTACGAAAGACAAATATTTTGAATTTTGCGTACTGAGCCGTGTGTCAACAAATACTGTTTGTATTTTCACGTTTGTACGTTACTTTGAAACGATGAAGAAGTTCGAAGAACATCATGCATTATTTACTTAAAAGAATAATGTTTTTTATATATGACATTTATGTGATAAGTCGTCTTCAAACAACCGTCATAACTCAAGTCTGTCTGTAATTAACATTGCATCATATATATTCACACACATCTTTGTAACTGCGATTATCCTCGTCGATGCCTGTGGTCGCTGCACGCCGATGTTCGTTGATACTGAATTGTGAGCTATTCAGAGCTTAAACGCATATGTTAACACAACATTCTCCCTGTAACTTAAACAATATTAATCGAACATAAGTGCTACTTTAAACCATTGACTATGTAACCCTAACGTATATGTTTATAATAGTTCGAAAAAATTCCCTTCAACTTCATGAACTAACTTTTCTGACAATTTTTGGACGACCTGTTATGTACGAAAGACAAATGTTTTTAATTTTGTGTACTGAGCCGTGTGTCAATATATTCTTTTTGTATTTTCACGTTTGTATGTATCTTTGAAAAGATGAATATGTTCGAAGATCATCATGCATTATTTACTTAAAATAATAATGTTTTTTATATAAGACATTTATGTGATAAGTCATCTCCAAACAACCGTCAAAACTCAAGTCTGTCTGTAGATAACATTGCATCGTATATATTCACACACATCTTTGTAACTGCGATTATCCTCGTCGATGTCTGTGGTCGCTGCACGCCGATGTTCGTTGATTCAGAATTGTTTGCTTTTAAGAGCTCAAAACAAATAATATAACTTCACACTAACCGGCGTGTAACTTAAATAATATTAATCGGACAAATGTGCTTTTTTAAAATAATGAACATCCAATCCTAATGTTCACGTTTATTATATTTTGAAACATTTCCCAACAAATTTAAGAACCACCACTTTTTAACCGTTTTTAAGAGACTTGTGATTTACGGATGGTATTAAAAATTGAATTATGCATTCTAATCTGTGTACCACTAAATACTGTATGAATTTTTACGTTTGTATGTATTTTAAAAAGGATTACTTTGTTCTACGTACATCATGCTTCATTACCTCAAATGATTAGTGTTTTTAATATAAAATCATGTATACGATAAGACGACTTCATACAACCATCAAAACCTAAATCTGTCTGCAAATTATATTACATCTTATATATTCACATAAATCTATGTTGCTGCGATAGACCCTTACATACTATGTAGTGGCTGTTAGCCGATGTTTGATTATACAGATTTGTGTGCTATACAGAAAGAGCTGAAAACGATTAATATTATTACACACTAAGCTGCCTGTATCTGAAATAATATTAATCGGACATAAGTAGTACTGTGAAGCAATGAATATCTAACCGTAATGTATGTGTTTATAATAATTGGAACATTTCCCTTCAACTTTAACTACCTCCATTTCTGACAGTTTTTGTACGACCTGTAAAGTGCGGTTGGACTAATGAATAGATTTTTGCTTTCTGAGCCGTGTGCCACTAAATACTGTTTGTATCTTAACGTTTGAACTTAATCTTGAAAGGAAAACTATATTCGAGGTATATCATTCTTGATTATCTCAAAAGAATATTGTTTTTAATATAAAACATGTGTAAGATAAGATGACATATAACAACTATCAAAACTATGTCTCTCTGTAAATAACATTGCATCGTATATATTCACACATATCTTTGTAACAGCGATATTCTCCAACGTAACATGTGGTCGCTGTGCGGCGACGTTCTTTGATACAGAATTGTGAGCTTTTCAGAGCTGAAAATCAGTAAAATGTCAACATACACATTTTCCTTTAACTTAAATGATATTAAACGAAAAAGGTTTTACATAAAAGAAATGTATATCTAAACCTAATGTATATGTTTATAAAAATTGAAAACATTTCCCGATAACATTATGAAACACAATATCTGATATTTTATCGAAGACCTGTAATATACGGGAGGTCTAATGTGCTGAATTTTGCGTTCGAACTTTGTCCCATAATACGGTTTGTATTTTTACGTTTGTATGTAATTTTGGAAGGATACCATTGTTCGAGGTACATAATTTTTATTAACTCAAAAGAATTGTGTTTTTAATATAAAATATGCATACGATAAGACGTCTTCAAACAAACATCAAAACTCAAATTAGTCTGTAAATTTCATAGCATCGTATATAATCACATATATCTTTGTAACAGCTATATTCTCAAACGTAACATGTGGTCGCTGTGCGACGAAGTTCGTTAATACAAAATTTTGAGCTTTTCATAGTTAAAAACGAAAAAAATGACAACTCTCTAATTTGCATGTAACTTAAATAATATTAAACGGAAAAAAGTTTTAATTAAAAGAAATGTATTTCTAACCCTAATGTATATGTTTATAAAAATTATTAACATTTCCCGTCAACATTATGAAACATCATTTCTGACAGTTTTTGGACTAACTGTATTATTCGGGGGACTAATGTATAGAATTTTGCGTTCTTAACTGTATCCACAAAATACTCTTTGTATTTTAACTATTGTTTGTAATTATGAAAGGTAACATTGTGTGGGGTATATCTTTCTTGATTTGCTCAAATGAATAGTGTTTTACTATAAAATATATATATGATAAGACACCTTCAAACAACCAACAAATCCTAAGTATCTCTGTAAATATCATATATATTAACACAAATCTTTGTAGTTGCGATACACCCTCACAAACTATGTCATAGCAGTAAACCGAAGTTCGTTGACACAGAATTGTGTGCTATTCAGTGTTGAAAATGCATGTTTGGATAACACACTATCTTACTGTTACTTAAATAATATTAATCGGACAAAAGTGCTATTTGAAAGAAATTAATATCTATCTTAAATATACATGTTTATAATAATTGGAAATATTCCCTTCAACTTTATGAACCGGTATGTCTAACATTTTTATACGTCCTGTAATGTACGGTTGGTCTAATACTTTGATTTGTCAATTCTGTACTGTGTGCCACTAAATACTGTTTGAAGTTTAACGTTTATATGCAATTTTAAAAGGATAACATTGTTAGAGTTACTTCATGTTTTATTACCACAAAAGAATAGAGTTCTTAATATAAAATATATATATGATAAGACGTATTCAAACACACATCAAAACTCAAATTTGTCTGTAAATTTCATTGCATCGTATATAATCACACATATCTTAATTACTGCGATATTCTTCTACATACTATGTGGTTGCTGTGAGGCGATGTTCGATCATACAGAATTGTGAGCTATTCAGTGCTTAAAACGCAAAATATGTTAACACAACATTCTCCTTGTAACTTAAACAATATTAATCGAACATAAGTGCTACTATAAACCATTGACTATCTAACCTTAACGTATATGTTTATAATAGTTCGAAACAATTCCCTTCAACTTTATGATCTAACATTTCTGACAATTTTTGGAAGACCTGTTATGTACGAAAGACAAATGTTTTGAATTTTGCGTACTGAACCGTGTGTCAACAAATACTGTTTGTATTTTCACGTTTGTACGTAACTTTGAAAGGATGAAGATGTTCGAAGAACATCATGAATTATTTACTTAAAAGAATAATGTTTTTTATATAAGACATTTATGTGATAAGTCGTCTTCAAACAACCGTCAAAAATCAAGTCTGTCAGTATCTAACATTGCATCGTATATATTCACACACATCTTTGTAACTGCGATTATCCTCGTCGCTGCCTGTGGTCGCTGCACGCCTATGTTCGTTGATACTGAATTGTGAGCTATTCAGAGCTTAAACGCTTAATATGTTAACACAACATTCTCCCTGTAACTTAAACAAAATTAATCGAACATAAGTGCTACTTTAAACCATTGATTATTTAACCCTAACGTATATATTAATAATAGTTCGAAACAATTCCATTCAACTTCATGAACTAACTTTTCTTACAGTTTTTGGAAGACCTGTTATGTACGAAAGAAAAATGTTTTTAATTTTGTGTCCTGAGCGGTGTATCAATAAATACTGTTTGTATTTTCACGTTTGTACGTATCCTTGAAAGGATGAAGATGTTCTTAGAACATCATGCATTATTTACTTAAAAGAATAATGTGTATTTAAAAGACATTTATGTGATAAGTCGTCTTCAAACAACCGTCAAAACTCAAGTCTGTCTGTAGATAACATTGCATCGTATATATTCACAAACATTTTTGTAACTGCGATTATCCTCGTCGATGTCTGTGGTCGCTGTACGACGATTTTCGTTGATACAGAATTGTGAACTTTTAACAGCTCAAAACGCATAATATAACTTCACACTAACCGGCGTGTAACTTAAATAATATTATTCGGACAAATGTGCTACTTTAAAATAATGAATATCTAATCCTAATGTACACGTTTATTATAATTTGAAACATTTCCCAACAAATTTATGAACCACCACATTATAACCGTTTTTGGGGCGCTTGTGATTTAAGGGTGGTCATAAAAATTGAATTTTGCATTCTAATGTGTGTGCAACTAAATACTGTGTGTATTTTTACGTATGCATTTATTTTAAAAAGGATTACTTTGTTCGACGTACATCATTCTTAATTACCTCAAATGAAAAGTGCTTTTCATATAAAACATCGCAGGAACAAAGATTTATGTGAATATATACAATGCAATGTAATTTACAGACAGACTTACTTAAGATGGTTGTATGAAGTCTTCTTATCGTATTGATGTTTTATATTAAAAACACTAATCATTTAAGGTAAAGAAGCTTGATGTACCTTGAACAATGTAATCCTTTCACAATTACATACAAACGTTAAAATACAAACAGTATTTTGTGGACACAGCTCAGAACGAAAAATTCAAAACATTAATCCACCAGTATATTTCAGATCTTCCAAAAACTGTCAGAAATGGTTTTTCGTAATGTTGACGAGAAATATTTACAATTTTTATAAACATATACATTAGGGTTAGATATTCATTTCTTTCTAGTAAACCGTTTATCCGTTTAATATTATTTAAGTTACAGGCAAATTAGATTAATGTTATTTTTCCCTTTTCAGCTCTGAAAAGCTCACAATTCTGTATCAAAGAACGTCGCCGCACAGCGACCACATGTTACGTTGGAGAATATCGCTGTTACAAAGATATGTGTGAATATATACGATGCAATGTTATTTACAGAGAGACATAATTTTGATAGTTGTTATATGTCATCTTATCTTACACATGTTTTATATTAAAAACAATATTCTTTTGAGATAATCAAGAATGATATACCTCGAATATAGTTTTCCTTTCAAGATTAAGTTCAAACGTTAAGATACAAACAGTATTTAGTGGCTCACGGCTCAGAAAGCAAAAATCTATTCATTAGTCCAACCTCACTTTACAGGTCGTACAAAAACTGTCAGAAATGGAGGTAGTTAAAGTTGAAGGGAAATGTTCCAA
Source organism: Zootermopsis nevadensis (assembly GCF_977971745.1). NCBI lineage: Eukaryota > Metazoa > Arthropoda > Insecta > Blattodea > Termopsidae > Zootermopsis > Zootermopsis nevadensis. The sequence continues at coordinate 15,754,382 of NW_028259139.1, read as the reverse complement.
TTATTATAAACACATACATTACGGTTAGATATTCATTGCTTCACAGTACTACTTATGTCCGATTAATATTATTTCAGATACAGGCAGTTTAGTGTGTAATAATATTAATCGTTTTCAGCTCTTTCTGTATAGCACACAAATCTGTATAATCAAACATCGGCTAACAGCCACTACATAGTATGTAAGGGTCTATCGCAGCAACATAGATTTATGTGAATATATAAGATGTAATATAATTTGCAGACAGATTTAGGTTTTGATGGTTGTATGAAGTCGTCTTATCGTATACATGATTTTATATTAAAAACACTAATCATTTGAGGTAATGAAGCATGATGTACGTAGAACAAAGTAATCCTTTTTAAAATACATACAAACGTAAAAATTCATACAGTATTTAGTGGTACACAGATTAGAATGCATAATTCAATTTTTAATACTATCCGTAAATCACAAGTCTCTTAAAAACGGTTAAAAAGTAGTGGTTCTTAAATTTGTTGGGAAATGTTTCAAAATATAATAAACGTGACAATTAGGATTGGATGTTCATTATTTTAAAATAGCACATTTGTCCGATTAATATTATTTAAGTTACACGCCGGTTAGTGTGAAGTTATATTATGCGTTTTGAGCTCTTAAAAGTAAACAATTCTGAATCAACGAACATCGGCGTGCAGCGACCACAGACATCGACGAGGATAATCGCAGTTACAAAGATGTGTGTGAATATATACGATGCAATGTTATCTACAGACAGACTTGAGTTTTGACGGTTGTTTGGAGACGACTTATCACATAAATGTCTTATATAAAAAACATTATTATTTTAAGTAAATAATGCATGATGATCTTCGAACATATTCATCCTTTCAAAGATACATACAAACGTGAAAATACAAAAAGAATATATTGACACACGGCTCAGTACACAAAATTAAAAACATTTGTCTTTCGTACATAACAGGTCGTCCAAAAATTGTCAGAAAAGTTAGTTCATGAAGTTGAAGGGAATTTATTCGAACTATTATAAACATATACGTTAAGGTTACATAGTCAATGGTTTAAAGTAGCACTTATGTTAGATTAATATTGTTTAAGTTACAGGGAGAATGTTGTGTTAACATATTATGCGTTTAAGCTCTGAATAGCTCACAATTCAGTATCAACGAACATCGGCGTGCAGCGACCACAGGCATCGACGAGGATAATCGCAGTTACAAAGATGTGTGTGAATATATATGATGCAATGTTAATTACAGACAGACTTGAGTTATGACGGTTGTTTGAAGACGACTTATCACATAAATGTCTTATATAAAAAACATTATTCTTTTAAGTAAATAATGCATGAAGATCTTCGAACTTCTTCATCCTGTCAAAGTAACGTACAAACGTGAAAATACAAACAGTATTTGTTGACACATGGCTCAGTACGCAAAATTCAAAACATTTGTCTTTCGTACATAACAGGTCGTCCAAAAATTGTCAGAAATGGTAGTTCATGAAGTTGAAGGGAATTGTTTCGAACTAGATAGTCAATGGTTTAAAGTAGCACTTATGATCGATTACTATTGTTTAAGTTACAGGGAGAATGTTTTTGTTAACATATTATGTGTTTTAAGGTCTGATTGGCAAACAATTCTGTATCAACGACCATCGGCGCACACAATCACATAGTATTTTGAAGAATATCGAAGTAATAAAGATATGTGTGATTATATACGATGCAATGAAATTTAAAGACTAATTTGAGTTTTGATGTTTGTTTGGAGACGTCTTAACATATATATATTTTATATTAGAAACAGTATTCTTTTGAGGTAATAAAATATGATGTTCCTCTAACAATGTTATCCCTTCAAAATTACATACATACGTTAAAATACAAAGAGATTTTAGTGGCACACAGTTCAGAATTAACATATGAAAGCATTAGATCATCCGTATGTTACAGGTCGTAAAAAACTGTTAGAAGAAGTGGTTCATAAAGTTGAAGGGAAATGTTTCCAATTATCATAAACATGTATATTTAAGATAAATATTCATTCCTTTAAAGTAGCACTTTTGTCCGAATAATATTATTTAAGTAACAGATAGATATTGTGTAATCATATCTTGCGTTTTCAACTGTGAATATGACACAATTCTGACACAACGGACATCGGCCTACTGCTATAACATAGTATGTGAGGGTCTATAGCAACTACAAAGATTTGTGTTATTATATATGATATTTACAGAGAGACTTAGGATTTGTTGGTTGTTTCAAGACGTCTTATCATATACATGTTTTATATTAAAACACTATTCATTTGAGCAAATCAAGGATGATTTACCTCGAACAATGTTATCCTTTCAAAATTAGAACCAAAAATAAAAATACAAAGAGTATTTTATGGTTATAGATCAGAAAGCAAAATTCAATACATTAGTCCAATCGAATATTTCAGGTAGTCCAAAAACTGTCAGAAATGGTGTTTCATAAAGTTGACGGGAAATGTTAACAATTTTTATAAACATATACATTAGGTTTAGATATACATTTCTTTTAATTAAAACTCTTTTCCGTTTAATATTATTTAAGATACAGGCAAATTAGTGAGTTGTCATTTTTCTTGTTTTCAGCTATGAAAAGCTCTCAATTCTGTATCAACGTATATCGGCGTGCAGATATAGCAAGGCAAGACAGACCAAGGAAGGGCAAGGCAGGGCAGGGAAATGCAGGGCGCTGCCTGGCAGGGAAAGGCAAGGCAAGGCAACATAAAGCACGGCAAAGCAAGGCAAGGCAAGGCAAGGCAAGGCAAGGCAAGTCAAGGCTAGGCAAGACAAGGCAAGGCAGGAAGGGCAAGGCAGGGGAGAGCAGAGCAGGACAGGGCAGGGCAAAGCAGGGCATGGCAGAGCAGGGCAGGTCAGGGCAGAGTAAGAAAAGGCAGGGCAGGGCAGGGTAAGTCAAGGCAGGGCACGTCAAAACAAGGCAGAGCAGGGCAGGGCAGGGCAGGGCATGCAACGCAAGGCACGGCAAGGCAAGGCAGGGCAAGAAATGGCAGGGCAAGACGAGGCACAAAAAGGCAAGGCAAAGCAGGGTAGGCAATGCAGGTGAGGGCAGGGCAGGGCAGGGCAGGGCAAGGCAAGGCAGGACAGGGCAGAATAGGGCAGGGCAGGGAAGTGCTGGACAGTGTACGGCAGGTCAGGTCAGGGCAATGTAAGACTGGGCGGGGCAGGGCAGGGCAGTGCAGGGTAAGGCAAGGCAGTGCAAGGTAGGGCAGAGCAAGGCAAGGCAGAGCAGGGAAGGGCAGGGCAGCGCAGGACAGGACAGGGCACTGCAGGGCACGGCAGGGCAAGGAAGGAGAGTCAGGGCAAGGCTGGGTATGGCAGGGCAAGGCAGGGCAAGTCAAGGCAAGGAAAATCAGAGCAGGGCAGGGCAGGGCAGAGCAAGGCAGGGCAGGGCAGGGAAAGGCAGGGCAGTGCAGGTCAGGACAGGGCACGGCAGGGCAAGGAAGGGAAGTCAGGGCAAGGCTGGGCATGGCAGGGCAAGTTGAGGCAAGTAAAGGCAAGGAAAATCAGAGCAGGGCAGGGCAGGTCAGAGCAAGGCAAGTCAGGGCAGGCCAGGACAGGGCAAAGCAAGGCAGAGCAAGACAAGGCAAGGCGAGGCAGGATAGGGCAGGGCAAGGCATGGCAAGGCCTGGCAGGGAAGAGCAGGGCAGGACAAGGCAAGGCATGGTAAGACAAGTCAAGTCAAAGCATGGCAAGGCAAGGGATGGCAGTTCAGGGCAGGGCAGGGCAAGTCTAGGCAAGGCAAGGCAATGCAGGGCAGTTTAGGGCAGGGCATGGCAGGGTAGGGCAAGTCTATGCAAGGCAAGGCAGGGCAGGGCAAGGCATGGCAGGGCAAGGCAAGGCATGGTAAGACAAGGCAAGTCGAGGCATAGAAAGGAAAGGAAAGGCAGGGCAGGGCATGGCAGGGCTCGGCATGGCAGGACAGGGCAGGATAAGGCAGGATAAGGCAGGGCAAGGCAAGGCTGGGAAGGGCAGGTTAGATCAGGGTAGGGGAGGGCAAGGCAGGGCAATGTAAGACAGGGCAGGGCAATGTAAGTTAAAGCAGGAAAGGCAGAGCAAGGCAGGGCAAGGCAAGGCAAGACAAAGCAGAGCGGGTCAGGGCAAGGCAGGTTAAGGCAAGGCAGGGCAAGACAAGGCAGGGCAGGGAAAGGTAGGGCAAGGCAATGCAGCTCAGTGCAGGGTAGGTCTGGGCAAGGCAGGGCAAAGAAGGGTTAGACAAGGCAGGGCAGGGCAGGGTAGGACAGGGCAGGGATTGCAGCGCAGGGCAAGGCAAAGAAATGCAAGGCAAGGCGTGGCCTTGCCCTACCTTGTCCTGCTTTGCCTTACTCTGCCCTCCTCTGTCCTGCCCTGCCCTGACCTCCCCTGCATTGACCTTCCCTGTGCTGCCCTGCCTTGCCTTTCCTTTCCTTGCCTTGCCTTGCCTTGCCTTGCCCTGCCTTGCTCCGCCCACACTCCCCTGCCCTGCCTTGCCTTCCCATGGCCTAACTTGCCATGCCTTGTCTTGCCCTGCCCAGCCCTGCCCTGCCATGCCGTGCCCTGACCTGCCCTGACCTACAATGCCCTGCCCTGCCTTGCCTTGCCTTGCATTGCCTTGCCTTATCTTGCCTTGCATTGTCTTGCCTTGCCTTTCCTTTCCTTACCTTGCCTTGCCTTGCTCTGCCTTACCCTGCCCTGCTCTATCCTGCCCTGCTCTGCCCTGCCGTGCCATTCCCTGCACTGTCCTGCAATGTGCTGCTCTGCCTTGTCTTTCCTTTCCTTGCCTTGCCTTGCCTTGCCTTCCCTTGATTTGCCTTGACTTGCCTTACTTTGCCTTGCCTTGCTCTGCTTTGCCCTTCCTTGCCCAGCCTTGCCTTGCCTTGCTTTGACTTTCCTTGCCTAGTCACGTCTTGCCTTGCCTTCTCTAGCCACGCCTTGCCTTGCCTTGCCTAGCCTCACCATGACTTACCTAGCCACGCCTTGCATTTCCTAACCACGCCTTGCCTTGCCCTGCCTTCCCTGCACTGCCTTGCCCTGCCTTTCCCTGGCCTGCAATTGACCTACTCTGCCCTGCCTTGCCTTGAATTGCCTTGCCTTGTCCTTCCTTGAACTGCCCTGACATGCCTAGCCGTGCATTGCAATGCCCTGCTCTGTCCAGCCGTGCTTTGCCTTGCCTTTCCTTGCCTTACCTTGCCTTGCATTGCCTTGCCTTGCATTGCCCTGCCTTGCCTGTTTGCCCTGACCTGCCCTTCCTGACCTACACTGCCCTGCCTTGCCAAGATTTGCCCTGCCCTGCCCTGCTCTGCCCTGCCCTGCTCTGCCCAGCCTTGCCCTGCCTTGCCTTTCCTTTCCTTGCCTTGCCTTGCATTGCCCTTTCTTTATTTGCCTTGCCTTGCCTTGCCTTGCCTCTCTTTGCCTTGCCCAGACTTGCTCCGCCCTGCACTCCCCTGCCCTGCCTTGCGTTGGCATGGCCTACTTTGCCTTGCCTTGCCTTGCCCTGCCTTGCTTTGCCCTGCCCTGCCCAGCCCTGCGCTGCCTTGCCCTCCCCTGACCTACATTGCCCTGCCCTACCCTGCCCTGAACTGCCCAGCCTTGCCTTGCCATGCCTTGCCTTGTCTTGCTTTGCCTAGCCTTGCCCTGCCTTGCTTTGCCTTGCCTTGCCTTGCCCTGATATGCCCTACACTGTCCTGCTCTGCCTAGCTTTGATTTGCCTTGCCTTGCCTTGCATTGCCTTGCCTTGCATTGCCCTCCCCTGCCCTGCCTTCCCTTGCCTTGGCCTTAATTACCTTGCTTTGCCTTGCCTTGCCTTCAATGCCCTGCACTGCCCTTGCCCTGCCTTGCCCTGCCTTGAATTGCCTTGCCTTGCTTGGCCCTGCTTTGTTCTTCCCTGACCTGTCATGCCATGCCTTGCTCTGGCCTGCTCTGCCTTGACCTGCCCTGCCCTGCCCTGCTCTGCCCTACCCTACCTTGCCTTGCCTTGCCTTGTCTTGCCTTGCATTGCCATGCCTTGCATTGCCCTTCCTTGCCCTTCCATACCTTACCTTGCTCCGCCCCACACTCCCCTGCACTTCCTTGCCTTGCCATGGCATACCTTGTCTTATCTTGCCTTGCTCTGCCTTGCCCTATCCTGAACTGACATACACTGCCCTGCCCTGCCCTGCCTTGCCTTGCTTTGCCCTAATTTGCCCTACCCTGACCTACCCTACCTTGCTTTCCTTGCCTGGCCTTGCCTTATCTTCAATTGTCTTGCCTTGCCTTGCCTGGCCTTTCCTTGCCTTGCCTTGCCTTGCCTATTCTTACCTTGCCTTGCCTTGCCCTGCCTTGCCCTACCATGCTCTGTCTTGCCCTGCTCTGAACTGCCGTGCCCTGCACAGACCTGCCCTGCATTGCCCTGCCCTGTGCTGCCCTGCCTTGCCTTTCCTTTCCTTGCCTTGCCTTGCCTTGACTTTCCCTGCTTTTCCCTGCCCTGCCCTGCCTTGCTTTGCCTTGCCTTGCTTTGCATTGCCCTGCCCTTACCTGCCTTGCCATGCCTTGCCCTGAATTGCCCTGCCTTGCCCTTCTTTGCCCTTCACTCCCCTGCCCTGACCTACACTGCCCTGCCTTGCCCTGCCCTGCCCAGCCCTGCCTTGCCTTGCCTTGCCTTGACTTGCCTAGCCACGCTATGCCTTGCCTTGCCTAGCCACGCCTTGCCTTGCCTTGTTTAGCTACGCCTTGCCTTGCCTAGCCACGCCTTGCCTTGCCTTGCGTTGCCTTGCGTTGCCTTGCGTTGCCTTGCCCTGCCTTGCCCTGCAATGCCATGCACTGCCCTGCCCTGCCCTACCCTTACCTGACCAGCCTTGCCTTGCCTTGCCTTGCTTTGCCTTGCCTTGCCATGCCTTGCCTTGCCTTGCCTTACCTTGTCTTGCCCTGCCTTGCCCTGCCTTCCCTGACCTTCCTGCCCTGCCCTGCCCTGCCCTGCCTTGCCTTCCCTTGCCTTTCCTAGCCAAGCCTTGACTTGCCTTGCCTAACCACGCCTTGCCTTGCCTTGTCTAGCTACGCCTCGCCTTGCTTTGTCTAGCCTCTTTTCTTTTCCTTGCCTAGCCACGCCTTCCCTTTCCTAGCCACGCCTTCATTAGCCACGCTTAGCCTTGCCTTGCCTGGCCACGCCTTGCCCTGCCTAGCCACGCCTTGTCTTGCCTTACCTTGCCTTGCCTCACCTTGCCTTGCCTTGGCCTACCATGCCTTCCCTTGCCTTGCATAGGCACCTATTGCCTTGCCTAGCCACGCCCTGCCTTCCCTTGAAATTCCTTGCCTTGAATTTCCTTGCATTGCCTTGCCTTGCCTTGCTTTGCCCTGCGTTGCCCTGCCTTGCCTTGCCTTTGCTTTGCCCCTTTTGTCTTCTTTTCCCTGCACCGCCCGGCCCTCCCCTTTCCTGCCTTGCCTTTGCCTTCCTTGCCTTGCCTTGCCTTGCCCTGCCTTCGCTGCACTGCCCTGCCCTGCCTTTCCCTGCCGTGCAATTGCCCTGCCCTGCCCTGCCTTGCCTAGACTTGCCTTGCCTTGCCCTGCCTTGAACTGCCCTGACCTACCTTGCCGTGTCTTGCCCTGCCCTGCTCTGCACTCCCCTGCCCTGCCTTGCATTGCAATGGCCTACATTGTCTTGCCTTGACTTGCCCTGCCTTGCAGTGAGCGACATGCCCTGCCCTCCCTGACCTACATTGCCCTGACTTGCCAAGATCTGCCCTGCCCTGCTCTGCTTTGTCCAGCCCTGCTCTACCTTGCCTTTCCTTGCCTTGCCTTGCATTGTCTTGCCTTGCATTGCCCTTTCTTGCTCTGCCTTGCCTTACCTTGCCTTGACTTACTTTACCTTGAACTGCCTTGTTTTGCCTTGCCTTGCCTTGCCTTGCTTTATTTGTCTTGCCTTGCCGCCTTGCAATGCACTGCCATGCCCTGCCCCGCCCTGCTCTTCCCTGCTCTGCCTTGCCCTGCCTTTTCCTGCCATGTCTCGCCCTGACCCTCCCTTGCAGTGCCATGCCTTGCCTTGGGCTGCCTTGCCTTGCCTTGCATTGCCCTGCACTGCCCTGCCTTGCCCTGCCTTGCCCTGCCATTCTTTGATTTGCCTTCCCTAGCCACGCCTTCCCTTGCCTTGCCTAGCTACACCTTGCCTTGCGTTGCCTTGCCCTGCCTTGCCCTGACTTGCCTTAATTTGCCTTACCTAGCGACGACTTGCCTTGCCTAGCCACGCCTTGCCTTGCCTAGCCACGCCTTGCCTTGCCTAGCCACGCCTTTCCTTGAATAGCCACGCCTAGCCTTGTCTAGCCATGCTTTGCCTTACCTAGCGACGACTTGCCTTGCCTAACCACGTCTTGCCTTGGCTAGCCAAGCCTTGCCTTACTTATCCACGCCTTGACTTGTCTAGCCACAACTTGCCTTGCCTTGCCTAGCCACGCCTTGCTTTGCCTTGCCTTGCCTTGCCTAGCCACGCCTTGCCTTGCCTAGCCACAACTTGCCATCCTTAGCCGAGTCTTTCCCTGCCCTGACCTGCCTTGACTTGCCTTGCCCTGCCTTGCTCTTCCCTGCCCAGCCTAGCGTTGCCTTGGACTGCCTTGCCTTGCCTTGCATTGCCCTGCCCCGCCGTGCCCTGCCCTGCCTTGCTTTGCGTTGCCTTGCCTTGCCTTGCCTTGACTTGCATTGCCTTGCATTGCATTGCCATTCCTTGCCCCGCCTTGCTTTGCATTGCATTGCCCTGCCTTGCCCTGCTCTGCCATGTTACGCCTTGCCTTGCATTGCCCTGCCCTGCACTGCCCTGACCTACAGTGCCCTGCCCTGCTTTGCCTTTCCTTGCCTTTTTTTGCCTTGGCTTGCCTTGCCTTGACTTGCATTGCCTTGCCTTGCATTGCCATACTTTGCCATGCCTTGCATATTTTTGTCTTGCCCTGCCCTGCACTCCCCTGCCCTGCCTTGCCTTGGCCTACCATGCCTTCCCTTGCCTTGCCCTGATTTGCCCTGACCTGCCCTTCCCTGACCTCCCTTGCTCTGCCCTGCCCTGCCATGCCCTGCCTTGCCGTGCATTGCCTTGCCTTGCCTTGCCTTTCGTTGCCTTGCCTTGCCCTGCCCTGCCCTGCCCTGCCCTAACCTGCCCTGCCCTGCCTTGTCTTGCCTTGTCTGGCCTTGCCTTGAATTGCCTTTCCTTACCTTGCCTTGCCTTGCTTTGCCTTGACTTGCGTTGCCTTGCCTTGCCCTGCCTTGCCCAGCCTTGCCCTGCCCTGCCCTGCACTGCCTTGCCCTGCCCTACCCTAACCTTTCCTGCCCTGCCTAGCCTTGCCTTGCCTTGCCTTGCCTTGCCTTGATTGCCTTGCCTTGCATTGAATTGCCTTGCATTCCCTTGCCTTGCCTTGCCTTGCCTAGACACCTCTTGCCTTGCCTAGCCACGCCTTGCCTAGCCTAGACGCGCCTTGCCTTTGCCGAGCCAAGCCTTACATTGCCTAGAAACGCCTTGCTTTGCCTAGGCACGCCTTGCCTTGCCTAGCCACGAATTGCCTTGCCTTTCCTTTCCTTACCTTGCCTTGTCTTCCCTTGCATTGATTAGCTTCGACTTGCCTTGCCTTGCCTAGCCTTGCCTTGCCTTGCCTTGCCTTACCTTATCTTGCCTAGCCTTGCCTTGCCTTGCATTACCTTGATTGCCTTGTCTTGCCTTGCTTTGCCTTGCCTTGTTTTGCCTAGACACGCCTTGCCTTGCCTTGCGTACCCAAGCGCTGCCTTGTCTAGCCACGCCTTGCCTTGCCTTGCCTAGCCCTGCCCTGCCTTGCCTTGCCTTGCCTTGCCAGGCTTTGCCTTGCCTTGACTTGCCTTGCCAGGCTTTGCCTTGCCTTGCCTTTCTTTATTTGTCTTGCCTTGCCGCATTGCAATGCACTGCCCTGCCCTGCCCCGTCCTTCCTTCCCCTGCTCTGCCTTGCCTTGACTTGCCCTGAGTTTTCCTGCCCTGTTCCGCCCTGCCCTCCCCTGCCCTACCTTGACTGCCCTTGGCCTGACTTGCCTTGGTTTTTTATTACCCTGCCCTGCCCTGCACACCCCTGCCCTGATCACCACTGCCCTGCTTTAAATGCCCTGCCCTGCCCTGCTCTGCCCTGGCCTGCCCTGCCTTGCCTTGTAATGCCCTTCCTTGCTCTGCCTTGCCTTGCCTTGCCTCTCTTTGTCTTGCCTTGATTTGCTCCGCCCTGCACTCCCCTGCACTAACTTGACTTGCCATGGCCTAACTTGCCTTTCCTTGCCTTGCCCTGCCCTGCCCTGCCCTTCCCAGCCCTTCCCTGCCCTGATCTGCACTTACCTGTCATGCCCTGCCCTGCCCTTCCCAGCCCTGCCCTGCCCTGACTTGCACTTACCTGTCATGCCCTGCCCAGCTTTCCCTGCCTTGCAATGCCGTCCCTGCACTGCCAAGACCTGCCCTGCCCTGAATTGCCCTGCCCTGCCTTGCCAAGCATTGCCTTGCCAGCCCTTGCCTTGCCTTGCTTTGAATTGCCTTACCTTGCCCTGCTTTGTCTTGCCTTAGTTAATTTGTCTTGTCTTGCCGCCTTGCAATGCACTGCCTGCCCTGCAACGCCCTGCTCTCCCCTGCTCTGCCTTGCCTTGCCTTGCCCTTCATTTTCCTGCCATGTAACGCCCTGCTCTCCCCTGCCCTGCCTTGCCTTGCCTTGGCCTGTCTTGCCTAGCCTTGCATTGCCCTGCACTGCCCTGCCTTGCCCTGCCTTGCCCTGCTCAGCCATGCCCTGCCCTGCCTTGATTTGCCTTGCCTAGCCACGCCTTCCCTTGCCTTGCCTAGCCACACCTTGCCTTGCCTTGCGTTGCCTTGCCCTTCTTTGCCCTGCCTTGCATTGATTTGCTTTGCCTAGCCACGCCTAGCCTTGCCTAGCCAGGCCTTGTTTTACCTAGCGACGACTTCCCTTGCCAAGCCACGCCTTGCCTTGGTTAGCCACGCCTTGCCCTGCCTTGCCTAGCCACGCCTTTCCTTGCCTAGCTACGCCTAACCTGTCTAGCCAAGCTTTACCTTACATAGCGATGACTTGCGTTGCGTAACCACGCCTTGACTTGCCTATCCACGCCTTTCCTTGCCTAGCCACGTTTTGCGTTGCCTAGCCACGCCTTGCCTTGCCTATCCACGCTTTGCCTTGCCTATCCACGCCTTGCCTAGCCACGCTTAGCCTTGCCTTGCCTAGCCACGCTTTGCCTTGCCTATCCACGCCTTGCCTTGCCTTGCCTTGACTTGCCTTTCCTTGCCTTGCCTCACCTTGCCTTGCCTTGGCTCATCTTGCCTTGCCTTACCTTCCCTTGCTTTGCCTTGCCTAGCCACGCCTTACCTTGCCTAGAAACACCTTGCCTTGCCTAGGCAACCCTTGCCTTTCCTAGCCACGAAATGCCTTGCCTTGTCAGGCCTTAAATTGATTTGATTGCCTTGTCTTGCCTTGCTTTTCCCTGCCTTGCCCTGCCTTGCCTTGCCTTGCCTTGCCCTGCCTTGCCCTGCCTTGCCTTCCGTTGCCCTCCCTTGCCCTGCCTAGCCTTGCCTAGCCACGCCTTGCCTTTCCTAGCGACGACTTGCCTTGCCTAGCCACGCCTTTCCTTGCCTAGTGACGCCTAGCCTTGCCTAGCCACGCCTTGCCTTACCTAGCGTCGAATTGCCTTGTCTAGCCACACTTTGCTTTGCCTAGCCACGTCTTGCCTTGCCTTGCTTTGCCTTGCCTTGCCTAGCCACCCCCTGCCTTGCCTAGCCACGCCTTGCCTTGCCTAGACACATCTTGCCTTGCCTTGCCTTGCCCTGCCTTTCCCTGCCTTGCCCTGCCTTGCCCTGCCCTGCACTCCCCTGCTTTGCCTTTCCTTGCCTTTGAATTCCTTGACTTGCCCTGCCTTCCCTGCCCTGTTCGGCCCTGACCTACACTGCCCTGCCCTGCTCTGCCCTGCCCTGCCCTGCCCTGCCTTGCCTTGCCTTGCCTTGCCCTGATTTGCCCTACCCTGCCCTGAACTGCCTTGCCTTGCCTTCCCTTGCCTTGCCTTGCCTTATCTTGCCTTGCATTGCCTTGCCTTTCCATGCTTTGCCCTGCCCTGCCCTGCTTTGCCTTGCCTTGCCTTGCGTAGCCTCAACTTGCCTTACCTAGCCACGCGTTGCTTTGCCTAGCAACGCATTGCTTTTCATACCCACGCCTTACCTAGACACGCCTTGCCTTGCCTTGACTTGCCTTGCCTGCTTTGCCCTGCCTTGCCCTGCCTTGACTTGGCTTGCCTTGCCTTGCCTTGACTTGCCTTGCTTGTCTTTCAATGTAATGTAATGTAAGGTAACGTAAGGTAATGTAATGTAAGGCAAATCAAGGCATTTGAAGGCAAGTGAAGGCAAGGCAAGGCAAGACAAGGCAATGTTAGGCAAGTCAAGGCACGGCAAGGCAAGGGAAGGCAATGCAAGGAAATATTAGGCGCGGCAAAAGATGGCAAGGCAAGGCAAGGCAAGGCAAGGCAAGGCAAGGCATGTCAAGGCAAGGCAAGGCAACCAAGGCATGGCAATTCAAGACATAATTTAACAACACACTAATCTGCATGTAACTTACATAATATTAAACGGACAAAAGTGCTACTTTTAAAAATTGAATATCTAAACCTAACGTATATGTTTATAATAATTCGAAACAATTCCCTTCAGCTGTATGAACCACCATTTGAGGCAATTTTTGGACGACGTGTTATGTAAGGGTAGACTAATGTTTTGAATTTTGCGTTCTGAGCCGTGTGACAATAAATACTGTTTATATTTTAAAGTTTGTACGTTCATTTGAAAGGATGACGTTGTTCAAAGAATATCATGCATGATTTCCTTAAAGAATAGTGTTTTTTAAATACGGGATTATTATGATAAGACGTCTTAAAACAACCGTCAAAACCCAAGTCTGTCTCTAGATAACATTTCATCGTATATATTCACTTTCATCTTTTTAACTTCGATAATCCTCGTCGAAGTCTGTGATAGCTGCACGCCGATATTGTTTGTATTTTAAAGTTTGTACGTAATTTTGAAAGGAAAACTCTATTCGAGGTTTATCATACTTGATCATCTCAAAATAAGAAGTGTTTTTAATTTAAAACATGTATATGATAAGACGACTTCTAACAACTATCAAATCCTATGTCGGTCTGTAAATAAAATTGCATGGTATATATTCACACATATCTTTGTAACTGCGATATTCTTCAACGTAACATATGGTCGCTGTGCGGCGATGTTTATTGATGCAGAATTGTGAGCTTTTCAGAGCTGATAAAGGGAAAAATAACAACACACTAATTTGCCTGTAACTTAAATAATATTAAACGGATAAACGGTTTACTTGAAAGAAATGAATATCTAATCCTAATGTATATGTTTATAAAAATTGGAAACATTTCCCGTCAATATTACGAAACACCATTTCTGACAGTTTTTGGAAGATATGAAATATACTGGTGGACTAATGTTTTGAATTTTTCGTTCTGAGCTGTGTCCACAAAATACTGTTTGTATTTTAACGTTTGTATGTAATCTTGAAAGGATTACATTGTTCAAGGTATATCATTCTTTTTTACCTTAAATGATTAGTGTTTTTAATATAAAACATCAATATGATAAGACGACTTCATACAACCATCCTACGTAAGTCTGTCTGTAAATTACATTGCATCGTATATATTCACATAAATCTTTGTTCCTGCGATGTTTTATATTAAAAACACTTTTCATTTGAGGTAATTAAGCATGATGTACGTCGAACAAAGTAATCCTTTTTAAAATACATACAAACGTAAAAATTCATACAGTATTTAGTGGCACACAGATTAGAATGCATAATTCAATTTTTAATACCATCCGTAAATCACAATTCTCTTAAAAACGTTTAAAAAGGGGTGGTTCTTAAATTTGTTGGGAAATGTTTCAAAATATAATAAACGTGTACATTAGGATAAGATATTCATTATTTTAAAGTAGCACATTTGTCCGATTAATATTATTTAAGTTACACGCCGGTTAGTGTGAAGTTATATTATGCGTTTTGAGCTCTTAAAAGTACACAATTCTGTATCAACGAAAATCGGCGTGCAGCGACCACAGACATTGACGAGGATAATCGCAGTTACAAAAATGTGTGTGAATATATACGATGCAATGTTATCTACAGACAGACTTGAGTTTGACGGTTGTTTGAAGACGACTTATCACATAAATGTCTTATATAAAAAACATTATTCTTTTAAGTAAATAATGCATGATGTTCTTCGAACATCTTCATCCTTTCAAAGTTACGTACAAACGTGAAAATACAAACAGTATTTATTGATACACGGCTCAGTTCACAAAATTAAAAACGTTTTTCTTTCGTACATAACAGGTCGTCCAAAAATTGTCAGAAAAGTTAGTTCATGAAGTTGAATGGAAAAGTTCCGAACTATTATTAACTTATACGTTAGGGTTAGATAGTCAATGATTTAAAGTAGCACTTATGTTCGATTAATATTGTTTAAGTTACAGGGAGAATGTTGTGTTAACATATTATGCGTTTAAGCTCTGAATAGCTCACAATTCAGTATCAACGAACATCGGCGTGCAGCGACTACAGGCAGAGACGAGGATAATCGCAGTTACAAAGATGTGTGTGAATTATACGATGCAATGTTAGATACAGACAGACTTGAGATTTGACGGTTGTTTGAAGATGACTTATCACATAAATGTTTTATATAATAAACATTATTCTTTTAAGTAAATAATGCATGATGTTGTTCGAACTTCTTCATATTTTCAAAGTTACGTACAAACGTGAAAATACAAACAGTATTTGTTGACACACGGCTCAGTACACAAAATTCAAACTATTTGTCTTTCGTACATAACAGGACGTCCAAAAATTTTCAGAAATGGTAGTTCATAAACTTGAAGGGAATTGTTTTGAACTAGATAGTCAATGGTTTAAAGTAGCACTTATGTTCGATTACTATTGTTTAAGATACAGGGAGAATGTTGTGTTAACATATTATGCGTTTTAAGGTCTGATTGGCACACAATTCTGTACCAACGACCATAGGCGCACAGCATTCACATAGTATTTTGAAAAATATCGATGTAATAAAGATATATGTGATTATATACGATGCAATGATATTTAAAGTCTAATTTGAGTTATGATGTTTGTTTGGAGACGTCTTATCATATAATATTTGATATTAGAAACAGTATTCCTTTGAGGTAATAAAATATGATGTACCTCTAACAATGTTATCCTTTAAAAATTACATTAAACGTTAAAATACAAACAGTTTTTAGTGGCACACATTTCAGAATTCATAAATCAAAACATTAGAACATCCGTACTTTAAAGGTCGTAAAAAACTGTTAGAAGTAGTGGTTCATAAAGTTGAAGGGAAATGTTTCCAATTATCATAAACATGTATATTTAAGATAAATATTCATTCCTTTAAAGTTGCACTTGTGTCCGCTTAATATTATTTAAGTAACAGGTGGATATTGTGTTATCATAACTTGCGTTTTCAACTGTGAATATGACACAATTCTGTGACAACGAACATCGGCCTACTCCTATAACATAGTATGTGAGGGTCTATAGCAACTACTAAGATTTGTGTTATTATATATGATATTTACAGAGAGACTTAGGATTTGTTGGTTGTTTCAAATCGTCTTATCATATACATGTTTTATATTAAAACAGTATTCATTTGAGCAAATCAAGGATGATATACCTCGAACAATGTTATCCTTTCAAAATTACAAAAAAAATAAAAATGCAAGGGAGTATTTTATGGTTATAGCTCAGAACGCAAAATTCAATACATTAGTCCACCTGAATATTTGAGGTAGTACAAAAACTGTAAGAAATGGTGTTTCATAATGTTGACGGGAAATGTTAACAATTTTTATAAACATATAAATTAGGGTTAGATATACATTTCTTTTAATTAAAACTTTTTCCGTTTAATATTATTTAATTTACAGGCAAATTAGTGTGTTGTCATTTTTCTCGTTTTCAGCTATGAAAAGTTCTCAATTCTGAATCAACGAACAAGGCAACACTGCGACCACATGTTACGTTGGAGAATATAGATGCTACAAAGATATGTTGATTATTTATGATGCATTGAAATTTACAGAAAAATTTTAGTTTTATTGTTTGTTTGAAGACGTCTTATCATATACATATTTTATATTAAAAACACTATTCTTTTAAGTTAATAAAAATGACGTACCTCGAACAAAGTTATTTTTTTTAAATTATATTTAAACGTTAAAATACAAACAGTGTTTTGTGGACACTGCTCAGAACGCAAAATTCAAAACATTAGTCCACCCGAATATTTTAGTTCTTCCAAAAATTTCGGAAATGGTGTTTCATAATGCCTACGGGAAATGTTTCCAATTTTTATAAACATATACATTAAAGTTAGATATACATTTATTTTAAGTAAAACATTTCTCCGTTTAATATTATTTAAGTTACAGGCAAATTAGTGTGTTGTCATTTTACTGGTTTTTAGCTCTGAAAAGCACACAATTCTGTATCAACGTACATTGGCGTGCAGATATAGCAAGGCAAGGCAGACCAAGGAAGGGCAGGGCAGGGCAGGGAAATGCAGGGCGCTGCCTGGCAGGGAAAGGCAAGGCAAGGCAAGACATATCTAGGCAAGGCGAGGCAAGGCAAGGCAAGGCAAGGCAAGACAAGGCACGGCAAAGCAAGGCAAGGAAAGGCAAGGCAAGGCAAGGCTAGGCAAGACAAGGCAAGGCAGGGAAGGGCAAGCCAGGGGAGAGCAGAGCAGGACAGGGCAGGGCAAAGCAGGGCATGGCAGGGCATGGCAGGGCAGGGCAGGTCAGGGCTGAGTAAGAAAAGGCAGGGCAGGGCAGGGTAAATCAAGGCAGGGCACGACAAACAAGGCAGAGCAGGGCAGGGCAGGGTAGGGCAAGGCATTTCAGGGCAAGGCAAGGCACAGAAAGGCAAGGCAAAGCAGGTATGGCAAGGCAGGGGAGGGCAGGGCAGGCCAAGGCAAGGAAAGGCAAGGGAAGACAAGGCAAGGCAGGGCAGTGAAGGGCAGGGCAGGGCAGGGCTGGGCAGGGCAGATCAGGGCAGGTCAGGGCAGGGCATGGTATGGAATTGCAGGACAGTCAGGGCAAGGCAGGGCAGAGCACGGCAAAGTACTTCAAGGCAAGGCAAGGCAGTGAAGGGTAGGGAAGGGCATGGCAGGGTAGGGCACCGCAAGGTAAGGCTAGGCAGGGCAATGAAAGCCACGGCAAGGCAAGGCAAGACAAGGCAAGGCAGGGCAGGCAGTACAGGGAAGGGCAACGCAAGGAAAGGCAAGGCAGAGCAGTGCAGGGCAGAGCATGGCATTTCAGGGCAGGGTGGGGCAGGGCAGGGCAATCAAGGCAAAACTAGGCAAGGCAAGGCAAAGCAAGTCAGGGCAGAGCAGGGCAGGACAGGGCAGTGCAGTGCAAAGGAGGATAGGGCAGGGCATGGAAGGGCAGGGCAGGGCAGGCAGGGCAGAGCAGGTTAGGGCAGGGCAGTTCAGGGCAATGTAAGACTGGGCTGGGCAGGGCAGGGCAGTGCAGGGTAAGGCAAGGCAGTGCAAGGTAGGGCAGAGCAAGGCAAGGCAGAGCAGGGAACGGCAGGGCAGCGCAGGTCAGGACAGGGCATGGCAGGGCACGGCAGGTCAAGGAAGGGAAGTCAGGGCAAGCCTGGGCATGGCAGGGCAAGGCGAGGCAAGTCAAGGCAAGGAAAATCAGAGCAGGGCAGGGCAGGGCAGAAAAGGCAGGGAGGGCAGGTCAGGGCAGAGCAAGGCACGGCAAGGCAAAGCAGGGTAGGGCAGGGCACGGCATGGCAAGGCCTGGCAGGGCAGGACAAGGCAAGGCATGGTAAGACAAGTCAAGTCAAGGCATGGCAAGGCAAGGGATGGCATTTCAAGGCAGGGAAGAGCAAGTCTAGTCAAGGCAAGGCAAGGCAAGGCAAGGCAAGACAGGGCAGTTTAGGGCAGGGCATGGCAGGGCAGGGCAAGTCTAGGCAAGGTAAAGCAAGGCAGGGAAGTTTAGGGCAGGACAAGGCATGGCAGGGCAGGGCAAGTCTAGGCAAGGCAATACAAGGCAAGGCAGGGCAGTTTAGGGCAGGCCAACGCATGGCAGGTCAGGGCAAGGCAAGGCATGGTAAGACAAGGCAATTCGAGGCATAGCAAGAAAAGGGAAGGCAGAGCAGAACAGGGCAGGGCAAGGCAGGACAAGGCAAGGCAGGACAAGGCAGATCTGGGCAGGCAAGGCAAGGCAGGGCAGGGCAAGGCAAGGCAGGGAATTGCAAGTTTGATCAGGGTAGGGGAAGGCTAAGCAGGGCAGGTCAATGTAGGATAGGGCACTGTAAGTTAAAGCAGGGAAGGCAGAGCAAGGCCGGGCAAGGCAAGGCAAGAAAAGGGAGAGCAGGTCAGGCAAGGTAGGGCAAGGCAAGGCAGTTCAAGGCAAGGCAGGGCAGGGCAAGGGAGGTAAAGGCAATGCAGCTCAGTGCAGGGCAGGTAAGGGCAAGGCAGGGCATGGAAGGGCTAGTCAAGGCAGGGCAGGGAAGGGTAGGACAGGGTAGAGATTGCAGCGCAGGGCAAGGCAAAGAAAGGCAAGGCAAGGCGTGGCCTTGCCCTGCCTAGCCCTGCTCTGCCTTACTTTGCTCTGCTTTGCCCTGCCCTACCCTGACATCAACTGCAATGACCTGCACTGTGCTGCCCTGCCTTGCCTTTACTTTCCTTTCCTTGCCTTGCCTTGCCAAGACTCCAATTATACTTACCTAGCCACGCTTTGCCTAGGTACGCCTTGCCTTGGTTAGCCACGCCTTGCCTTGCCTAGCCACGCCTTGCCTTGTCTTGTCTAGTAGGGCCTTGCTTTGCCTAGACACGCCTTGCCTTGCCTTGTATTGCATACCCACGCCTTGCCTTGCTTTGCCTTGCCTTGCTTTGCCTTGCCTTGCCCTGCCTTGCCTTGACTGGCCGTTCCTTGCCTTGATTTGCCTTGCCTAGTCACACCCTGCCCTGCCCGGCCCTGCCTAGCCTTCCCTTGCCCAACTATGGCCTGCCTTGCCTTGTTTTGCTTTGCCTTGACTTGCTTTGCCTTGCCTTGACTTGCCTTGCCTTGCCTTGCCTTGCCTTGCCCTGCCCTGACTTGCCACGCCCTTCCTTGCCTTGCCCTGCCCTACCCTGTCCTGCCCTGCCCTGCCCGGCCCTGCACTGCCCTGCTCCGCCGTGCCCTCCCCTTCCTTGCTTTGCCTTGCCTTGCCTTTCCTTGCCTTGCCTTGACTTGCATTGCATTGCCCTTCCTGGCCCCGACTTGCTTTGCCTTGCCTTGCCCTGCCTTGCCCTGCTCTGCCCTGCCACGCCTTGCCTTGCTTTACCCTGCCCTGCCCTGCCTAGATTTGCCTTGATCTGCCTTGCATTGCCTTGCCTTGCCCTGCCTTGCCTTGAACTGCCCTGCAATGTCCTGCCCTGCTCTGCCCTGCCCTGACATGCCCTGTCTTGCCGTTCCTTGCCTTGCCATGCCTTACCTTTCGTTGCCTTGACTTGTCCTGTCCTGCCCTGCCCTGACTTGCCTTGCCTTGCCTTGCCTGGCATTTCCTTGCCTTGCATTTCCTTACCTTCCTTTGCCTTACATTGCCTTGCCTTGCCTTGCCTTACCTTGCGTTGCCTTGCCTTGCCCTGTCTTGCTCTGCCTTGCCCTGCCCTTCCCTGCACTGCCATGCCCTGCCCTACTTTGACATGCCCTGCCTTGCCTTGCCTTGCCTTGCCTTAATTGCCTTACCTTGCATTGCCTTGCTTTGCCCTGCCTTCCCCTGCCTTGCCCTGCCATACCCTGCCTTGCCCTGCCTTGCCCTGCCTTGCCCTACCTTGCCTTAAATTGCCTTGACTAGCCACAACTAGTCTTGCCATGAATTAACACGCCTTGCATTGCCTAGCCACGACTAATCTTGCCTAGCCACGCCTTGCCTTGCCTAGCCACGCTTTGCCTTGCGTTGTCTGGCCTTGCTTGGCCTTTCCATGCCTTGCCTTACCTTGCCTTGCCTAGACTAGCCTTGCCTTGCCGTGCCTTGACTTGCCTTGAACTGATTTGCCCTGCCCTGCCCTGCCCTGCCTTGCCTTGCCTGGCCTTGCCTTGCCTAGTCTTGCTTTGCCTAGCCTTGATGTGCCTGGCCTTGCTTTGCTTTGATTGCCCTGATTTGCCCTCCCCTGTCCTGCCCTGCCTAGCCTTGCATTGCCTTGCCTTGCCTAGATTTGCCTTGCCTTGGCTTACATTGCCTTGCCTTGCATTGACCTTCCTTATCCTGCCTTGACTTTCTTTGGCCTTCCTTGCCTTGCCTTGCCTTGCCCTGCCTTGTCTTGCCTTTCCTTGCCCTGCCTTGTTCTGCCCTGCCCTTCTCTACCCTGCCCTGCCTTGCCTTGCCTTGCTTTGCCTTGACTTGCCTTACATTGCCTTGTCTTGCATTGAACTTCCTTGCCCTTCCTTGCCTTCCCTTGTCTTGCCTCTCTATGTCTTGCAATGCCTTGCTCCGTCCCACACTTCCCTGCCCTGTCTTGTCTTGCCATGGCATACCTTGCCTTACCTTGCCTTGCACTGAATTGCACTGCCCTGCCCTGCCCTGACCTACACTACCCTGCCCTTAACTGCTCTGCCTTGCCTTGTCTTGACCTGATTTGCCCTACGCTGCCCTGCCCTGCCTTGCTTTGCCTTGCCTTGCCTTGCCTTGCCTTGACTTATCTTGCCTTGCCTTGCCTTTCCTTGAATTGCCTTGCCCTGCTTTGCCCTACCCTGCTCTGTCCTGCCCTGCTCTGACCTGCCGTGCCCTGCACTGACCTACCCTGCATTGCCCTGACCTGTGCTGCCCTGCCTTGCGTTTTCTTTCCTTGCCTTACCTTGAGTTGCCTTGCCTTGCCTAGCCTTGCTTTGCTTTGCCTTCCTTTCCCTGCTTTGCCCTGCCCTGCCCTGCCCTGCCCTGCCTTGCCTTGCCTTGCATTGCTTTGCTTTGCATTTCCCTTCCTTGATCTGCATTGCCTTGCCTTTCCTTGCCTCTCTTTGTCTTGCCCTGCCTTGCTCCGCCATGCACTCCCCAGCCTGCCTTGCCTTGCCATGGCCTACCTTGCTTTGCCTTGCCTTGCCTATCCACGCCTAGCCTTGCCTATCCACGCCTTGCCTTTTTTGCCACACTTTGCCTTGCCTTGCCTAGCCACCCCTAGTCTTGCCTTGCCTTGCCACCCCTTGCTTTGCCTTGCCTAGCCACGCCTTGCCTTGCCTAGCTAAAACTAGCCTTGCTTAGCCACGTCTTGCCCTGCCCTGCCCTGCCCTGCCTTGACTTGCCTTGACTTGCCTTGCCCTGATTTGGCCTGTCTTGCCCTGCCTTCCATTGCTTTGCTTTGACTTGCCTCAGCTTGCCTTGACCGGCGTTGCTCTTCCCTGCCCTGCCATGCTTTGCCTAGCCACGCCTTGCTTTGTCTTGCCTAGACTCGCCTTCCCATGCCTAGCCACACCTTGCCTTGCCTTGCCTAGCCACGCCTTGCTTTGCCTTGCCTTGGCTTGCCTTGCCCTGACTTGCCCTACATGCCCTGCTTTGCCTTGATTTTCCTTGCTTAGCCACGCCTTGCCTTGCCTTGCCTTGCCTAGCCACGCCCTGCCCTGCCCTGCCCTGCCGAATCTTGCCTTCCCTTGCTCTGCCTTGCCCTGCCTTGCCTGCCCTGCCCTGCCCTGCGTTGCCTTGCCTTGCTTTGCCTTGCCTTGCTTCGCCTTCCCTTGCCTTGCCTTGCCTTGTCTTGCCCTGCCTTGCCCTGGCCTGCCATGCCCTGCCCTGCATTACCAGCCCCGCCGTGCCCTGCCCTGCCTTGCTTTGCGTTCCCTTGCCTTGCTCTGCTCTGCCTTGCCACGCTTTGCCTTATTTTGCCCTGCCCTGCCCTGCCCTGACCTGCACTGCCCTGCCCCGCAATGCCCTGCTTTGCCTTGCCTTTCCTTGCCTTGTCTTGCCATGTCTTGCCTTGCCTTGACTTGCTTTGCCTTGCCTTGCATTGCCATTCTGTGCCCTGCCTTAACTTGCCTTGCATCTTTTTGACTTGCCCTGCCCTGCACCGCCCTGCACTCCCCTGCCCTGAATTGCTTTGGCCTAAAATTCCTTCCTTGCCTTGTCCTGATTTGCCCTGAACTGCCCTGCCCTGCCCTGCCCTCCCTTGCTCTGCCCTGCCCTGCCATGCCCTGCCTTGCCGTGCATTGCCTTGCCTTGCCTTGCCTTTCGTTGCCTTGCCTTGCCCTGCCTTGCCCTGCCCTGCCCTACCCTGCCCTGCCTTGCCTTGCTTGTCTGACCTTGCCTTGCCTTGCCTTTCCCTACCTTTCCTTGCCTTGCCTTGAATTGCCTTGCCTTGCGTTGCCTTGAATTGCCCTGCATTGCCCTCCCTTTCCCTGCCTTGCCCTGCCCTGCCCTACAATGCCCTGCCCTGCCCTTCTCTGACCTTCCCTGCCCTGCCTAACCTTGCCTTGCCTTGCCTTGCATTGCCTTGCCTTGCATTTCCTTGTCATGATTTGCCTTGCCTTGCTTTGCCTTGACAACTATTGCCTTGAATTGCCTAGCCACGCCTTGCCTTGCCTAGACGCGCCTTGCCTTGCCGAGCCAAGCCTTACCTTGCCTAGTCACGCCTTGCTTTGCCTAGCCACGCCTTGCTTTGGCTAGCCACTCCTAGCCTTGCCTAGCCACGCCTTGCCTTGCCTTGCCTTTCCTTGCCTTGCCTTGTCCTTCCTTGCCCTGCCTAGTCTTGCCTTGCCTTGCCTTGCCATGCCCTGGCAATGAATTGCCTTGCCTTGCCTTGCCTTGCCTTACCTTGCCCTGACTTGGATTGCCTTGCCTTTCCTTGCATTGCTTTATTTGTCTTGCCTTGCCGCCTTACCTTTCAATGCCCTGCCCTGATCCGCCCTGATCTCCTCTGCTCTGCCTTTCCTTGTTTTGCCTTGAGCTGCCTTTTCATGCCCTGTCCCGCCCTGCCCTCCCCTGCTCTGCCTAGCCTTTCCTTGGTCTGCCTTGCCTTGCCTTGCATTGCCCTGCCCTGCCCTGCTTTGGCCTGCCTGGCCCTGCCTTGCCTTCCCTTGCCTTGCCTTGCCTAGCCACACTTTACCTTCCTTCAGTAGCCACGCCTTGCCTTGCCTTATCTAGCCACGACTAGCCTTGCTTTGCCTAGTCTCACCTTGCCTTTGCTAGCCACGCCTTGCCTTTCCTATCCACGCCTTGCCTAGTCACGCCTTGCCTTGCCTAGAAACGCCTTGCCTTGAATAGAGACGCCTTGCCTTGACTTGCCTTTCCTTTCCTAGCAAAGCCTTACCTTCCCTTGCCTAGCCACGCAATGCCTTACCTTGTCTTGTCACGCTTTGCCTTGCTTTGTCTAGCCTCTCCTTGCCTTACCTAGCCACGCCTTGCTTTTCCTAAACACGCTTTTCCTTGCCTAGCCACGCCTTGCCTTTCCTAGCCACGCCTTGCTTAGCCACGCTTAGCCTTGCCTTGCCTAGCCACGCCTTGCCTTGCCTAGACACGCCTTGAATTGCCTTGCCTTGCCTCACCTTGCCTTGCCTTGGCTTACCATGCCTTCCCTTGCCTTGCCCTGATTTGCCCTGACCTGCCCTGAACTGTCCTGCCCTCCCCTGCACTGCCCTGCAGTGCAATGCTCTGCCTCGCCGTGCATTGCCTTGCATGGAGTTGCCTTTCGTTGCCTTGCCTTGCCCTGCCGTGCTCTGCCCTTCCCTTCCCTGCCTTGCCTTGCCTTGCCTGGCCTTGCCTTGCCTTTCCATTCCTTACCTTGCCTTGCCTTGCCTTGCCTTGCACTGCGTTGCCTTGCCTTGCCCTGCCTTGCCCTGCCTTGCCCTGCCTTGCCCTGCCTTGCCCTGCCTAGCCCTGCCCTGCCCTTCAATGCCCAACCCTACCCTGACTTGCCCTGACCTGCCTATTCTTGCCTTGCCTTGCCTTGTTTTGATTGCCTTTAATTTCTTGCCTTGCATTCCCTTGCCTTGACTTGCCTTGCCTAGACACCTCTTGCCTTGCCTTGCCTAGCCACGCCTTGCATTGCCTAGACGCGCCTTGCCTTGCCTTGCCTTACATTACCTTACCTTGCCTTGCCTTACCTTGCCTTGCCTTGCTATGCCTTGCCTTGCTTTGTCTTACCTTGTTTTGCCCTGCCTTGCCCTGCAATCCCTGCCCTGCCCTTACCATGCACTGCCATGACCTTGCTCTGATTTGCCCTGCCTTGACTTGCCTCACGTTGCCTTGAATTGCCCTGCCTTGCCCTGCCCTGCCCTCCTTGCCTTACCTTGCCTTGCCTTTCCATGCATAGCAAAGATTTGCCTTGCCTTGCCTTGCCTTGCATTGCAATGACTTGCCTTGCCTTGCATTGCCTAGCCACGCCTTGCCTTGCCTTGCGTACCCACGCCTTGCCTTGTCTACCCACGCCTTGCCTTGCCTTTCCTAGCCTCTCCTTGCCTTACCTAGCCACGCCTTGCTTTCCTAACCACGCCTTGCCTTGCCTAACCACGACTTTAATTACCTAGCCACGAATTGCCTTGCCTAGCTACTCCTTGCCTTGCAAAGCCACGCCTTGCCTTGCCTAGCCACGCCTTGCCTTGTCTTGCCTAGTCACGCCTTGCCTTGCCTAGCCACGCCTTGCCTTGCATAGCCACGCCTTGACTTGCCTTGCCTTACTTTGCCTTGCCCTCCCTTGCCCTGCCTTGCCCTGAATTGCATTGATTTGCCTTGCCTAGCCACGCCTAGCCTTTCCTATCAACGCCTTTCCTTTCCTAGCCACGCCTTGCCTTTCTTAGCCACGCCTTGCCTAGAAACGCTTAGCCTTGCCTTGCCTAGCCACGCTTAGCCTTGCCTTGCCTAGCCACGCCTTGCCTTTCCTATCAACGCCTTTCCTTTCCTAGCCACGCCTTGCCTTTCTTAGCGACACTTTGCCTAGCCACGCTTAGCCTTGCCTTGCCTAGCCACGCCTTGCATTGCCTAGCCACGCCTTGCCTTGCCTAGGCAAACCTTGCCTTTCCTTGCCACTCCCTGCCTTGCCTTGCCTTGCCTTGCCATGCCTTGACTTGCCTTGCCTTGCCTTGCCTTGCCTTGCCCTGAATTGATCTGCCCTGCCCTGCCCTGCCTTGCTTTGCCTTGCCTTGCCTAGCCACGCCTTGCCTTGCCTTGCCTAGAAGCACCTTGTCTTGCCTTGCCTTGCATTGCCTTGCCTTGCCTTACCTTACCTTGCCTTGCTTTGCCATGCCCTGCCCTGCCCTGCCCTTAACCTGCCTTTCCCTGCCTTGACTTCCCTTACGTTGCCTTGCCTTACCCTGCCTTGCCCTGCCCTGCCCTGCCTTGCCTTACCTTGCCTTGCCTTGCCTAGCAAAGATTTTCCTTGCCTTGCCTAGCCACACCTTGCTTTGCCTTGTCTAGCATCTCCTAACCACACCTAGACACGCCTTGCCTTTCCTAACCACGCCTTTCCTTGCCTAGCCACGCCATGCCTTTCCTAGCCACGCCTTGACTAGCCACGCTTAGCCTTGCCTTGCCTAGCCACGCCTTGCCTTGCCAAGCCACGCCTTGCCTTGCCTTGTCTCACCTTTCATTGCCTTGCCTCACCTCGCTTTGCCTTGCCTTGCCTTCCCTTGCCTTGCCTTGCCTAGCCACGCTTTGACTTGCCTTGTCTAGCCACGCATTGCCTTGCCTTGAATAGAAACGCCTTGCCTTGCCTAGCCACACCTTGCCTTGAATAGACACCTCTTGCCTTGCCTAGCCACGCCCTGCATAGCCTGCCTTGCCCTGTCTTGCCCTGCTCTGACCTGCCCTGCCCTGCCCTGCCTTGCCCTTCCTTGCCTGCCTTGCCTTGCCTTTGCTTTGTCTCTTTAGTCTTCTTTTCCCTGCACCGCCCGTCTCGAACTTGTCCTCCCTTGCCTTTGCCTTCCTTGCCTTGCCTTGCCTTGCCCTGCCTTGCCCTGCCCTGCCCTGCACTCCCTTGTCCTGCCTTGCATTGCCATGACCTACATTGCCTTGCCTTGACTTGCCCTGCCTTGCTCTGCCTGCCCTGCCCTGCCCTCCCTGACCTACACTGCCCTGCTTTGCCAAGACCTGCCCTGCCCTGAAATGCTCTGCCCAGCCCTGCCCTGCTTTGCGTAGCTTTGCCTTGCCTTGCTTTGCCTTGCCTTGCCTTGCCTTGCCTAGAATCTGCTTGCCTTGCCTAGCCACGCCTTGCCTTGCTTTGCCTTGCCTTGCTTTGCCTTGCCTTGCATTGCCCTGCTTTGCTCCGCACTGCACTCCCCTGCCCTGCCTTGCCATGGCATGGCCTACTTTGCCTTGCCTTGCCTTGCCCTGCCTTGCCCTTCCCTGCCCTGCCCAGCACTGAAAGCCCTGCCCTGACCTGCCCTGCCCTGATCTACACTGCCCTGCCCTGCCCTGCCCTGCCTTGCCCTGAATTGCACTGCCTTACCCTGCACTGCCATGCCCTGCACTGCAATGTCCTGAACAACAATGCCCTACCCTGCCCTGCCTTGCCCTGCCTTGCACTGCCTTACCCTGCACTGCCATGCCCTGCCCTGCCCTGCCAAGCCCAGCCTTGCCTTGCCCTGCCTTGCCCTGCCTTGCCCTGCCCTGCCGATACCTGCCTTGCCTTGCCTTGCTTTGCTTTGCCTTGCTTTGCCTTGCCTTGCCTTGCCTAGCCCTGCCCCGCCCTGCCCTGCCCTGCCACGGCTTGCCTTGCCTTTCCCTGCCCTGCCCTGCCCTGCACTGCTCTGCCCCGCCGTGCCCTGCCTGATTTGCTTTGCCTTGCCTTGCCTTGCCTTGACTTGCATTGCCTTGCATTGCATTGCCCTTCCTTGCCCCGCCTTGCCTTGCCTTGCCTCTCTTTGTCTTGCCCTGCCATGCACCGCCCTGCACCGCCCTGCACTCTCCTACCCTGCCTTGCCATGACGTACCATGCCTTGCCTTGCCTTGCCCTGCCCTTCCCTGCCCTGACATACCTGCCCTGCCCTGCCTTGCCCTGAATTGCACTGCCTTACCCTGCACTGCTATGCCTTTCACTGCAATGTCCTGACCAACAATGCCCTCCCCTGCCCTTCTCTGCCTTGCCCTGCCTTGCACTGCCTTACCCTGCACTGCCATGCCCTGCCCTGCCCTGCCCTGCCCTGCCAAGCCTTGCCTTGCCTTGCCCTGCCTTGCCCTGCCCTGCCGAGCCCTGCCTTGCCTTGCCTTGCTTTGCCTTGCCTTGCTTTGCCTTGCCTTGCCTTGCCTTGCCTAGCCCTGCCCTGCCCTGCCCTGCCCTGCTCTGCCCTGCCACGGCTTGCCTTGCCTTGCCCTGCCCTGCCCTGCCCTGCCCTGCACTGCCCTGCCCCGCCGTGCCCTGCCTTGATTTGCTTTGCCTTGCCTTGCCTTGCCTTGACTTGCATTGCCTTGCATTGCATTGCTCTTTCTTGCCCCGCCTTGCCATGCCTTGTTTGCCTCTCTTTGTCTTGCCCTGCCATGCACCGCCCTGCACCGCCCTGCAATCTCCTGCCCTGCCTTGCCATGACGTACCATGCCTTGCCTTGCCTTGCCCTGCCCTGCCCTGCCCTGACCTACACTGCCCTGCCTTGCCCTGCACTGACCTCCCCTGCCCTGCTCTGCTCTGCCCTGCCCTGCACTGAGTTGCCTTGCCTTGCCTTGCCTTGCATTGCCTTGACTTGCATTGTCCTTCTTGCTCTGCCATGCCTTGCTTTGCCTCTCTTTGTCTTGCCCTGAATTGCTCCAACCTGCGCTCCCTTGCCCTGCCTTGCCTTGTTATGGCCTACACTTCCTTGCCTTTCTTTGCCCTGCCTTGCCATGCCCTGCCCTGCCCAGCCCTGCCCTGAACAGCCTTGACCTACACTGCCCTACCCTGCCCTGCCTTGCCCTGCCTTGACCTACACTGCCATGCCTTGCCTTGCCTTGCCTTGACTTGCCTTACCTTGCCCTGCCTTGACTTGCCTTGCCTATCTTTGCCTTGCTTTATTTGTCTTGCCTTGCCGCCTTGCCCTGTACTGCACTGCCCTGACCCGCTCTGCTCTCCCCTGCTCTGACTTGCCTTGCCATGCCTTGCCCTGCCATTTCCTGACCTGTTTCGCCCTGCCCTTTCCTGCCCTGCCTAGCCTTGCCTTGGTCTGCCTTGCTTTGCCTTGCATTGCCCTGCACTGCACTGCTTTGCCTTGCCTTGTCTAGCCACGACTTGCCTTGTCTTGCCTAACCTCTCCTTGCCTTTCCTTGCCACGCCTTTACTTTCCTATCCACGCATTGCCTTGCCTAGCCACGCCTTGCCTAGTCACGCCTTGCCTTGCCTAGTAATCCTTGCCTTTCCTAGTCACGCCTTGCCATGTCTTGCCCTGCCAAACCTTGCCTTGCCTAGCCTTGCCTTGCCTTGCCTTGCCTTGCCAAGCACTGCCCTGCCCTGCCCTGAAAAGCATTGCTTTGCCTTTCCCTGAATTGCCCTGCCTTGCCCTGCCTTGCCTTGCCTTGCCCTCCCCTGACCTGCCTTGCATTGCTTTGCCTTGCCTTGCCTTGCCTTGCCTTGCCTTGCCTTGCCCTGCATACCCTGCCCTGCCCTGTCACGCAATGCCTTGCCTTGCCCTGCCCTGCCCTGCCCTGCCCCGCCGTACCCCGCCCTGCCTTGCTTTGCCATGCCTTGAATTGCCTTGCCTTGCCTTGACTTGCATTGCTTTGCATTGAATTGCCCTTCTTTGCCCCGCATTGCTTTGCCTTGCCTTGCCCTGCCTTGCCCTGCCACGCCTTGCCTTGCCATGCCCTGCCCTGCCCTGCCTAGATTTGCCTTGATCTGCTTTGCCTTGCCTTGCTTTGCCTTGCCTTGCCTTGCCTCTCTTTGTCTTGCCCTGCCCTTCACCGCCCTGCACTCTCCTGCCCTGCATTATTTTGGCCTATCATGACTTTCCTTGCCTTGAACTGCCTTGCCCTATACTGCCGTGCCCTGCCCTGCTCTGCTTTGCCCTGTCCTGCCCTGCCTAGCCTTCCTTGCCTAGCCTCTCCTTGCCTTTCCTAGCCACGCTTTGCCTTTCCTATCCAAGCCTTGCCTTGCCTAGCCACGCCTTGTCTTTCCTAGCCACGCCTTTCCTTGCCACGCCTTGCCTAGCTACGCCTTGTTTTGCCTGGCCACGGCTTTCCTTGCCTAGCCACGACTTGACTTGACTTGCCAAGTCAAGACTTGCCTTTCCTAGCCACGCCTTCCCTTGCCTTGCCTAGCCACTCCTTGCTTTGCCTTGCCTTGCCTTTTCCTGCCTTGCCTTGTCTGGTCATGTCTTGCATGGCCTTTCCTTGCCTTGCCTTACCTTGCCTTGCCTAGACTTACCTTGCCTAGCCTTGCCTTGCCTTGCCTTTCATTGCCTTGCCTAGACGCACCTTGCCTTGCCTTGTCTAGCCACGCCTTGCCTTGTCTTGCCTAGCCTCTCCTTGCCTTACCTAGCCACGCCTTGCATTTCCTAACCACGCCCTGCCCTGGCTTACATTTCATTGCCTTGCCTTACCTTGCCTTGCCTTACCTTACCTTGCCTAGTCTTGCCTTG
Organism: Zootermopsis nevadensis; assembly: GCF_977971745.1. NCBI lineage: Eukaryota > Metazoa > Arthropoda > Insecta > Blattodea > Termopsidae > Zootermopsis > Zootermopsis nevadensis. The sequence goes on along the minus strand of NW_028259139.1, from coordinate 15,724,768 downwards.
CCTTGCCTTGCCTTTCATTACCTTGCCTTGCCTTGTCTTGCCTTGCCTTGTCTTGCTTAGCCACTATTTGCCTTGCCTTCCTTATCCACGCCTTGCCTTGCCTTGTCTAACCACGCCTTGCCTTGCCTTGCCTTGCCTAGACTCTCCTTCCCTTTCCTAGCAACACCTTGCCTTTCTTATAAACGCCTTGCCTTGCCTAGCCACGCCTTTCTTTGCCTTGCCTAGACACGCTTTTCCTTGCCTTGTCTAGCCACGCCTTGCCTTGTCTAGCCACGCCTTGCCTTGACTTGCCTAGCCTCTCCTTGCCTTAACTAGCCACGCCTTGCCTTTCCAAGCCACGCCTTGCCTAGCCACGCCACGCCTTGCCTTGCCTAGCCACGCCTTGCTTTGCTTAGTCACGCCTTGCCTTGTCTTGCCTAGACACGCCTTCCCTTGTCTAGCCAAACCTTGCATTTCCTTGCCTAGCCACGCCTTGCTTTCCCTTGCCTTGCCTTGCCTTGCCCTGAATTGCCCTGCTTGCCCTGCTTTGCTATGATTTGCCTTGCTTAGCCACGCCTTGCCTTGCCTTGCCTTGCCAAGCACTGCCCTGCCCTGCCCTGCCAAGCATTGCCTTGCTTTTCCCTGCCTTGCCCTGCCTTGATCTGCCTTCCCTTGCGTTGCCCTCCCCTGGCCTGCCTTGCCTTGCCTTGCCTTCCCTTGCACTGCCTTGCCCTGCCCTGCCCTGCAACGCCCTGCATTGCCTTGCACTGTCCTGCCCTGCCCTGCCCTGCCCTGCCCGGCCCTGCACTGACCTGCCCCGCCGTGCCCCGCCCTGCCTTGCTTTGCCATGCCTTGAATTGTCTTGCCTTGCCTTAACTTGCATTGCTTTGCATTGCATTGCCCTTCCTTGCCCCGCCTTGCTTTGCCTTGCCTTGCCCTGCCTTACCCTGTCACGCCTTACCTTGCCTTGCCATGCCCTGCCCTGCCTAGATTTGCCTTGAACTTCTTTGCCTTGCCTTGCCTTGCCTTGCCTTGCCCTGCCTTGCCTCTCTTTGTCATGCACTGTCCTTCACCGCCCTGCACTCTCCTGCCCTGCATTATTTTGGCCTATCATGCCTTTCCTTGTCTTGAACTGTCTTGCCCTGAACTGCCCTGCCCTGCCCTGCTCTGCCCTGCAGTGACATGCCCTGGCTTGCGGTTCCTTGCCTTGCCTTGTCTTACCTTTCGTGGCCTTGCCTTCTCCTGTCCTGCCCTGCCTTGCTCTGCCTTGCCCTGCCTTGCCATGCCTTGCGCTGCCGTGCCCTACCTTGCCTTGATTTGCCTTAACTAGCCACACCTAGCCTTGCCATGCCTAAACACGCCTTATCTTGCGTAGCCACGACTAGTCTTGCCTAGCCACGCCTTGCCTTGACTAGCCACGATTTGCCTTGCCTTGTCTGGCCTTGTTTGCCTGGCCTTTCGTTGCCTTGCCTTACCTTGCCTTGCCTAGATTTGCCTTGCATTGCCTTGAATTAACTTGCCTTAAACTTATTTGCCCTGCCATGCCCTGCCTTTCCTTGCATTGCCTTGCCTTGCCCTGTCTTGATTTGCCTAGCCTTGCCCTGACTTGCCATTCCTTGCCTTGCCTTGCCCAAATTTGCCCTGCTCTGTTCTGCCCTGCCTAGCCTTGCCTTGCCTTGCCTTCCTTGTCTTGCCTTGCCTTGCCTTGCCCTGCCTTGCTCTGCCCTGTCCTGCTTTGCCCTGCCTTGCTCTGCCTTGCCCTGCCTTGCCCTGCCCTGCCGTGCTCTGCTCTGCCCTGCCCTTGCCCTGCCTTGCCCTGCCTAGCCTCTCCTAGCCTTTCCTAGCCACGCCTTGCCTTTCCTATCCACGCCTTGCCTTGCCTAGCCATGCCTTTCTTTGCCTTGCCTAGCCACGCTTTTCCTTGCCTTTCCTAGCCACGTCTTGTCTAGCCACTCCTTGCCTTGCCTAGCCACGACTTGCTTTGCCTAGCCACGCCTTGCCTTGTCTTGCCTAGACACGCCTTCCCTTGCCTAGCCACACCTTGCCTTTCTTTGCCTAGTCACGAATTGCTTTGCCTTGCCTTGCCTTTCCTGGACTTGCCCTGAATTGCCCTGCTTGCCCTGTTTTGCCTTGATTTGCCTTGCTTAGCCACGCCTTGCCTTGCAACTCACTGCCCTGCCCTGCCCTGCCAAGCATTGCCTTTCCTATCCCTTCCTTGCCCTGCCTTGCCCTGCCAAGCCCTGCCTTGCCTTGCCTTGCCCTGACCTGAACTGCCTTGCCTTGCCTTGCCTTGCCTTGCCTTGTCTTGACTTGCCTTGCCTTGCCTTGCATTGCCTTGCCTTGCATTGCCCTTACTTACACTGCCTTTCCTTTCCTTGGCCTTCCTTGCCTTGCCTTGCCTTGCCCTGCCTTGCCTTGCTTTGCCCTGGCCTGGCCTGCTTTGCCTTGCCTTGCCTTGCCCCGCCTTGCTTTGCCATTCCTTGCCCTGCCTTGCCCTGCTCTGCCCTGCCACGCCTAGCCTTGCCTTGCCCTGCCCTACCCTGCCCTGACAAACACTGCCCTGCCCCGCACTGCACTGCTTTGCCTTGCCTTTCTTTGATTTGTATTGCCTTGGCTTTCCTTGCCTTGACTTGCACTGCCTTGCCTTGCATTGCCATTCCTTGCCCTGCCTTAACATCCCTTGCATCTTTTTGTCTTGCCCTGCCCTGCACCGCCCTGCATTCCCCTGACTTGCGTTGCCTTGGCCGACCAAGCCTTCCCTTGCCTTGTCCTGATTTGCCCTGACCTGCCCTGCCCTGCCCTGCCCTGTCCTCCCTTGATCTGCTTTGCCCTGCCATGCCCTGCCTTGCCGTGCTTTACCTTGGCTTGCCTTGCCTTTCGTTTCTTTGCCTTGCACTGCCCTGCCCTGCCCTGCCTTGCCTTGCCTTGTCTGGCCTTGCCTTGACTTGCCTTTCTTTACCTTGCCTTGCCTTGCCTTGCCTTGCGTTGCCAAGCCCTGCCCTGCACTGCCCTGCCCTGCCCTAACGTGACCTGTCCTAACCTGCCTAGCCTTGCCTTGCGTTGCCTTGCCTTGATTGCCTTTGCCTTGCATTGCCTTGCCTTGCATTTCCTTGCCATGCTTTGGTTGCCTTGCCTTGCCTAGCCACGCATTGCCTTGCCTAGACGCGCCTTGCCTTGCCGAGCCAAGCCTTATCTTGCCTAGTACGCCTTGCTTAGCCTAGCCACGCCTTGCCTTGCCTAGCCACGCCTTGCCTTGACTTGCCTTTCCTTGCCTTGCCATGTCTTGCCTTGCCTTGCCTTACCTTGCCTTGCCTTGCTTTGTCTAGCCACGCCTTGCCTTGCCTTGTCTAGCCTCTGCTTGTCTTACCTAGCCACGCCTTGCCTTTCCTATCAACGCCTTTTCTTGCCTAGCCACGCCTTGACTTTCCTAGCCACGCCTTGCCTAGCGACGCTTAGAATTGCTTTGCCTAGCCACGCCTTGCCTTGCCTAGCCACGCCTTGGCTTGCCTTGCCTTGCCTTGCCTAGCCACGCCTAGCCTTGCCTAGACACGCCTTGCCTTGCCTAGGCAAACCTTGCCTTTCCTAGCCACGCCCTGCCTTGCCTTGTCTTGCCTTAACTTGCCTTGCCTTGGCTTGCCTTGCCTTGATTTGCCCTGCGTTGCCCTGCCTTGCCTGCCTTGATCTGCCTTGCCATGCCTTGCCCTGCTCTGCCCTGCCCTGCCTTGCCCTTCCTTGACCTGCCTTGCCTTGCTTTGCTTTGCCTCTCTTTGTCTTGTTTTCCCTCCACCGCCCGGCTCTCCCCTGCCTAGACTTGCCTTTGTCTTGCTTGCCTTGCCTTGCCTTCCCTTGCCTTGCCTTGCCCTGACTTGCCCTACCCTAACCTGCATTTCCGTGCCTTGCCCTGCCCTGCCCTGCATTCCCCTGCCCTGCCTTGCCTTGCCATGGCCTACATAGCCTTGCCTTGACTTGCCCTACCTTGCCCTGCCTGCCCTACCCTGCCCTGCCCTGCCCTGTCCTACACTGCCCTGCTTTGCCCTTACATGCCCTGACCTGCTCTTCTCTGCCCTGCCCTGCTCTGCCCTAACCTGCCCTGCCTTGCCGAGCCTTGCCTTACCCTGCCTTGCCCTGCTCTACCCTGCCTTGCTCTGCCCTGCCTTGCCCTTCCTTGCCCTGCCTTGCCTTGCCTTTGCTTTGCCTCTCTATGTCTTCTTCTCCCTGCACCGAACGACCGTCCCCTGTCCTGAATTGCCTTTTCCTTCCTTGCCCTGCCCTGCCTTTCCCGCCCTGCTCTCCCCTGCTCTGCTTTGCCTTGACTTGCCCTGCCTTTTCCTCATTGTTCCGCCCTGCCCTCCCCTGCCCTGCCTTGAATTGCCTTGGCCTGCCTGGCCTTGCCTTGCATTGCCCTGCCCTGCTCTGCCTTGCCCTGCCTTGCCCTGCCTTGCCTTGCCTTGCCTTGCCTAGAAAAGACTTGCCTTCCTTGCCTAGCCACTCCATGCCTTGCCTTGTCTAGTCACGACTTGCCTTGATTTGACTAGCCTCTCACTGCCTTTCCTAGCCACGCCATGCCTTTCCTATCCACGCCTTGATTTGCCTAACCACACCTTGCCTTTCCTAGCCACGTCATGCCTTGCCTTGTCTTGCCGAGTCAAGCCTTGCCTTGCCTAGCCACGACTTCCCTTGCATTGCTTAGCCACGCCTTGTCTTGCCTTGCCTTTCCTTGAACTGCTTTGCCCTGCCTTGCCCTGCCTTGCTTTGAATTGCCTTGCCTAGCCATGCCTTGCTTTGCCTAGCCACGCCTTGCCTTACCTAGCGACGACTTGCTTTGCCTAGCCACGCCTTTCCTTGCCTAGTCACGCCTAGCCTTGCCTAGCCACGCCTTGCCATACATAACGACGACTTGGCTTGTCTAGCCACACCTTGCCATACATAACGACGACTTGGCTTGTCTAGCCACACCTTGCCTTGCCTATCCACGACTTGCACTGCCTTGCCTTGAATTGCCTTGACTAGACACCCGTTGCCTTGCCTAGCCACGCTTTGCCTTACCTAGCCAAGACTTGTCTTGGCTAGCCACAAATTGCCTTGCCTTGCCTTGCCCTGACATTCCCTCCCTTGCCCTGCCTTCCCCTGCCCTGCACTCCCATGCCTTGCCTTGTCTTTGCCTTCCTTGTCTTGCCTGCCCTGACCTGCCATGCCATGTCTGGCTCTGAATTGCCCTGCTTGCCCTGCTTGCCCTGCAATGCCCTGCCGTGCCCTGCACTGCCCTGCCCCGCCGTGCCCTGCCCTTCCTTGCTTTGCCTTGCCTTGCCTTTCCCTGATTTGCCCTACCCTGCACAGCCCTGCCTTGCCTTGCCTTAACTTGCCTTGCCTTATCTTGCCTTGCCTTGCCTTGCCTTTCCTTGCCTTGCCTTGCCTTGCCCTGCTTTCCCCTACACTTTTCTCTCCTGCCCTGCTCTGACCTGCCGTGCCCTGCACTGACCTGCCCTGCATTGCCCTACCTTGTGCTGCCCTGCATTGCCTTTCCTTTCCTTGCCTTGCCTTGCCTTCTTTGCCTTGCCTTGCCTTGCCTTTCCCTGCTTTGCCCTGCCCTGCCTTGACTTGCCTTGCCTTGCTTTCCCTAGCCTTGCTTTGCGTAGCCACACCTTGCCTTACCTAGACACGCCTTGCCTTTCCTAATCACGCCTTGCCTTGCCTAGCCACGCATTGCCTTTCCTAGCCACGCCTTGCATTGCCATGCCTTGCCTTGCAATGCCTTGGCCTGACCTGATCTGCCTTGCCATGCCTTGCCCTGAATTGCACTGCCTTGCCAATTTCTGCCCTGCATTCCCCTGCCCTGACCTACACTGCCCTGCCTTGCCCCGCCCTGCCCTGGCCTGCCCTGACCTACACTGCTCTGTCATGCCCTGACCTGCCTCGCCCTGCCTTGCAATGCCTTGCCCTGCAATGCCATGCCCTGCCCTGCCCTGCTTTGCTCTGCCCTGCCTTGCCATGCCTTGCCTTGCCTTGCCTAGCCTTACCTTTACCTGGTTTGCCCTGCCCTGTCCTGCCCTGCCTAGCCTTGCCTTGCCTAGCCTCTCCTTGCCTTTCCTAGCCACGCTTTGCCTTTATTATCCACGCCAGGCTTGCCTAGCCACGCCTTGCCTTTCCTAGCCACGCCTTTCCTTGCCACGCCTTGCCTACCTACGCCTTGCCTTGCCTTGCCTAGCTCCGCCTTGCCTTGCCTAGCCACGGCTTGCCTTGCCTAGCCACGCCTTGACTAGTCTTGCCAAGTCAAGACTTGCCTTTCCTAGCTACGCCTTCCCTTGCCTTGCCTAGCAACGCCTTGCTTTGCCTTGCCTTGCCTTTTCCTGCATTGCCTTGTCTGGTCATGTCTTGCCTGGCCTTTCCTTGCCTTGCCTAGACTTGCCTTGCCTTGCCTTGACTTTCCTTGCATTGCCTTGCCTTGCATTGTCCTTCCTTGCCCTTCCTTGCCTAGCCTTGTCTTGCATCTCTATGTTTTTCCCTGCCTTGCACTGCCTTACCCTGCACTGCCATGACCTGCCCTGCCCTGAAATGACCTACAATAACCTGCCCTGCCCTGCCCTGCTTTGCCCTGCCTTGCACTGCCTTACCCTGCACTGCCATGCCCTGCTCTGCCCTGCCCTGCCAAGCCACACCTTGCCTTGCCTTGCCTAGCCACGCCTTGCCTTGCCTTGCCTTGCCTTGCCTTGCCTAGCCACCGCTTGCCTTGCCTAGCCACGCCTTGCCTTGCCTAGCCACAACTTGCCTTCCTTAACCACGTCTTGCCCTGACCTGCTCTGCCTTGCCTTGCCTGGCCTTGCCTTGCCTTGCCTTTCCTTACTTTCCTTTGCCTTGCCTTGCCTTGCAATGTATTGCGCTGCCTTGCCCTGCCCTGCCCTGCACTGCCCTGCACTGCCATGCCCTACCCTACGCTGACCTGCCCTGCTCTGCCTAGCCTTGCCTTCCTTTTCCTGCCTTGCCCTGCTTTGACCTACCTTGCCTTCATTTGCCTTGCCTAGCCACACCTAGACTTGCCATGCCTAAACACGCCTTGCCTTGCCTAGCCACGCCTAGTCTTGCCTAGACACTCCTTGCCTTGCCTAGAGACGCCTTGTTTTGACTTGCCTAGCCAAGAATTACCTTTCCTTGTCTGGCCTAGACTTGCCTGGCCTTTCCTTGCCTTGATTTGCCTTGCTCTGATTTGCCCTGCCCTGCCCTGAATTGCCTTGCCTTGCCTTGTTTGCCTAGCCTTGCCCTGCTTTGCCTTGCCTTGCTTTGACCTGATTTGCCCTGCCCTGTCTTGCTCTGCCTAGCCTTGCCTTGCCTTGCCTTGCCTTGCCTTGCATTGCCTTGCTTTGCATTGCTTTTCTTTACCCTGCCTTGCCTTGAATTTGTTTGCCCCTCGTTGTCTTCTTTGCCCTGCCCCGCCCGGCCCTCCCCTGCCCTGCCTTGCCTTGCCTTGGCCTTAATTGCCTTTCCTTGCCTAGCCTTCAATGCCCTGCACTGCCCTTGCCATGTCTTGCCCTGCCTTGCCTTGCCTTGCCTTGCTTTGCCCACCCTTGCTCTTCCCTGACCTGCCATTCCATGCCCTGCAATGCCATGCCCTGAATTTCCTTGCCTTGCCTTGCCAGGCCTTGCCTTGCAAGGCCTTGCCTTGCCTTGCCTTGCCTTGCCTTGCCTTGCCATGCCTTGCCTTACCTTGACCTGCATTGCCTTGCCTTGCCTTTCTTTATTTATCTTGCCTTGCCGCTTTGCAATGCACTGCCCTGCCTGCCCCGCCCTGCTCTCCCCTGCTCTGCTTTGCCTTGACTTGACCTGCCTTTTCGTCCCTGTTCCGCACTGCCCTCCCCTGCCCTGCCTCGACTTGCCTTGGCCTTCCTTGCCTAGTCTTGCATTGCCCTGCCCTGCTCTGCCTTGCCCTGCCTTGCCCTGCCTTGCCTTGCCTTGCCTTGCCTTGCCTAGAAAAGACTTACCTTCCTTGCCTAGCCACGCCTTGCCTTGCCTTGTCTTGCCGAGTCAAGCCTTGCCTTGCCTAGCCACGACTTACCTTGCATTGCCTAGCCACGCCTTGTCTTGCCTTGCCTTGCCTTGCCCTGAATTGCCTTGAATTGCCTTGCTTAGCCATGCCTAGCCTTGCCTAGCCACGCCTTGCCTTACATAGCGACGACTTGCTTTGCCTAGCCACGCCTTTCCTTGCCTAGTCACGCCTAGCCTTGCCTAGCCACGCCTTGAATTACATAGCGACGACTTGGCTTGTCTAGCCACACCTTGCCTTGCCTAAGCACGACTTGCCTTGAATTGCCTTGCCTTGAATTGCCTTGCCTAGCCACCCCTTGACTTGACCTGCCTTTCCCTGCCTTGCCCTGCATTGCTCTGCCTTCCCCTGCCCTGCACTCCCCTGCCTTGCCTTGCCTTTGCCTTCCTTGCCTTGACTTGCCTTGCCTTGCCTTCTCTGCTCTTCCCTGCCATTTCCTGCCCTGCCCTGCCCTGCCTTGCCATGCCTGGCCCTGAATTGCCCTGCTTGCCCTGCAATGCCCTGCACTCTCCTGCCCTGATATTTACTGCCCTGCCTTGACCTGCCCTGCCCAGCCCTGCCATGCTCTGCCCTGCCCTGCCCTGCCCTGACCTACATTGGCCTGCCTTGCCCTGCCCTGCCCTGACCTGCCATGATCTGCACTGCCCTGCCCCGCCGTGCCCTGCCCTTCCTTGCTTTGCCTTGCCTTGCCTTGCCCTGATTTGCCCTTCCCTGCACTGCCTTGCCTTGCCTTGCCTTGCTTTGCCTGACCTTATCTTGCCTTGCCTTTCCTTGCCTTGCCTTGCCTTGCCCTGCCTTCCCCTACCCTTTTCTGGCCTGCCCTGCTCTGACCTGCCGTGCCCTGCACTGACCTGCCTTGCATTGCCCTGCCTTGTGCTGCCCTGCATTGCCTTTCCTTTCCTTTCCTTGCCTTGCCTTCTTTGCCTTGCCTTGCCTTGCCTTTCCATGCTTTGCCCTGCCCTACCCTGCCTTGCCTTGCCTTGCCTTGCCTTCCCTTGCCTTGCCTTGCGTAGCCTCACCTTGTCTTACCTAGACAAGCCTTGCCTTTCCTAACCACGCCTTGCCTTGCCTAGCCAAGAATTGCCTTTCCTAGCCACGCCTTGCCTTGCCATGCTTTGCCTTGCCTTGCCCTGCCTTGCCCTGCCCTGATCTGCCTTGCCATGCCTTGAACTGAATTGCCCTGCCTTGTCCTTCCCTGCCCTGCACTCCCCTGCCCTGAACTACACTGCCCTGCCTTGTTCCGCCCTGCCCTGGCCTTCCCTGACCTACACTGCCCTGTCATGCCCTGACCTGTCTCGCCCTGCTTTGCAATGCCTTGCCCCGCACTGCTATCCCCTGCCCTGCCCTGCCTTGCCCTGCCTTGCTTTGAATTGACTTGCCAGGAAATGCGTTGCATTGCCATGCCTTGCCGTGCCTTGCCTTACGTTGACCTGCCTTGATATTCCTTTCCTTGCCTTTCTTTATTTGTCTGGCCTTGCCGCTTTGCAATGCACTGCCCTGCCCTGCCCCGCCCTGCTCTCCCCTGCACTGCCTTGCCTTGCCTTGCCCTGCCTTTTCCTGCCCTGTACCGAGCTGCCCTCCCTTGCCCTTCCTTGCCTTGCCTTGGCCTGCCTTGCCTTGCCTTGCATTGCCCTGCCCTGCCCTGCCCTGCCCTGCCCTGCCTTGCCCTGCCTAGGCACAACTTGCCTTCCTTCTTTGCCACGCCTTGCTTTGCATTTTCTAGTTACGCCTTGCCTTGCCTTGCCTAGCCTATCCTTGCCTTTCCTAGCCGCGCCTTGCGTTTTTTATCCACGCCTTGCCTTGCCTAGCTACGCCTTGCTTTGCCTTGCCTAGCCACGCTTTGCCTTGGCTTGTCTAACCACGCCCTCCCTTGCCTTGCCTAGCCTCTCCTTGTCTTACCTAGCCACGCCTTGCCTTTCCTAGCCACGCCTTGCCTTGCCTAGACACGCCTTGCTTTGTATTGCTTAGACATGCCTTCCCTTGCCTAGCCACACCTTGATTTGCCTTGACTTGCCTTGCCCTGAATTGCCCTGCTTGCCAATCCCTGCCCTGCCCTGCCCTGCCAAGCATTGCCTTGCTTTGCCCTGACTTGCCCTGCCTTGCCCTTCTTGCCCTGCCTTGCCTGCCTTGCCCTGCCCTGCCCTGCCTTGCCTTGACTTGCTTTGCCTTGAATGCTTTGCCTTGCCTTGTCTTGCCTTGAATTGCCTTGCCAAGCCCTGCCCTGTCATGCCCTGACCTGCCTCGCCCTGCCTTGCAATGCTTTGCCCTGCAATGCCATGTCCTGCCCTGCCCTGCTTTGCCCTGCTCTGCCTTGCCATACCTTGCCTTGCCTTGCCTTGCCTTACCTTTACCTGGTTTGCCCTGCCCTGTCCTGCCCTGCCTAGCCTTGCCTTGCCTATCCTCTCCTTGAGTTTCCTAGCCACGCTTTGCCTTTCCTATCCACGCCTTGCCTTGCCTAGCCACGCCTTGCCTTTCCTAGTCACGCCTTTCCTTGCCACACCTTGCATAGCTACGAATTGCCTTGCCTTGCCTAGCTACGCCTTGCCTTGCCTAGCCACGGCTTGCCTTGCCTAGCCACGCCTTGACTTGTCTTGCCGAGTCAAGCCTTGCCTTTCTTAGCCACGCCTTCCCTTGCCTTGCCTAGCCACGCTTTACTTTGCCTTGCCTTGCCTTGCCTTTTCCTGCCTTGCCTTGTCTGGTCATGTCTTGCCTGGCCTTTCCTTGCCTTGCCTTACCTTGCCTTACCTAGACTTTCCTTGCCTTGCCTTGAATTGAGTTGCCTTGCACTGATTTGCCCTGCCTTGAACTGCCTTGCCTTGCCTTGCCTTGTCTTGCTTTGTCTAGCCTTGCCCTGCCTTGCCTTGCCTTGCCTTGCCTTACCCTGATTTGCCCTGCCCTATTCTGCCCTGCCTAGTATTGCCTTGCCTTGCCTTGCCTTGCCTTGCCTTGCCTTGCCTTGCCTTGCCTTGCATTGCCCTTCCTTAAACTGCCTGGCCTTGCCTTTGCTTTGCCCCTCTTTGTCTTCTTTGCTCTGCCCCGCCCGGCACTCCAATGACCTGTCTTGCGTTGCCTTGGCCTTCCTTGCCTTGTCTTTCCTTGCCCTGCCCTTGCCCTGACCTGCCTTGCCATGCCTTGCTCTGCCTTGCCCTGCCTTGCCCTGCCCTGCCTTGCCCTGCTCTGCCCTTCCCTTGCCCTGGCATGCCCTGCCTAGCTTCTTCTAGCCATTCCTAGATACGCCTTGCCTTTCCTATCCACGCCTTGCCTTGCTTAGCCATGCCTTTCATTGCCTTGCCTAGCCACGCTTTTCCTTGCCTTGCCTAGCCTCTCCTTGACTTACCTAGCCACGCCTTGCCTTTCCTAGCCACGCCTTGCCTAGCCAAGCCTTGCCTTGCTTAGCCACGCCTGCTTTGCCTATCCACGCCTTGTCTTGTCTTGCCTAGACACGCCTACCCTTGCCTAGCCACACCTTTGCTTTTCCTTGCGTAGCCACGCCTTGCTTTGCCTTGCCCTACCTTGCCTTGCCTTGCCCTGGATTGCCCTGCTTGCCCTGCTTTGCCTTGATTTACCTTGCTTAGCCACGCCTTGCCTTGCCTTGCCTTGCCACGCACTGCCCTGCCCTGCCCTGCCAAGCATTGCCTTGCCTTTCCCTTCATTGCCCTGCCTTGCCCTGCCTTGCCTTGCCTTGCCCTGCCCTGGCCTGCTTTGCCTTGCCTTGCCTTGCCTTGCCTTGAATTGCATTGCCTTGCCTTGCGTTGCCCTTACATACCCTGCCTTGCCTTACCTTGGCCTTCCTTGTCTTGCTTGCCTTGCCCTGCCTTATATGCCCTGCCCTGCCCTCGCCTTGCCTTGCCCTGCCTTGCTTTGTCTTGCCTTTCCCTGCCTTGCTCTGCCCTGACCTGCTTTGCCATGCATTGCTCTGCCTTGCCCAGCCTTGCCCTGCCCTGCCCTGCTTGCTCTGCCCTGCCCTGCCTTGCCTTGCCTTGCCTTGCCTTGACTTGCCTTGCTTTGCCTTGCCTTGCATTGCCCTTCTTTCCCTTCCTTGCCTAGCCTTGTCTTGCCTCTCTATGTTTGACCTGCCTTTCACTGCCTTACCCTGCTCTGCCATGCTCTGCCCTGCCCTGCAATGACCTACACTGCCCTGCCCAGCCCTGCCCTGCCTTGCCCTGCCTTGCACTGCCTTGCACTGCCTTACCCTTCACTGCCATGCCCTGCCCTGCCCTGCCCTGCCCTGCCAAGACACACCTTGCCTTACCTAGCCACGACTTGCCTTGCCTTGCCTTGCCTTGCCTAGCCACCGCTTGCCTTGCCTTGCCTAGCCATAACATGCCTTCCCTAACCACGTCTTGCCCTGACCTGCTCTGCCTTGCCTTGCCTGGCCTTGCCTTGCCTTGCCTTTCCTTACTTTCCTTTGCCTTGCCTTGCCTTGCAATGCATTGCGTTGCCTTGACCTGCCCTGCCCTGAACTGAAATGCCCTGTCCTACTCTGACCTGCCCTGCCTTGCCTAGCCTTGCCCTGCCTTGTCCTGCCTTGCCCTGCCTTGCCCTACCTTACCTTCATTTGCCTTGCCTAGCCACACCTAGACTTGCCATGCCTAAACACGCCTTGCCTTGCCTAGCCACGCCTAGTCTTGCTTAGACACTCCTTGCCTTGTCTAGAGACGCCTTGCATTGCCTTACCTAGCCACGAATTGCCTTTCCTTGTCTGGCCTTGACTTGCCTGGACTTTCCTTGCCTTGAGTTGCCTTGCCTTGCCTTCCTTTGCCTAGCCTCGCCCTGCCTTGCCTTGCCTTGCCTTGAATAGATTTGCCCTGCCCTGTCCTGCTCTGTCTAGCCTTGCCTTGCTTTTCCTTGCCTTGCCTTGCCTTGAATTACATTGCCTTGCCTTCCATTGCTTTTCTTTTCCCGCCTTGCCTTGTCTTTGCTTTGCCTCTCGTTGTCTTCTTTGCCCTGCCCACCCCGGCCCTCCCCTGCCCTGCCATGCCTTGCCTTGGCCTTAATTGCCTTGCCTTGCCTAGCCTTCAATGCCCTGCACTGCCCTTGACCTGCCTTGCCCTGTCTTGTCTTGCCTTGCTTTGCCCTCCCTTGCTCTAACCTGACCTGCCATTCCATGCCCTGCAATGCCATGCCCTGCACTGCCCTGCCTTGCCCTGCCCTGACTTTCTTTGCCTTGCCTTGCCAGGCCTTGCCAGGCCTTGCCTTGCCTTGCCATGCCTTGCCTTACCTTGACCTGCCTTGCCTTGCCTTGCCTTTCTTTATTTGTCTTGCCTTGCCGCTTTGCAATGCACTGCCCTGCCTGCCCCGCCCTGCTCTCCCCTGCTCTGCTTTGCCTTGACTTGCACTGCCTTTTCCTCCCTGTTCCGCACTGCCCTCCCCTGCCCTGCCTTGCATTGCCCTGCCCTGCTCTGCCTTGCCCTGCCTTGCCCTGCCTTGCCCTGCCTTGCCTTGCCTTGCCTTGCCTAGAAAAGACTTGCCTTCCTTGCCTAGCCACGCCTTGCCTTGCCTTGCCTAGCCTCTCCTTGCCTTTCCTAGCCACGCCATGCCTTTCCTATCCACGCCTTGCCTTGCCTAGCCACGCCTTTCCTAGCCACGCCTTGCCTTGCCTTGTCTTGCCAAGTCAAGACTTGCCTTGCCTAGCCACGACTTCCCTTGCATTGCCCTGCCTTGCTTGTCTTGACTGCGATGCCCTGATTGCCCTGCCTTGCCCTTGTCTGCCCTTCCTTGCCCTGCCTTGCCTTGCCTTTGCTTTGCCTCTCTTTGTCTTCTTTTCCCTGCACCGCCCGGCCCTCCCCTGTCCTGCATTGCCTTTGCCTTCCTTGCCGAGCCTTGCCTTGCCCTGCCTTCCCTGCACTGCCCTGCCCTGCCCATCCCTGCCCTGCAATTTCCCTGCACTGCCCTGCCTTGCTTTGTCTTGCCTTTATTTGAACTGCCTTGAACTTCCCTGACCTGCCTTGCCGTGCCTTGCCCTTGCCTGCCCTGAACTCCTCTGCAATTCCTTGCCTTGCCATGGCCTACATTGACTTGCCTTGACTTGCCCTGCCCTGCCCTGACCTACACTGACCTGCCCTGCCCTGCCCTGACTTGACATGCGTTGCCCTGCCTTACCCTGCACTGCCATGCCCTGCCCTGCCCTGCAATGACCTACACTGCCCTGCCCTGCCCGCCGTGCTTTGCCCTGCCTTGCACTGACTTACCCTGCACTGCCATGCCCTGCCCTTTCAAGCCAAACCTTGCCTTGCCTTGCCTAGCCACGCCTTGCCCTGCCTTGCCTTGCCTTGCCTAGCCACCCCTTGCCTTGCCTTGCCTAGCCACGCCTTGCCTTGCCTAGCCACGCATTGCCTTGCCTAGCCACGACTTGCCTTCCTTAACCACGTATTGCCCTGCCCTGCTCTGCTTTGCCTTGCCTAGCCTTGCCTTGCCTTGCATTTCCTTACATTCCTTTGCCTTGCCTTGCCTTGCCTAGCAATATATTGCCCTGCCTTGCCCTGACCTGCCTTGCACTGCCATGCTCTGCCCTACCCTGACCTGCCCTGCCCTTCCTAGTCTTGCCTTGCCTTGCCCTGCCTTGCCCTGCCTTGCCCTGCCTTGCCCTACCTTGCCTTCATTTGCCTTGCCTAGCCACACCTAGCCATGCCATGCCTAAACACGCCTTGCCTTGCCTAGCCAAGCCTAGTCTTGCCTAGACACTCCTTGCCTTGCCTAGCCACGCCTTGCCTTGCCTTGACTAGCCACGATTTGCTTTGCCTTGTCTGGCATTGACTTGCCTGGCCTTTCCTTGCCTTGATTTGCTTTGCTCTGATTTGCCCTGCACTGCCCTGCCTTGCTTTGCCTTACCTTGCTTTGCCTAGCCTTGCCCTGCCTTGCCTTGCCTTGCCTTGCCTTGCCCTGATTTGCCCTGCCCTGTCCTGCTCTGCCTAGCATTGCCTTGCCTTGCCTTGCTTTTCCTTGCCTTGCATTGCCTTGCCTTGCATTGCTTTTCCTTACAATGCCTTTCCTTGCCTTTGCTTTGCGTTTCGTTGTCTTCTTTGCCCTGCCCTAACCGGGCCTCCCCTGCCCTGCCTTGCCTTGCCTTGGCCTTAAGTGCCTTGCCCTACCTTGCCCTGCCTTGACCTGCCCTGCCCTGCCCTGCTCTGTACTGAACTGCTTTGCCTTGCCTTGCCTTGCATTGCCTTGCGTTGCATGGCCCTTCCTTGCACGTTCCTTGCCTTGCCTTGATCCGCCCCACACTCCCCTGCCCTGCCTTGCCTTGCCATAGCATAACTTGCCTTACTCTGCCTTACCCTGATTTGCCCTGCACTGCCCTGACCTACACTGCCGTGCCCTGCCCTGCAGTGCTCTGCCTTGCCTTGCCTTGCCCTCCCTGTGCTGCCCTGCCTTGCCTTGCCTTGCCTTGCTTTGCCTTGCCTTACCTTGCCTTGCCTTTCACTGCTTTGCCCTGCCCTGCCCTGCCTTGCCTTGACTTGCCTTGCGTAGCCTTACCTTGGCTTACCTAGCCACTCCTTGCCTTTCCTAACCACGAGTTGCCTTGCCACGCATTGTCTTTCCTAGCCACGCCTTGCCTTGCCCTGCCCTGACCTACCTTGCCTTGATTTGCCCTGAATTGCACTGCCTTGCTCTTCCCTGCCCTACACTCCCCTGCCCTGAACTACACTGCCATGCCTTGCCCTGCCCTGCCCTGCCCTGCCCTGCCCTGCCCTGACCTGACCTACACTGCCCTGCCTTGCCCTTCCCTTCCCAGCTCTGCCCTTCCCTGCTTTGCCTTGCCTTGCCTTGCCTTGCCTTGCCTTGCATTATTTTGCCTTGCAATGCCCTTTCTTCATCTCCTTTGCCTTGCCTTTCCTTGCCTCTCTTTTTCTTGCACTGCCCTGCCTTCCCTTGCCATGGACTGCCTTGCCTTGCCCTGCCCTGCCTTGCCTTGTCCTGCCCTGCCTAGCCCTACCCTGCCCTGCCCTGGCCTGCCCTGCCCTGCCCTGACCTAAACTGCTCTGCACTGCTTTGCCCTGCCTTGCAATGCCCTGCCCTGCACTGCCATGCCCTGCTCTGCCATGCCTTGCCCTGCTGTGCATTTCCTTGCCTTGCCTTGACAGGCCTTGCCTTGCCTTGCGTTGCCTTGCTTTACCTTGACCTGCCTTGCCTTGACTTGCCTTTCTTTATTTGTCTTGCCTTGTCGCTTTGCAATGCACTGCCCTGCCTACCCGCCATGCTCTCCCCTGCTCTGCCTTGCCTTGACTTGCCCTGCCTTGCCTTGCCTTGCATTGCCCTGCCCTGCTCTGCGTTGCCCTGCCTTGCCCTGCCTTGCCATGCCTTTCCTTGCCTAGAAAATACTTGCCTTCCTTGCCTAGCCACGCCTTGCCTTGCCTTGTCTAGCCACGACTTGCCTTGCCTTGCCTAGCCTTTCCTTGAATTTCCTAGCCACGCCTTGCCTTTCCTATCCACGACTTGCTTTGCCTAGCCACGCCTTGGCTTTCCTACCTACGCCTTTCCTATCCACGCCTTGCCTTGCCTTGTCTTGCCGAGTCAAGCCTTGCCTTGCCTAGCCACGACTTCCCTTGCCTTGCCTAGCCACGCCTTCCTTTGCCTTGCCTTGCCTTGCCTTGCCCTGCCTTGCCCTGCCTTGCCCTGCCTTCAGTTGCCTTGCCTTGAATTGCCTTGCCTAGCCATGCCTAGCCTTGCCTAGCCACGCTTTGCCTTAACTAGCGACAACTTCCTTTGCCTAGCCACGCCTTTCCTTGACTAGTCACGCCTAGCCTTGCCTAGCCCCGCCTTGCCTTACATAGCAACGACTTGTCTTGTCTAGCCACACCTTGCCTTGCCTAGCCACGACTTGCCTTGCCTTGCCTTGCCTTGAATTGCCTTGCCTAGGCACCCCTTGCCTTGCCTAGCCACGCCTTACCTTGCCTAGCCACTCCTTGCCTTGCCTAGCCACAACTTGCCTTGCCTAGTCTTGCCTTGCCCTGTCTTTCCCTGCCTTGCCTAGCCACAACTTGCCTTACTTTGCCTTGCCCTGTCTTTCCCTGCCTTGCCCTGCCTTGCCCTGCCTTGCCCTGTTTTGCACTCCCCTGCCTTGCATTAATTTTGCCTTCCTTGCCTTTCCTTGCCCGGACTTCCCTGCCCTTCCCTGACATTTCCTGTCCTGACCTGCCCTGCACTGCCCTGCACTCGCCTGCCCTGATCTTCACTGCCCTGCCTTGACCTGCCCTGTCGTGCCATGCTCTGCCCTGCTCTGCCCTGCCCTGACCTACAATGCCCTGCCCTGCCCTGCCCTGCCGTACCCTGCACACTCCTGCCCCGCCGTGCCCTGCCCTTGCTTGCTTTGCCTTGCTTTGCCTTGCCCTGATTTGCCCTACCCTGCACTGCCCTGCCTTGCCTTATCTTGCCTTGCCTTGCCTTGCCTTGCCTTGCATTGCCTTGCCTTGCCCTGCCTTTTCCTGCCCTGTCCCGCCCTGCCCTCCCCTGCCCTGCCTTGACTTGCCTTGGCCTGCCTTGCCTTGCCTTGCTTTGCCCTGCTCTTCTCTGCCTTGCCCTGCCTTGCCCTGCCTTGCCCAGCCTTGCCTTGCCTAGAAAAGCCTTGCCTTCCTTGTGTAGAAACGGCTTGCCTTGCCTTGTCTAGCCACGACTTGCCTTGCCTTGCCTAGCCTCTCCTTGCCTTTCCTAGCCACGCCTTGCCTTTCATATCCACGCCTTGCCTTGCCTAGCCACGCCTTGCCTTTCCTAGAAACGCCTTGCCTTGCTTTGTCTTGCCGATTCAAGCCTTACCTTTCCTAGCCACGACTTCCCTTGCCTTGCCTAGCCACGCCTTGCTTTGCCTTGCCTTGCTTTGCCTTGCCTTGCCCTGCCTTGCCCTGCCTTGCCCTGCCTTGCCCTGCCTTGCCCTGCCTTGCCCTGCCTTGCCCTGCCTTGCCACGATATGCCTTGCCTAACCATGCCTAGCCTTGCCTAGGCACGCCTTGCCTTACCTAGCGACGACTTGCCTTGCCTAGCCACGCCTTTCCTTGCCTAGTCACGCCTAGCCTCGCCTAACCACGCCTTGAATTAAATAGCGACGACTTCCCTTGTCTAGCGACAATTTGACTTGCCTAGCCACGCCTTGCCTTAACTTGCCTTGCCTTGCCTATCCACGCCTTGCCTTGCCTAGCCATGCCTTGCCTAGCCTAGCCCTGCCTTGCCTTGCCTTGCCCTTGCCCTGCCTTGCCTTGCCTTGCCTTGCCTTGCCCTTACTTACCCTGCCTTTCCTTTCCTTGGCCTTCCTTGCCTTGCCTTGCCTTGCCCTGCCTTATATGCCCTGCCCTGCCCTTGCCCTGCCTTGCCTTGCCTTGCCCTGCCTTGCCTTGATTTGCCCTGACCTGGCCTGCCTTGCCTTGCCCCGACTTGCTTTGCCATGCCTTGTCCTGCCTTGCCCTGCTCTGCCCTGCCACGCCTTGCCTTGCCTTGCCCTGCCCTGACCTGCCCTGACAAACACTGACCTGCCCCACCCTGCTCTGCTTTGCCTTGCCTTTCTTTGATTTGTCTTGCCTTGGCTTTCCTTGCCTTGACTTGCACTGCCTTGCCTTGCATTGCCAATCCTTGCCCTGCCTTAACTTGCGTTGCATCTTTTTGTCTTGCCCTGCCCTGCACCGCCCTGCACTCCCCTGCCTTGCCTTGCCTTGGCCTACCATGCCTTCCCTTGCCTTGCCCTGATTTGCCCTGATCTGCCCTGCCCTGCCCTGTCTTCCCTTGTTCTGCTCAGCCCTGCCATGCCCTACCTTGCCGAGCATTACCTTGCCTTTCGTTGCCTTGCTTTGCCCTGTTCTGCAATGCCCTGCCCAGCCTTGCCTTGCCTTGTCTGGCCTTGCCTTGACTTGCCTTTCTTTACCTTGCCTTGCCTTGCCTTGTGTTGCCTTGCCCTGCCCTGCACTGCCCAGCCCTGCCCTAACGTGACCTGTCCTACCCTGCCAAGCCTTGCCTTGCGTTGCCTTGCCTTGATTGCCTTTGCCTTGCATTGCCTTGCCTTGCATTTCCTTGCCATGCTTTGCTTGCCTTGCCTTGCCTAGACACCTCTTGCCTTGCCTTGCCTAGCCACGCATTGCCTTGCCTAGACGCGCCTTGCCTTGCCGAGCCAAGCCTTACCTTGCCTAGTACGCCTTGCTTTGCCTAGCCACTCCTTGCCTTGCCTAGCCACGCCTTGCCTAGCCACGCCTTGCCTTGCCTTTCTTTGCCTTGCCTTGTCTAGCCTTGCCTTGCCTAGACTTGACTTGCCTTGCCTTGCTTTCCTTGCCTAGCCTTGCCTTACCTTACCTTGCCTAGCCTTGCCATGCCTTGCCTTGCTTTGCATTGCGTTGACTTGCCTTGTCTTGCCTTGCTTTGCCTTGCCTTGCCTTTCCTTTCAACGCCTTTTCTTGCCTAGCTACGCCTTGCCTTTCCTAGCCACGCCTTGCCTTGCCTTGCCTTGCCTTGCCTCACATTGCCTTGATTGCCTTGCCTAGCTACGCCTTGCCTTGCCTAGCCACGCCTTGCCATGTCTAGGCAACCCTTGCCTTTCCTAGCCACGCCCTGCCTTGCCTTGCGTTTCCTTAACTTGCCTTCATTGCCTTGCCTTGCCTTTCCTTGATTTGCCTGCGTTGCCCTGCCTTGCCTGCCTTGATCTGCCTTGCCATGTCTTGCCCTGTTCTGCCCTGCCCTGCATTGCCCTTACTTGACCTGCCTTGCCTTGCTTTGCTTTGCCTCTCTCTGTCTTGTTTTCCCTCCACCGAACGGCCCTCCCCTGCCCTGACTTGCCTTTGCCTTCCTTGCCTTGCCTTGCCTTCCCTTGCCTTGCCTTTCCCTGCCTTGCCCTACCCTGACCTGCATTTCCGTGCCTTGCCCTGCCCTGCCCTGCACTCCCCTGCCCTGCCTTGCCTTGCCATGGCCTACATTGCCTTGCCTTGACTTGCCCTATCATGCCCTGCCTGCCCTGCCCTGCCCTGCCCTGTTCTACACTGCCCTGCTTTGCCCTGACATGCCCTGCCCTGCTCTTCTCTGCCCTGCCCTGCCCTGCCCTGCCTTGCCTTGCCTTGCCTTGCCTTGCATTACCTTGCCTTGCATTGTCCTTCCTTGCTCCGCCTTGCCTTGTTTTGCCTCTCTTTGTCTTGACGTGCCTTGCTCTGCCCTGCACTCCCCTGCCCTGCCTTGCCTTGCCATGGACTACCTTGCTTTACCTTGCCTTGCCCTGCCTTGCCCTACCCTGCCCTGCCCTTCCCTGACCTACACTGCCCTGCCCTGCCCTACCCTGTCCTGCCCTGCCCTGTCTTGACCTGCCTTGCACTGCCTTGCTCTGCACTGTCATTCCCTGCCCCGTCCTGCCTTGCCCTGCCCAACCTTGCCTTGCCTTGCCTTGCCATGCCTTGCTTTTCCTTGCCTTGCCTTGCCTTGCCTTGCCTGCCTTGCCTTGACTTGCATTGCTTTGCATTACATTGCCCTTCCTTGCCCCGCCTTGCTTTGGTTTGCCTTGACCTGCCTTGCCCTGCTCTGCCCTGCCACGCCATGCCTTGCCCTGAACTGCCTTGCCCTGATCTGCACTGACCTGCCCCGCCCTGCCCTGCTTTGCCTTGCCTTTCCTTGCCTTCCCTTGCTTTGGCTTGCCTTGTCTTGACTTGCATTGTCTTGCCTTGCATTGCCATTTCTAGCCCTGCCTTAACTTGCCTTGTATCTCTTTGTCTTGCCCTGCCCTGCACCGCACTGCACTCCCCTGCCCTGCCTTGACTTGGCCTATAATGCCTTCCCTTGCCATGCCCTGATTTGCTCTAACTTGCCCTGCCCTGCTTTGCCCTTGCTTACTCTGCCCTGCCATGCACTGCCGTGTTGTGCATTGCCTTGCCTTTCGTTGCCTTGCCTTGCCCTGCCCTGTCCAGCCCTGCCCTGTCCTGCCTTGCCTTGGCTTGTCTGGCCTTGCCTTGCCTTGCCTTACCTTTCCTTACCTTGCCTTGAATTGCCTTGCTTTGCCTTGACTTGCCTTGCCTTGCGTTGCCTTGCCTAGACCTGCTTTGCCCTGCCCTGCCCTGGACTGCCCTGCCCTGCCCTACCCTGACCTGCCCTGCCTGACTAGCCTTGCCTTGCCTTTACTTGCCTTGATTGCATTGCCTTGTCTTGGATTTCCTTGTATTGCCTTACATTGCCTTGCCTTGCCTAACACCTCTTGCCTTGCCATGCCTAGCCACGCCTTGCATTGCATAGCCACAACTTGCCTTTCCTAGCCACGCCTTGCCTTGCCTTTCTTTGCATTGCCTTGTCTTGCCTTGCTTTGTCTAGCCTTGAATAGTCTTGTTTTGCCTAGCCTTGCCTTGCCTTGCCTTACCTTACCTAGCCTAGCCTTGCCTAGCCTTGCCTTTCATTGCCTTGCCTTGCCTTGTCTTGCCTTGCCTTGCCTTGTCTTGCTTAGCCACTCCTTGCCTTGCCTTGCTTACCCACGCCTTGCCTTGCCTTGTCTATCCTCGCCTTGCCTTGCCTTGCCTTGCTTTGGCTTGCCTTGCCTTGCCTTGCCTTGCCTAGCATCTCCTTGCCTTACCTAGCCACGCCTTGCCTTTACTAACAACGCCCTGCCTTGCCTTACATTTCCTTGCCTTGCCTTGCCTTGCCTGCCTTACCTTACCTTGCCTAGCCTTGCCTTGCCTTGCCTTGCCTTTCATTGCCTTGCCTTGCCTTGTCTTGCCTTGCCTTGCCTTGCCTTGTCTTGCTTAGCCACTCCTTGCCTTGCCTTGCTTACCCACGCCTTGCCTTGCCTTGTCTAGCCACGCCTTTCCTTGCCTTGCCTAGCCTCTCCTTGACTTTCCTAGCAACAACTTGCCTTTCCTATCCACGCCTTGACTTGCCTAGCCACGCCTTTCTTTGCTTTGCCTAGCCACGATTTTCCTTGCCTTGTCTAGCCACGCCTTGCCTTACCTTGTCTAGCCAAGCCTTGCCTTGCCTTGCCTAGCCTCTCCTTGGCTTACCTAGCCACGCCTTGCCTTTCCTAGCCACGCCTTGCCTAGCCACGCCACGACTTGCCTTGCCTAACCACGCCTTGCTATGCCTAGCCACGCCTTGCCTTTTCTTGCCTAGACACGACTTCCCTTTCCTAGCCACACCTTGCATTTCCTTGCCTAGCCACGCCTTGCTTTGCCTTGCCTTGCCTTGCCTTGCCTTGCCCTGAAATGCCCTGCATGCCCTGCTTTGCTATGATTTGCCTTGCTTAGCCACGCCTTGCCTTGCCTTGAATTGCCAAGCACTGCCCTGCCCAGCCCTGCCAAGCATTGCCTTGCCTTTCCCTGCCTTGCCCTGCCTTGCCCTGCCTTCCCTTGCCTTGCCCTCTCCTGGCCTGCCTTGCCTTGCCTTGCCTTGCCTTGCCTTGCCCTGCCCTGCCCGGCCCTGCACTGACCTGCCCCGCCGTGCCCCGCCCTGCCTTGCTTTGCCATGCCTTGAATTGCCTTGCCTTGCCTTGCCTTGACTTGCATTGCTTTACATTGCATTGCCTTTCATTGACCCGCCTTGCTTTGCCTTGCCTTGCCTTGCCCTGTCCTTCACCGCCCTGCAATCTCCTGCCCTGCATTATTTTGGCCTATCATACCTTTCCTTGCCTTGAATTGCCTTGCCCTGAACTGCCCAGCCCTGCCTGCCCTGCTCTGTCCTGCAGTGCCATGCCCTGTTTAGCCGTTCCTTGCCTTGCTTTGCCTTACCTTTCGTTGCCTTGCCTTGTCCTGTCCTGCCCTGCCTTGCCCTGCCTTGCCCTGCCTTGCCCTGCCTTGCCCTGCCTTGCCCTGCCTTGCCCTGCCTTGCCCTGCCTTGCGCTGCCTTGCCATGCCTTGCGCTGCCTTGCCCTACCTTGCCTTGATTTGCCTTGAATAGCCACACCTAGCCTTGCCCTGCCTTCCCTTGCCTTGCCCTCCCCTGGCCTGCCTTGCCTTGCCTTGCCTTGCCTTGCCTAGCCTAGCTACGCCTTGCCTTGCCTAGCCACAGCTTGCCTTGCCTAGACACGCCTTGACGAGACTTGCCAAGTCAAGCCTTGCCTTTCCAAGCCACGCCTTCTCTTGCCTTGCCTTGCCACGCCTTGCTTTGCCTTGCCTTGCCTTGCCTTTTCCTGCCTTGCCTTGTCTGGTCATGTCTTGCCTGGAATTCCTTGTCTTGCCTTACCTTGGCTTGCCTGGACTTGCCTTGCCTTGCCTTGAATTGACTTGCCTTGCACTGATTTTGCTGCCCTGAACTGTCTTGCCTTGCCTTGCCTTGTCTTGCTTTGTCTAGCCTTGCCCTGCCTTGCCTTGCCTTGTCTTGCCTTGCCCTGATTTGCCCTGCCCTGTCCTGCCGTTCCTAGTCTTGCCTATTTTTGCCTTGCCTTGCATTGCCTTGCCTTGCATTGCCCTTCCTTACCCTGCCTTGCCTTGCCTTTGCTTTGCCCCTCTTTGTCTTCTTTGCTCTGCCCCGCCCGGCCCTCCAATGACCTGCCTTGCCTTGCCTTGCCTTGCCCTGCCTTCAATACCCTGCCCTGCTCTTGCCCTGCCTTGCCTGCCTCGCCTTGGCTTGCTTTGCCTTGCCCTGCCTTGCTCTGCCCTGACCTGCCTTGCCCTGCCTTGCTCTGCCTTGCCCTGCCTTGCCCTGCCCTGCCCTGCCCTGCTCTGCCCTGCCCTTTCGCCGCCACGCCCTGCCTAGCCTCTCCTAGCCTTTCCTAGCCACGCCTTGCCTTTCCAATCCACGCCTTGCCTTGCCTAGCCATGCCTTTCTTTGCCTAGCCTAGCCACGCTTTTCCTTGCCTTGTCTAGCCACGCCTTGCTTTCCCTTGCCTAGCCTCTCCTTGCCATACCTAGCCACGCCTTGCCTTTCCTAGCCACGCCTTGCCTAGCGACGCCTTTCCTTGCCTAGCCACGCCTTGCTATGCCTAGCCACGCCTTGCCTTGTCTTGCCTAGACACGCCTACCCTTGCCTAGCCACACTTTGCCTTTCTTTGCCTAGTCACGAATTGCTTTGCCTTGCCTTGCCTTGCCTTGCCATGCCCTGAGCTGAACTGCCTTGCCTTGCCTTGCCTTGCTATTCCTTGTCTTGCTTTGTCTAGCCTTGCCCTGCCTTGCCTTGCCTAGCCTTGCCATGCCCTTATTTGCCCTGCCCTATTCTGCCCTGCCTAGTATTGCCTTGTCTTGCCTTGGCTTGCCTTGCCTTGCCTTGCATTGCATTGCCCTTCCTTACCCTGCCTTGCCTTGTCTTTGCTTTGCCCCTTTTTGTCTTCTTTGCTCTGCCCAGCCCGGGTCTCCAATGATCTGCCTTGCCTTGCCTTGGCCTTCCTTGCCTTGCCTTGCCTTGCCCTGCCTTCAATGCCCTGCCCTGCACTTACCCTGCCTTGTCTGCCTTGCCTTGCCTTGCCTTGCCTTGCCTTGCCCTGCCTTGCTCTGCTCTGACCTGCCTTGCCATGCCTTGCACTGACTTGCCCTGCTTTGCCCTGCCCTGCCCTGCGCTGCTCTGCCCTTCCCTTGCCCTGGCATGCCCTGCCTAGCCTCTCCTAGCATTTCCTAGCCACGCCTTGCTTTTCCTATCCACGCCTTGCCTTGCCTAGCCATGCCTTTCTTTGCCTTGCCTAGCCACGCATTTCCTGGCCTTTTCTAGCCACGCCTTGCCTTCCCTTGCCTAGCCTCTCCTTGCAATACCTAGCCACGCCTTGCCTTTCCTAGACACGCCTTGCCTAAGCACGCCTTGCCTTGCTTAGCCACGCCTGCTTTGCCTAGCCACACCTTGCCTTTCCTTGCCTAGCCACGCCTTGCTTTGCCTTGCCTTGCCCTGAATTGCCCTGCTTGCCCTGCTTTGCCTTGATTTGCCTTGCTTAGCCACGCCTTGCCTTGCCTTGCCTTGCCTTGGCACGCACTGCCCTGCCCTGCCCTGCCAAGCATTGCCTTGCCTTTCCCTTCCTTGCCCTGCCTTGCCCTGCCTTGCCCTGCTTTGCCTTGCCTTGCCCTGCCCTGGAGTGCCTTGATTGCCTTGCCTTGCCTTGCCTTGCCTTGACCTGCCTTGCCTTGCCTTGCCTTGAATTGCATTGCCTTGCCTTTCATTGCCCTTACTTACCCTGCCTTGCCTTTCCTTTGTCTTCCTTGCCTTGCCTTGCCCTGCCCTGCCTTATTAGCCCTGCCCTGCCCTTGCCCTGCTTTGCCCTGCCTTGCCTTGAATTGCTTTGCCCTGCCTTGCTCTGCCCTGACCTGCTTTGCCATGCCTTGCTCTGCCTTACCCTGCCTTGCCCTGCCCTGCCCTGCCTGCCCTGCCATGCCCTGCCTTTCCGTGCATTACCTTGGCTTGCCTTGCCTTTCGTCGCCTTGCCTTGCCCTGTCCTGCCCTGCCAAGCCCTGCCTTGCCTTGCCTTGTCTGGCTTTGCCTTGACTTGCCTTTCTTTACCTTGCCTTGCCTTGCCTTGCCTTGCCTTGCCTTGCGTTGCCTTGCCCTGCCCTGCACTGCCCTGCCCTGCCCTAACGTATCCTGTTCTACAATGCCTAGCCTTGCCTTGCGTTGCCTTGCCTTGATTGCCTTTGCCGTGCATTGCCTTGCCTTGCATTTCCTTGCCATGCTTTGCTTGCCTTGCCTTGCCTAGACACTTCTTGCCTTGCCTTGCCTAGCCACGCATTGCCTTGCCTAGACGCACCTTGCCTTGCCAAGCCAAGCCTTACCTTGCCTAGTACGCCTTGCTTTCCCTAGCCACGCCTTGCCTTGCCTAGCCACGCCTTGTCCTGCCTTGCCTTGCCTTGCCTTGCCTTGCCTTGCCTTGTCTTGCCTTGCCTTGCCTTCCCTTGCCTTGCCTTGCCTTGCCTTTCCTTGTCTAGCCACGCCTTGCCTAGCCTTGTCTAGCCTCTCCTTGCCTTACCTAGCCACGCCTTGCCTTTCCTATCAACGCCTTTTCTTGCCTAGCCACGCCTTGACTTTCCTAGCCACGCCTTGCCTAGCGAGGCTTAGAATTGCTTTGTCTAGCCACGCCACGCCTTGCCTTGCCTAGCCACGCCTTGCCTTGCCTTGCCTTCCTGACTTTGCCTTGCCTTGCCTCATCTTGCCTTGCCTTCCCTTGCCTAGCCACGCCTTGCCTTGCCTAACCACGCCTTGCCTTTCCTAGGCAAACGTTGCCTTTCCTAGCCACGCCCTGCCTTGCCTTGCCTTGCCTTAACTTGCCTTGATTGCCTTGCCTTGCCTTGCCTTGATTTGCCCTGCGTTGCCCTGCCTTGCCTGCCTTAATCTGCCTTGCCATGCCTTGCCCTGCTCTGCCCTGCCCTGCCTTGCCCTTCCTTGACCTGCCTTGCCTTGCTTTGACTTGCCTCTCTTTGTCTTGTTTTCCCTCCACCGCCCGGCCCTCCCCTGCCCTGACTTGCCTTTGCCTTCCTTGCCTTGCCTTGCCTTCCCTTGCCTTGCCTTGCCCTGCCTTGCCCTACACTGACCTGCATTTCCGTGCCTTGCCCTGCCCTGCCCTGCCCTGCACTCCCCTGCCCTGCCTTGCCTTGCCATGGAATTCATTGCCTTGCCTTGACTTGCCCTACCTTGCCCTGCCTGCCCTGCCCTGCCCTGCCCTGTCCTACACTGCCCTGCTTTGCCCTGACATGCCCTTACCTGCTCTTCTCTGCCCTGCCCTGCTCTGCACTACCCTGCCCTGCCTTGCCTTGCCTTGCCTTGCCTTACCTTGCCTTGCCTTGCCTTGCATTGCCTTTCATTGCCTTGCTTTACTTGTCTTGCTTGGCCGCCTTGCCCTGCACTGCCCTGCCCTGCCACGCCCTGCTCTCCCCTGCTCTGCCTTGCCTTGCCTTGCCTTGCCCTGCCTTTTCCTGCCATGCCCCGCCGTGCACTACACTGCCTTGCTTTTCCTTGCCTTGCCTTGCCTCGCCTTGACTTGACTTGCATTGCTTTGCATTGCATTGCCCTTCCTTGAACCGCCTTGCTTCGCCTTGCCTCGCCCTGCCTTGCCCTGCTCTGCCCTGCCACGCCTTGCCTTGCCTTGCCCTGACTTGCCATGCACTGACCTGCACTGCCCTGCCCCGCCCTGCCCTGCTTTGCCTTGCCTTTCCTTGCCTTGACTTGCCTTGGCTTGCCTTGCCTTGACTTGCCTTCCCCGCCCTGCCATGCTTTGCTTTGCCTTTCCTTGCCTTCCCTTGCTTTGGCTTGCCTTGTCTTGACTTGCATTGCCTTGCCTTGCATTGCCATTTCTTGCCCTGTCTTAACTTGCCTTGCGTCTCTTTGTCTTACCCTGCCCTGCACCGCCCTGCAATCCCCTGCCCTGCCTAGCCTTGCCTTGCCTAGCCTCTCCTTCAATTTCCTAGCCACGCTTTGCCTTTCCTATCCACGCCTTGCCTTGCCTAGCCACGCCTTGCCTTTCCTAGCCACGCCTATCCTTGCCACGCCTTGCATAGCTACGCATTGCCTTGCCTTGCCTAGCTACGCCTTGCCTTGCCTAGCCACGGCTTACCTTGCCTAGCCACGCCTTGACTTGTCTTGCCGAGTCAAGCCTTGCCTTTCCTAGCCACGCCTTCCCTTGACTTGCCTAGCCACGCCTTGCTTTGTCTTGCCTTGCCTTGCCTTTTCCTGCCTTGCCTTGTCTGGTCATGTCTTGCCTGGCCTTTCCTTGCCTTGCCTTACCTTGCCTTGCCTAGCCTTGCCCTGCCTTGTCCTGCCTTGCCCTGCCTTGCCCTACCTTACCTTCATTTGCCTTGCCTAGCCACACCTAGACTTGCCATGCCTAAACACGCCTTGCCTTGCTTAGCCACGCCTAGTCTTGCCTAGACACTCCTTGCCTTGCCTAGAGACGCCTTGCCTTGCCTTACCTAGCCACGAATTGCCTTTCCTTGTCTGGCCTTGACCTGCCTGGACTTTCCTTGCCTTGAGTTGCCTTGCACTGATTTGCCCTGCCCTGCCCTGCCTTGCCTTGCCTTGCCTTGCTTTGCCTAGACTTTCCCTACCTTGCCTTTCCTTGCCTTGACTTGATTTGCCCTGCCCTGTCCTTCTCTGCCTAGCCTTGCCTTGCATTGCCTTGCCTTCCATTGCTTTTCTTTACCATGCCTTGCCTTGCCTTTGCTTTGCCTCTCGTTGTCTTCTTTGCACTGCCCAGCACGGCCCTCCACTGCCCTGCCTTGCCTTTCCTTGGCTTTAATTGCCTTGCCTTGCCTAGCCTTCATTGCCCTGCACTGCCCTTGACCTGCCTTGCCCTGCCTTGTTTTGCCTTGCTTTGCCCTCCCTTGCTCTTCCCTGACCTGCCATTCCATGCTCTGCAATGCCATGCCCTGCACTGCCCTGCCTTGCCCTGCACTGACTTTCCTTGCCTTGCTTTGCCAGGCCTTGCCTTGCCTTGCCTTGCCTTGCCATGCCTTGCCTTACCTTAACCAGCCTTGCCTTGCCTTGCCTTTCTTTATTTGTCTTGCCTTGCCGCTTTGCAATGCACTGCCCTGCCTGCCCCGCCCTGCTCCCCCCTGCTCTGCTTTGCCTTGACTTGCACTGCCTTTTCCTTCCTGTTCCGCACTGCCCTCCCCTGCCCTACCTTGACTTGACTTGGCCTGCCTTGCCTTGCCTTGCATTGCCCTGCCTTGCCTTGCCTTGCCTTCCCTAGAAAAGACTTGCCTTCCTTGCCTAGATACGCCTTGCCTTGCCTTGTCTAGCCACGACTTGCCTTGACTTGCAAAGCCTCTCCTTGCCTTTCCTAGCCACGCCATGCCTTTCCTATCCACGCCTTGCCTTGCCTAGCCACGCCTTTCCTAGCCACGCCTTGCCTTGCCTTGTCTTGCCGAGTCAAGACTTGCCTTGTCTAGCCACGACTTCCCTTGCATTGCCTAGCCAAGCCTTGTCTTGCCTTGCCTTGCCTTGCCTTGCCCTGCCTTGCCTTGCCTTGCCCTGCCTTGCCTTGAATTGCCTTGCCTAGCCATGCCTAGCCTTGCCTAGCCCCGCCTTGCCTTACCTACCGACGACTTGCTTTGCCTAGCCACGCCTTTCCTTGCCTAGTCACGCCTAGCCTTGCCTAGAAACGAATTGCCTTACATAGCGACGACTTGGCTTGTCTAGTCACACCTTGCCTTGCCTAGCCACGATTTGCCTTGCCTTGCCTTGCCTTGAATTGCCTTGCCTAGCCACCCCTTGCCTTGCTTAGCCACGCCTTGCCTTGCCTAGGCACGCCTTGCCTTGCCTAGCCACAACTTGCCTTCTTTGCCTTGCCTTTCCCTGCTTTGCCCTGTTTTGCTTTGATTGCCTTGCCTTGCTTTGCCTTCCCTTGCCTTGCCTTGCGTAGCCTCACCTTGCCTTACCTAGACACGCCTTGACTTTCCTAACCACGCCTTGCCTTGCCTAGCCACGCATTGCCTTACCTAGCCACGCCTTGCCTTGCCATGCCTTGCCTTGCCTTGCCCTGCCTTGCCCTGCCCTGATCTGCCTTGCCAAGCCTTGCCCTGAATTGCCCTGCCTTGCCCTTCCCTGCCCTGACCTACACTGCCCTGTCATGCCCTGAACTTCCTCGCTCTGCTTTGCAATGCCTTGCCCTGCAATGCCATGCCCTGCCCTGCCCTGCTTTGCCCTGCTTTGCCTTGCCATGCCTTGCCTTGCCTTGCCTTGAATTACCTTTACCTGGTTTGCCCTGCCCTGTCCTGCCCTACCTAGCCTTGCCTTGCCTAGCCTCTCCTTGCCTTGCCTAGCCACGGCTTGCCTTGATTAGCCACGCCTTGACTTGTCTTGCCGAGTCAAGCCTTGCCTTTCCTAGCCACGCCTTCCCTTGCCTTGCCTAGCCACGCCTTGCTTTGCCTTGCCTTGCCTTACCTTTTCCTGCCTTGCCTTGTCTGGTCATGTCTTGCCTGGCCTTTCCTTGCCTTGCCTTACCTTCCCTTGCCTAGACTTGCCTTGCCTTGCCTTGAATTGACTTGCCTTGCACTGATTTTCCCTGCCCTGAACTGCCTTGCCTTGCCTTGCCTTGCATTCTCTTGCTTTGTCTAGCCTTGCCCTGCCTTGCCTTGCCTTGCCTTGCCTTGCCCTGATTTGCCCTGATCTGTCCTGCCCTGCCTAGTCTTGCCTTGCCTTGCATTGCCTTGCCTTGCCTTAACTTGCGTTGCCTTGCATTGCCTTGCATTGCCCTTCCTTACCCTGCCTTGCCTTGCCTTTGCTTTGCCCCTCTTTGTCATCTTTGCTCTGCCCCGCCCGGCCCTCCAATGACCTGCCTTGCCTTGCCTTGGCCTTCCTTGCCTTGCCTTGCCTTGCCCTGCCTTCAATGCCCTGCCCTGCCCTTGCCCTGCCTTGCCTGCCTTGCCTTGCCTTGCCTTGCCTCGCCCTGCCTTGCTCTGCCCTGACCTGCCTTGCCATGCCTTGCTCTGCCTTGCCCTGCCTTGCCCTGCCCTGCCCTGCCCTGCTCTGTCCTTCCCTTGCCCTGGCATACCTTCCCTAGCCTCTCCTAGCCTTTCCTAGCCACTCCTTGCTTTTCCTATCCACGCCTTGCCTTGCTTAGCCATGCCTTTATTTGCCTTGCCTAGCCACGCTTTTCCTTGCCTTGTTTAGCCACGCCTTCCCTTCCCTTGCCTAGCCTCTCCTTGCGTTACCTAGCCACGCCTTGCCTTTCCTAGCCACACCTTGCCTTGCCTAGCCACGCCTTGCTATGCCTAGCCACGCCTTGCCTTGTCTTGCCTAGAAACGCCTACCCTTGCCTAGCCACACCTTGCCTTTCCTTTCCCTACCATGCCCTGTCCTGACCTGCCCTGATCTGCCCTGCCCAGCCCTGCCCTGCCCTGCCCTTCACTGCCCTGCCTTGCCTTGTCTTGCCTTGCCTTTCCTTGCCTTGGCCTGCCCTGCCCTCCTCTGCCTTGCCTTACCTGCTTTGCCTTGCCTTGCCTTGCCTTGCCTTCCCCTGAATTCCCCTGCTTGCCATGCTTTGCCTTGATTTGCCTTGCTTAGCCACGCCTTGCCTTGCCTTGCCTTTCCACGCACTGACTTTCCCTGCCCTGCCAAGCATTGTTTTGCCTTTCCCTTCCTGGCCCTCCCTTGCCCTGCCTTGCCATGCCTTGCCCTGCCTTGCCTTGCCTTGCCCTGCCCTGAGCTGCCTTGCCTTGCCTTGTTTGCCTTGCTTTGCCTTGCCTTTCCTTGCATTGCCTTGCATTGCCTTGCCTTGCAATGCCCTTCCTTGCCTAGCCTTGTCTTGCCTCTCTATGTTTTGCCCTGCCTTGCTCCGCCCCACACTTAACTGCCCGGCCTTGTCTTCCATGCCATACCTTGCCTTACCTTGCCTTGCCCTGCCTTGCCCTGCCCTGCCCTAACCTACACTGCCCTGCCCTGAACTGCCCTGCCTTGCCTTGCCTTGCCCTGATTTGCCCTACCATTTCCTGCCCTGCCTTGACTTGCCTTTCCTTGCCTTACCTTGCCTTGCCTTGCCTTGCTTTGCCTTGTCTTTACTTGCCTTGACTTGCCTTGCCCTGCTTTGCCCTACCCTGCTCTGTCCTGCCCTGCTCTGACCTGCCGTGCCTTGCACTGACCTGCCCTGCATTGCCCTGCCTTGACCTGCCCTGGCCTGTCCTGGTTTGCCTTGACTTGCCAGGACTTGCCTTGCATTGCCTTGCTTTGCCTTGCCTTGCCTTACTTTGACCTGCCTTGATTTGCCTTGCCTTGCCTTTCTTTATTTGTCTTGCCTTGCAGCTTTGCATTTCACTGCCCTGCCCTGCCCCGCCCTGCTCTCCCCTCCTTTGCCTTGGCTTGCTTTGCCCTGCCTTTTCCTGCCCTGTCCCTCCCTGCCCTCCCTTGCCCTGCCTTGCCTTGCCTTGGCCTGCCTTGCCTTGCCTTGCATTGCTCTGCCCTGCCCTGCCTTGCCTTGCCTTGCCTTGTCTAGCCACGCCTTGCCTTGCCTTGCCTAGCCTCTCCTTGTCTTACCTAGCCACGCCTTGCCTTTCCTAGCCACGCCTTGCCTTGCCTAGCCACGCCTTGCCTTGTCTTGCCTAGACATGCCTTCCCTTGCCTAGCCACACCTTGCCTTGCCATGCCTAGCCACGCCTTGTTTGCCTTGCCTTGAATGACTTGCCTTGCCCTGAATTGCCCTGCTTGGCCTGCTTTGCCTTGATTTGCTTGCTTAGCCACGCCTTGCCTTGCTTTGCCTCGCCACTCCCTGCCCTGCCCTGCCCTGCCAAGCATTGCCTTTGCCTTGCCCTCCCTTGCCTGCCTTGCCCAGCTCTGCCCAGCCTTCCCCTTGCTTGCCCTGCCTTGCCTTGCCTTTGCTTTGCCTCTCTTTGTCTTCTTTTCCCTGCACCGCCCGGCCCTCCCCTGTCCTGCCTTGCCTTTGCCTTCCTTGCCTTGCCTTGCCTTGCATAGCCTTCCCTGTACTGCCCTGCCCTGCCCTGCCCTTCCCTGCCGTGCCCTGCCTTGCCCTGCCTTGCCTTGACTTTCCTGCCATTCCCTGCCTTGCCCTGCTCTGTCCTTCCTTGCCCTGCCTTGCCTTGCCTTTGGTTTGTCTCTCTTTGTCTTCTTTTCCCTGTACCGCCCGGCCCTCCCCTGCCCTGCCTTGCCTTTGACTTCCTTGCCTAGCCACACCTTGCCTTGCCTAGGCACCCCATGCCTTGCCTAGTTACGCCCTGCCTTGCCTTGCCTTACCTTGCCTTGCCTTGCCTTGCATTGCCTTGCCTTGCCTTGCTTTTACATGCGTTGCCCTGCCTTGCTTGTCTTGACTGCGATGCCCTGCCTTGCACTGCCTTGCCCTACTCTGCCCTTCCCTGCCCTGCCTTGCCTTGCCTTTGCTTTGCCTCTCTTTGCTTTCTTTTCCATGCACCGCTCGGCCCTCCCCTGTCCTGCCTTGCCTTTGCCTTCCTTGCCTTGCCTTGCCTTGCCCTACCTTCCCTGCACTGACCTGCCCTGCCCATCCCTGCCCTGCAATTTCCCTGCCCTTCCCTGCCTTGCCTTGACTTGCCTTTCCTTGCCCTGCCTTGAACTACCCTGACCTGCCTTGCCGTGCCTTGCCCTTGCCTGCCCTGCACACCCCTGCCCTTCCTTGCTTTGCCATGTCCTATATTGCCTTGCCTTGACTTGCCCTGCCCTGCCCTGACCTACACTGCCCTGCCCTGCCCTGACTTGTCCTGCCTTGCCCTGCCTTACACTGCACTGCCATGCCCTGCCCTGCCCTGCAATGACCTACACTGCCCTGCCCTGCCCTGCCCTGCCCTGACTTGTCCTGCCTTGCACTGCCTTACTCTGCTCTGCCATGCCCTGCCCTGCCAAGCCAAACCTTGCCTTGCATTGCCTAGCCACGCCTTGCCTGCCTAGCCAACCGTTGCCTTGACTTGCCTAGCCACGCCTTGCCTTGCCTAGCCACAACTTGCATTTCTTAACCAAGTCTTGCCCTGCCCTGCTCTGCCTTGCCTTGCCTAGCCTTGCCTTGCCTTGCATTTCCTTACATTCCTTTGCCTTGCCTTGCCTAGCAATTTATTGCCCTGCCTTGCCCTGCCCTGCCCTGCACTGCCATGCTCTGCCCTACCCTGACCTACCCTGCCCTTCCTAGTCTTGCCTTGAATTGCCCTGCCCTGCCCTGCCTTGCCCTACCTTGTCTTCATTTGCCTTGCCTAGCCAAACCTAGCCTTGCCATGCCTAAACAGCCCTTGCCTTGCCTTGCCAAGCCACGCCTAGTCTTGAATAGACACTCCTTGCCTTGCCTAGCCACGCCTTGCCTTGCCTTGACTAGCCACGAATTGCTTTGCCTTGTCTGGCCTTGACTTGCCTGGCCTTTCCTTGCCTTGATTTGCCTTGCTCTGATTTGCCCTACCCTGCCCTGCCTTGCCTTGCCTTACCTTGCTTTGCCTAGCCTTGCCCTGCCTTGCCTTGCCTTGCCTTGACTTGCCCTGATTTGCCCTGCCCTGTCCTGCTCTGCCTAGCATTGCTTTGCCTTGCCTTTCCTTGCCTTGCCTTGCATTGCCTTGCTTTGCATTGCTTTTCCTTACCCTGCCTTGCCTTGCCTTTGCTTTGCCTCTCGTTGTCTTCTTTGCCCTGCCCCGACCGGCCCTCCCCTGCCCTGCCTTGCTTTGCCTTGGCCTTAATTGCCTTGCCCTGCCTTGCCCTGCCTTGCCTTGCTTTGCCCTGCCTTGCTCTTCCCTGACCTGCTATGCCATGCCTTGCTCTGCCTTGCCCTGCCTTGACCTGCCCTGCCCTGCTGTGCTCTGTACTGAACTGCTTTGCCTTGCATTTCCTTGCATTGCCTTGCCTTGCATTGCCCTTCCTTGCACGTTCCTTGCCTTGCCTTGCTCCGCCCCACACTCCCATGCCCTGCCTTGCCTTGCCATAGCATAACTTGCCTTACCTGATTTGCCCTGCCCTGCCTTGACCTACAATGCCGTGCCCTGCCCTGCCGTGCCCTGACTTGCCTTGCCTTGCCCTGAACTGTGCTGCCCTGCCTTGCCTTTCCTTTCCTTTCCTTGCCTTGCCTTACCATGCCATGCCTTGCCTTGCCTTGCATTGCTTTGCCTTGCCTTGCCTTGCCTTTCCCTGCTTTGTCCTGTCCTGCCCTGCCTTGCCTTGACTTGCCTTGCGTAGCCTCACCTTGCCTTACCTAGCCACGCATTGTCTTTCCTAGCCACGCCTTGCCTTGCCCTGCCCTGACCTACCTTGCCATTATTTTTCCTTGAATTGCTCTGCCTTGCCCTTCCATGCCCTACAATCTCCTGCCCTGACCTACACTGCCATGCCTTGGCCTGCCCTGCCCTGACCTGACCTACACTGCCCTGCCTTGCCCTGCCCTGCCCTGCTCTGCCCTTCCCTGCTTTGCCTTGTATTGCCTTGCCTTGTCTTGCCTTGCCTTGCCTTGCATTATTTTTCCTTGCAATGCCCTTCCTTGATCTCCTTTGCTTTGCTTTCCTTGCCTCTCTTTTTCTTGCCCTACCTTGCTCCGCCCTGCACTACCCTGCTCTGCCTTCCCTTGCCATGGAATACCTTGCCTTGCCTTGCCCTGCCCTGCCTTGCCTTGCCCTGCCCTGCCTAGCCCTGCCCTGCCCTGCTCTGGCCTGCCCTGCCCTGCCCTGACCTAAACTGTTCTGCCCTGCTTTGCCCTGCCTTGCAATGCCCTGCCCTGCACTGCCATGCCCTGCTCTGCCCTGCCTTGCCTTTCCTTGCCTTGCCTTGACAGGCCTTGCCTTGCCTTGCCTTACCTTGCCATGCCTTGACTTACCTTGACCTGCCTTGCCTTGCCTTGCCTTTCTTTATTTGTCTTGAATTGCCCTGCCTACCCGCCCTGCTCTCCCCAGCTCTGCCTTGCCTTGACTTGCCCTGCCTTTTCCTCCCTATTCCGCCCTGACCTCCCCTGCCCTGCCTTGACTTGCCTTGGCCTGCCTTGCCTTGCCTTGCATTGCCCTGCCCTGCTCTACCTTGCCCTGCCTTGCCCTGCCTTGCCATGCCTTTCCTTGCCTAGAAAATACTTGCCTTCCTTGCCTAGCCACGCCTTGCTTTGCCTTGCCTAGCCTCTCCTTGCCTTTCCTAGCCACGCCTTGCCTTTCCTACCCTCGCCTTTCCTACCCAAGCCTTGCCTTGCTTTGTCTTGCCGAGTCAAGCCTTGCCTTGCCTAGCCACGAATTCCCTTGCCTTGCCTAGCCACGCCTTGCCTTGCCTTGCCTTGCCCTGCCTTGCCTTGCCTTGCCCTGCGTTGAGCTGCGTTGCCTTGAATTGCCTTGCCTAGCCATGCCTAGCCTCGCCTAACCACGCCTTGCCTTAACTAGCGACGACTTGCTTTGCCTAGGCACGCCTTTCCTTGCAAAGTCACGCCTAGCCTTGCCTAGCCACGCCTTGCCTTACATAGCAACGACTTGGCTTGTCTAGCCACACCTTGCCTTGCCTAGCCACGACTTGACTTGCCTTGCCTTGCCTTGAATTGCCTTGCCTAGGCACCCCTTGCCTTGTCTAGCCACCTTTACCTTGCCTAGCCACTCCTTGCCTTGCCTAGCCACAACTTGCCTTGCCTTGCCTTGCCTTGCCTTGACCTGTTTTTCCCTGCCTTGCCCTGCTTTGCCCTGCCTTGCCCTGTTTTGCACTCCCCTGCCTTGCATTGCCTTTGCCTTCCTTGCTTTGCCTTGCCTTGCCCTGCCTTCCCTGCCCTTCCCTGACATTTCCTGCCTGATCTGCCCTGCCCTGCCCTGACCTGTTTTTCCATGCCTGGCCCTGAATTGACCTGCTTGCCCTGCACTGAACTGAACTCCCCTGCCCTGATCTTCACTGCCCTGCCTTGACATGCCCTGCCCTGCCATGTTCTGCCCTGCCATGCCCTGCCCTGACCTACACTGCCCTGCCCTGCCCTGCCCTGCCCTGCCGTACCCTGCACTGCCCTGCCCCGCCGTGCCCTGCCCTTCCTTGCTTTGCCTTCCTTTGCCTTGCCCTGATTTGCCCTACACTGCACTGCCCTGCCTTGCCTTATTTTGCCTTGCCTTGCCCTGCCTTTTTCTGCCCTGTCCCGCCCTGCCCTCCCCTGCCCTGCCTTGACTTGCCTTGGCCTGCCTTGCCTTGCCTTGCATTGCCCTGCCCTGCTCTGCCTTGCACAGCCTCGCCCTGCCTTGCCCTGCCTTGCCTTGCCTTGCCTTGCCTAGAAAAGCCTTGCCTTTCTTGCCTAGCCATGGCTTGCCTTGCCTTGTCTAGCCACGACTTGCCTTGCCTTGCCTAGCCTCTCCTTGCCTTTCCTAGCCACGCCTTGCCTTTCCTATCCACGCCTTGCCTTGCCTAGCCACGCCTTGCATTTCCTAGCCACGCCTTGCCTTGCCCTGTCTTGCTCTGCCTTGCCCTGCCTTGCCCTGCCTTGCCATGCCTTGCCCTGCCTTGCCTTGATTTGCCTTGCCTAACCATGCCTAGCCTTGCCTAGGCACGCCTTGCCTTACCTAGCGACGACTTGCCTTGCCTAGCCACGCCTTTCCTTGCCTAGTCACGCCTAGCCTTGCCTAACCACGCCTTGCCTTACCTAGCGACGACTTGCCTTGTCTAGCCACACCTTGCCTTGCCTAGCCACGCCTTGTCTTAACTTGCCTTGTCTTGCTTAGCCACGCCTTGCCTTGCCTAGCCACGCCTTGCCTAGCCTAGCCACAACTTGCCTTGCCTTGCCATGCCTTCCTCTGCCTTTCCATGCCTTGCCTTGACTTGCCCAGCCTTTCCCTGAACTTCACTCCACTGCCTTGCCTTGCCTTGCCTTGCCTTTGCCTTACTTGCCTTACCTTGCCCTGCCCTGCCTTCCTTGCCCTTTCCTGCCCTGCCCTGACCTGCCTTGCCATGCCTGGCCCTGAATTGCCCTGCTTGCCCTGCCCTGCCCTACACTCCCCTGCCCTGATATACACTGCCCTGCCTTGACCTGCCCTGCCCTGGCCTGCCAAGCTCTGCCCTGCCCTGACCTACACTGCCTTGCCGTCCCTGTTCTGCCCTGCCCTGCCCTGCACGCCCTGCCCTGCCCTGCCCTGCCGTTCCCTGCACTGCCCTGCCCCGCCGTGCCTTGCCCTGCCTTGCTTTGCCTTGCCTTGCCTTGCCCTGATTTGCCCTACCCTGCCCCGCCGTGCCTTGCCCTGCTTTGCCTTATCTTGCCTTGCCTTGACTTGCCTTGCATTGCCTTGCCTTGCCTTGCCTTTCCTTGCCTTGCCTTGCCTTGCCCTGCCTTCCCCTACCCTGCTCTGTCCTGCTCTCCTCTGACCTGACAAGCCCTGCACTGACCTGCCCTGCTTTGCCCTGCCTTGTGCTGCCCTGCCTTGCCTTTCCTTTCCTTGCCTTGCCTTGCCTTGCCTTGATTTGCCTTGCCTTGCCTTGCCTTTCCCTGCTTTGCCCTGCCCTGCCTTGCCTTGATTTGCCCTCCCTTGCCTTGCCTTGCGTAGCCTCACCTTGATTACCTAGCCACGCCTTGTCTTTCCTAACCACGCCTTGCCTTTCCTAACCACGCCTTGCCTTTCCTAGCCACGCATTGCCTTTCATAGCCACGTATTGCCTTGCCTTGCCCTGGCCTGCCCTGACCTAAACTGCCCTGTCATGCCCTGCCCTGCCTCGCCCTGCCTTGCAATGAATTGCCCTGCACTGCCATGCCCTGCCCTGCCCTGCCTTGCCCTGCCTTGCCTTGCATTGCCACGCCTTTCTTTGCCTGGCCACGCCTTGCCTTGCCTAGCCACGCCTTGCCTTGCCTATCCACGCATTGAATTGTCTAGCCACACCTTGCCTTTCCTTGCCTAGCCACGCCTTGCCTTGCCTTGCCTTGCCTAGCCACGCCTTGCCTTGCCTAGCCACAACTTGCTTTCGTTAGCCGAGTCTTGCCCTGCCCTGACCTACCTTGCCTTGCCTTGCCCTGCCTTGCCCTTTCCTGCCCTGCCAGATTTGCCTTGGTCTGCCTTGCCTTGCCTTGCATTGCCCTGCCCTGCCCTGACTTGCCCTGCCTTGCCCTGAATTTGTGTTATTATAAACGATATTTACAGAGAGACTTAGGATATGTTGGTTGTTTCAAGTCGTATTATCATATACAAGTTTTATATTAAAACACTATTCATTTGAGCAAATCAAGGATGATATACCTCGAACAATGTTATCTTTTCAAAATTACAAACAAAAATAAAAATACAAAGAGTATTTTATGGTTATAGCTCAGAAAGCAAAAATCTATTCATTAGTCCAACCGCACTTTACAGGTCGTACAAATACTGTCAGAAATGGAGGTAGTTAAAGTTGAAGGGAAATGTTCCGATTATTATAAACATATACATTACGGTTAGATATTCATTGCTTCACAGTACTACTTATGTCCGATTAATATTATTTCAGATACAGGCAGCTTAGTGTGTAGTAATATTAATCGTTTTCAGCTCTGTCTGTATAGCACACAATTCTGTATCATCAAAAATCGGCTTCCAGCCACAACATAGTATGTAAGGGTCTATCGCAGCAACATAGATTTATGTGAATATATAGGATGCAATATAATTTACAGACAGACTTAGGTTTTGATGTTTGTATGAAGTCGTCTTATCGTATACATGTTTTATATTAAAAACACTAATCATTTGAGGTAATGAAGCATGATGTACGTAGAACAAAGTAATCCTTTTTAAAATTCATACAAACGTAAAAATACATACAGTATTTAGTGGCACACAGATTAGAATGCAAAATTCAATTTTTAATACCATCCGTAAATCACAAGACCCTTAAAAACGGTTAAAAAGTGATGGTTCTTAAATTTGTTGCGAAATGTTTCAAAATATAATAAACGTGTACATTAGGATTGGATATTCATTATTTTAAAATAGCACATTTGTCCGATTAATATTATTTAAGTTACACGCCGGTTAGTGTGAAGTTATATTATGCGTTTTGAGCTCTTAAAAGTAAACAATTCTGTATCAACGAACATCGGCGTGCAGCGACCAAAGACATCGACGATGATAATCGCAGTTACAAAGATGTGTGTGAATATATACGTTGCAATGTTATCTACAGACAGACTTGAGTTTTGACGGTTGTTTGAAGACGACTTATCATATAAATGTCTTATATAAAAAACATTATTATTTTAAGTAAATAATGCATGATGATCTTCGAACATATTCATCCTTTCAAAGATACATACAAATGTGAAAATACAAACAGTATTTATTGACACACGGCTCAGTACACAAAATTAAAAACATTTGTCTTTCGTACATAACAGGTCTTCCAAAAATTGTCAGAAATGTTAGTTCATGAAGTTGAAGGGAATTGTTTGAACTAATATAAACATATACGTTAGGGTTGGATAGTCAATGGTTTAAAGTAGCACTTATGTTCGATTAATATTGTTTAAGTTACAGGGAGAATGTTGTGTTAACATATTATGCGTTTAAGCTCTGAATAGCTCCCAATTCAGTATCAACGAACATCGGCGTGCAGCGACCACAAGCAGCGACGAGGATAATCGCAGTTACAAAGATGTGTATAAATATATATGATGCAATGTTAATTACAGACAGACTTGAGTTTTTAAGGTTGTTTGAAAACGACTTATCACATAAATGTCTTATATAAAAAACATTATTCTTTTAAGTAAATAATTCATGATGAACTTCGAACTTCTTCATCCTGTCAAAGTAACATACAAACGTGAAAATACAAACAGTATTTGTTGACACACTTCTCAGTACGCAAAATTCAAACATTTGTCTTTCGTACATAACAGGTCGTCCAAAAATTGTCAGAAATGGTAGTTCATAAAGTTGAAAAAAATTGTTTCGAACTAGATATTCAATGTTTTAAAGTAGCACTTATGTTCGATTACTATTGTTTAAGTTACAGGGAGAATGTTGTGTTAACATATTATAAGTTTTAAGGTCTGATTGGCACACAATTATGTATCAACGACCATCGGCGCACAGCAATCACATAGTATTTTGAAGAATATCGAAGTAATAAAGATATGTGTGATTATATACGATGCAATGAAATTTTAAGACTAAATTGAGTTTTGATGTTTGTTTGGAGACGTCTTATCATATATATATTTTATATTAGAAACAGTATTCTTTTGAGGTAATAAAATATGATGTTCCTCTAACAATGTTATCCTTTCAAAATTACATACAAACGTTAAAATACAAACAGTTTTTAGTGGCACAAAGTTCAGAATTCACAAATGAAAACATTAGAACATCCGTATATTACAGGTCGTAAAAAACTGTTAGAAGTAGTGATTCATAAAGTTAAAGGGAAATGTTTCCAATTATCATAAACATGTATATTTAAGATAAATATTCATTCCTTTAAAGTAGCACTTTTATCCGAATAATATTATTTAAGGAACAGGTAGATATTGTGTTATCATAACTTGCGTTTTCAACTGTGAATATGACACAATTCTGTGACAACGAACATCGGCCTACTGCTATAACATAGTATGTGAGAGTCTATAGCAACTACAAAGATTTGTGTTATTATATATGATATTTACAGAGAGACTTAGGATTTGTTGGTTGTTTCAAGTCGTCTTATCATATACATGTTTTATATTAAAACACTATTCATTTGAGCAAATCAAGGATGATATACTTCGAAAAATGTTATCCTTTCAAAATTAGAAACAAAAATAAAAATATAAAGAGTATTTTATGGTTATAACTCAGAACGCAAAATTCAATACATTAGTTAACCCGAATGTTTCAGGTAGTCCAAAAACTGTCAGAAATGGTGTTTCATAATGTTGACGGGAAATGTTAACAATTTTTATAAACATATACATTAGGGTTAGATATACATTTCTTTTAATTAAAACTTTTTTCCGTTTAATATTATTTAAGTTACAGGCAAATTAGTGTGTTGTCATTTTTCTCGTTTTCAGCTATGAAAAGCTCTCAATTCTGAATCAACGAACAAGGCAACACTGCGACCACATGTTACGTTGGAGAATATAGCTGTTACAAAGATATGTGTGATTATTTATGATACATTGAAATTTACAGACTAATTTGAGTTTTGATGTTTGTTTGAAGACGTCTTATCATATACATATTTTATATTAAAAACACTATTCTTTTAAATTAATAAAAATGACGTAACTCTAACAAAGATATTCTTTTAAAATTATATTTAAACTTTAAAATACAATCAGTGTTTTGTAGACACTACTCAGAACGCAAAATTTAAAACAGTCCACCCGATTTTTCAGGTCGTCCAAAAATTTTCGGAAATTGTGTTTCATAATGTTTACGGGAAATGTTTCCAATTTTTATAAACATATACATTAGGGTTAGATATACATTTATTTTAAGTAAAACTTTTCTCCGTTTAATATTATTTAAGTTAAAGACAAATTAGTGTGTTGTCATTTTACTGGTTTTCAGGTCTGAAAAGCTCACAATTCTGTATCAACGTACATTGGCGTGCAGATACAGCAAGGCAAGGCAGACCAAGGAAGGGCAGGGTAGGGCAGGGAAATGCAGGGCGCTGCCTGGCAGGGAAAGGCAAGGCTATGCAAATCTAGGCAAGGCAAAGCAAGGCAAGGCAAGACAAGGCACGGCAAAGCAAGGCAAGGCAAGCCAAGGCTAGGCAAGGCAGTGAAGGGTAAGGCAGGGGAGAGCAGAGCAGGACATGGCAGGGCAGGGCAGATCAGGGCAGGGCAGGACAGGGCAGAGTAAGATAAGGCAGGGTAGGGCAGGGTAAGACAAGGCAGGTCAAGTCTTTGCAAGGCAGGGCACGACAAATCAAGGCAGAGCAGGGCAGAGCAGGGCTGAGCAGGGAAGGGCAAGGCATTTTAGGGCAGGGCAAGGCAAGGCACGGCAAGGCAAGTCAGAGCAAGGCATGGAAGGGGAAAGGCAAGGCACAGAAAGGCATGGCAAGGCAAGGCAAGGCAGGGTAGGCAAGGCAGAGCAGGGCAGGGCTGGGCAGCGAAGGGCAGGGCAGGTCAGGGCAGGGAATGGTAAGGAATTGCAGGTCAGTCAGGGCAAGGCAGGGCAGAGGAGGGAAGAGTAATTCAAGGCAGGGCTAGGCAGGGCAAGGCAGGGCAAGGAAAGGCAAGGCAGGGCAAGGCAGTGAAGGGAAGGGACGGGCATGGCAGGGCAGGGCAACGCAAGGCAGGCTAGGCAGGGCAATGCAAGCCACGGCAAGGCAAGGCAGGCTAGGCAGGGCAATGCAAGCCACGTCAAGGCAAGGCAAAACAAGGCATGTCAGGGCAGTGCAGTGAAGGGCAACGTAAGGAAAGGCAAGGCAAGGCAGGGCAGAGCAGGGCAAGACAAGGCAGGTCAGGGCAGGATAGGGCAGGGCTGGGAAGTGCTGGGCAGAGCAGGGCAAGGCAGAGCAAGGAAGGGCTAGGCAAGGCAGGGCAGGGAAGGGTAGGACAGGGCAGGGATTGCAGCGCAAGGCAAGGGAAAGAGAGGCAAGGCAATGCGTGGCCTTGCTCTACATAGACCTGCTCTGCCTTACTCTGCCCTGCTCTGCCCTGCCCTGCCCTGTGCTGCTCTGCCTTGCCTTTCCTTTCTATTTTGCCTTGCCTTGCCTTGCCTAGACTCTCCTTGCTTACCTAGCCATGCCTTGCCTAGCTACGCCTTGCCTTGCTTAGCCACGCCTTGCCTTGCCTAGCCACGCCTTTCCTTGTCTTGCCTAGTAGGGCCTTGCCTTGCCTAAAAACGCCTTGCCTTGACTTGTCTTTCCTAGCCACGCCTTGCTTTGCCTTCCATTGCCTTCCCTGCCCTGCCTTGCCTTGCCTTGCCTTGACTTGCTTTGCATTGCCTTGTCTTGCATTGCCCTTCCTTGCTCTTCCTTGCCTTGCCTTGTCTTGCCTCTATGTCTTGCAATGCCTTGCTCCGTCCCACATTCCCCTGCCTTGCCTTGTCTTGCAATGGCATACCTTGCCTTACTTTGCCTTGCACTGCCTTGCCCTGCCCTGCACTGACCTACACTGCCCTGCCATGATCTGCTCTGCCTTCCCTTGCCCTGATTTGCCCTACTCTGCCCTGCCCTGCCTTGCTTTGCCTTGCCTAGCCGCGCCTTGCCTTGCCTTACCTTGCCTAGCCTCTCCTTGCCTTGCCTAGCCACGCCTTGCTTTGCCTAGCCACGCCTTGCCTTGTCTTGCCTAGTCACGCCTTCTGTTGCCTAGCCACACCTTTCCTTGCTTTGCCTAGCCACGGCTTGCTTTGTCTTGCCTTGCCTTGCCTTGCCTTGCCTTGCCCTGCCTTGCAATGCTTGCCATGCTTTGCCTTGATTTGCCTTGCTTACCCACGCCTTGCCTTGCCTTTCCTTGCCCTGCCACGCCCTGTGTTGCCCTGCCCCACCTAGCCTTGCCTTGCCTTGCACTGCCTTG
The DNA here is from genome assembly GCF_977971745.1 of Zootermopsis nevadensis. Taxonomy (NCBI): domain Eukaryota; kingdom Metazoa; phylum Arthropoda; class Insecta; order Blattodea; family Termopsidae; genus Zootermopsis; species Zootermopsis nevadensis. Next base: position 15,681,074 of record NW_028259139.1, on the reverse strand, counting down.
CCCTGCCTTGCTGTGCTTTGCCCTGCCCTGTCATGAATTGCCTTGCTTTGCCTTGCCTTGCCTTGCCTAGTCTCTCCTTGCCTTGCCTAGCCATGCCTTGCTTTGCCTAGCCACGCCTTGCTTTGTCTTGCCTAGTCACGCCTTCCCTTTTCTAGCCACACCTTGCCTTGCCTTGCCTAGCCACGTGTTGATTTGTCTTGCCTTGCCTTGCATTGCTTTGCTTTGATTTGCCTTGCTTAGTCACGCCTTGCCTTGCCTTTGCTGCCCTGCCCCGCCAAGCCTTGCTTTGCCTTGCACTGCCTTGCCCTGCCCTGCCATGCCCTACCTTGCCTTGCCTTAACTTGCCTTGCCCTGCCTTGCCCTGCCTTGTCCTGCCCTGGCCTGCCACGCCTTGCCTTGCCTTTCATACCCTGCACTGCCCTGCCGCGCCCTGCACTGCCCTGCCCCGCCGTGCCCTGCCCTGCCTTGCTTTGCCTTGCCTTGCCTTGACATGCATTGCCTTGCAGTGCATTGCCCTTCCTTGCCCCGCCTTGCCTTGCCTTGCCTCTCTTTGTCTTGCCCTGCCTGCACCGCTCTGCACTATCCTGCCCTGCATTGTTTTGGCCAACCATTCCTTGTCTTGCCTTGCCCTGTCTTGAACTGAACTGCCCTGCCCTGCCCTGCTCTGCCCTGCTCCGCCATGCCCTGCTCTGCCCTGCCCTGCCTTGCCTTGCTTGACTTGCAATTCGTTGCCTTCCCTTTTCCTGCCCTGCCCTGCTTTGCCTTGCCTTTCATGGCCTTGCCTTGCCTTTCCTTACCTTCCCTTGCCTTGCCATATCTTGCCTTACCTTGCCTTGCGTTGCCTTGCCTTGCCCTGCCTTGCCCTGCCTTGTCCTGCCCAGCACTGCATTGCCCTGCCCTGCCCTACCCTGACCTGCACTGCCCTGCCTAGCATTGCCTTGCTTTGCCTTCATTGACTTGCCTTGCATTGCCTTGCTTGCCGTGCCTTGCCCTGTCTTGCTCTTTCTTGCCCTGCCTTACCCTTACTTGCCCTACCTTGAATTGATTAGCCTTGCCTAGCCACACCTAGCCTTGCCATGCCTAAACACGCCTTGCCTTGCATAGCCACGCCTAGTCTTGCCTAGCCAAGCCCTGTCTTGCCTAGCCAAGCCTTGCCTTGCCTTGCCTTGCCTTGCCTTGCCTAGCCACGCCTTGCCTTGCCTTTCCTGGCTTTGTCTTACCTGGTCTTTCCTTGCCTTGCCTTACCTTGCCTTGCATAGACTTGCCTTGCCTTGCTTTGCCTTGCCTTGCCTTAACCTGATTTACCCTGCCCTGCCCTGCCTTGCCTTGCCTTGCCTTGCCTTGCTTTGCCTAGGCTTGCAATGCCTTGCCTTGCCTTGCCTTGCCATGCCTTGCATTGCTCTTACTTACTTTGCCTAGCCTTGCCTTTGCTTTGCCTCTCTTTGTTTTCTTTGAACTGCCCCGCCCGGCAATCCCCTGCACTGCCTTGCCTTTCCTTGGCCTTCCTTGCCTTGCCTTGCCTTGCCCTGCATTCAATGCCCTGCCCTGCCCTGCCCTTGCTCTGCCTTGCTCTGACTTGCCTTGCCTTGCCCTGCCCTGCCTTGCCCTGCCCTGACCTGCCTTGCCATACCTTGCCCTGCCTTGCTCTGCCTTGCCCTGCCCTGCAATGCCCTGCCTTGCCTTGCCTTGCCTTGCCTTGCCTTGCCTTGCCTTGCATTGCCTTGCCTTGCATTGCCCTTCCTTGCCCTGCCTTGCTCCGCCCTACACTCCCCTGCAATGCATGGCCCTGCCCTGCCCAGCCCAGACCTGTCTTGCCCTGCCCTGCCCTGCCCTGACCTACACTTCCCTGCCCTGCCCTGCCTTTCCTTGCCTTGCCCTGATTTGCCCTACCCTGCCCTGCCCTGTCTTGCCTTGCCTTGCCTTGCCTTGCCTTACCTTGCTATGCCTTGCCTTTCCTTGCCTTGCTTTACCTTGCTTTATTTGTCTTGCCTTGCCGCCTTGCAATGCACTGCCCTGCCCTGCCCCGCCCTGCACTCCTCTGCTCTGCCTTGCCTTGCCTTGCCCTGCCTTTTTTTGCCCTGTCCCGCCCTGCCCTCCTTTGCCTACCTTGATTTGCCTTGGCCTGCCTTTCCTCGCCTTACATTGCCCTGCCCTGCTCTGCCTTGCCTGCCTTGAACTGCCTTGCCGTGCCTTGCCTTGACTTGCCTTGATTGCCTAGCCACGCCTTGCCTTCCTTTCCTAGCCACGTCTTGCGTTGCCTTGACTAGGCACACCTTGCCTTGCCTTGCCTAGCCTTTCCTAGCCACGCCTTTCCTTTACTATCTACGCCTTGCCTTGCCTAGCCACGCCTTGCCTTTCCTAGCCACGCCTTTCCTTGCCACGCCTTGCCTAGCTACGCCTTGCCTTGCCTAGCCACGACTTGCCTTGCCTAGTAACGGCTTGCCTTGTATTGCCGAGTCAAGCCTTGCCTTGCCTAGCCACGCCTTCCCTTGCCTTACTTAGCCAAGCCTTGCTTTGCCTTGCCTTGCCTTGCCTTGCCTTGCCTTGCCATGCCTTGCCCTGCCTTGCCCTGCCTTGCCTTGATTTAACTTGCCTAGCCACGCCTAGCCTTGCCTAGCCACGCCTTTCCTTACCTATCGACGACTTGCCTTGCCTAGACAAGCCTTGCCTTGCCTAGCCACGCCTTGAATTGCCTAGCCACACCTTGCCTTGCCTCGCCTGCCCTGCCCTGCACTGACCTACCCCGCCGTGCCCTGCCCTGCCTTGACTTCCCTTGGCCTGCCTTGCCTTGCCTTGCATTGCCCTGCTCTGCCCTGTCTTGCTTTGCCTTGCTCTGCCTTGCCCTGCCTTGCCTTGCCTTGCCTTGCCTTGCCTAGCCACACCTTGCCTTCCTTACCTAGCCACGCCTTGCCTTGCCATGTCTGGCCACGCCTTGAATTGCCCTGCCTAGCCTCTCCTTGCCTTTCCTAGCCACGCCTTGCCTTTTCTATCCAGGCCTTGACTTGCCTAGCCACGCCTTTCTTTGCCTTGCCTAACCACGCTTTGCCTTGCCTTGTCTAGCGACGCCTTGCCTTGCCTTATCTAGCCTCTCTTTGCCTTAACTAGCCACGCCTAGCCTTTCCTAGCCACGCCTAGCCTTTCCTAGCCACGCCTTGCCTATCCACGACTTGCCTTGCCTAGCCACGCCTTCATTTGCCTATCCACACCTTGCCTTGCCTTTCCTAGCCACACCTTGCCTTCCCTTGCCTAGCCACGCCTTGATTTGTCTTGCCTTGCCTTGCCTTGCCCTGAATTGCCCTGCTTGCCCTGCTTTGCCTTTATTTGCCTTGTATAGCCACGCCTTGCCACGCACTGCTCTGCCTTGCCCTGCCTTTTCCTGCCTTGCCCTGCCTTGCCCTGCCTTGTGTTGCCTTGAATTGCCTTGAACTGCCCTGCCCTGCCTTGCCTTGCCTTGCCTTGCTTTGCCTTGCCTTGCCTTGCCTTGCCTTGCCTTGCCCTGCTTTGACCTGCCCTGTCCTGCCACGCCCTGCCTTGCCTTGCCCTGCTCTGCCCTGTGCTGCCCTGCCCGGCCCTGCACTGCCCTGCCCCGCCGTGCCCTGCCCTGCCTTGCTTTGCCTTGCCTTGCCTTGCCTTGCCTTCACTTGCATTGCTTTGCCTTTCATTGCCCTTCCTTGCCCCGCCTTGCTTTTCCTTGCCTTGCCCTGCGTTGCCCTGCTCTGCCCTGCCACGACTTGCTTTGCCTTGTCCTGCCCTGTCCTGCCCTGCCCTGCCTAAATTTGCTTTGATCTGCCTTTTCTTGCCTTGCATTGCCCTGCCCTGCCCTGACTTGCCCTGCCTTGCCCTGCCTTGCCTTGCCTTGCCTTGCCTAGCCACTCTTTGCCTTCCTTGCCTAGCCAAGACTTTCCTTGCCTTGTCTAGCCACGCCATGATTTGCGTTGCCTAGATTCTCCTTGCCTTGCCTATCCACGCCTTGCCTTGCCTTGCCTAGCCTCTCCTTGCCTAGCCACGCCTTGCTTTGCCTTGCCTTGCCACGCCTTGCTTTGCCTTGTCTTGCCTAGTCACGCCTTCCCTTGCCTAGCCACACCTTGCCTTGCCTAGCCAAGCCTTGCTTTGCCTTGCCTTGCATTACCCTGCCCTGCCCTGCCCTGCCTTGCCCTGCCCTGCCCTGACCTACACTGCCCTGCCCTGCCCTGCCCTGCCCTGCCCTGCCTTGCCTTGCCTTGCCCTGATTTGCCCTACTCTGCCCTGCCCTGCCTTGCCTTGCCTTGCCTTGCCTTGCCTTGCCTTATCTTGCCTTGCCTTGCCTTGCCTTTCTTTGCCTTGCCTTGCCTAGCCTTGCCTTGCCTTGCTTTGCCTTGCCTTGCCTTGCCTTGCCTTTCCATGCCTTGCCTTGCCTTGCTCTGTCCTGCTCTGTCCTGCCCTGCACTGCCCCTGCCAATCCCTGCCATGACCTGCCCTGCATTGCCCTGCCCTGTGCAGCCCTGCCTTGCCTTTCCTTTCCTTGCTTTGCCTTGTCTTGCCTTGCCTTGCCTTTCCCTGCTTTGCCCTGCCCTGCTCTGCTTTGCCTTACTTGCCTTGCCTTGCGTAGCCTCAACTTGCCTTACCTAGCCACGCCTTGCCTTTCCTAACCACGCCTTGCCTTGTCTAGCCACGCATTGCCTTTCCTAGCTACGCCTTGCCTAACCACGATTTGCCTTGCCTAGAAACGCCTTGCCTTGGCTAGCCACGCATTGCCTTTCCTAGCCACGCCTTGCCTAGTCACGCCATGCCTTGCCTAGAAACGTTTTGCCTCGCCTAGACACGCCTTGCCTTGCCTTGCCTTGCCTGCTTTGCCCTGCCTTGCCCTGCCTTGACTTGCCTTGCCTTGCCTTGACTTGACTTGCCTTGCTTGTCTTGCAATATCATGAAATGTAAGGTAACGTAAGGTAATGTAATGTAATTCAAATCAAGGCATGTGAAGACAAGCCAAGGCAAGGCAATGTTAGGCAAGGCAAGGCACGGCAAGGCAATGCAAGGAAATTTTAGGCGCGGCAAAAGAAGGCAAGGCAAGGCAAGGCAAGGCAAGTCAAGGCATGGCAAGGCAAGCCAAAGCAAGGCAATTCAAGACATAATATAACAACACACTAATCTGCATGTAACTTACATAATATTAAACGGAAAAAGTGCTACTTTTAACCATTGAATGTCTAAACCTAACGTATATGTTTATTATAATTCGAAACAATTCCTTTCAACTTTATGAACCACCATTTGAGGAAATTTTTGGACGACGTGTTAAGTAAGGGTAGACTAATGTTTTGAATTTTGCGGACTGAGACGTGTGAAAATAAATACTGTTTATATTTTAAAGTTTGTACGTTAATTTGAAAGGATGACGATGATCAAAGTATATCATGCATGATTTCCTTAAAGAATAGTGTTTTTATATAAGGGATTAATATGATAAGGGAAACATAACAATACTCTAATTTGCCTGTAATTTAAATAATATTAAACGGATAAACGGTTTACTTGAAACAAATGAATATCTAACTCTAATGTATATGTTTATAAAAAATGGAAACATTTCCCGTCAACTTTACGAAACACCATTTCTGACAGTTTTTGGAAGATCTGAAATATACTGGTGGACTAATGTTTTGAATTTTTCGTTCTGAGCTGTGTCCACAAAATACTGTTTGTATTTTAACGTTTGTATGTAATCTTGAAAGGATTACATTGTTAAAGGTACATCATGCTTCGTTACCTTAAATGATTAGTGTTTTTAATATAAAACATCAATACGATAAGACGACTTCTTACAACCGTCTTACGTAAGTCTGTCTGTAAATTACAATGCATCGTGTATATTCACATAAATCTTTTTTCCTGTGATGTTTTATATTAAAAACACTTTTCATTTGAGGTAATTAAGCATGATGTACGTCTAACAAGTAATCCTTTTTAAAAAACATGTAAACGTAAAAATACATACAGTATTTAGTGGCACACAGATTAGAATGCAAAATTTTATTTTTAAGACCACCCTTAAATCACAAAATCCCCAAAAACAGTTAAAAAGTGGTGGATTATAAATTTGTTGGGAAATGTTTCAAATTATAATAAACGTGTACATTAGAATTAGAAATTCATTATTTTAAAGTAGCACATTTGTCCGATTAATATTATTTAAGTTACACGCCGGTTAGTGTGAAGTTATATTATGCGTTTTGAGCTCTTAAAAGTACACAATTCTGTATCAAAGAAAATCGGCGTGCAGCGACCACAGACATCGACGAGGATAATCGCAATTACAAAAATGTGTGTGAATATATACGATGCAATGTTATCTACAGACAGACTTGAGTTTTGACGGTTGTTTGAAGACGACTTATCACATAAATGTCTTTTATAAAAAAAATATTCTTTTAAGTAAATAATGCATGATGTTCTTCGAACATCTTAATCCTTTCGAGGATACGTACAAACGTGAAAATACAAACAGTATTTATTGATACACGGCTCAGTACACAAAATTAAAAACATTTTTCTTTCGTACATAACAGGTCGTCCAAAAAGTGTCTTAAAAGTTAGTTCATGAAGTTGAATGGAATTGTTTCGAACTATTATTAACATATACGTTAAGGTTACATAGTCAATGATTTAAAGTAGCACTTATGTTCGATTAATATTGTTTAAGTTACAGGGAGAATGTTGTGTTAACATATTATGCGTTTAAGCTCTGAATACCTCACAATTCAGTATCAACGAACATCGGCGTGCTGCGACCACAGGCAGCGACGAGGATAATCGCAGTTACAAAGATGTGTGTGAATATATACGATGCAATGTTATCTACAGACAGACTTGAGTTTTGAAGGTTGTTTGAAGACGACTTAACACATAAATATCTTATATAAAAAACATTATTCTTTTAAGTAAATAATTCATGATGTTCTTCGAACTTCTTCATCATTTCAAAGTTACGTACAAACGTGAAAATACAAACAGTATTTGTTGACACACGGCTCAGTACGCAAAATTCAAAACATTTGTCTTTCGTAAATAACTGGTCTTCCAAAAATTATCAGAAATGTTAGATCATAAAGTTGAAGAGAATTGTTTTGAACTATTATAAACATAAACGTTAGGGTTAGATAGTCAATAGTTTAAAGTAGCACTTATTTTCGATTAATATTGTTTAAGTTACAGGGAGAATGTTGTGTTAACATATTATGCGTTTTAAGCTCTGAATAGCTCAAAATTCTGTATGATCGAACATCGGCTCCCAGCAACCACATAGTATGTTGAAGAATATCGCAGTAATTAAGATATGTGTGATTATATACGATGCAATGAAATTTACAGACTAATTTGAGTTTTGATGTGTGTTTAAAGACGTCTTATCATATATATATATTATATTAAGAACTCTATTCTTTTGAGGTAATAAAACATGAAGTAACTCTAACAATGTTATTCTTTTAAAATTGCATATAAACGTTAAACTACAAACAGTATTTAGTGGCACACAGTACAGAATTGACAAATCAAAACATTAGACCAACCGTACATTACAGGTCGTAAAAAACTGTTAGAAATTCCGGTTCATAAAGTTGAAGGGAAATATTTCCAATTATTATAAACATGTATATTTAAGATAGATATTCATTTCTTTAAAATAGCACTTTTGTCCGATTAATATTATTTAAGTAACAGGAAGATAGTGTGTTATTATAACATGCGTTTTCAACACTGAATAGCACACAATACTGTGTCAACGAACTTCGGTTTACTGCTATGACATAGTTTATGAGGATGTATCGCAAATACAAAGATTAGTGTTAATATATATGATATTTACACTCTGTGAAGAGAGAAGTGCTATATAATATTCTTATTGAATTTGGTATACCAAAGAAGCTAGTGGGTCTAATAAAAATGTGCTTAAATGAAACCTGCAGCAAAATTCGAGTAGGTAAATATGTATCTGAGACATTCCTCATCAAGAACGGTCTAAAACAAGGAGATGCTTTGTCTCCCTTGCTCTTTAACTTTGCGCTAGAATACGCCATCAGGAAGGTCCAAGGTAGGCAGGAGGGTTTGCAATTGAACGGGACACATCAGCTATTGGCATATGCTGATGATGTTAATTTATTGGGGGACGATATAAATACAATAAAGAGGAACGCAGAAGTTTTACTAGAGGCTGGTAGACAAGTGGGGCTGGAAGTAAATTCAGAAAAAACTAAGTACATGTTAGTATCTCGTCATCAGAAGACAGGCGGGCAAAATTATCTTAGGGTAGCTAATAAATCCTTTGAAAGGGTTACAAAGTTCAAATATTTGGGAACAACAATAACAAATCAAAATGATACTTGTGAGGAAGTTAGGAGGAGACTAAATTCCGGAAATGCTTGCTACTTCTCAGTCCAAAATATTTTGTCTTCCCGTCTGATTTCTAAGAACCTGAAAATTAAAGTATACAAAACAATAATCTTGCCTGTTGTTTTGTATGGGTGCGAAACATGGTCTCTCACTCAGAGGGAGGAACACAGATTGCAGGTGTTTGAGAATCGGGTGTTGAGGAGGATATTTGGGCCTAAGAGGGAAGACGATGGGGCGTGGAGAAAACTGCACAATGACGAGCTTAAAAATCTGTACTGCTCCCCCAGTATTGTGAGGGTGATTAAGTCGAGAAGGGTGAGATGGGCGGGACATGTAGCGCGCATGGATGGGACAAGAGGTGTGCACCGGGTACTGGTTGGGAAACCTGAAGGGAAGAGACCGCTGGGGAGACCTAGACGTAGATGGGAGGATAATCTCAGGCGGGATCTATGGGAGATAGGAGTTGAAGGAAACTGGATTTTGTTGGCCCAGGACAGGGTCCGGTGGAGGGCTTTGGTTAATTCGGTGATGAACCTTCGGGTTCGGTAAGCCATCTAGTTAGTTAGTTAGTTATATATGATATTTACAGAGAGACTTAGGATTTGTTGGTTGTTTCAAGTCGTCTTATCATATATATATTTTATAGTAAAACACTATTCATTTTAGCAAATCAAGGATGATATACCTCGAACAATGTTATCCTTTCAAAATTAGAAACAAAAATAAAAATACAAAGAGTATTTTATGGTTATAGCTCAGAACGCAAAATTCAATACATTAGTCCACCCGAATATTTCAGATAGACCAAAAACTGTCAAAAATGGTGTTTCATAATGTTGACGGGAAATGTTAACAATTTTTATAAACATATACATTAGGTTTAGATATACATTTCTTTTAATTAAAACTTTTTTCCGTTCAATATTATTTAAGATACAGGCAAATTAGTGTGTTGTCATTTTTCTTGTTTTCAGCTATGAAAAGCTCTCAATTCTGTATCAACGTATATAGGCGTGCAGATATAGCAAGGCAAGGCAGACCAAGGAACGGCAGGTCAGGGCAGGGAAATGCAGGGCGCTGCATGGCAGGGAAAGGCAAGGCAAGGCAAGGCAAGACAAGGCACGACAAAGCAAGGCAAGGCAAGGCAAGGCAAGGCAAGGCAAGGCAAGGCTAGGCAAGACAAAGGCAAGGCAGGGAAGGGCAAGGCAGGGGAGAGCAAAGCAGGAAAGGGCAGGGCAAAGCAGGGCATGGCAGAGCAGGGCAGGTCAGGGCAGTGTAAGAAAATGCAGGGCAGGGCAGGGTAAGTCAAGGCAGGGCACGACAAAACAAGGCAGAGCAGGGCAGGGCAAGGCAGGGCAGGGCAGGGCAGGGCAAGGCATTTCATGGCACGGCAAGGCAAGGCACGGCAAGGCAAGGCATGGCAAGGAATGGCAGTGCAAGACGAGGCACAGAAAGACAAGGCAAAGCAGGGGAGGCAAGGCAGGGGAGGGCAGGGCAGGGCAGGGCAAGGCAAGGCAGGACAGGGCAGAATAGGGCAGGGCAGGGAAGTGCTGGGCAGAGTAGGGCAGGTCAGGTCAGGGCAATGTAAGACTGGGCGGGGCAGGGCACGGAAGTGCAGAGTAAGGCAAGGCAGTGCAAGGTAGGGCAGAGCAAGGCAAGGCAGAGCAGGGAAGGGCAGGGCAGCGCAGGACAGGACAGGGCACGGCAGGGCACGGCAGGGCAAGGAAGGGAAGTCAGGGCAAGGCTGGTCATGGCAGGGCAAGGCGAGGCAAGTCAAGGGAAGGAAAATCAGAGCAGGGCAGGGCAGGGCAGAGCAAAGCAGGGCAGGGCAACGAAAGGCAGATCAGTGCAGGTCAGGACAAAGCACGGCAGGGCATATCAGGGCAAGGAAGGGAAGTCAGGGCAAGGCTGGTCATGGCAGGGCAAGGCGAGGCAAGTCAAGGCAAGGAAAATCAGAGCAGGGCAGGGTAGGGCAGAGCAAAGCAGGGCATGGCAGGCCAGGACAGGGCAAAGCAAGGCAGAGCAAGACAAGGCAAGGCGAGGCAGGGTAGGGCAGGGCAAGGCATGGCAAGGCCTGGCAGGGCAGAGCAGGGCAGGACAAGGCAAGGCATGGTAAGACAAGTCAAGTCAAAGCATGGCAAAGCAAGGGATGGCAGTTCAGGGCAGGGCAGGGCAAGTCTAGGCAAGGCAAGGCAATACAGGGCAGTTTAGGGCAGGGCATGGCAGGGCAGGGCAAGTCTATTTAAGGCAAGGCAAGGCAAGGCAGGGCAGTTTAGGGCAGGCCAAGGCATGGCAGGGCAGGGCAAGGCATGGCAGTGCAAGGCAAGGCATGGTAAGACAAGGCAAGTCGAGGCATAGAAAGGAAAGGGAAGGCAGGGCATTGCAGGGCAGGGCAAGGAAGGCCAAAGCAAGGCAGAACAAGCAGATCAGTTCAGGCAAGGCAAGGCAGGGCAGGGCAAAGCAGGGCACGGCATGGCAGGACAGGGCAGGATAAGGCAGGATAAGGCAGGGCAAGGCAAAGCTGGGAAGGGCAGGTTAGATCAGGTTAGGGGAGGGCAGGGCAGGGCAGGGCAATGTAAGACAGGGCAGGGCAATGTAAGTTAAAGCAGGGAAGACAGAGCAAGGCAGGGCAAGGCAAGGCAAGACAAAGCAGAGCGGGTCAGGGCAAGGCAGGGCAAGGCAAGGCAGGGCATGACAAGGCAGGGGAGGGTGAGGCAGGGCAAGGCAATGCAGCTCAGTGTAGGGTAGGTCTTGGCAAGGCAGGGCAAAGATAGGTTAGACAAGGCAGGGTAGGGCAGGGTAGGACAGGGCAGGGATTGCAGCGCAGGGCAAGACAAAGAAATGCATGGCAAGGCGTGGCCTTGCCCTACCTTGTCCTGCGTTGCCTTACTCTGCCCTCCTATGTCCTGCCCTGCCCTGACCTCCCCTGCATTGACCTTCCCTGTGCTGCCCTGTTTTCCCTTTCCTTTCCTTGCCTTGCCTTGCCTTGCCCTGCCTTGCTCCGCCCACACTCCCCTGCCCTGCCTTGAATTCCCATGGCCTAAATTGCCATGCCTTGTCTTGCCCTGCCCAGCCCTGCCCTGCCATGCAATGCCCTGACCTGCCCTGACCTACAATGCCCTGCCCTGCCCTTTCCTGCCTGCCCTAACTTGCCTTGCCTTGCATTGCCTTGCCTTACCTTGCCTTGCATTGTCTTGCCTTGCCTTTCCTTTCCTTATCTTGCCTTGCCTTGCTCTGCCTTACCCTGCCCTGATCTATCCTGTCCTGCTCTGCCATGCCGTGCCCTTCCCTGCATTGTCTTGCAATGTGCTGCTCTGCCTTGTCTTTCCTTTCCTTTCCTTGCCTTGCCTTGCCTTGCCTTCCCTTGATTTGCCTTGTCTTGCCTTAATTTGCCTTGCCTTGCCCTGCTTTGCCCTTCCTTGCCCTGCATTGCCTTGCCTTGCTTTGACTTTCCTTGCCTTGCCTTTTCTATCCACGCCTTGCCTTGCCTTGCCTAGCCTCACCTTGACTTACCTAGCCACGCCTTGCCTTTCCTAACCACGCCTTGCCTTGCCCTGCCTTCCCTGCACTGCCCTGCCCTGCCCTTCCCTGGCCTGCAATTGACCTACCCTGCCCTGCCTTGCCTTGACTTGCCTTGCCTTGTCCTGCCTTGAACTGCCCTGACATGCCTAGCTGTGCATTGCCCTGCCCTGCTCTGCCCAGCCGAGGTCTGCCTTGCCTTTCCTTGCCTTACCTTGCCTTGCATTACCTTGCCTTGCATTGCCCTGCCTTGCCTGTTTGCCATGACCTGCCCTTCCTGACCTACACTGCCCTGCCATGCCAAGACCTGCCCTGCCCTGCCCTGCTCTGCCCTGCCCTGCTCTGCCCAGTCCTGCCCTGCCTTGCCTTTCCTTTCCTTGCCTTGCCTTGCATTGCCCTTTTTTGATTTGCCTTGCCTTGCCTTGCCTCTCTTTGCCTTGCTCAGACTTGCTCCGCCCTGCACTCCCCTGCCCTGCCTTGCGTTAGCATGGCCTACTTTGCCTTGCCTTGCCTTGCCCTGCTTTGCTTTGCCCTGCCCTGCCCAGCCCTGCGCTGCCCTGCCCTGCCCTGACCTACATTGCCCTGCACTACTCTGCGCTGTCCTGCTCTGCCTAGCCTTGATTTGCCTTGCCTTGCCTTGCCTTGCATTGCCTTGCCTTGCATTGCCCTCCCCTGCCCTGCCTTCCCTTGCCTTGGCCTTAATTGCCTTGCTTTGCCTTGCCTTGCCTTCAATGCCCTGCACTGCCCTTGCCCTGCCTTGAATTGCCTTGCCTTGCTTGGCCCTGCCTTGCTCTTCCCTGAACTGTCATGCCATGCCTTGCTCTGCCTTGCTCTGCCTTGACCTGCCCTACCCTGCCCTGCTCTGCCCTACCCTGCCTTGCCTTGCCTTGCCTTGCCTTGTCTTGCCTTGCATTGCCCTTCCTTGCCCTTCCTTACTTTGCCTTGCTCCGCCCCAAACTCCCCTGCCCTACCTTGCCTTGCCATGGCATACCTTGTATTATCTTGCCTTGCTCTGACTTGCTATAACCTGACCTGACCTACACTGTTCTGCCCTGCCCTGCCTTGCCTTGTTTTGCCCTAATTTGTCCTACCCTGACCTAACCTACCTTGCCTTCCTTGCCTTGCCTTGCCTTATCTTGGATTGCCTTGCCTTGCCTTGCCTTGCCTGGTCTTTCCTTGCCTTGCCTTGCCTTGCCTTTCCTTGCCTTTCCTTACCTTGCCTTGCCTTGCCCAGCCTTGCCCTACCCTGCTCTGTCCTGCCCTGCTCTGACCTGCCGTGCCCTGCACTGACCTGCCCTGCATTGCCCTGCCCTGTGCTGCCCTGCCTTGCCTTTCCTTTCTTTGCCTTGCCTTGCCTTGCCTTTCCCTGCTTTGCCCTGCCCTGCCCTGCCTTGCTTTGCCTTGCCTTGCTTTGCCTTGCCTTGCCTTTCCTTTCCTTGCCTTGCCTTGCCTTGCCTTTCCCTGCTTTGCCCTGCCCTGCCCTATCTTGCTTTGCCTTGCCTTGGCTTGCCTTGCGTTGCCTTGCGTTGTCTTGCCTTACCCTGCCTTGCCCTGCAATGACATGCACTGCCCTGCCCTGCCCTACCCTGACCTGCCCTGCCTTGCCTATCCTTGCCTTGCCTTGCCTTGCCTTGATTGCCTTGCCTTGCATTGCCTTGTCTTGCATTTCCCTGCCTTGCCTTATATTGCCTTGCCTTGCTTAGACACCTCTTGCCTTGCCTTGCCTAGCCACGCCTTGCCTTGCCTAAACGCGCCTTGACTTGAGGAGCCAAGCCTTACATTGCATAGCCACGCCTTGCCTTGCCTAGCTACGCCTTGCCTTTCCTAGCCAAGCCTTGCCTTTCCTTGCATTGCCTTGTCATGCCTTGCCTTGCCTAGCCTTGAATTTCCTTACCTTGCCTAGCCTTGCCTTGCCTTGCCTTGCCATAACTTACTTTGCCTAGCATTGACTTGCCTTGCCTTGCCTTGTCTAGCCACGCCTTGCCTTGCCTTGCCTAGCCTCTCCTTGCCTTATCTAGCCACGCCTTGCCTTTCCTAACCACGCCTTGCCTTGCCTAGCCACGACTTGCATTTCCTAGCAACGCCTTGCCTAGCCACGCCTTGCCTTGCCTAGCCACGCCTTGTTTTGTCTTGCCTAGTCACGCCTTGCTTGCCTAGCCCGACTTACCTTGACTTACCTAGCCACGCCTTGACTTGCCTTGCCTTACCTTGCCTCGCCCTGCTTTGCAATGACTTGCCCTGCCTTGCCCTGAATTGCCTTGATTTTCCTTGCCTAGCCAAGTCTAGCGTTGCCTTGCTTAGCGACGACTAGCCTTGCCTTGCCAAACCTTGCCTTGTCTAGCCACACCTTGCCTTGTCTTGCGTAGACACGCCTTGCCTTGGCTAGTAACGCCTAGCCTTGCCTTGGCTTGCCCTGCCTTGCCCTGCATTGCCCTGCCTTGCCCTGCCTTGCCCTGCTATGTTCTGCCTTGCCTTGCCTTGCCTTGACTTGCCTAGCCACGCTTTTCCTTGCCTTGCCTAGCCACGCCTTGCCTTGCCTTGTCTAGCTACGCCTTGCCTTGCCTAGCCACGCCTTGCCTTGCCTTGTTTTCCTTGCCTTGCCTTGTCTTGCCTTGCCTTGCCTAGCCTTGCCTTGCCTTGCCTAGCCTTGACTAGCCTTACCTTGCCTTACCTTACCTTGCCTAGCTTTGCCTTGCTTTGCCTTGCCTTGCCTTGCATTGTCTTGCCTTCCTTGCATTGCCTTGCTTTGCCTTGCCTTGCCATGCCTTGCCTTGCCTTGCCTTACCTTGTCTTGCCCTGCCTTGCCCTGCCTTCCCTGACCTTCCTGCCCTGCCCTGCCCTGCCCTGCCTTGCCTTCCCTTTCCTTTCCTAGCCAAGCCTTGCCTTGCCTTGCCTCGCCTTGCCTTGACTTGCATTGCTTTGCATTCCATTGCCCTTCATTGCCCCGCCTTGCTTTGCCTTGCCTTGCCCTGCCTTGACCTGCTCTGCCCTGCCAGGCCTTGCCTTGCCCTGACCTGCCCTGCCACGCCCTGCCTTGCCTTGCCCTGCCCTGCCCTGCCCTGCCCGGCCCTGCACTGACCTGCCCCGCCGTGCCCCGCCCTGCCTTGCTTTGCCATGCCTTGAATTGCCTAGCCTTGCCTTGACTTGCATTGCTTTGCATTGCATTGCCCTTCCTTGCCCGCCTTGCTTTGCCTTGCCTTGCCACGCCTTACCCTGCCACGCCTTACCTTGCCTTGCCCTGCCCTGCCCTGCCTACATTTTCCTTGATCTGCTTTGCTTTGCCTTGCCTTGCCTTGCCTTCCCTTGCCCCACCTTGCCCTTCCCTGCCCTGCCACGCCCTGCCTTGCCTTGCCCTGCCCTTCCCTGCCCTGCCCGGCCCTGCACTGACCTGCCCCACCGTGCCCCGCCCTGCCTTGCTTTGCCATGCCTTGAATTGCCTTGCCTTACCTTGACTTGCATTGCTTTGCATTGCATTGCCCTTCATTTACCGCCTAGCTTTGCCTTGCCTTGCCTTGCCACGCCTTAACCTGCCACGCCTTAACTTGCCTTGCCCTGCCCTGCCCTGCCCTGCCTAGATTTGCCTTGATCTGCTTTGCCTTGCCTTGCCTTGCCTTGCCTTCCCTTTCATTTCCTTGCCTTGACTTGCCTTGTCCTGCCTTGCCCTACCCTGCTCTGTCCAGCCCTGCTCTGACGTGCCGTGCCCTGCACTGACCTGCCCTGCATTGCCCTGCCCTGTGCTGCCTTGCCTTGCTTTTCCCTTTCTTGCCTTGCCTTGCCTTGCATTGCCTTGCTTTGCCTTGACTTGCCTTGCCTTGCCTTTCCCTGCTTTGCCCTGCAATGCCCTGCCTTGCCTTGCCTTGGCTTGCCTTGCGTAGCCTCACTTTAAATTACCTAGCTACGCCTTGCCTTTCCTAACCACGCCTTGCCTTGCCTAGCCCCATATTGCCTTAACTAGCCACGCCTTGCTTTGCCTTGCCTTTCCTTGCATTGCCTTTCCTTGATCAGCATTGCCTTGCCTTTCCTTGCCTCTCTTTGTCTTGCTCTGCCGTGCTCCGCCTTGCACTCCCCTGCCTGCCTTGCCTTGCCTTGGCCTACCATGCCTTACCTTGCCTTGCTCTGCCTTGCCTTGCCCTGCTCTGCCCAGCCCTGCCCTGCATTGCCCTGCCCTGAATTACACTGCTCTGCCCTGCCCTTCATTGCCTTGCCCTGCCCTGCCCTGCCTTGCAATGCCTTGCCCTGCACTGCCATGACCTGCCCTGCCACGCCTTGCCTTGCCTTGTCTAGCCTCACCTTGCATTGCCTTGCCTTGCCTTGCTTCACCTTGCCTTGCCTTGCCTCACCTTGCCTTGCCTTGCCTTGCCTTCCCTTGCCTTGCCTAGCCACGCATTGACTTGCCTTGTCTAGCCACGCTTTGCCTTGCCTTGGCTAGCCACGCCTTGCTTTGCCTTGAAACACCTTGCCTTGCCTAGGCACCCCTTGCCTTGCTTAGCCACGCCCTGCCTTGCCTTGCCTTACCTTGCCTTGCCTTGCCTTGCATTGCTTTGCCTTGCCTTGCTTTGAACTGCGTTGCACTGCCTTGCCTGCCTTGCCTGCCTTGCCTGCCTTGCACTGCCTTGCCCTGCCTTGCCCTGTTCTGCCCTGCCTTGCTCTGCCCTGCATTGCCCTTCCATGCCCTGCCTTGCCTTGCCTTTAATTTGCCTCTCTTTGACTTCTTCTCCCTGCACCGAACGGCCCTCCCCTGTCCTGCTTTGCCTTTGCCTTCCTTGCCTTGCCCTGCCTTCCTTGCACTGCCCTGCCCTGCACTTCCCTGCCCTGCAATTTCCCTAACCTGCCCTGCCTTGCCTTGACTTGCCTGCCATGCCCTGCCTTGCCCTGCCTTGCCCTGCTCTGCTCTTCCTTGCCCTGCCTTGCCTTGCCTTTGCTTTGCCTCTCTTTGTCTTCTTTTCCCTGTACCGCCCGGAACTCCCCTGTCCTGCCTTGCCTTTGCGTTTCTTGCCTAGCCACACCTTGTCTTGCCTAGGCACCCCTTGCCTTGCCTAGCCACGCCCTGCCTTGCCTTGCCTTACCTTGCCTTGCCTTGCATTGCTTTGCCTTGCCTTGCTTTGACCTGCGTTGCCTTGCCTTGCCTGCCTTGCCTGCCATGCCCTGCCTTGCTCTTCCTTGCCCTGCCTTGCCTTGACTTTGCTTTGCCTCTCTTTGTCTTCTTTTCCCTGCACCGCCCAGCCCTCCCCTTTCTTGCCTTGCTTTTGCCTTCCTTGCCTTGCCTTGCCTTTCCCTGCTTTTCCCTGCCCTGCAATTGCCCTGCCCTGCCCTGCCTTGCCTTGACTTGCCTTTCTTTGCCCTGCCTTGAACTACCCTGACCTGCCTTGCCGTGCCTTGCCCTAATCTGCCCTGCACTCCCCTGCCCTGCCTTACCTTTCCAAGGCCAACATTGCCTTGCCTTTACTTGCCCTGCCTTGCCCTCACTGCCCTGCCCTTCCCATCCCTGCCCTGCTCTGCCCTGCCCTGCTCTGATCTACACTGCCCTGCACTGCCCTACCCTGCCCTGCCTTGCCCTGCCTTCCCTTGCCTTGCCTTGCGTAGCGTCACCTTGCCTTACCTAGACACGCCTTGCCTTTCCTAACCACGCCTTGCCTTGCCTAACCACGCATTGCCTTTCCTAGCCACGCCTTGCTTTTCCATGCCTTGCCTTGCCTTGCCCTGCTTTGCCCTGCCCTGATCTGCCTTTCCATGCCTTTTCCTGAATTGCCCTGCCTTGCTCTTCCCTGCCCTGCACTCCCCTGCCCTGAATTACACTGCCCTGCCTTGCCCTGCCCTGCCCTGCCAAGCCACACCTTGCCTTGATTGCCTTGCCTAGCCACGCCTTGCCTTGCCTTGCCTTGCCTTGCCTAGCCACCGCTTGCCTTGCCTTGCCTTGCCTAGCCACGCCTTGCCTTGCCTAGCCACAACATGCCTTCCTTAACCACGTCTTCCCCTGCCCTGCTCTGCCTTGCCTTGCCTGGCCTTGCCTTGCCTTGCCTTTCCTTACTTTCCTTTGCCTTGCCTTGCCTTGCAATGTATTGCGCTGCCTTGCCCTGCCCTGCCCTGCCCTGCACTGCCATGCCCTGCCCTACCCTGACCTGCCCTGCCCTGCCTAGCCTTGCCCTGCTTTGTCCTGCCTTGTCCTCCCTTGCCCTACCTTACCCTCATTTGCCTTGCCTAGCCACACCTAGACTTGCCATGCATAAACACGCCTTGCCTTGTCTAGCCACGCCTATTCTTGCCTAGACACTCCTTGCCTTGCCTAGAGACGCCTTGCCTTGCCTTGCCTAGCCACGAATTTCCTTTCCTTGTCTGGCCTTGACTTGCCTGGCCTTTTATTGCCTTGATTTGCCTTGCTCTGATTTGCCCTGCTCTGCCCTGCCTTGCCTTGCCTTGCTTTGCTTTGCCTAGCCTTGCCCTGCCTTGCCTTGCCTTGCCATGACCTGATTTGCCCTGCCCTGTCCTGCTCTGCCTAGCCTTGCCTTGCTTTGCCTTGCCTTGCCTTGCCTTGCCATGCCTTGCCTTGCATTGCCTTGCTTTGCATTGCTTTTCTTTACCCTGCCTTGCCTTTGCTTTGCCTCTCGTTGTCTTCTTTGCTCTGCCCAGCTCGGCCTTCCCCTGCCCTGCCTTGCCTTGCCTTGGCCTTAATTGCCTTGCCTTGCCTAGCCTTCAATGCAATGCACGGCCCTTGACCTGCCCTGCCCTGTCTTGTCTTGCCTTGCTTTGCCCTCCCTTGCTGTTCCCTGACCTGCCATTCCATGCCCTGCAATGCCATGCCCTGCATTGCCCTGCCTTGCCCTGCCCTGACTTTCCTTGCCTTGCCTTGCCAGGCCTTGCCTTGCCTTGCCTTGCCTTGCCCTGCCTTGCCTTACCTTGACCTGCCTTGCCTTGCCTTGCCTTTCTTTATTTGTCTTGCCTTCCCGCTTTGCAATGCACTGCCCTGCCTGCGCCGCCCTGCTCTCCCCTGCTCTGCATTGCCCTGCCCTGCTCTGCCTTGCCCTGCCTTGCCTTGCCTTGCCTTTCCTAGAAAAGACATGCCTTCCTTGCTTAGCCACGCCTTGCCTTTCCTTGTCTAGAAACGACTTGCCTTGCCTTGCCTATCCTCTCCTTGCCTTTCCTAGCCACGCCATGCCTTTCCTATCCACGCCTTGCCTTGCCTAGCCACGCCTTTCCTAGCCACGTCTTGCCTTGTCTTGTCTTGCCGAGTCAAGAATTGCCTTACCTAGCCACGACTTCCCTTGCATTGCCTAGCGACGCCTTGTCTTTCCTTGCCTTGCCTTGCCCTGCCTTGCCTTGCCTTGCCATGCCTTGCCTTGAATTGCTTTGCCTAGAATTGCCTAGCGTTGCCTAGCCCCGCCTTGCCTTACCTAGCGACGACTTGCTTTGCCTAGCCACGCCTTTCCTTGCCTAGTCACGCCTAGCCTTGCCTAGCCACGAATTGCCTTACATAGCGACGACTTGGCTTGTCTAATCACACCTTGCCTTGCCTAGCCACGATTTGCCTTGCCTTGCCTTGAATTGCCTTGCCTAGCAATCACTTGCCTTGCTTAGCCACGCCTTTCCTTGCCTAGGCACGCCTTGCCTTGCCTAGCCACAATTTGCCTTGCATTGCCTTGCGTTGTCCTGCCTTTCCCTGCATTGACCTGCCTTCCCTTGCCCTGCACTCCCCTGCCTTGCCTTGCCTTGCCTTTGCCTTCCTTGCCTTGCCTTGCATGCGCTGCCTTCACTGCTCTTCCCTGCCATTTCCTGCCCTGCCCTGCCCTGCCTTGCCATGCCTGGCCCTGAACTGCCCTCCTTGGCCTGCAATGCCCTGCACTCCCCTGCCCTGATCTTCACTGCCCTGATTTGACCTGCCCTGCCCAGACCTGTCATGCTCTGCCCTGCCCTGCCCTGACCTACACTGGCCTGCCTTGCCCTGCCCTGCCCTGCCCTGCCCTGCCCTGCCCTGCCGTGCCCTGCACTGCCCTGCCCCGCCGTGCCCCGCCCTTCCTTCCTTTGCCTTGCCATGCCTTGCCCTGATTTGCCCTACCCTGCACTGCCTTGCCTTGACTTGCCTTGCTTTGCCTTGCCTTTCCTTGCCTTGCCTTGCCTTGCCCTGCCTTCCCTAACCTTTTCTGATCTGCCCTGCTCTGACCTGCCTGCCCTGCACTGACCTGCCCTGCATTGCCCTGCCTTGTGCTGCCCTGCATTGCATTTCCTTTCCTTGCCTTGCCTTGCCTTCTTTGCCTTGCCTTTCCCCGCTTTGCCCTACCCTGCTCTGCCTTGCCTTGCCTTGCCTTCCCTTGCCTTGCCTTGCGTAGCCTCACCTTGCCTTACCTAGACACGCCTTGCCTTTCCTAACCACGCCTTGCCTTGCCTAGCCACGCATTCCTTTCCTAGCCACGCCTTGCCTTGCCATGCCTTGCCTTGCCTTGCCCTGCCTTGCCCTGCCCTGATCTGCCTTGCCATGCCTTGCCCTGAATTGCCCTGCCTTGCCCTTCCATGCCCTGCACTCCCCTGCCCTGACCTACACTGCCCTGCCTTGCCCCGCAATGCCCTGGCCTACCCTGACCTACACTGCTCTGTCATGCCCTGAACTACCTCGCCCTGCTTTGCAATGCCTTGCCCTGCAATGCCCTGCCCTGCCCTGCCCTGCTTTGCCCTGCCCTGCCCTGTCTTGCCATGCCTTGCCTTGCCTTGCCTTACCTTTACCTGGTTTGCTCTGCCCTGTCCTGCCCTGCCTAGCCTTGCCTTGCCTAGCCTCTCCTTGCCTTTCCTAGCCACGCCTTTCCTTGCCACGCCTTCCCTAGCTACGCATTGCCTTGCCTTGCCTAGCCACGGCTTGCCTTGCCTAGCCACGCCTTGACTTGTCTTGCCGAGTCAAGCCTTGCCTTTCCTAGCCACGCCTTCCCTTGCCTTGCCTAGCCACGCCTTGCTTTGCCTTGCCTTGCCTTACCTTTTCCTGCCTTGCCTTGACTGGTCATGTCTTTCCTGGCTTTTCCTTGCCTTGTCTTACCTTGCCTTGCCTAGACTTGCCTTGCCTTGCCTTGAATTGACTTCCCTTGCACTGATTTGCCCTGCCCTGAACTGCCTTGCCTTGCCTTGTCTTGCTTTGTCTAGCCTTGCCCTGCCTTGCCTTGCCTTGCCTTGCCATGCCCTGAATTGCCCTGCCCTGTCCTGCCCTGCCTAGTATTGCCTTGCCTTGCATTGCCTTGCCTTGCCCTGCATTGCCTTGCCTTGCCTTGCCTTGCATTGCCTTGCCTTGCATTGCCCTTCCTTACCCTGCCTTGCCTTGCCTTTGCTTTGCCCCTCTTTGTCATCTTTGCTCTGCTCCGCCCGGCCCTCCAATGACCTGCCTTGCCTTGCCTTGGCCTTCCTTGCCTTGCCTTGCCTTGCCCTGCCTTCAATGCAATGCCCTGCCCTTGCCCTGCCTTACCTGCCTTGTCTTGCCTTGCCTTGCCTTGCCCTGCCTTGCTCTGCCCTGACCTGCCTTGCCTTGCCTAGCCACGCCTTGACTTGCCTTGCCTTACCTTGCCTTGCCCTGCCTTGCCCTGCCTTGCCCTGCCTTGCCCTGCCTTGCCCTGCCTTGCCCTGCCTTGCCCTGCCTTGCCTTGTCTGGTCATGTCTTGCCTGGCTTTTCCTTGCCTTGTCTTACCTTGCCTTGCCTAGACTTGCCTTGCCTTGCCTTGAATTGACTTCCCTTGCACTGATTTGCCCTGCCCTGAACTGCCTTGCCTTGCCTTGTCTTGCTTTGTCTAGCCTTGCCCTGCCTTGCCTTGCCTTGCCTTGCCTTGCCATGCCCTGAATTGCAATGCCCTGTCCTGCCCTGCCTAGTCTTGCCTTGCCTTGCATTGCCTTGCCTTGCCTTGCATTGCCTTGCCTTGCCTTGCATTGCCTTGCCTTGCATTGCCCTTCCTTACCCTGCCTTGCCTTGCCTTTGCTTTGCCCCTCTTTGTCATCTTTGCTCTGCTCCGCCCGGCCCTCCAATGACCTGCCTTGCCTTGCCTTCCCTTGGCCTTCCTTGCCTTGCCTTGCCTTGCCCTGCCTTCAATGCCCTGCCCTGCCCTTGCCCTGCCTTACCTGCCCTGACCTGCCTTGCCTTGCCTAGCCACGCCTTGACTTGCCTTGCCTTACCTTGCCTTGCCCTGCCTTGCCCTGCCTTGCCCTGCCTTGCCCTCCCTTGCCCTGCCTTGCCTTGCCTTGCTCTGAATTGCCTTGATTTGCCTTGCCTAGCCTCGCCTAGCCTTACCTAGAAACGCCTTGCCTTGCCTAGCGACGAATTGACTTGCCTAGATACGCCTTGTCTTGTCTAGTCACGCCTTGCCTTTTCTTGCTTAGTCACGCTTTGCCTTGGCTAGTGACGCCTTAACTTGCCTTGCCTTGCCCTGTCTTGCCCTGCCTTGCTCTGCCTTGCCTTGCCTTGCCCTGCCCTGCCCTGCCTTGCCTTGCATTGCCTTGCCTTGCCTATCCAAGATTTGCCTTGCTTTGCCTAGCCACGCCTTGTCTTTCCTAACCACACCTTTCCTTTCCTAGCCACGCCATGCCTTTCCTAGCCACGCCTAGACCAGCTAAGCTTAGCCTTGCCTTGCCTAGCCACGCCTTGCCTTGCCAAGCCACGCCTTGCCTTGCCTTGCTTTGCCTTGCCTTGCCCCATCTTGCCTTGCCTTGCCTCACCTTGCCCTGCCTTGCCTGCCTTGCCTGCCTTGACCTGCCTTGCCCTGCCTTGCCCTGCCTTGCCCTGCTCTGCCCTGCCCTGCTCAGACCTGCCTTACCCTTACTTGCCCTGCCTTGCCTTGCCTTTGCTTTGCCTCTCTTTGTCTTCTTTTCCCTGCACCGCCCGTCCCTCCCCTGTCCTGCCTTGCCTTTGCCTTCCTTGCCTTGCCTTGCCTTGCCCTGCCTTCCCTGCACTGCCCTGCCCTGCCCTTCCCTGCCGTGTCCTGCCTTGCCTTGACTTGCCTGCCATGCCCTGCCTTGCCCTGCCTTGCCCTGCCTTGCCCTGCTCTGTCCTTCCTTGCCCTGCCTTGCCTTGCCTTTGGTTTGCCTCTCTTTGTCTTCTTTTCCCTGTATTGCCCGGCCTTCCCCTGTCCTGCCTTGCCTTTGCCTTCCTTGCCTAGCCACACCTTGCCTTTCCTAGGCACCCCAAGCCTTGCTTAGTCACGCCCTTCCTTGCCTTGCCTTAACTTGCCTTGCCTTGCCTTGCATTGCCTTGCCTTGCTTTGACCTGCGTTGCCCTGCCTTGCTTGTCTTGACTGCGATGCCCTACCTTGCCCTGCCTTGCCCTACTCTGCCCTTCCTTGCCCTGCCTTGCCTTGCCTTTGCTTTGCCTCTCTTTGTCTTCTTTTCCCTGCACCGCTCGGCCCTCCCCTGTCCTGCCTTGCCTTTGCCTTCCCTGCCTTGCCTTGCCTTGCCTTACCTGCACTGCCCTGCCCTTCTCATCCCTGCCCTGCAATTTCCCTGCCCTGCCCAGCCTTGCCTTGACTTGCCTTTCCTTGCCCTGCCTTGAACTTCCCTGACCTGCTATGCCGTGCCTTGCCCTTGCCTGCCCTGCACTCCCCTGCCCTTCCTTGCCTTGCCATGGCCTACATTGCCTTGCCTTGACTTGCCCTGCCCTGCCCTGACCTACACTGCCCTGCCCTGCCTTGAACTGCCCTGAATTGTCCTGCCTTTCCTTGCCTTACCTTGCCTTGCCTTGCCCTGCCATGCCCTGCCTTGCCCTGCCCTGCCCTGCAACGCCTTGTCTTGCCTTTCGCTGCCCTGCCCTGCCCTGCCCTGCCGTGCCCTACACTGCCCTGCCCCGCCGTGCCCTGCCCTGCCTTGCTTTGCCTAGCCTTGCCTTGCCTTGACTTTACTTGCATTGCCTTGCATTGCATTGCCCTTCCTTTCCCCGCCTTGTCTTGCCTTGCCTTGCCTCTCTTTCTTTTGCCCTGCCCTGCACCGCACTGCACTCTCCTGCCCTGCATTGTTTTGGCCTACCATGCCTTGCCTTGCCTTGCCCTGCCTTGCCTTGAACTGCCCTGCCCTGCCCTGCCCTGCCCTGCCCTGCCCTGCCCTGCCATGCCCTGTCTTGCCGTTCCTTGCCTTGCCTTGCCTTACCTTTCGTTGCCTTGCCTTGTCATGTCCTGCCCTGCATTGCCTTGCCTTGCCTTGCCTTGCATTGCCTTGCCTTGATCAGTCTTGCCCTGCCTTGCCCTGCCCTGCCTTGCAATGCCATGCCCTGCCCTACCCTGACTTGCCCTGCCCTGCCCTGACTAGCCTTGCCTTGCCTTGCCTTGATTGCCTTGCCTTGCATTGCCTTGCCTTTCCTTGCCATGACCTGCCCTGCCCTGCCCTGCCCTCCCTTGCTCTGCCCTGCCCTGAAATGCACTGCCCTGTCCTGCCTTGCCTTGCCTTGTCTGGCCTTGCCTTGCCTTGCCTTTCCTTACCTTGCCTTGCCTTGCCTTGCCTTGCCTTGTCTTGCGTGCCTTGCCTTGTACTGCCTTGCCCTTCCTTGCCCTGCCCTGCACTGCCCTGTACTGCCCTACCCTGACCTGCCCTGCCCTGTTTAGCCATGCCTTGCCTTGATTGCCTTGCCTTGCATTGCCTTGTCTTGCATTTCCTTGCCTTGCCTTACATTGCCTTGCCATGCCTAGACACCTCTTGCCTTGCCTTGCCTAGCCACGCCTTACCTTGCCTAGACGCGCCTTGACTTGCCGAGCCAAGCCTTACCTTGCCTAGCCACGCTTTGCCTTGCATAGCCACGCCTTGCCTTGCCTAGCCACGCCTTGCCTTGCCTTGCCTTTCCTTGCATTGCCTTGTCTTGCCTTGCCTTGCCTAGCCTTTACTTGCGTTGCCTTGCCTTGCCTTGCCTAGCCTTGCCTTGCCTTGCCTTGCCTTGCATTGCCTTGCCTTGCCTTGTCTTGCCTTGCATTGTCTTGCCTTGCATTGCTTAGCCACGCCTTGCCTTGCCTTGCTTACCCACGCCTAGACTTGCCTTGTCTAGTTACGCCTTGCCTTGCCTAGCCTCGACTTGCATTTCCTAACCACGCCTTTCCTAGCCACGAATTGCCTTGCCTAGCTACGCCTTGCCTAGCCTAGCCACGCCTTACCTTGCATAGCCACGCCTTGCCTTGTTTTGCCAAGTCACGCCTTGCCTTGCCTAGCCACGCCTTGCCTTGCCTTGCCTTGCCTGCTTTGCCCTGTCTTGCTCTGCCTTGACTTGCCTTGCCTTGCCTTGACTTGCCTTGCTTGTCTTGCAATGTAATGTAATGTAAGGTAACGTAAGGTGATGTAATGTAAGGCAAATCAAGGCATATGAAGGCAAGTAAAGGCAAGGCAAGGCAAGGCAAGACAATGTTAGGCAAGGCCAGGCACGGCAAGGCAAGGTAAGGCAATGCAAGGAAATTTTAGGAGCGGCAAAAGAAGGCAAGACAAGGCAAGTCAAGGCATGGTAAGGCAAGCCAAGGCCAGGCAATTCAAGACATAATATAACAACACACAAAATTGCATGTAACTTACATAATATTAAACGGACAAAAGTGCTACTTTTAACCATTGAATATCTAAAACCTAACGTATATGTTTATAATAATTCGAAACAATTCCCTTCAACTTTATGAACCACCATTTGAATCAATTTTTGGACGACGTGTTATGTAAGGGTAGACTAATGTTTTGAATTTTGCGTACTGAGCCGTGTGACAATAAATACTGTTTATATTTTAAAGTTTGTACGTTCATTTGAAAGGATGACGATGTTCAAAGAATATCATGCATGATTTCCTTAAAGAATAGTGTTTTATATAAAAGGGATTAATATGATAAGGCTTCTAAAAACAACCGTCAAAACTCATGTCTGTCTCTAGACAACATTGCATTGTATATATTCACACTCATCTTTGTAACTTCGATAATCCTCGTCGAAATCTGTGATAGCTGCACGCCGATATTGTTTGTATTTTAATGTTTGTACGTAATTTTGAAAGGAAAACTATATTCGAGGTATATCATAATTGATCATCTCAAAAGAATAGTGCTTTAATTTAAAACATGTATATGATAAGAAGTCTTCTAACAACTATCAAATCCTATGTCGGTCTGTAAATAAAACTGCATGGTATATATTCACACATATTTTTGTAACTGCGATATTCTTCAACGTAACATATGGTCGCTGTGCGGCGATGTTCATTGATGCAGAATTGTGAGCTTTTTCAGATCTGAAAAAGGGAAAAATAACAACACACTAATTTGCCTGTAACTTAAATAATATTAAACGGATAAACGGTTTACTTGAAAGAAATGAATATCTAACCCTAATGTATATGTTTATAAAAATTGGAAACATTTCCCTTCGACATTACGAAACACCATTTCTGACAGTTTTTGGAAGATCTGAAATATACTGGTGAACTAATGTTTTGAATTTTTCGTTCTGATCTGTGTCCACAAAATACTGTTTGTATTTTAACGTTTGTATGTTATCTTTAAAGGATTACATTGTTCAAGGTACATCATGCTTTTTTACCTTAAATGATTAGTGTTTTTAATATAATACATCAATACGATAAAACGACTTCATACAACCATCTTACGTAAGTCTGTCTGTAAATTACATTGCATCGTATATATTCACATAAATCTTTGTTTCTGTGATGTTTTATATTAAAAACACTTTTCATTTGAGGTAATTAAGCATGATGTACGTCGAACAAAGTAATCCTTTTTAAAATACATACAAACGTAAAAATCCATACAGTATTTAGTGGCACACAGATTAGAATTCAAAATTCAATTTTTAAGACCACCCTTAAATCACAAGAGCCCCAAAAACGGTTAAAAAGGGGTGGTTCATAAATTTGTTGGGAAATGTTTCAAATTATAATCAACGTGTACATTAGGATTAGATATTCATTATTTTAAAGTAGCACATTTGTCCGATTAATATTATTTAAGTAACAGGTAGATATTGTGTTATCATATCTTGCGTTTTCAACTGTGAATATGACACAATTCTGTGACAACGAACATCGGCCTACTGCTATAACATAGTATGTGAGGGTCTATAGCAACTACAATGATTTGTGTTATTATATATGATATTTACAGAGAGACTTAGGATATGTTGGTTGTTTCAAGTCGTATTATCATATACAAGTTTTATATTAAAACACTATTCATTTGAGCAAATCAAGGATGATATACCTCGAACAAAGTTATCTTTTCAAAATTACAAACAAAAATAAAAATACAAAGAGTATTTTATGGTTATAGCTCAGAAAGCAAAAATCTATTCATTAGTCCAACCGCACTTTACAGGTCGTACAAAAGCTGTCAGAAATGGAGGTAGTTAAAGTTGAAGGGAAATGTTCCAATTATTATAAACATATACATTACGGTTAGATATTCATTGCTTCACAGTACTACTTATGTCCGATTAATATTATTTCAGATACAGGCATCTTAGTGTGTAGTAATATTAATCGTTTTCAGCTCTGTCTGTATAGCACACAATTCTGTATCATCAAACCTCGGCTTCCAGCCACTACATAGTATGTAAGAGTCTATCGCAGCAACATAGATTTATGTGAATATATAGGATGCAATATAATTTACAACAGACTTAGGTTTTTATGTTTGTATGAAGTTGTCTTATCGTATACATGTTTTATATTAAAAACACTAATCATTTGAGGTAATGAAGCATGATGTACGTAGAACAAAGTAATCCTTTTTAAAATACATACAAACGTAAAAATACATACAGTATTTAGTGGCACACAGATTAGAATGCAAAATTCAATTTTTAATACCATCCGTAAATCACAAGAACCTTAAAAACGGTTAAAAAGTGTTGGTTCTTAAATTTGTTGGGAAATGTTTCAAAATATAATAAACGTGTACAATAGGATTGGATATTCATTATTTTAAAATAGCACATTTGTCCGATTAATATTATTTAAGTTACACGCCGGTTAGTGTGAAGTTATATTATGCGTTTTGAGCTCTTAAAAGTAAACAATTCTGTATCAACGAACATCGGCGTGCAGCGACCAAAGACATCGACGAGGATAATCGCAGTTACAAAGATGTGTGTGAATATATACGTTGCAATGTTATCTACAGACAGACTTGAGTTTTGACGGTTGTTTGAAGACGACTTATCACATAAATGTCTTATATAAAAAACATTATTATTTTAAGTAAATAATGCATGATGATCTTCCAACATATTCATCCTTTCAAAGATACATACAAACGTGAAAATACAAACAGTATTTATTGACACACGGCTCAGTACACAAAATTAAAAACATTTGTCTTTCGTACATAACAGGTCGTTCAAAAATTGTCAGAAATGTTAGTTCATGAAGTTGAAGGGAATTGTTACGAAATAGATATTCAATGGTTTAAAGTAGCACTTATGTTCGATTACTATTGTTTAAGTTACAGGGAGAATGTTGTGTTAACATATTATAAGTTTTAAGGTCTGATTGGCACACAATTATGTATCAACGACCATCGGCGCACAGCAATCACATAGTATTTTGAAGAATATCGAAGTAATAAAGATATGTGTGATTATATACAATGCAATGAATTTTAAAGACTAATTTGAGTTTTGATGTTTGTTTGGAGACGTCTTAACATATATATATTTTATATTAGAAACAGTATTCCTTTGAGGTAATAAAATATGATGTTCCTCTAACAATGTTATCCCTTCAAAATTACATACAAACTTTAAAATACAAATAGTTTTTAGTGGCACACAGTTCAGAATTAACATATGAAAGCATTAGAACATCCGTATATTACAGGTCGTAAAAAACTGTTAGAAGTAGTGGTTCATAAAGTTGAAGGGAAATGTTTCCAATTATCATAAACATGTATATTTAAGATAAATATTCATTCCTTTAAAGTAGCACTTTTGTCCGAATAATATTATTTACGTAACAGATAGATATTGTGTAATCATATCTTGCGTTTTCAACTGTGAATATGACACAATTCTGTGACAACGAACATCGGCCTACTGCTATAACATAGTATGTGAGGGTCTATAGCAACTACAAAGATTTGTGTTATTATATATGATATTTACAGAGAGACTTAGGATTTGTTGGTTGTTTCAAGTCGTCTTATCATATACATGTTTTATATTAAAACACTATTCATTTGAGCAAATCAATAATGATATACCTCGAACAATGTTATCCTTTCAAAATTAGAAACAAAAATAAAAATACAAAGAGTATTTTATGGTTATAGCTCAGAACGCAAAATTCAATACATTAGTCCACCCGAATATTTCAGGTAGTCCAAAAACTGTCAGAAATGGTGTTTCATAATATTGACGGGAAATGTTAACAATTTTTATAAACATATACATTAGGTTTAGATATACATTTCTTTTAATTAAAACTTTTTTCCGTTCAATATTATTTAAGATACAGGCAAATTAGTGTGTTGTCATTTTTCTTGTTTTCAGCTATGAAAAGCTCTCAATTCTGTATCAACGTACGTCGCCGTGCAGGTACAGCAAGGCAAGGCAGACCAAGGAAGGGCAGGGCAGGGCAGGGAAATGCAGGGCGCTGCCTGGCAAGGAAAGGCAAGGCAAGGCAAGGCAAGACAAGGCACTGCAAAGCAAGGCAAGGCAAGGCAAGGCAAGGCAAGGCAAGGCAAGGCAAGACAAGGCAAGGCAGGGAATGGCAAGGCAGGGGAGAACAGAGCAGGACAGGGCAGGGCAAAGCAGGGCATGGCAGAGCAGGGCAGGTCAGGGCAGAGTAAGAAAAGGCAGGGCAGGGTAGGGTAAGTCAAGGCAGGGCACGACAAAACAAAGCAGAGCAGGGCAGGGCAGGGCAGGGCAAGGCATTTCAGTGCATGGCAAGGCAAGGCACGGCCAGGCAAGGCAGGGCAAGGAATGGCAGGGCAAGACGAGGCACAAAAAGGCAAGGCAAAGCAGGGTAGGCAAGGCAGGGGAGGGCAGGGCAGGGCAGGGCAAGGCAAGGCAGGACAGGGCAGAATAGGGCAGAACAGGGAAGTGCTGGGCAGAGTAGGGCAGGTCAGGTCAGGGCAATGTAAGACTGGGCAGGGCAGGGCAGGGCAGTGCAGGGTAAGGCAAGGCAGTGCAAGGTAGGGCAGAGCAAGGCAAGGCAGAGCAGGGAAGGGCAGGGCAGCGCAGGACAAGACAGGGCACGGCAGGGCACGGCAGGGCAAGGAAGGGAAGTCAGGGCAAGGCTGGGCATGAAAGGGCAAGGCGAGGCAAGTCAAGGCAAGGAAAATCAGAGCAGGGTAGGGCAGGGCAGAGCAAGGCAGGGCAGGGCAGGGAAGGGCAGGGCAGTGCAGGTCAAGACAGGGCACGGCAGGGCACGGAAGGGCAAGGAAGTGAAGTCAGGGCAAGGCTGGCCATGGCAGGGCAAGGCGAGGCAAGTCAAGGAAAGGAAAATCAGAGCAGGGAAGGGCAGGGCAGAGCAAGGCAGGGAAGGGCAGGCCAGGACAGGGAAAAGCAAGGCAGAGCAAGACAAGGCAAGGCGAGGCAGGGTAGGGCAGGGCAAGGCATGGCAAGGCCTGGCAGGGCAGAGCAGGGCAGGACAAGGCAAGGCATGGTAAGACAAGTCAAGTCAAAGCATGGCAAAGCAAGGGATGGCAGTTCAGGGCAGGACAGGGCAAGTCTAGGCAAGGCAAGGCAAGGCAAGGCAAAGCAGTTTAACGCAGGCCAAGTCATGGCAGGGCAGGGCAAGTCTAGGCAAGGCAAGGCAAGGCAAGGCAGGGCAGATTAGGGCAGGCCAAGGCATGGCAGGGCAGGGCAAGGCATGGCAGGGCAAGGCAAGGCATGGTAAGACTAGGCAAGTCGAGGCATAGAAAGGAAAGGGAAGGCAGGGCGGAGCAGGGAAGGGCAAGGTAGGCCAAAGCAAGGCAGAACAAGCTGATCAGGGCAGGCAAGGCAAGGCAGGGCAGGGCACGGCAGGGCACGGCATGGAAGGACAGGGCAGGATAAGGCAGGATAAGGCAGGGCAAGGCAAGGCTGGGAAAGGCAGGTTAGATCAGGGTAGGGGAGGGTAGGGCAGGGCAGGGCAATGTAAGACAGGGCAGGGCAATGTAAGTTAAAGCAGGGAAGGCAGAGCAAGGCAGGGCAAGGC
Source organism: Zootermopsis nevadensis (assembly GCF_977971745.1). Lineage (NCBI taxonomy): Eukaryota > Metazoa > Arthropoda > Insecta > Blattodea > Termopsidae > Zootermopsis > Zootermopsis nevadensis. The sequence continues at coordinate 15,650,070 of NW_028259139.1, read as the reverse complement.
AAGGCAAGACAAAGCAGAGCGGGTCAGGGCAAGGAAGGGCAAGGCAAGGCAGGGCAAGGCAAGGCAGGGCAAGACAAGGCAGGGCAGGGTAAGGCAGGGCAAGGCAATGCAGCTCAGTGCAGGGTAGGTCTGGGCAAGGCAGGGCAAAGAAGGGTTAGACAAGGCAGGGCAGGGCAGGGTAGGACAGGGCAGGGATTGCAGCTCAGGGCAAGGCAAAGAAATGCAAGGCAAGGCGTGGCCTTGCCCTAACTTGTCCTGCTTGGCCTTACTCTGCCCTCCTCTGACCTGCCCTGCCCTGACCTCATCTGCATTGACGTTCCCTGTGCTGCCCTGCCTTGCCTTTCCTTTCTTTGCCTTGCCTTGCCTTGCCTTGCCTTGCCCTGCCTTGCTCCGCCCACACTCCCCTGCCCTGCCTTGCCTTCCCATGGCCTATCTTGCCATGCCTTGTCTTGCCCTGCCCAGCCCTGCCAAGCCATGCCCTGACCTGACCTGCCCTGACCTACAATGCCCTGCCCAGCCCTGCCCTGCCATACCCTGCCCTGACCTGCCCTGACCTAAAATGCCCTGCCCTGCCCTTTCCTGCCTGCCCTGCCTTGCCTTGCCTTACATTGCCTTGCCTTATCTTGCCTTGCAATGTTTTGCCTTGCCTTTCCTTTCCTTACCTTGCCTTGCTCTGCCTTGCCCTGCCCTGCTCTATCCTGCCCTGCTCTGCCCTGCCGTGCCCTTCCCTGCATTGTCCTGCAATGTGCAACTCTGCCTTGTCTTTCCTTTCATTGCCTTGCCTTGCCTTGCCTTCCCTTGATTTGCCTTGCCATGCCTTAATTTGCCTCGCCTTGCCCTGCTTTGCCCTTCCTTGCCCTGCCTTGCCTTCCCTTGCTTTGACTTTCCTTGCCTAGTCACGTCTTGCCTTGCCTTCTCTAGCCACGCCTTGCCTTGCGTTGCCTAGCCTCACCTTGACTTATTTAGCCACGCCTTGCCTTTCCTAACCACGCCTTGCCTTGCCCTGCCTTCCCAGCACTGCCCTGCCCTGCCCTTCCCTGGCCTGCAATTGACCTACCCTGCCCTGCCTTGCCTTGACTTGCCTTGCCTTGTCCTGCCTTGATCTGCCCTGACATGCCTAGCCGTGCATTGCCCTGCCCTGCTCTGCCCAGCCGTGCTCTGCCTTGCCTTTCCTTGCCTTACCTTGCCTTGCATTGCCTTGACTTGCATTGCCCTGCCTTGCCTGTTTGCCCTGACCTGCCCTTCCTGACCTACACTGCCTTGCCAAGACCTGCCCTGTCCTGCCCTGCTCTGCCCTGCCCTGCTCTGCCCAGCCCTGCCTTGCCTTTACTTTCCTTGCTTTGCCTTGCATTGCCCTTTATTGATTTGCCTTGCCTTGCCTTGCCTCTCTTTGCCTTGCCCAGACTTGCTCCGCCGTGCACTCCCCTGCCTGCCTTGCGTTGGCATGGCCTACTTTGCCTTGCCTTGCCTTGCCCTGCCTTCCTTTGCCCTGCCCTGCCCAGCCCTGCGCTGCCCTGCCCTGTCCTGACCTACATTGCCCTGCCATATCCTGCCCTGCCCTGCCCAGCCTTGCCTTGCCATGCCTTGCCTCGCCTTGCTTTGTCTAGCCTCTCCTTACTTTTCCTAGCCACGCTTTCCTTAAACACTCTTAGCCTTGCCTTGCCTGGCCACGCCTTGCCCTGCCTAGCCACGCCTTGCCTTGCCTTACCTTGCCTCGCCTTGCCTTGTTTTGGCCTACCATGCCTTCCCTTGCATTGCATAGGCACCTATTGCCTTGCCTAGCCACGCCCTGCCTTCCCTTGAATTTCCTTGCCTTGCCTTGCCTTGCCTTGCATTGCCTTGCCTTGATTTGACTTGCCCTGCCTTGCCCTGAGCGCCCTGCCCTGACCTCCCTGACCTACATTGCCCTGATTTGCCAAGACCTGCCCTGCCCTGCTCTGCTTTGTCCAGCCCTGACCTACCTTGCCTTTCCTTGCCTTGCATTGCCTTGCATTGTCTTGCCTTGCATTGTCTTGCCTTGCATTGCCCTTTCCTGCTCTGCCTTGCCTTAACTTGCCTTGAATTACCTTACCTTGAACTGCCTTGTTTTGCCTTGCCTTGCCTTGCTTTATTTGTCTTGCCTTGCCGCCTTGCAATGCACTGCCCTGCCCTGCCCCGCCCTGCTCTTCACTGCTCTGCCTTGCCCTGCCTTTTCCTGCCATGTCCCGCCCTGACACTCCCCTGCAGTGCCATGCCTTGCCTTGGCCTACATTGCCTTGCCTTGCATTGCCCTGCCTTGCCCTGCCATGCCTTGTCCTGCCATGCCTTGATTTGCCTTGCCTAGCCACGCCTTCCCTTGCCTTGCCTAGCTACACCTTGCCTTGCGTTGCCTTGCCCTGCCTTGCCCTGACTTGCCTTAATTTGCCTTGCCTAGCCACGTCTAGCCTTGCCTAGCCACGACTTGCTTTACCTAGCGACGACTTGCCTTGTCTAGCCACGCCTTTCCTTGCCTAGCCACGCCTTGCCTTGCCTAGCCACGCCTTTCCTTGCCTAGCCACGCCTAGCATTGTCTAGCCATGCTTTGCCTTACCTAGCGACGACTTGCCTTGCCTAACCACGCCTTGCCTTGCCTAGCCACGCCTTGCCTTTCCTTGCCACGCCTTTCCTTGCCTAGCCACGTCTTGCCTTGCCTAGCCACGCCTTGCCTTACTTATCCACGCCTTGACTTGTCTAGCCACAACTTGCCTTGCCTTGCCTAGCCACGCCTTGCCTTGCCTTGCCTTGCCTTGCCTAGCCACGCCTTGCCTTGCCTAGCCACAACTTGCCTTCCTTAGCCGAGTCTTTCCCTGCCCTGACCTGCCTTCACTTGCCTTGCCCTGCCTTGCCTTGCCTTGCATTGAACTGCCCTGCCCTGCACTGCCCTGCCCCGCCGTGCCCTGCACTGCCTTGCTTTGCGTTGCCTTGCCTTGCCTTGCCTTGACTTAGATTGCCTTGCATTGCATTGCCTTTCCTTGCCCCGCCTTGCTTTGCCTTGCATTGCCCTGCCTTGCCCTGCTCTGCCCTGCCACGCCTTGCCTTGCCTTGCCCTGCCCTGCCCTGCCCTGAACAACAGTGCCCTGCCCCGCCCTGCCCTGCTTTCCCTTGCCTTTCCTTGACTTTTTTTGCCTTGGCTTGCCTTGCTTTGACTTGCATTGCCTTGCCTTGCATTGCCATACTTTGCCATGCCTTGCATATTTTTGTCTTGCCCTGCCCTGCACTCCCATGCTCTGCCTTGCCTTGGCCAACCATGAATTCCCTTGCCTTGCCCTGATTTGCCCTGACCTGCCCTGCCCTGACCTCCCTTGCTCTGCCCTGCTCTGCCATGCCCTGCCTTGCCGTGCATTGCCTTGCCTTGCCGTGCATTGCCTTGCCTTGCCTTGCCTTTCGTTGCCTTGCCTTGACCTGCCCTGCCCTGCCCTAACCTGCCCTGCCCTGCCTTGTCTTGCCTTGTCTGGCCTTGCCTTGAATTGCCTTTCCTTACCTTGCCTTTCCTTGCTTTGCCTTGACTTGCGTTGCCTTGCCTTGCCCTGCCTTGCCCAGCCTTGCCCTGCCCTGCCCTGCACTGCCTTGCCCTGCCCTACCCTGACCTGCCCTGCCCTGCCTAGCCTTGCCTTGCCTTGGCTTGCCTTGAGTGCCTTGTCTTGCATTGAATTGCCTTGCATTTCCTTGCCTTGCCTTGCCTTGCCTAGACACCTCTTGCCTTGCTTTGCCTAGCCATGCCTTGCCTTGCCTAGACACGCCTTGCCTTGCCGAGCCAAGCCTTACATTGCCTAGCCACGCCTTGCTTTGCCTAGGCACGCCTTGCCATGCCTATCCACGAATTGCCTTGCCTTTCCTTTCCTTGCCTTGCCTTGTCTTGCCTTGCCTTGATTAGCTTTGACTTGCCTTGCCTTGCCTAGCCTTGCATTGCCTTGCCTTGCCTTACCTTATCTTGCATAGCCTTGCCTTACCTTGCATTACCTTGATTTGCCTTGTCTTGCCTTGCTTTGCCTTGCCTTGCTTTGTCTAGCCACGCCTTGCCTTGCCTTGCCTAGTCTCTCCTTCCCTTACCAAGCCACTCCTTGCCTTTCTTAACCACGCCTTGAGTTGCCTAGTCACGACTTGCATTTCCTACCCACGCCTTGCCTAGCCACGAATTGCCTTGCCTAGCTACGCCTTGCCTTGCCTAGACACGCCTTGCTTTGCCTAGCCACGTCTTGCCTTGCCTAGCCTCGCCTTGCCTTGCCTTGCCTAGCCACGCCTTGACTTGCCTTGCCTTGCCTTGCCCTGCCTTGCCCTGCCTTGCCCTGAATTGCCTTGATTTAACTTGCCTAGCCACGGCTAGCCTTGCCTAGAAACGTCTTGCCTTGCCTAGCGACGACATGCCTTGCCTAGCCACGCCTTTTCTAGACACGCCTTGCCTTGTCTTGCTTAGTCACGCCATGCCTTGGCTAGTGACGCATTGCCTTGCCTTGCCTTGCCCTGTCTTGCCCTGCCTTGCCATGCCCAGCCCAGCTTTGCCCTGCCCATCCCTGCCCTGACGTAAACATCCCTGCCCTTCCCTGCCCTCCCATGCCCTGCCCTGCCCTGCCCTGTCCTGCACAGCCTGCCTTGCCCTGCCTTGCACTGCCTTGCCCTGCACTGTCATTCCCTGCCCTGTCCTGCCTTGACCTGCCCAGGTTTGCCTTGCCTTGCCTTGCCATGCCTTCCCTTACCTTGTCTTGCTTTGCCTTGCCTTGCCTTACCTTGCCCTGCCTTGCCTAGCCTTGCCATGGAGTACCTTGCCTTGCCTTGCCTTCCCCTGCATTGCCCTGCCCTGCCCAGCTTTGCCCTGCCCAGCCCTGCCCTGACCTAAAGATCACTGCGCTTCCCTACCCTCCTATGCCCTTCCCTTCCCTGCCCAGCCTGCCTTGCCCTGCCTTCCACTGCCTTGCCCTGCACTGTCATTCCCTGCCCTGTCCTGCCTTGCTCTGCCCAGCCTTGCCTTGCCTTCCCTTGCCATGCCTTGCCTTGCCTTGCCTTAATTTGCCTTGCCTTGCCTTACCTTGCCCTGCCTTGAATTGCCTTGCCTTTCCTTGCCTTGCTTTATTTGTCTTGCCTTGCCGCCTTGCCCTGCACTGCCCTGCCCTGTCTCGCCCTGGTCTCTCCTTCTCTGCTTTGCCTTGTTTTGCCCTGCTTTTTCCTGCCCTGTCCCGCCGTGCCATCCTCTGTCCTAATTAGCCTTGCTTTTGCCTGTCTTTTCTTGCCTTGCATTGCCCTGCCCTGCCCTGCCTTGCCCTGCCTTGCCTTGCCTTGCCTTGCCTAGTCACGCTTTGCCTTCCTTGCCTAGCCACGCCTTGCCTTGCCTTGTCTAGCCACGCCTTGCCTTGCGTTGCCTAGCCTCTCCTTGCCTTTGCTAGCCACGCCTTGTTTTTCCTATCCACGCCTTGCCTTGCCTAGCCACGCCTTGCCTAGCCACGCCTTGCCTTGCCTAGTCAAGCCTTGCCGTGCCTAACCACGCCTTGCCTTGTCTTGCCTAGACTCGAATTCCCTTGAATAGCCACACCTTGCCTCGCCTTGCCTAGCCACGCCTTGCTTTGCCTTGCCATGGCCTACATTAACTTGCCTTGACTTGCCCTGCCTTGCCCTGCCTGCCCTGCCCTGCCCTGCCCTGACCTACACTGCCCTACCTTGCCCTGACATGCCCTGCCCTACCCTGCTCTACCCTGCCCTGCCCTGCCTTTCCTTGCCTTGCCTTGCCTTGCCTTACCTTGCCCTGCCTTGCCTTGCCTTGCATTTCCTTGCCTTGCTTTATTTGTCTTGCCTTGCCGCCTTGCCCTGCAACGCCATGCCCTGCCTCGCCCTGGTCTCTCCTTCTCTGCCTTGCCTTGTTTTGCCCTGCTTTTTCCTGCCCTCTCCCGCCCTGCCCTCCCCTGTCCTACCTAGCCTTGCCTTGGCCTGTCTCTTCTTGCCTTGCATTGCTCTGCCCTGCTCTGCATTGCCCTGCCTTGCCTTGCGTTGCCTTTCCTAGTCACGATTTGCCTTCCTTGCCTAGCCACGCCATGCCTTGCCTTGTCTAGCCAAGCCTTGCCTTTGCTAGCCACGCCTTGCCTTTCCTATCCACGCCTTGCCTTGCCTAGCCACGCCTTGCCTTGCCTAGTCAAGCCTTGCCTTGCCTAGCCACGCCTTGCCTTGTCTTGCCTAGACACACATTCCCTTGCCTAGCCACACCTTGCCTCGCCTTGCTTAGCCACACCTTGCTGTGCCTTGCCTTGCCTTGCCTTGCCTTGCATTGACTTGCCCTGCTTGCCCTGCTTTGCCTTAATTTACCTTGCTTAGCCACAACCTTGCCTTGCCTTGCCTAGCCACGCCCTGCCCTGCCAAGCCTAGCCTTGCCTTGCCCTGCCTTGAGCAGTGTTGCCCTGCCCTGCCCTGCCCTGCCTTGCCTTGCCTTGCTTTGCCTTGCCTTGCTTTGTCTTGCACTGCCTTGCCCTGCCCTGCACTGCCACGCCTTGCCTTGCCTTGCCCTGCCATGCCCTGCCTTGCACTGCCCTGCCCCGCCGTGCCCTGCCCTGTTCTTGCCCTGCCTTGCGCTGCCTTGCCTTGCATTGTTTTGCCTTGCCCTGCCTTGCTCTGCCCTGCTCTGCCTTGCAATGCCTTGCTCTGACTTGCCCTGCCCTGCCCTGCCCTGCCCTGCTCTGCCCTGCTCTGCCCTGCCCTGTCTTGCCTTGCCTTGCTTTGCCTTGCCTTGCTTTGCCTTGACTTGCCTTGCATTGCATTGCCTTGCCTTGCATTGCCCTTCCTTGCCCTGCCTTGCCTTGCCTTGTCTTGCCACTTTTTGTCTTTCCCTGCCTTGCTCCGCCCTACAATCCCCTGCCCCGCCCTGTCCAGACCTGCCCTGCCCTGCCCTGCCCTGCAGTAACCTACACTGCCCTGCCCTTCCCTGCCCTGCCCTGCCTTGCCTTGACTTGCCCTGATTTGCCCTACCCTGCCCTGCCCTGCCCTGCCTTGCCTTGCCTTGCCATATCTTGCTTTGCCTTGCCTTGTCTTTCCTTGCCTTTCCTTGCCTTGCATTGATTTGCCTTGCCTTGCCTTGACTAGCCTTGCTTTGCCTTGCCTTGTCTTTCCTTGCCTTGCCTTGCCTTGCCGTGCCCTGCTCTGTCCTGCCCTGCACTGCCCTGCCGTGCCCTGCCATGACCTGCCCTGCATTGCCCTGCCCTGTGCTGCCCTGCCTTGCCTTTCCTTTCCTGGCTTGGCCTTGCCTTGTCTTGCCTTGCCTTTCCCTGCTTTGCCCTGCCCTGCTCTGCTTTGACTTGCCTTGCCTTGCCTTGCCTTGCCTTGTCTTGCGTTGCGTAGCCTCACATTGCCTTACCTAGCCACGCCTTGCCTTTCCTAACCACGCCTTGCCTTGCCTAGCCACGCATTGCCTTTCCTAGCTACGCCTTGCCTAGCCACGAATTGCCTTGCCTAGTCACGCCTTGCCTTGCCTTGCCATGCCTTGCCTTGCTTTGCCTGATTTGCCCTGCCTTGCCTTGCCTTGACTTGCCTTGCCTTGCCTTGACATGCCTTGCTTGTCTTGCAATGTAATGTAATGTAAGGTTACGAAAGGTAATGTAATATAAGGCAAATCAAGGCATGTGAAGGCAAGTGAAGGGAAGGCAAGGCAGGGTAAGGAAGGGCAATGCAAGGCAAGGCAATGCAATGCAAGGCAAGTCAAGGCAAGGCAAGGCAAGGCAAAGCAAGGCAAGGCAAGGCAGGGCAGGGCAGAGCAGGGCAGAGCAGGGCAGGGCACGGCAGGGCAGGGCAGGGCAAGTCAAGCAAGGCATTGCAAGGCAGAGCAGGGCAGAGCAAGGCAGGGCAAGGCAAAACAAGGCAAAGCAATGCAGGGCAAGGCAGGGCAAGGCAGAGCAAGGGGCAGGCCAGTGCAGGGCAGGGCAGGGCAGGGAAGGCAATGGAAGTTAAGGCAAGGCAAGACAAGGCAAAGTAAGGCAGGGCAGGGCACGGCGGGGCAGGGCAGTGCAAGGCAGGGCATGGCAGGGCAAGGCAAGGCAAGGCGTGGCAGAGCAGGGCAGGGCAGGGCAGGGCAACTCTGGGCAATTGAGAGCAAGGCAAGGCTAGGTTTGGCAGGGCAGGGCAGGGCAGGGCGTGGCTAGGCAAGGCAAGGCAAGGCGTGGCTAAGCAAGGTAAATTAAGGCAAAGCAGGGCAAGCAGGGCAAGTCAGGGCAAGACAAGGCAAGGCAAGGCAAGGCAAAGCAAGGCGTGGCTAAGCATGGCGAGGCAAAGTGTGGCTAGGCAAGGGAATGCGTGTCTAGGCAAGACAAGGCAAGGCGTGGCTAGGGAAGGCAAGGCTTGACTAGGCAAGGCAAGGCGTGGCTAGGCAAGGCAAGGCGTGGATAGGAAAGGCAAGGCGTGGCTAGCAATGGCAAGGCTTGGCTAGACAAGGCAAGGCAAGGCGTGGCTAGGCAAGGAAGGCAAAGCGTGACATGGCAAGACAACGCAAGGCAAGGCAGGGCAAGGCAGAGCAGGGCAGAGCAATGCAAGGCAAGAAGAGACAGGCCAAGGCAAGGCTAGGTAGGACAGGGGAGGGCAGGGCGGGACAGGGCAGGAAAAGGCAGGGCAAGGCAAGGCAAGGCAAGGCAGTGAAGGGGAGAGCAGGGCGGGGCAATGCAGGGCAGTGCAGGGCAAGGCGGCAAGGCAAGACAAATAAAGCAAGGCAAGGAAATGCAAAGCAAGGCAAGGCAGGGCAAGGTAAGGCAAGGCAAGGCAAGGAAAGGCAGGGCAGGGCAGGGTAGAGCAGGGTAGGGCAGGGCAGGGCAGTGTAGGTCAGGGCAGGGCAGGGCAGGCAGGGCAAGGCAGGGCAAGTCAAGGCAAGGCAATGTAGGCCATGGCAATGCAAAGCAAGGCGTGGCTAGGCAAGGCAAGGTGTGGCTAGGGAAGGGAAATCGTGTCTAGGCAAGACAAGGCAAGGCGTGGCTAGGCAAGGCAAGGCTTGTTTAGGCAAGGCAAGGCGTGGATAGGAAAAAGAAGGCGTGGCTAGCAAAGGCAAGGAGATACTAGGCAACGCAAGGCAAGGCGTGTCTAGACAAGGCAAGGCAAGGCGTGGCTAGACAAGGAAGGCAAAGCGTGACTAGGCAAGGCAAGGCAAGGCAAGGCAGGGCAAGGCAGGGCAAGGCAGGGCAGGGCAGGGCAATGCAAGGCAAGAAAAGACAGGCAAAGGCAAGGCTAATTAGGACAGGGAATGGCAGGGCGGGACAGGGCAGGAAAAAGCTTGGCAAGGCAAGGCAACGCAGAGAAGGAGAGACCAGGGCGAGGCAGGGCAGGGCAGTGCAGGGCAAGGCGGCAAGGCAAGACAAATAAAGCAAGGCAAGGAAAGGCAAGTCAAGGCAAGGCAGGGCAAGGTAAAGCATGGCAAGGCAAAGCAAGGCAAGGCAAGGCAAGGCATGGCAAGGCAAGGCAAGGCAAGGCAAGGCTGGGCAGGGCAAGGCAGGACAGGGCAGGGAATGACAGTGCAGAGCAAGGCAGTGCAAGGCAGGGCAAGGCAGGCTGGGCAGGGCAGGGCAGGGCATGGGAGGGCAGGGAAGGGCAGGGATGTTTAGGTCAGTACAGGGCTGGGCAGGGCAAAGCTGGGCAGGGCAGGGCAATGCAGGGCAACGCAAGGCAAGGCAAGGTAGTCCATGGCAAGGCAAGGCAAGGCAGGGCAAGGTAAGGCAAGGCAAGGCAAAGCAAGGCAAGGCAAGGCAGGCTGGGCAGGGCAGGGCAGGGCATGGGAGGGCAGGGAAGGGCAGGGATGTTTAGGTTAGGGCAGGGCTGGGCAGGGCAAAGCTGGGCTGGGCATGGCAAGGTAGGGCAAGACAGGGCAAGGCAAGTCAAGGCAATGCGTCACTAGCCAAGGCATGGCATGACTAAGCAAGACAAGGCAAGGCGAGTCTAGAAAAGGCAAGGCGTGGCTAGGAAAGGCTTGTCGTCGCTAGTCAAGGCAAGGCGTTTCTAGGCAAGGCTAGGCGTGGCTAGGCAAGGCAAATCAAGGCAATTCAGGGCAAGGCAGGGCAAGGCAGGGCAAGGCAAGGTAAGGCAAGGCAAGTCAAGGCGTGGCTAGGCAAGGCAAGGCAAGTCGAGGCTAGGCAAGGCAAGACTTGGCTAGGCAAGACAAGGCGTGTCTAGGCAAGACAAGGCAAGGCGTGGCAAGGCAAGGCAAGGCAAGGCGTGGCTAGGCAAGGCAAGGCGTGGTTAGGCAAGGCAAGTCGTCGCTAGGTAAGGCAAAGCATGGCTAGACAATGCTAGGCGTGGCTAGGCAAGGAATGGCGTGGCTAGGCAAGGCAAGGCGTGGCTAAGCAAGGCAAGGCGTGGCTATGCAAGGTAAGGCTTGGCTCGGCAAGTCAAGGCGTTTTTAGGCAAGGCAAGGCGTGGCTAGGCAAGTCAAGGCAAGAGGTGTCAAAGCAAGGCAAGGCAATGTAAGGCAAGGAAGGAAATGCAAGACAAGGCAACGCAAGGCAAGGTGTAGCTAGGCAAGGCAAGGGAAGGCGATGCTAGGCAAGGCAAATCAAGGCATGGTAGGGCAAGGCATGGCAGGGCAAGGCAGGGCAAGGCAGGGCATGGCAGGGCAAGGCAGGGCAGTGCAGGGCAATGCAAGGCAAGGCAAGGCAAGGCATGGCACTGCAGGGGAGGGTCAGGGCGGGACATGGCAGGAAAAGGCAGGGCAAGGCAGAGCTGGGAAGAGCAGGGCGGGGCAGGGCAGGGCAGTGCATTGCAAGGCGGCAAGGCAAGACAAATAAAGCAAGGCAAGGCAAGGCAAAACAAGGCAGTTCAAGGTAAGGTAATTCAAGGCAAGGTAAGGCATGGCAGAGCAAGAAAGGGCAATGTAAGTCAAGGCAATGCAAGGCAAGGCAAGGAAAGTAAAAGCAAGGTAGGGCAGGGCTGGACAAAACAGAGCAGGGCAGGGCAGGTCTTGGCAAGTCAGGGCAATGTAGGTCAGGGAGAGCATGGTAGGGCGCTCAGGGCAAGGCAGGGCAAGACAAGGCAAGGCAATGTAGGCCGTTGCAAGGCAAGGCAGGGCAGGGGAGTGCAGGGCAGAGCAGGGCAAGGCACGGCAAGGTAGGTCAGTGCAGTTCAAGGCAGGGCAAGGCAAGGCAAGTCAAGGTAAGGCAGGGCAGGGCAGGGCAATTGCACGGCAGGGAAAGGCAGGGCAGGGCAATGCAGCGAAGGCAAGGCAAGGCAAGGCAAGGCAAGGCAAGTAAGGCAAAGGCATGGCAGGACAGGGGAGAGCCGGGCGGTGCAGGGAAAAGTAGACAAAGAGGGGCAAAGCAAAGGCAAGGCAAGGCAGGGCAACGCAGGGCAAAGCAAGGCAAGGCAAGGCAATGCAAGGCAAGGAAATTCAAGGCAAGGCAGGGCGTGGCTAGGCAAGGCAATAGGTGCCTATGCAAGGCAAGGGAAAGCATGGTAAGCCAAGGCAAGGCAAGGTGAGGCAAGTCAAGGCAAGGCAAGGCAAGGCGTGGCTAGGCAGGGCAAGGCGTGGCCAGGCAAGGCAAGGCTAAGCGTGGATAAGGAAGGCGTGGCTAGGAAAGGGAAGGCGTGGCTAGGCAAGGAAAGGAAAGGCTAGACAAAGCAAGGCGAGGCGTAGCTAGACAAGCCAAGGCAAGGCGTGGTTAGGCAAGGCAAGGCAAGGCTTGGCTAGAAAAGGCAAGGGCAGGGCAGGGCAGGAAGATCAGGGAAGGCAGGGCAAGGCAGGGCAAGACAAGGTAAGGCAAGGCAAGGCAAGGCATGGCAAGGCAAGGCAAAGCAAGGCAAGGCAAGGCAAGGTAAGGATATTCAAGGCTAGGCAAGGCAAGGCATGACAAGGCAATGCAAGGAAAGGCAAGGCAAGGCGTGGCTAGGAAAGGCAAGGTGTGGTTAGGCAAGTCAAGGCGTGGCTATGCAAGGTAAGGCTTGGCTCGGCAAGTCAAGGCGCGTTTAGGCAAGGCAAGGTGTGGCTAGGCAAGGCAAGGCAAGAGGTGTCTAAGCAAGGCAAGGCAATGTAAGGCAAGGAAGGAAATGCAAGACAAGGCAATGCAAGGTAAGGCAATCAAGGCAAGGCAAGGCAAGGCAAGGATAGGCAAGGCAGGGCAGGTCAGTGTAGGGCAGGGCAGGGCAGTGCATGGCATTGCAGGGCAAGACAGGGCAAGGCAAGGCAACGCAAGGCAACGCAAGGCAAGGCAAGGCAAGGCGTGGCTAGGCAAGGCAACTCGTAGCTAGACAAGGAAAGGCAAGGCGTGGCTAGGCAAGGCAAGGCAAATCGTGGCTAGGCAAATCAAGGCAAGGCAAGATAAGGCAGGGCAGGGCAGGGCAAGGCAGGGCAGTGTAGGTCAGGGCAGGTTAGTGAAGGGCAAAGAAGGGCAAGGCAGGGCAATTCAGGGCAAGGCATGGCAAGGCAGGTCAGGGCAGGGCAAGGCAGGGCAAGGCAAGGCAAGGCATGGCAAGGCAAGGCGTGGCTAGGAAAGGCAATGCGTGGCTAGGCAAGGCAAGGCGTGTTTAGGAAATGCAGGCGTGGCTAGGTAAGGCAAGGTGAAGCAACGCAAGGCAAGGCAAAGCAAGGCAAAGCAAAGCAAGGCAGGGCAGGGCAGGGCAAAGCAGGGAAAGGCAAGGCAAGGCCAGGAAAGGAAAGACAAGGCAGGCAGCACAGGGCAGGGCAATGCAGGGCAGGACAGTGCAGGGCACGGCAGGTCAGAGCAGGACAGGACAGAGCAGGGTAGATAAAGGCAGGGCAAGGCAAGGCTAGGTAAAGAAAGGCAAGGCAAGGCAAGGCAAGGCAAGGCAAGGAAAGGCCAGGCAAGGCAAGGCAAGGCAAGTCAATTCAAGATAAGGCAAGGCAAGGCAAGGAAGGCAAGGTAGGGTAGGTCAGGGTAGGGCAAATTAGGGCAAAGCAAGGCAAGGCAGGGCAGGGCAGGGCAGTGTAGGTCAGGTCAGGGTAGGACAAGGCAGATCAAGGCAAGATAAGACAAGGTATGCCATGGCAAAGCAAGGAAGGGCAGGGGAGTGTGGGGCGGAGCAAGGCAAGGTAAGGAAGGGCAAGGAAGGGCAATGCAAGGCATGGCAATGCAAGGCAAGACAAGGCAAGGCAAGGCAAAGCAAGGCAGGGTAGGGCAGAGCAGGGCAGGGCACGGCAGGTCAAGGTAGAGCAGGGCAGAGCAAGGCATGGAATGACAGGTCAGGGAAGAGCAAGGCAGGGCCAAGCAAGGCAAGGCAATTCAAGGCAGGGCAAGGCAGGGCAAGGGCAGTGCAGGGCATTGAAGGCAAGGCAAGGCAAAGCTAGGCAATTAAGGCCAAGGCAAGGGAAGGCAGGGCAGGGGAGGGCAATGCAAGGCAAGGCAATGCAAGGCAAGGCAAGGCATGGCAAATCAAGGCTAGGCAGAGCAGGACAGGGCAGGGCAAATCAGGGCAAGACAAGGCAAGGCAAAGCAAGGCAGGGCAAGGCTAGTCAAAGCAAGGCAAGGCAAGGCAAGGCTGGGCAGGGCAGGGGAGGATAGGGCAGGGCAATGTAGGTCAGGGCAGGGCAGGGCAGCGCAGGGCTTGGCAGGGCAGGGCAAAGCAAGGCAGGGCAAGTCAAGACAAGGCAAAGTAGGGCAGGCAATTAAGGGCAGGGCATTGTAGGTCAGGGCAGGTCAGAGCAGTGCATGGCAGGGCATGGCAAGGTAGGCCATGGGAAGGCAAGGCAGGTCAGGAGAGTGTGGGCGGAGCAAGGCAGGGTAAGGCAAGGCAAGGCAAGGTAAGGAAAGGAAAGGCAAGGCAGGGCAGCACAGGGAAGGACAGTGCAGAAGACGTCATGACAAAGCAGGACAAGGTAGGGCAAGGCCACGCCTTGCCTTGCATTTCCTTGCCTTGCCCTGCGCTGCAATCCCTGCCCTGTCCTACCCTGCCCTGCTCTGCCTTGTCTAACCCTTCTTTGAACTGCCTTGCCCAGACCTACCCTGCACTGAGCTGCATTGCCTTGACCTGCCTTACCCTGCCCTGCCTTGTCTTGTCCTGCCTTGCCTTGCCCTGCCTTGCCCTGACCCGCTCTGCTTTGTCTTTCCTTGCCTTGCCCTGCCTTGATCTGCCTTCCCTGCTTTAACTTACATTGCCCTGCCCTGTCTTACATTGCCCTGCCCTGCCCTCCCCTACCCTGATCTAACCTGCCTTTCCCAGCCTTGCCTTGCCCTGCCTTATCCTGCCTTATCTTGCCCTGTCTTGCCATGCCGTGCCCTGCCGTGCCCTGCCCTACATTGCCTTACCTGCCCTGATCTGCTTGTTCTGCCTTGCTTTGGCCTACCTTGCCCTGCCCTGCTCTGCCCTGCCTTCCCTTTCCTTTCTATGCCTCGACTTGCCTTGTCTTACCATGCCTTGCCTTGCCCTTCCATGCCTTGCCCTGCCTTGCCTTGCCTTGCCTTGCCTAGACTTGCCCTGCCCTGCCATGCCTTGGCCTGCCCTAAACTGCTTTGCCTTGCCTTACATTTCCTTGCATAGATTTGCCCTGCCCTGCCATGCCCTGCCCTAAACTGCCCTGCATTGCCTTGCCTTGCCTATACTTGCCCTGCAATGCCCTGAACTGCCATCCCTTGCCTTGCCTTTCTTTGACTTGACTTGTCTTACCATGCCTTGCCTTGTCCTGCCTTGCTCTGCCCTGCCAGGCCTTGCCATGCCTTGCCCTGCCCTACCCTGCCTCGCCTTGCCTTGTTTTGCTCTGCCTTGTTTTGCCCTGTCATGGCCTGCCCTGCCCTGCCTTGCTCTGCCCTGCCCTGCCCTGCTCTGATTTTCCTTGCCTTGACTTGCCTCACCTTGCCCTGCCATGCCCAGCCTTGCCCTGACTTCCATTCCTTGCCCTGCCGTGCCCTGTCCTGACCTGCACTGCCCTGCCCTTCCCTGCCCTGCCCTGCCTTGCTCTGCCCTGCCCTACCCTGCTCTGATTTTCCTTGCCATGACTTGCCTCGCCTTGCCCTGCCATGCCCAGCCTTGCCCTGACTTCCCTTCCTTGCCCTGCCGTGCCCTGCCGTGCCCTGTCTTGTCCTGCGCTGCCCTGCCTTTCCCTGCTCTGCCTTGCCTTGCTCTGCCCTACCTTGCACTGCCTTGCCTTACCCTGCACTGCCCTGCCCTGCCCCGCCAATCTTACAATGCCCTGACCTGACCTGCCCTACTTTGCCCAGCACTTCCCTGCCCTGCCCTATTCTGCACTGTCCTGCCTTGCCTTGCCCTGCCCTCCCCTGCCTTGCCTACCCTGCTTTGCCTTGCCTTTCTGTGCCTCGTCTTGCCCTGCCATTCCTTGCTCTGACTTGCCTTGCCGTATCTTGCCTTGCCCTGCCCTGAAATGCTTTGCCCTGCCCTGCCCTGCCCTGCCCTTCCCTGCCTTGCCTTGTCTTGCCTAGCCTTGCCTTGCCTTGCCTTGCCTTGCCTTGTTTTGCCGTGCCTTGTCTTGCCTTGCCTTGCCTTTCCCTGTCAGGCAGCGCCCTACATTTCCCTGCCCTCCCCTGCCCTTCCTTGGTCTGCCTTGCCTTGCTATATCTGCACGCCGATGTACGTTGATACAGAATTGAGAGTTTTTCATAGCTGAAAACAAGAAAAATGACAACACACTAATTTGCCTGTATCTTAAATAACATTGAACGGAAAAAAGTTTTATTTAAAAGAAATGTATATCTAAAACTAATGTATATGTTTATAAAAATTGTTAACATTTCCCGTCAACATTATGAAACACCATTTCTGACAGTTTTTGGACTACCTGAAATATTCGGGTGGACTAATGTATTGAATTTTGCGTTCTTAGCTATAACCATAAAATACTCTTTGTATTTTTATTTTTGTTTCTAATTTTGAAAGGATAACATTGTTCGAGGCATATCTTCCTTGATTTGCTCAAATGAATAGTGTTTTAATATAAAACATGTATATGATAAGACGGCTTGAAACAACCAACAAATCCTAAGTCTCTCTGTAAATATCATATATAATAACACAAATCTTTGTAGTTGCTATAGACCCTCACATTCTATGTTATAGCAGTAGGCCGATGTTCGTTGTCACAGAATTGTGTCATATTCACAGTTGAAAACGCAAGATATGATTACACAATATCTATCTGTTACTTAAATAATATTATTCGGACAAAAGTGCTACTTTAAAGGAATGAATATTTATCTTAAATATACATGTTAATGATAATTGGAAACATTTCCCTTCAAATTTATGAACCACTACTTCTAACAGTTTTTTACGACCTGTAATATACGGATGTTCTAATGCTTTCATATGTTAATTCTGAACTGTGTGCCACTAAAAACTCTTTGTATTTTAACGTTTGTATGTAATTTTGAAGGGATAACATTGTTAGAGGAACATCATATTTTATTACCTCAAAAGAATACTTTTTCTAATATAAAATATATATTTGTTAAGACGTCTCTAAACAAACATCAAAACTCAAATTAGTCTTTAAATTTCATTGCATCGTATATAATCACACATATCTTTATTACTTCGATATTCTTCAAAATAATATGTGATTGTGTGCGCCGATGGTCGTTGATACAGAATTGTGTGCCAATCAGACCTTAAAACACATAATATGTTAACAAAAACATTCTCCCTGTAACTTAAACAATAGTAATCGAACTTAAGTGCTACTTTAAACCATTGACTATCTATTTCGAAACAATTCCCTTCAACTTCATGAACTAACTTTTCTGACAATTTTTGGACGACCTGTTATGTACGAAAGACAAATGTTTTTAATTTTGTGTACTGAGCCGTGTGTCAATATATTCTTTTTGTATTTTCACGTTTGTATGTATCTTTGAAAGGATGAATATTTTCGAAGATCATCATGCATTATTTACTTAAAATAATAATGTTTTTTATATAAGACATTTATGTGATAAGTCGTCTCCAAACAACCGTCAAAACTCAAGTCTGTCTGTAGATAACATTGCATCGTATATATTCGCACACATCTTTGTAACTGCGATTATCCTCGTCGATGTCTGTGGTCGCTGCACGCCGATGTTCGTTGATTCAGAATTGTTTACTTTTAAGAACTCAAAACGCATAATATAACTTCACACTAATCGGCGTGTAACTTAAATAATATTAATCGGACAAATGTGCTATTTTAAAATATTGAACATCCAATCCTAATTTTCACGTTTATTATATTTTGAAACATTTCCCAACAAATTTAAGAACCACCACTTTTTAACCGTTTTTAAGAGACTTGTGATTTACGGATGGTATTAAAAATTGAATTATGCATTCTAATCTGTGTGCCACTAAATACTGTATGAATTTTTACGTTTGTATGTATTTTAAAAAGGATTACTTTGTTCTACGTACATCATGCTTCATTACCTCAAATGATTAGTGTTTTTAATATAAAATCATGTATACAATAAGACGACTTCATACAACCATCAAAACCTAAATCTGTCTGCAAATTATATTACATCTTATATATTCACATAAATCTATGTTGCTGCGATAGACCCTTACATACTATGTAGTGGCTGTTAGCCGATGTTTGATTATACAGATTTGTGTGCTATACAGAAAGAGCTGAAAACGATTAATATTATTACACACTAAGCTGCCTGTATCTGAAATAATATTAATCGGACATAAATAGTACTGTGAAGCAATGAATATCTAACCGTAATGTATGTGTTTATAATAATTGGAACATTTCCCTTCAACTTTAACTACCTCCATTTCTGACAGTTTTTGTACGACCTGTAAAGTGCGGTTGGACTAATGAATAGATTTTTGCTTTCTGAGCCGTGTGCCACTAAATACTGTTTGTATCTTAACGTTTGAACTTAATCTTGAAAGGAAAACTATATTCGAGGAATATCATTGTTGATTATCTCAAAAGAATATTGTTTTTAATATAAAACATGTGTAAGATAAGATGACATATAACAACTATCAAAACTATGTCTCTCTGTAAATAACATTGCATCGTATATATTCACACATATCTTTGTAACAGCGATATTCTCCAACGTAACATGTGGTCGCTGTGCGGCGACGTTCTTTGATACAGAATTGTGAGCTTTTCAGAGCTGAAAATCAGTAAAATGTCAACATACACATTTTCCTTTAACTTAAATGATATTAAACGAAAAAGGTTTTACATAAAAGAAATGAATATCTAAACCTAATGTATATGTTTATAAAAATTGAAAACATTTCCCGATAACATTATGAAACACAATATCTGATATTTTATCGAAGACCTGAAATATACGGGAGGTCTAATGTGCTGAATTTTGCGTTAGAACTTTGTCCCATAATACGGTTTGTATTTTAACGTTTGTAAGTAATTTTGGAAGGATACCATTGTTCGAGGTACATAATTTTTATTAACTCAAAAGAATTGTGTTTTTAATATAAAATATGCATACGATAAGACGTCTTCAAACAAACATCAAAACTCAAATTAGTCTGTAAATTTCATAGCATCGTATATAATCACATATATCTTTGTAACAGCTATATTCTCAAACGTACAGGTGGTCGCTGTGCAACGAAGTTCGTTGATACAAAATTTTGAGCTTTTCATAGTTAAAAACGAAAAAAATGACAACTCTCTAATTTGCAAATAACTTAAATAATATTAAACGGAAAAAAGTTTTAATTAAAAGAAATGTATTTCTAACCCTAATGTATATGTTTATAAAAATTATTAACATTTCCCGTCAACATTATGAAACACCATTTCTGACAGTTTTTGGACTAACTGTATTATTCGGGGGGACTAATGTATAGAATTTTGCGTTCTTAACTGTATCCACAAAATACTCTTTGTATTTTAACTATTGTTTGTAATTATGAAAGGTAACATTGTGCGGGGTATATCTTTCTTGATTTGCTCAGACGAATAGTGTTTTACGATAAAATATATATATGATAAGACAACTTCAAACAACCAACAAATCCTAAGTCTCTCTGTAAATATCATATATATTAACACAAATCTTTGTAGTTGCAATACACCCTCACAAACTATGTCATAGCAGTAAATCGAAGTTCGTTGACACAGAATTGTGTGCTATTCAGTGTTGAAAACGCATGTTTGGATAACACACTATCTTCCTGTTACTTAAATAATATTAATCGGACAAAAGTGCTATTTGAAAGAAATGAATATCTATCTTAAATATACATGTTTATAATAATTGGAAATATTCCCTTCAACTTTATGAACCGGTACTTCTAACAGTTTTATACGTCCTGTAATGTACGGTTGGTTTAATATTTTGATTAGTCAATTCTGTACTGTATGCCACTAAATACTGTTTGTAGTTTAACGTTTATATGCAATTTTAAAAGGATAACATTGTTAGAGTTATTTCATGTTTTATTACCACAAAAGAATAGAGTTCTTAATATAAAATATATATATGATAAGACGTATTCAAACACACATCAAAACTCAAATTAGTCTGTAAATTTCATTGCATCGTATATAATCACACATTCTTCTACATACTATGTGGTTGCTGTGAGGCGATGTTCGATCATACAGAATTGTGAGCTATTCAGTGCTTAAAACGCATAATATGTTAACACAACATTCTCCCTGAAACTTAAACAATATTAATCGAACATAAGTGCTACTTTAAACCATTAAATATCTAGTTCAAAACAATTTTTTTCAACTTTATGATCTAACATTTCTGACAATTTTTGGAAGACCTGTTATGTACGAAAGACAAATGTTTTGAATTTTGCATACTGAATCGTGTGTCAACAAATACTGTTTGTATTTTCACGTTTGTACGTAACTTTGAAAGGATGAAGAAGTTCGAAGAACATCATGAATTATTTACTTAAAAGAATAATGTTTTTTTATATAAGACATTTTTTGATAAGTCGTCTTCAAACAACCGTCATAACTCAAGTCTGTCAGTATCTAACATTGCATCGTATATATTCACACACATCTTTGTAACTGCGATTATCCTCGTCGCTGCCTATGGTCGCTGCACGCCTATGTTCGTTGATACTGAATTGTGAGCTATTCAGAGCTTAAACGCTTAATATGTTAACACAACATTCTCCCTGTAACTTAAACAATATTAATCGAACATAAGTGCAACTTTAAACCATTGATTATTTAACCCTAACGTATATGTTAATAATAGTTCGAAACAATTCCATTCAACTTCATGAACTAACTTTTCTTACAGTTTTTGGACGATCTGTTATGTACGAAAGAAAAATGTTTTTAATTTTGTGTCCTGAGCGGTGTATCAATAAATATTGTTTGTATTTTCACGTTTGTACGTATCCTCGAAAGGATGAAGATGTTCTTAGAACATCATGCATTATTTTCTTAAAAGAATAATGTGTATTTAAAAGACATTTATGTGATAAGTCGTCTTCAAACAACCGTCAAAAATCAAGTCTGTCTGTAGATAACATTGCATCGTATATATTCACAAACATTTTTGTAACTGCGATTATCCTCGTCGATGTCTGTGGTCGCTGCACGCCGATTTTCGTTGATACAGAATTGTGAACTTTTAACAGCTCAAAACGCACTTCACACTAACCGGCGTGTAAATTAAATAATATTATTCGGACAAATGTGCTACTTTAAAATAATGATTATCTAATCCTAATGTACACGTTTATTATAATTTGAAACATTTCCCAACAAATTTATGAACCACCACATTATAACCGTTTTTGGGGCGCTTGTGATTTAAGGGTGGTCATAAAAATTGAATTTTGCATTCTAATGTGTGTGCAACTAAATACTGTATGTATTCTTACGTATGCATGTATTTTAAAAAGGAATACTTTGTTCGACGTACATCATTCTTAATTACCTCAAACGAAAAGTGCTTTTCATATAATACATCGCAGGAACAAAGATTTATGTGAATATATACAATGCAATGTAATTTACAGACAGACCTACGTAAGATGGTTGTATGAAGTCGTCTTATCGTATTGATGTTTTATATTAAAAACACTAATCATTTAAGGTAAATAAGCTTGATGTACCTTGAACAATGTAATCCTTTCACAATTACATACAAACGTTAAAATACAAACAGTATTTTGTGGACACAGCTCAGAACGAAAAATTCAAAACATTAATCCACCAGTATATTTCAGATCTTCCGAAAACTGTCAGAAATGGTTTTTCAAAATGTTGACGAGAAATATTTACAATTTTTATAAACATATACATTAGGGTTAGATATTCATTTCTTTCAAGTAAACCGTTTATCCGTTTAATATTATTTAAGTTACAGGCAAATTAGAGTAATGTTATTTTTCTCTTTTCAGCTCTGAAAAGCTCACAATTCTGTATCAAAGAACGTCGACGCACAGCGACCACATGTTACGTTGGAGAATATCGCTGTAACAAAGATATGTGTGAATATATACGATGCAATGTTATTTAGAGAGAGACATAGTTTTGATAGTTGTTATATGTCATCTTATCTTACACATGTTTTATATTAAAAACAATATTCTTTTTAGATAATTAAGAATGATATACCTCGAATATAGTTTTCCTTTCAAGATTAAGTTCAAACGTTAAGATACAAACAGTATTTAGTGGCACACGGCTCAGAAAGCAAAAATCTATTCATTAGTCCAACCGCACTTTACAGGTCGTACAAAAACTGTAAGAAATGGAGGTAGTTAGAGTTGAAGGGAAATGTTCCAATTATTATAAACACATACATTACGGTTAGATATTCATAGCTTCACATTACTACTTATGTCCGATTAATATTATTTCAGATACAGGCAGTTTAGTGTGTAATAATATTAATCGTTTTCAGCTCTTTCTGTATAGCACACAAATCTGTATAATCAAACATCGGCTAACAGCCACTACATAGTATGTAAGGGTTTATCGCAGCAACATAGATTTATGTGAATATATAAGATGTAATATAATTTGCAGACAGATTTAGGTTTTGATGGTTGTATGAAGTCGTCTTATCGTATACATGATTTTATATTAAAAACACTAATCATTTGAGGTAATGAAGCATGATGTACGTAGAACAAAGTAATCCTTTTTAAAATACATACAAACGTAAAAATTCATACAGTATTTAGTGGCACACAGATTAGAATGCATAATTCAATTTTTAATACTATCCGTAAATCACAAGTCTCTTAAAAACGGTTAAAAAGTGATGGTTCTTAAATTTGTTGGGAAATGTTTCAAAATATAATAAACGTGAAAATTAGGATTGGATGTTCAATATTTTAAAATAGCACATTTGTCCGATTAATATTATTTAAGTTACACGCCGGTTAGTGTGAAGTTATATTATGCGTTTTGAGCTCTTAAAAGTAAACAATTCTGAATCAACGAACATCGGCGTGCAGCGACCACACACATCGACGAGGATAATCGCAGTTACAAAGATGTGTGTGAATATATACGATGCAATGTTATCTACAGACAGACTTGAGTTTTGACGGTTGTTTGGAGACGACTTATCACATAAATGTAATATTATTATTAATATTAAGATACAGGCAAATTAGTGTGTTGTCATTTTTCTTGTTTTCAGCTATGAAAAGCTCTCAATTCTGTATCAACGTACATCGGCGTGCAGATATAGCAAGGCAAGGCAGACCAAGGAAGGGCAGGGCAGGGCAGGGAAATGCAGGGCGCTGCCTGACAGGGAAAGGCAAAGCAAGGCAAGACAAGGCACGGCAAAGCAAGGCAAGGCAAGGCAAGGCAAGGCAAGGCTAGGCAAGACAGGCAAGGCAGGGAAGGGCAAGGCAGGGGAGAGCAGAGCAGGACAGGGCAGGGCAAATCAGGGCATGGCAGAGCAGGGCAGGTCAGGGCAGTGTAAGAAAAGGCAGGGCAGGGCAGGGTAAGTCAATGCAGGGCACGACAAAACAAGGCAGAGCAGGGCAGGGCAGGGCAGGGCAGGGCAGGGCAGGGCAGGGCAGGGCAAGGCATTTCAGGGCATGGCAAGGCAAGGCACGGCAAGGCAAGGCAGGGCAAGGAATGGCAGGGCAAGACGAGGCACAGAAAGGCAAGGCAAAGCAGGGTAGGCAAGGCAGGGGAGGGCAGGGCAGGGCAGGGCAAGGCAAGGCAGGACAGGGCAGAATAGGGCAGGGCAGGGAAGTGCTGGGCAGTGTAGTTCAGATCAGGTCAGAGCAATGTAAGACTGGGCGTGGCAGGGCAGGGAAGTGCAGGGTAAGGCAAGACAGTGCAAGGTAGGGCAGAGCAAGGCAAGGCAGAGCAGAGAAGTGCAGGGCAGCGCAGGACAGGACAGGGCATGGCAGGGCACGACAGGGCAAGGAAGGGAAGTCAGGGCGAGGCTGGGCATGGCCGGGCAAAGCGAGGCAAGTCAAGGCAAGGAAAATCAGAGCAGGGCAGGGCAGGGCAGAGCAAGGCAGGGCAGGGCAAGGAAGGGCAGGGCAGTGCAGGTCAGGACAGGGCACGGCAGGGCACGGCAGGGCAGGGCAGAGCAAGGCAGGACAGGGCAGGCCAGGACAGGGCAAAGCAAGGCAGAGCAAGACAAGGCAAGGCGAGGCAGGGTAGGGCAGGGCAAGGCATGGCAAGGCCTGGCAGGGAAGAGCAGGGCAGGACAAGGCAAGGCATGGTAAGACAAGTCAAGTCAAAGCATGGCAAGGCAAGGGATGGCAGTTCAGGGCAGGGCAGGGCAAGTCTAGGCAAGGTAAGGCAATGCAGGGCAGTTTAGGGCAGGGCATGGCAGGTCAGGGCAAGTCTATGCAAGGCAAGGCAAGGCAAGGCAAAGCAGTTTAGGGCAGGCCAAGGCGTGGCAGGGCAGGGCAAGTCTAAACAAGGCAAGGCAAGGCAAGGCAGGGCAGTTTAGGGCAGGCCAAGGCATGGCAGGGCAGGGCAAGACATGGCAGTGCAAGGCAAGGCATGGTAAGACAAGGCAAGTCGAGGCATAGAAAGGAAAGGGAAGGCAGGGCAGAGCACGGCAGGGAAAGGTAGGCCAAAGCAAGGCAAAACAAACAGATCAGGGCAGGCAAGGCAAGTCAGGGCAGGGCACGGCAGGGCACGGCATGGCAGGACAGGGCAGGATAAGGCAGGATAAGGCAGGGCAAGGCAAGGCTGGGAAGGGCAGGTTAGATCAGGGTAGGGGAGGGCAGGGCAGGGCAATGTAAGACAGGGCAGGGCAATGTAAGTTAAAGCAGGGAAGGCAGAGCAAGGGAGGGCAAGGCAAGGCAAGTCAAAGCAGAGCGGGTCAGGGCAAGGCAGGGCAAGGCAAGGCAGGGCAAGACAAGGCAGGCCAGGGTAAGGCAGAGCAAGGCAATGCAGCTCAGTGCAGGGTACGTCTGGGCAAGGCTGGGCAAAAAGGGTTAGACAAGGCAGGGCAGGGTAGGACAGGGCAGGGATTGCAGCGCAGGGCAAGGCAAAGAAATGCAATACAAGGCGTGGCCTTGTTCTACCTTGTCCTGCTTTGCCTTACTCTGCCCTCCTCTGTCCTGCCCTGCCCTGACCTCCCCTGCATTGACCTTCCCTGTGCTGCCCTGCCTTGCCTTTCCTTTCCATGCCTTGCCTTGCCTTGCCCTGCCTTGCTCCGACCACACTCCCCTGCCCTGCCTTGAATTCCCATGGCCTACCTTGCCATGCCTTGTCTTGCCCTGCCCAGCCCTGCCCTGCCATGCCGTGCCCTGACCTGCCCTGACCTGCAATGCCCTGCCTTGCTCTTTCCTGCCTGCCCTGCCTTGGCTTGCCTTGCATTGCCTTGCTTTATCTTGCCTTGCATTGTCTTGCCTTGCCTTTCCTTTCCTTACCTTGCCTTACCTTGCTCTGCCTTGCCCTGCCCTGCTCTATCCTGCCTTGCTGTGCCCTGCCGTGCTCTTCCCTGTATTGTCCTGCAATGTGCTGCTCAGCCTTGTCTTTCCTTTCCGTGCCTTGCCTTGCCTTCCCTTGATTTGCCTTGCCTTGCCTTACTTTGCCTTACCTTGCACTGCTTTGCCCTTAGTTGCCCTGCATTGATTGCCTTGCTTTGAATTTCCTTGCCTAATCACGTCTTGCCTTGCCTTCTCTAGCCACGCCTTGCCTTGAATTGCCTAGACTCAACTTGACTTACCTAGCCACGCCTTGCCTTTCCTAACCACGC